>NC_092812.1:73036686-73733353 GCF_040954645.1 Diabrotica undecimpunctata
TATCCAAATCTGGACAGTTGCACAGAAAGTGTTCCGCCGTCTCGTCTTCAGCCTGAAAAAATCTGCAATCCGAACTATCTGTCTTCTTCAAGTGCCATCTCCGCGGCGGAGGTCGACAATCATCATAGCTATTCGGACTTTTGAGACGGCTGCTCTGAAAAGTTCATTTGATGTACATCCGTACCACTCTCTCAGGTTGCGCAGCCATGACATTCTAGAACTAACTAACTATCTGTCAGTCCGATTTTATTCATGTGCCACATGAGGTGACAGTGTCTTGTTAAAAGTCCTACGATAATTCTGAGATCATTTCTATGCAAATCTAGTAGATCTTTGGATCTCTTCTTCGAAGGTTCATGTTACAGAATTCATGTCTTCGAATGTTTAAGGCCCATTTGTTCGTACCAATGGTTACCGCATCCGTTCCACCAGTCTTTTTCGTTCTTTTGGTTCTGCTTCTTGCTATGCCAACGAAAATTTCTGGGCCTATAATTTTTTTTTGCCCTTCTCTGTCACGTAGGTCTGCTTGTTCGTTTTCTTCAATACCAGTATGTCCAGACCCAAAGAATAAACTTACTTTGTTACTTTTTCAGATCCGAATCATTGTGCAGACAGTTTCAAACTATCTTGGGGTCAATTCGATTCGAATCTAGTACCTTTAGTGTCGCCTGGCTATGGAGCAGAGACTTTAATATGTATTCATGGGGTGTCTTACACTATTTTCTTTCGGTTTGTAATGTAGAATTTATTTAGTTGTTCGATTATTATTAATTATGTTTATGTTTATATGTCATTTCCATTTTGTTTTGTCTTCTTGTGTTTTCTCATCGATCGAGTAATATTCAGTTCTTGTCTTAGGGCTTCATTTCTCTTGTGGTGCGTAATCAAATGATTGGTTTAATTTATCATTATTCTCTCTACTATACCCCCATGTGGGTGTCGGTAACTCGTAGGACTCTCAACTCCCTCAGGAGCAAGAGCAGGCTGAGTACACGCTCTTTCCATCGCTGTTGTTGACCTAAGGGGATAGGGATCTCGGTCAGTGGCCATAGATGTGCTCTATGGACACTTAGCTTTATAGGAATAAATGCCTTTTAACTCATACAGATAATGTGTATTGCGATAAATAAACAACAATCAAAGTACTAATACTAAGAATCTGTAATAAAATATAATTATCTCCAGGTCTGGAAGCTGGAAGATAATTATATAATTAGTCTTAAACTAAGAATCTGTAAATAAACTGGTTAGTTTAAACAATAAAGATCAGTTTAAGATCAATCAAAAAAAATATTCAAATTTTTATGGAAAATTTTACCAGTCCAAAGTTTACCAGTTTAAAGCCCAAAACTCGAAGAGTCGTCGAAAGGTTGTAGGTGTGACAGAGCCCCAAAAATAGGTGGGGGTTATCAGGCGTAGTGCCTTTCGGACGAATCAACAAGAAAAAGTACAATAAGTTTATAAATAAAATAGTTATAAACAAATAACGAAAATTTTTTATCAAGAGTCGATGACCTGTAAAAAAAAGTGAAAAGTTAATTTTGGACCTGAATTTCTTCAGAATCCCAAAACCAGAAATAAATCTGAAAAAGATTACAAGTTATTTTTACCTGAAAAATATTGCAAAGTTCAAATAATAAACGTATGAAAAACTGTTAAGTTTATAAAGGATACGATTTCTCGCTCAAACGGCTAAGTCCCGTCAAGAGACTTGAATTGACTTCAGCGAACCTGAAAAAGTAATTTCTTACACGACTTTTAAAGTTCCTGAAAGAAAACACAATATTAAATATTTGCAAAATCCGTCTAAGTAGCGACGGGTAAAATGCACAAATAAATCAGATCTTTGACCAAGTCAAAAAGAATCTGAAAATCACAATAAAATGGCGGTTTTAACACAAACCGACAAAGTTTCACTTTGAAACTTTGTCAAAATTCCTGAAAGTAAAATAGGTAAAATAAAACAAAGGTTTCTGAGTTTCTGGGAACCAAATCAACCAGAAGGTCTCAACTTGCCAAGGAGGCTGGATCTGCGGACATATCCTGACCAGATCTGAATTGTTGGCCATCGTGCACCAGTATTTATATCATAAATCTGGGTCAACGGTTTTAACCGTCATTAACGGTTTTTAACCGTCATTAATGGTCCTTCTGGCTGTGGGCCGTCTGGACCTGCACGATCGCCAATGCTCAACTTCGGAATTTACCATTGGCTGCAAGTCTGTTGCATTTCGACCAATGATAATTCTGGAGTCGAGCAACAGATTTGGGAATTGCGATTGGCTGAAATTATGTTGTAATTTGTCCAATCACAAATTCCGAAAATTGCAATTGGCGACATGGGATAAGCTTCCCTAATTATATTTCCCCATAAATTTCTATCTTATGTCGTACTAATGTCATTCTCTTTTACCGACATGCCCTGCCTAAGCGTATCCCACCAGGTCTTCTTTGGTCTTTGACTGAAAATCAAATATTCTTCATATTGGGTGATTCACATCTCGACGTTGAACACATCCTAACTATTTTAACCTATGCTATGGTTTTCGCATCAATTGGTGTCACCATTAGACTTCCCCTAATATGTATAAGCATTCGCCGTTACTTAACTGCCCAACATTCAGTTCCGTACATCATAACTGGTCTTTCATTGGAATCTTTCTGTCACACAACACACCACTCACTTTTTTCCACTTTATCCACACCTTCCTAATCCTACTGCATGCATCTCCATCTAATTACCCATTACTCTTTAGTACCTACCAATCCTAGGTACTTAAAATTATTACTTTTTACAATAATTTTACCATTACCGTCATCTTATTATAGTAGTAACTCCATCTTTAAATGAACATTCCAAATACTGTTCCAAATGTTTTTGTCCTAAATTTTAAACCTTTTTACTCAAGAGCTTGTGTTCACTGTTCCAGCTTTTGTTCTAGATTTCTTTCAGTATTTCCTACCAACACTATCATCAGCATACGTTAAGCTCCAGGAAATTATACCTTGCAACTTCGGATCATCAAAATTTAAAAGCAATTATGGCTAGAAAAATAAAAACGCTACACTATCCGACCTATTTTCTTGCCACCCTTTATATAGTTTTCTCTTCTCTTTTACCTTTTCTTGAATTCGTTTGACTACCAGGTCTCTGTATTGTCAGACTTCTTTCCTGAAGGTGTCCAGAGTACTTCAATGGCATGGCAGTATTTCTCCATTTCGTATTAGGACTTCCTTTCATGTTTCAACACATGTTTTTACCATTTTTGCCTTGAATAAACATTCTTTCTCATATTCTAACATCCAACACTTGATTTTTGTGGTTCTTTTGGATATTTTTGTTTCTTTGTGCTTCTTAATTTATTTCCAGTAGAACCAACTTATTTTGAAGCGCACAGCCAACTATTACCTTACAGTCCTCATATTCACGTATATCTTCCTTCCTTGACATGAAATAATCTATTTCAGAATCATTTTGTCCACTTTTGTATGTAATAAGATGATTTTTTTCGGAAGAATGTGTTAATAATCGCTGTATCTAATGCTGTTGCTATTTCCAAGATATTATCTCCAGCATCATCTAGTTCCAAAGCCTTTGCTATTGCTTCATATTCTCTCTTGGATTGACCTACTTGTACATTACAAACTTAAATTTGGAAATATTTTTTTAATTACTTTAAAATATTTCTCACTCTTTTCTTTTTGAATTTCACAATTAAGTTATTTATTATTTTTCCTTCTATGACTTATTTAACAGAGGTTACTGCTATTTTTTGAAAGTTTTGCCCATCTTTAGTAGCGTGAAACAGTTTCTCTTTATTTATATTTATACAATCTCATATATTTTAGTGGAGTATTCACCTTCCTGTCGTAAAATAACTATTGTTGTTGACTTCTCTATTTTAATTCCGACTACGATTACTTGGTCTGTATTTTAGTATTGCCTTAGTCTTTCAATTTGTTACTCCTGTAAGATTAATTGTAAATAAACGTCAATATTATAATTTTTTTATCTCCATTTCTTGTCGAGTTCCATTTAAATACATTCACTTTTTATCAGTTTAAACCGGGTGGCGGTTCACCTTTACTTTCGGTTGATATTTCTGGATCTTCTGTAAATCTTTTGTTGTATTATTTCCTAAAGATGACCTGGAAACGTATCCCCAAAAGCATATATTTTTTTCTTTTTATAACTGCCACAGAAGAAAATATGTACACTAGTCAACATTATCCAAGGTCATATCCTATGCGAATGCCTGAAATAATACTTTGATATCACTGCAAATGATAGTAATGTGTATCCATGATTGAACTTAGATTGGCACTCAATAAACAGTCTTGTAGAACATGGACAAAAAGTAAATTACTATTAATAATAAAGATGAGGATGAAAAATATAAGAAAGGCGTAAGTGTCTGTAATAAAATAAAAACAGCACATGGCTTAAATATGTAGCAAGAAATTTACTGGCACAAAACTATGATATATGAGATATTATACATGATACAACTACGTTAAATAATATATTAGATCAAGATGGGTAAGTTTATGTTTAATAATTAAATACACCACATCATCTCGTCTTATAAAACATATGTTACATAAGATTCAGAAAATATCAACGTGAGTTTACAAGTTATAGAGATTTTATTGAGGCTATTTTTGATATTTTCAAAATTCAAAATAATTGAAAATTCTGCATTTCAAGAGGTGGCATGCTGACCTGGATCTACCAATTAACTCGGCAATCAAGACAATGTTGATTGCATATATACGAGGTACAAAGTAGAACTACTATAATAGTTTAGTATTCGAACACTATCTCAGAATAGTCTACATAATATGCTACGAAGAAATAATCCCAACAGAAATGTATCAATACCTAAAGGAAAGAATAAACAAAGCGGCAAATGAAGTGCTGGTTATTGAACAACACAAGAATAAATATTTGGAGAAATGCAAACGACTTAGAAGAGATAATTAAAAGGAACAAAGATACGTTTCATAAATGGCTATCTTCAAACTAATAGTCCCATCTTTAATTTGGATGTATTCTTGGACTCTTGACGCCTCTTGGATACCACATCGTAATTCTAGTTGGCGGCTCCATCTCATTCATTCTCTCTATGTGACCTAACCACCTCAGCCGGTTTATTTTGATGGACCTAATAATATCAGGTTTGTCATACAGGCGGTAAAGTTCAAAATTATAGCGTCTACGCCATAATCCGCCTCCTGTACTCCTCCATAGATATGCCGGAGGATTTTACGTATAAGTATAAGTTCTTGTGCGAACTCATAATGGGAAAACACCGAAGAAGAAGAAGAAAAGAATGCTTTAAGGATACAAAGAAGTCACAGAATTGCTGGACTCAGTGGATCATTCTCAAAGAAGACTTTTTATGATGAATTTATTTTTATACTGAAAACTTTATAGATATTTCCAACTGATCAAAAAGTAAAGTATAAAAAGGAAATAAAAAATCATATAAAAAAAGGCATTTGTTGGTACTTATCGGAATCCTAAAAATTAAAAACTTCTTTCAAGATTAAAAAGAATGCAGCATTGAACAATAAATTGGGAAACATTCTCACAAAAGTATTAGCATCGCTAATAGCAAAAAAAGTGCCCTGTTTGTGACACTGAACCGGCCAGGCAAAACGATAGTTGTTTTGAGTAGGGTGGGGAGGACCTTTGGACTTACTATTAACCTATTGAAAAATGGCCTTGAAAAAGGCAAAAATTGGCTTTTCCGGCAATTTTAATTGTTTATTTCCATTTTAAGTTTAAAGTATTTTACGAAAAAAACATGAATAACTAACTTCCGTGTTAGAATAACTCAAATTATTAAAAAAAAGTACCTATGTTCGAAAAAAAAAACATTTTTTTTTAATTTGTTTAAAAATTGTTAAATAAATAAATAATAATAAATAAATAAATAGTAAACATCATTAATATTTTCTATGTTTTACAATAAAAGTTATCAAAAATATTACTAAAAAAATAAAAACTTAAAAAAAATTGTAATACATATTCGTAATGTACGCAAAAAGTACATATAAATTAAAACAAAAATCTTCGAAATCCATAAACAAGAACCAGAGATACAGTTAACAGCTCCTTCCCCCTCCATCGCTCCGGCAAGTTTTAAAGCCGGCTGATTTTAAGGACCACATTTTGAAGCTCTGTGGACGATTCCGTTGAAAGGTAATTTCTTCCAAATTTGTCACATGAAAACTTTAATGTATGTTGTTTCAAATGACGCTAATTAGATATCTTAATTGTTATAAACAAAGCTGCTAACTTCGTCTCAAATTGTCCTAAGACTCTGCCTTACTGTGCTCAAGTTTTGGCTGTAGAACACTGATTAGCGTAATTGAGACCTATTTGAGGCCGATACAGAGGTCGCGACCGGAACCGCATATCTGCTCCTTTATATTTTTATTTTTATTCACTAATTTCTGCCCCTTTTCGGGGTGATTTCTTTTTTATGTTGTCTCCATATCCATTTTATTCTTACGTTGGGACGAAATGCTGTCTAGTCACTCTAATAATAGGCCTAGTACTGTAGAGTTCGCTATCTCTCTCGGCAAAACTTTTCCTCCAGTACCATGCATCCCCTGGGTCACAGAATAAATAACAATAAGTATGCCCACTCTCAGTGTCACTTAAGATAAAATGTCACTAAACAGCACTGGTACCGTTTAAAACATGACTGATTCCGTCTGCGCGAACGAGATGCGCTTACTTATTTTATCAAGCGGAGTGGGCATTCTGATTGTTTATTATTCTGTGCCTGAGTACAATAGTATTACACATCGAGTTTGGGAAGCGCAGTCGTCGCAGAGCAAATCTCACCGCATTTTAAGTCAGTTGTGGTGGGGCTGGTGATTTGCGGACTGAGCAAGGTGTAAGTGTGTATGTAGGTATGTGTGAATGTGTGTCAGACAAGTGTCGAGGATGAGAATCTACCCCCCTCCCGTATGGGGGTACAAGAGAGCTCAGACTCACAGGCTCAGATCAGCACTTAAGAATGAGAAAGAGTATACTAAGAATGTCACGCAAGTCTAAGACTCAGACCGCACTTAACTAAATAGTATACCGGAGTATACTAAGAAGTATTCAAATATCGGCAAATAATGATTCCACACTAATATTTTAGAACATGCAGAGTTGTTAGCATCCTTACATCTTCTCGTCGAGCAACTACTTGGTACTTTGTACCAAACCTTGTCGTTTTTGACCTATCGGTGAACAATATTTCTTCTTCTTCTTCTAGTGCACTTCATTGCTGGAGGTTTGCGATCACTACATCAAAATGTTCTCTATTCTGCACCACTCTGTTATATTTGTCATTTCTTATTATGTGGCCTAGGTACACTTTATTTTTTAACCGTTGTTATAAGTTCTAACTCTCTATTTATGGTGTTTAATACTGTTCGATTCGTAAGGTGTTGTGTTCATGATATTCTGAGCAGTCTGCGATAAAGCCACATTTCAAAGGCTTCGAGCAGTCTCATGGTATTTAATTTTAATGTCCAGTTTAATGTATCTGAATTTGTGAACATGTTATAATTAAAAATGTTATTTAGGTCAATGCGGCAATTTTCATCGGTTTTGCTAATCACCCTTATTTTATTTTTTTGAAGATTTATTGTCAGTCCCATTGCTTCACTTGCATTATTAACTCTGTCTCGTATGTTTTGTAAGTCTTCCATTTTTCTACTATCAGAACGGTATGGTCTATATACCTGATATTGTTAATATATTTACCATTTATTTTTATACCAATTTCGGCGCCGTCTAATGCTTCTTTGAATATATATTCAGAGTACAAGTTAAAGAGCAATGGAGACATGACACAGCCTTATCGAACACCTCTTTGTATACTGACGCTTTTAGTAGTGTGGTTGGGATATTTTAAGGTTCTAATAAAATTTTTGAATTATGCGGAAATATTTTGCGTCTAGCTTCATTTTCTGTAGTTCATACATCAATTTTTCATGCTGGACCCTATCAAAAGCGTTTTGGAAGTCGATGAAACAGAGATATACTTTTAGAGAGACATTTTTGAATAAGATTTTGAGTCGCAAACACCGCGTCCCTTGTTCCCAAGGCCTTTCTAAATCGGAGCTGAGTGTCACTTACGTCTATGTCACATTTTTTATAAATTTGATTGTGTATGATCTTAAGGAATATTTTTATTAAATGGCTCATTAAGCTAATGAGTCTAAATTCGTCGCATTTGCGGACCTAAATTTTTTTGGTATAGCTATGAACTCTGAGTTAAGCCATTGTTTTGGTATTACGCCAATTTCATATATGTTGTTAAAAAGATGTGTTAGTAGTTTTGTGTTGTTATTATCTATTTGTTTTCCACAAGCTTTCCAATTATTTGCACATTGTATCGCATGTTTTACCTCTACGGATTGGGGTTCTTTTATCTCCCACTTCGAGGTCTGTTGCAATTCTGAGGTCATCTGATAGATTGGTTCGTCAAGTATGGCCCCTGTGATGTTCGTGTGACTTTTTTGTTAGCTTTTATTCACAGAATGGTCAAAAAGGGGACAGACGAAATGTGTAATAATAGCGGGAGAAGATCAGTGATTGCCTCTAATGATGCAGTTCCTATACTTTTCAGGACTTTTGTTATATTTAGGAGCATATATCAGTGTAGAGTGGCGATACTAGCTTCACACGTCTATCCTGCCGTTTTCCTCTATCACAATACTGGTCTATACCTTATCGTTGGGCGTATGACTGCTGTGTACAACTCACGGGTTACTTTTGGTTTCAGTCTACCAAGTTTATCCTACAACTCTTCTGCAGTTCCAGAATACTTGTGTAGGTAATATTGGTAATATGATTGTGTTTTGTGCCACCTGAGGTCATCATTATCAACCTGTATGCATCCATTAGCCATTAAAATAATGGCTAAGAAGTTGCTGCAGATTACGTACCTTTCGATGTTTTTCAATATTATTATATGGAGATGAGACTTGGACATTAAAAGAATGCAATTTAAAAAGAATCAAGGGTTTCGAACTCTGGTTATATCACAGAGTATTAAAAAGATTATGGACTGATAGATTTACAAATAAACAAGTACTGGAGAGGGCTGGTAAAGAAACAGAACTAATCGCCATGAACAAGAAAACTGGAATACCTAGGCCAAGTGATGATCGGACCAAAATTTGGAATTTTGAGTCATAATATCGGGAAAGATTCAAGGAAGAAGATCTGTTGGCCGATGACAGAATTCTTGTTTGCAAAATCTTCGTGATTAGTATCAATGCAGATCGATTGATTTGTTTAGAGCAGCAAATTTAAAAATAAAAATAGCCATTATGATTGCCAACCTCCATAGGGAGACGGCAAGAAGAGAAGTTCTTTGTAGCTCATTAATTTTCGTACTCCTTCCATCCATATTTTCTTCGGTCTTTCTCACTTCTGTTTTCCTATAGGGGTCCATGCAAGTACTTGTTTCGGGAGTCTATTGTTTTCCATTCGCTTTACATGTCCGGACCATATGAGCTGCTTTTGTTGTATATCATCCATCATTGTACCTTATATTCCCATGCGTTCCCTGATTTCTTTATTTCCTATCTTCTCATTTCTCGAAATCCTTAGCGTTGGCCTTGTTACATTCATTTCCGTGGCTTCTATTTCTTTGGATTCTCTCTGTAAATCGCCACGTTTTACATCCGTATAATAGCATACTGTTTACCAGAGTTTCACAGATATTAACCTTTCTCTTCTTTGTTCCAGAGAATACCGTTAAAGCATCCTACAGCTTTTCTAGCTTGTATTATTCTGGTGTTAATTTCTTGGTCATCTGTTCTTTCTCGATTGAATATTGTTCCTAGATACTTGTATTCATCAACAGTCCCTATCTTCTTGTTTTTTTTTTTATAATATTTGTTGTGTCTATTTCAATGCTAAGAATACTTGTGTAGGTAATATTGGTAATATGATTGTGTTTTGTGCCACCTGAGGTCATCATTATCAACCTGTATGCATCCACTGCTAGATATAGGTCTCCCTCAGCTCTTTCCATTTGTCTGTCTTGTGCTGCTTACATCCAGTTACTACTAATACCTGAGGTCAATCCTAGTTATTTACCTTCATCATCATCAGATGAGGCTTCACGTTTTTCTCATAACATCCTTCCTTGTCAAGTGCCTACTTTCTCCATCCCCTTAGTCCATTGTCTCCTAAATCTTCCTCCACATCGTCAAGATATCTGAGGTTAAGTGATCTCCTTCTTAGCAGCCTCCATTAGCCACTTCCATTTAGCCATATGCTTTAGCCTACACATCTTAAGCAGTTTATTTGGCGGGTTTCAACGATGCTTTTATCATCCAAAAGTCTATAGAGTTTAAAATTATATCGCCTTCTCCATAGAACTTCAACGCTTTTTTTCAAAGATTTTCAACAGCTCTTGTAAGTAAACACTGGCGTATTTAGCATTGTTTTGAGCGACGTGCCCGCAGATATGGTTGGGCGATGGAGTCAATGGTCAATGGGGCTTCGAAGACTGGAGACATTGGCTCTTTTCTGACGAATCAAGATTCCGTTTATATACTTCTGACGGTAGAATGTTGGTCTGGAGAGCAAGAGGACAACGATATAATGAACATTTAATGGGTTCAACCACTCTCTTTGTAGGTGGATCAATTTGTGTCTGGGGGCATATGTTACAATGGACGCACTGACTTAGTAATTTTAATTAATGAAACAATGACGACTGTCAGATATCGTGACGGGGTCATAGAGCCAATAATAGTGCCATTTGCTGGTACTATAGGTCAGTGACATTTTTATATATAGACCCAGCAGTCGGCTATGCTTCATATATAATTGGGTGTTATAAAGACCTATCGCTTGGAGGTTAGAGATATGCTTACTACAACAATGGCGTGCTCGTTTATTTTATAATGAGTTTATTTTTCTTAGTCAAAAGGAAATCTATGAAAAAAAAACTTATTAGACAAAGTATATTTAAATTAGTCTAATAACAAAAACGCCCCGGCAAAACAAGGCTCATTCACTCTGCCGGTGGGACCTGAACTTGTCATTGGAGCGCCCTTCAGTACTAATCGGGTTAGTCTCAAAGAGCTTCTTCTGCGGAGGTTTCAGAACTTCTGGGCCAGTTGTGGAGGTATGAGACAGGCTAGGCTCCAAATAGTGGGGACATCCAAAAGTCTTACAGCCCGGCGCATCAGAGGTGGCAGATCCTGGGTTCGGCCTTTGTGCAATCGAGCCAAATGAAGAAGTTACCCTTAAATAGATTTGTGGCTTTCTGTGAGGCCACAAGGTTACTAAAGGATTAGATGTTCACCACGGTAGAAAGGTCTCAGACTTGGAGCCCCTGCTGATTATTGCAGATATGGAAGACTAGGTCCTTATGGGCCTATTACGTATAATAGGGGTGATACAATGGACCCGTTATAGGAGGTCTAAGTATCTGAAATGCTCATAAATAGGCCCTGCTCCATCTACCATAAGCATAACCATTAATAACAAAAAACAAAAATTGTTAAGTATTCGGTATAATGTAGAATAATTTATTTATTAAATAAACTAAACGCCTTCACTGTCTATCAGTACATAACCAATGTTTATAAAATAATATATATTTCAAAAATGTCGTACCTGAAAAGTGATCATGATTGGCTTTTCGAACTTCGGCTTCCACATACACTAACTATACCAACAGCTCTATTTATTAACACACACATCCGTAATACCAAACATCAAACAGAGTTCACCACACACACTCCTTAAGAGTCGAATTCAAATCACAAGGACAGGGGGAGATTGGTTTTCTGTGGTTTCCCAATCTCATTGCACAACGATACCTGATCCTAGATGAGGACACAGCCACAGCTATCCTCCACGCGTTTACACCAAACAAATCTGAAAAGGACCGTTTTTCCACTGGAACTTGTGCTTATTGAGGGCTTGGTCCATACGGTGCCCAAAAAGTGGAAATTCTTCTAGCACTCCTGCTTTACAGCCACGCCCTGTCTCGAAGAGCGGCAACATGAGACTCACGTTTAACCAATAAATAATACGACTCTTAAAAAGGCACAGAGCCTAAACAAGGTAAATAACATGGGACCAACAATCCCCGTCATCACCGCGCGAGAATTGTAAACGAATGGATAGATAAAAGAACGGAGTGGCCAACGTGTTCTGCGGACATGAATTGCATTGAACGCGTTTGGGCGGAAATGTCTAGCCATTTAAACCGACTTCCACAGCCAACTCAAACTTTACAACAATTAGCTAATCAATTGTCGACAATTTGAGAAACAATATCTCAAAATTTTATTGATAATTTAAGAATGACATTCCTAAACAGAGTAACAGCATAAGAACATAACTTTTTTTTTAGAATTTATTAATAGTTTTATATTATTTATTTATCTTATTGAAAAGTATTTTTTTTTACTTCTTTTTAAACATGGCCTATGAATAGAGTTTTAACAAATTTGATTTTTATTTATTTCGAACTTTGACACACGTAACACAAACATCTATCGAATATCCACTACAATTGTTGAGCAGTATATATATATATATATATATATATATATATATATATATATATATATATATATAAATTTTCTTCTAAAAACTTTTTCTGAAACCAATTTTAAAAAATTCGGTAGGTAAATATGCACAATTCTTCTTGTTTTTTATTTTGTTTTATTATATGTTGAACATTTGTTGGCCAGTTAGGTATAACAATGTTATTACTAATTTTAAAAGAATACGTTCGATATTTTGCAGCTATTATTACGGAAATTAAAGTGTATTCGTAATATATCATGACAAAATCATTAGCTTGTACATAAAGCTAAATACTCAAGGAAAATTTTAATTCACGGTCGATAATGAAAAAAATAGATTTGTTTTTTGAATAAATGTTTCGTCGGTCCACCCTGTCGGTTAAAGTCGAGATAATGAATCCAAGAAAAAAAGTGAACCGCGAGGGGCCGTGATCTAAAGATAGGTTTGGGCACGTGTGCACGGAGTCAAAATGTTGGAATGGTGCCTGAGTAGTGTAGCAAACGGATATAGGGGAAAGGGGAACGCTCAGGAAAACAAGACGGCTGAGCGGGAAGGAGGAAAATTACGACGTGCATTGAAGGCGTCACGATGCGTCGTCGTTGATTAAAATGTTTGGCGTACCGCTGCCGACTGTCCCTTCGTGGGGTATTCAACCATACAGAGTGACTAATCTAAACCGAGAAAATATGTCGAAAACTGTCTTTTGTGCTCCACAAAGATTTCGTTAGCTGATGAAATAATAGTAAACTTAATACATGCGTTTCAGACATACACTATTGGTTTTCACCCTTGAGTATACAATCTAGTGAAGCAGGAGAGAGCTATTTTTATTTGTTTATTAATTTAAAAACAACGCAATTAATTTTTTACTTCATCGAATTGGTTATCCCAAATCGTATAAGTGAGTGGAAGTTTGCAAGAGAGAGCTCGTTTTGATATGACATCTACATACCATGATATTACTCTAAAAGAATAATAAACACTTTCTACTAAAAACACTGCCTCTTGCTGTATCTGAATAGTATAGGACTGTCGTTGATCTTAGTTCTGAAAGTCATATAATTTGTTTCTTTTTGATTTACTTTCAATCTGTTCATAGTGAACCACATTTGAGCCAGCTTCAAAGTATAGTTTGCTATATCCAGTATATTGTTCAAAGAACAGATATATACAGGGTGTTTTAAAAAAGGTAACACCGTCTCTAGAATAGGTAAAAAACTAAAAAATAATTAGGGTTTGCTTAGTAATTTTTTTTTGTAACGTCATCCGTTTTCGAGATAAAGGTTGTTGAAGAAAAAAAAGTGTTACATTATTTACGCTTTCTACTGGCAACATTGTAATACGAATATGTTTTGGAAGCTGATACATCTCATGAATTTGTTTTTATATCTGACTCTCATAGAGAGCGCTAGTTACAATGTTCGTACCAAGTATTATTCAACATAACTTTTTTAAGGGTAGAATTATTAATCAAAATTCCAAGTGAACTTAAACAGCATACAGTTTTACACCAAAAAGGTACTCTCGGTAAAACTCGATGCTGTGAACCGTTTTCAGAATATTTTGATTTGGAAATTATGAAGTCATAACTGATGCTGGTATAAAGAAATGATAAAGTTATTGATAAAAAAAAATCACAAAAAGAAAATTAAAATAATGGCTAAGAAGTTGCTGCAGACTACGTACCTTTCGATGTTATATATTTTCAATATTATATGGAGCTGAGACTTGGACATTAAGAAAATGCAATTTAAAAAGAATCGAGGCTTTCGAACTCTGGTTATACCACAGGGTATTAAAACGATTATGGACTGATAGATTTACAAATAAACAAGTACTAGAGAGGGTTGATAAAGAAACAGAACTAATCACCACTATACAAACAAGAAAACTGGAATACCTAGACCATGTGATGAGCGGACCAAAATTTGAAATTTTGAGTCATGATATCGGGAAAGATTCAAGGAAGAAGATCTGTTGGCTGAAGGCAAAATTCTTGTCCGCAAAATCGTGATTGGTATCAATGCAGATCGATTGATTTGTTTAGAGCAGCAAATTCAAAAATAAAAATAGCCATTATGATTGCCAAACTCCGTAGGGAGACGGCAAGAAGAGAAGTCCTTTGTAGCTCATTAATTTTCGTACTCCTTCCATCCATATTTTCTTCGGTCTTTCTCACTTATGTTTTCCTATAGGTGTCCATGCAAGTACTTGTTTCGGGAGTCTATTGTTTTCCATTCGCTACATGTCCGGACCATATGAGCTGCTTTTGTTGTATGTCATCCATTATTGTACCTTATATTCCCATGCGTTCCCTGATTTCTTTATTTCTTATCTCCTCATTTCTCGAAATCCTTAGCGTTGGCCTTGTTACATTCATTTCTGTGGCTTCTATTTCTTTTCATTCTCTCTGTTAATCACCACGTTTTACATCCGCATAATAGCATACTGTTTACCAGAGTTTCACAGATATTAGGTAACCTTTCTCTGCTTTGTTCCAGAAAATACCGTTAAAGCATCCTACAGCTTTTCTGGCTTGTATTATTCTGGTGTTAATTTCTTGGTCATCTGTTCTTTCTCGATTGAATATTGGTCCTAGATAACAGTCCCTATCTTTTTGTTTTTTTTTATAATATTTGTTGTGTCTATTTCAATGCTAAGACATTTGATTTTTAGTATTAAGTATTAGTCCACATTTTTGATATTCTACAGCCAACTTCATGTATTCCGTATCTTCTCATATCCTCAGCATTTGCTATGACGGCCTGATCAACTGCAAATTGTAGTGTATATAATATGTATATAATATTCGAACTATTCCGAATAGCTGCAAGTAAAGTTAGGATAGCTATGCTGATCGCCAACATCCGGAACGGATAAGCACCGTAAGAAGAAGAATTCAATTCTACTCCCATACCATGGCACTCAAAGTCGAACATCCTAAGATCAATATATTCGTGTCATCAGCATGTTACTCCATAGACCTATCCTTCTAAAGCCATCCTCATGACATGTTCACCATAAATATTGAATAAATATGTCTACAAAACGTGTCTAACCCCTCTCTGCTCTGAAGTGTGACCAAGTATATCGATGCACACGGTATCTCTGTTGGGTGCACCGATCAGGTGTCGTTGGAATTGATTGATTTTTGAGGAGTTGGAGGACATGCTTTTTCTTAGGGGGGCCTCCTTTAAAGGACTTTAAAACGAAGTCGGCCGTTTAATACTATGAGTTGATGGTTACTTCCACAATCTGCGCCCGGATATTTTTATTATCTTTTTCTCTCTTTCTTAATATGTGTTGGTGGTGCTGATAAAACGTGTTTGTAATTGCAAGATGATGCTCTACACACAACTCTACAAGACAGTCACCCCCACATTTCTCTGCCTAATACTCCTTCAATATTTTCCTTAGATGACTCTACTATATATATATATATATATATATATATATATATATATATATATATATATATATATATATATATATATATATATATATAACGAGTTTATTACAGCTGCCACCGTTTCTCGCAACCTAGCTTCCAACGCTTGCGATCGTTCCAGTCACCTACTTGTAGACCCCTATCTTCCATTGCACCTTTTACTTCTTGTCTCCACGATCTTCTTGGTCTTCCCTTTTTCCTGCGGTTGGTGGGGATCCACTGTAACATTCTCTTTGGCCATCGTTGATCATTCATCCTTTCTACATGGCCATACCATTTCAGCCTTTTGCATTCTATAGTTTCCAGGACGTCAATGTCTATGCCCATACGCTCTCTGATTTCAGTATTCCTTACTCTATCTCTTCTAGTGAGTTGGCAACATCTTCTCCAATAATTCATTTCCATTGCTTTTATTCTGGATGCGTCATTTTTATTTATTACCCAAAGCTCTGAACCATATGTAGCAATGCTTTCTATGATACTTTTGTATATCCTAATTTTTGTGTTTCGGGTGATGTGGTTATTCCAAAGTATACTATTCAGTTGACGTATTGCTGAATTTCCTTGACCAATTCTAGTAGCTATTTTTTTCGTATTCCGACCATTGTTTGTAATGTTTACACCAGATATTTATAGCTATCAGTATTTTGAATTTGTTTGCTTCCTAGTTCTAAGTGCTTTCCTTCACCTCCCACTACTACGTACTCTGTTTTTGATGGATTAATTGATAAGCCCCACTTAGTATATTCTTCATCTATTTTTCGTAACATGTAGTGGATATCATCTTGATCTTCTGCAAGTATTACTTGGTCATCAGCAAAATGAAAGCTGTACAGTGTATGGTCTCCAATTTTAACACCCGTAGGTTCACATTTTCTTTTCCAAATATCCAAAACACCCTCCAAATAAATCTTAAAGAGTGTAGGTGCAATGCAGCAGCCTTGGCGACGTCCTTTGGTCACTTTTATCTTTTTTGTCACTTTTTGTCCAATCTTTATTACACTCGTCATATCATCGTACAACTCCCTTACAGCATTAATGTAAATCGGTGGAATATTCTTGTCTTCTAGCACCTGCCATAGCTTGGCTAATGGGACACTGTCATACGCTTTTTGAAGATCAATAAATACCATGTGTGTCTCCATATTATGTTCCAAACGCTTTTCTATTGTTTGTTTTAGGCAGAACACATTGTCTATACAAGAACGACCAGTACGAAAGCCACTCTGATCTTCAGCATCTTCCCATCAATCTTCAATTCTTCTTTAAATTATCTTCCCCTAAACTCTACAGATTGATTTAGTTTCACTAAGCCCTCGGTAGTTCTTACAATCTTTTCTGTCGCCTTTATTTTTGTATAGATTGCTGATATATGCAGTTTTCCATTCTGGGGGTAGCTCTTCTCCTCTCAAGAATAAATTAAAAGTATAAGCCAATAGCTGAAATAGTTTGTCAGGGCCATATTTAATCAGTTCAATGGGTACTCCCCCTGGTCCTGGAGCCTTTCCATTTTTCATAGCGTTGGCGTGTTTTTTAATTTCTTCTGGTGTTATTTCAGTTTCTTCGCGGTAGGAAATATCATATTTTTGGTAGCCAATATCTTGGAATTCTGTTCGATCTTCTGTCAGCATTTGTTCATAATATTCGACCCATAATTCTAGGGCTATTAGAGTTAACCTACTGCATTCTTTTCTATCTGTTCTACTTTGGCGTTAAAATCTCCTAATGATTGTGATAAGTTCACGATTAAGAATAGTTTATAACGACTTGTAAGTGGGGGTATATTTTTCTGTTCTATTCATTTGTTTTATAATATGGTAAGCGAAAGTTTATCTTTGTCTTTTCTTCGTCGTTTTAGTTCTTGTGTAATTTGTAATTCTGTTCGTTTGTTACCAAAAGTTTATCATCCATGTAAATCATTTTCATATTTCTTTGTTTTCCATTGTAGTATAAGAAAGTTTCAAGTATAAATATCTGTCATTTATACTTTATATTCATTTATTTTATTACTAATATTTGAAATTATACCCAAAAATCTAACCTCACCCACTACATGCAAATTTGATGTTACGCTTACCTTTTACTTTTTGTGGTGCAAAAACGGTAAACGTTGAAAATAGGTTAAGAAATCTCATCTACACACACAACAACGTAAGTCCCAGCTCCAGGGGACATGAGATTCCCAGGGACACAAAAACGTAATAAACATTTAAATATTCAGAATTCAAAACTGCCGAATTTTTATGCGCCTGGTAATCACTGAAATGTTCACTGATTGATACAAGCCCGCGCAAATGAAATAGTGGCCGGTGTCGTGAACACAAACATATTTTTTTGAGTTACCTGAACAATTATTAAAAAAAGTAGAATGTCGTTTGAAATATTTCAGGGTGGTGTTTATTTTTCCGAGGAGTGTATTTAAATATCCCCAATTATATGTATCTTAAACGGATGTAAAGGTTTTTGCGCACTTTGGCGACCGTTGTGGTTTTTGACCTATGCTAATCTCCACGGAGCGTACAATATTTCGTACTTTCCCTTTCTGATAAATAAACAACAATTTTAATCTCGATTAATATCGCTAAGGTTGATATTAACTATTTTATCTTGATAAATTTATTTATCTAATGTTATCTTAAACGATGGACCTGCTATGTACCTTGGTGTTAAACAAACAATATATTTTTGGAAAAAAACGTACTCATTTATTTCACTTAAAGACATATAAAATAAATATTCGTAAAAGTTAAATCTAGATCGGTCTTTTGTTTTTGCTGTTTTTCTACACAAAGTTTCCATATTTAATGGTTAAAAACAACACATTTTTTTCTGCCAGATTATCTTCCAAGCTTTTGCAGATACATAACTTTCAAATTTCTGCAGTTATTCATTCCAAAATCTTGGAGGATCTATTTTAAATATATTTTCTGTAATTCTCTTCATCCTTAGTTAATCAAGTCAATTGCCACTTTTATATATTTTTATTAGTCCAGTCGTGAGAAATTTGATCTCTAATAATCACTGAAAATATCCATTTTGGAACCCCAAAAATATGCAAAAAAGTTTACCACTCCTTCCCAGTGGCTTACTATAACACCACCTTGAAGGGTGGGGATGGGGGAAATCAATTTATTAAGAATATGTACGCCGTAGAAAAAACTTTCAAATAAAAAATGTAGCTTAGACAATTTTGAACAAAAATATTTATTATTACTTTTTATGTAGAATGAACTGTTCTCAGAAAAAAGAAATCATTGGTTTGAACGTGAGTGCGAAATGGCCACAAATAGAAAGAACGCAGCACATCAAAAAATCATCGACGCAGGTTGTACACGGAGAAAAAAAGACGAGTATAGACGTCTTAGAAGAGAGGGGAAACGTATCCATCGACGTGAGAAGAGGGAATACGAACAGAACACTCTCAATGAGATACAAAGTTTATACGATAAAAATGAAACGAGGAAATACGGTGAAATTCGACATGATAAAAACTTAGTTCTTAACATATGGGCATAACATTTCAGCGAACATCTAAATATAAACGATATTAAAGGAGGTTACAACATAGACAATCAAAATCTACAACGTCAACTACACAGTGAAGACCCAGCAAGAGAAGAAATGTCAAATGTCATCCTAAAACTCAAAGGCAATAAAGCCCCAGGAATCGATGAAATCTGTTCGGAAATGTATAAAAAAAGCAATCAACTTTTTGCAGCAATCCATAAACTTATAGTACATATTGGCAGAATGAATTGGTACCAGAAGAGTGGCTAAAGGGAATAATATGCCCGTTGCATAAAAAGGGTGATCAACTGGACTGTAAGAACTATAGAGGAATTACTCTGTTAGCATCTGCGTATAAAATTTTCGGCAATGTATTATTTGAAACACTTTTACAAAGTTTTTTGTAACACTGAACATTTTACAAAGGATATTGCTGGTCAATATCAATGCGGATTTACTGCTGGAAAGTGAACTACACATCAAATTCAAGCACATAGAAAGATTCTAGAAAATCACTAGAATATAACATACACCATCTCTTTGAGAAAACTCTATGTTCTTTGACATTAATAATGGTCTAAGACAGAGGGACGCGCTGGCGTGTCTCCTTTAATATTGCCTTGGAAAAGACAATCAGACAATTAAATATTAGATTGAATAAAACTATTATTAATAGATCGTCGCAAATTCTCGCATTCGCTGACGATATAGTTATAGTTGGCTATGGAAGCACAAGGCTTGTGGACGCGGCAAGTGAATTAGGACTTCTGGTAAACGAGGAAAAAACCAAATATATGTTGGTTTCTAAAAACCTCCGAAATATCCAACAGAGAATTCAAATTAACAACCGTATCTTTGAGCAAATCAAAGAATTCACATATCTTGGATCGCTAGTAAACGCAACAAACACGACGAGTAACGAAATAAAAAGGCGCATAGCAATAGCAAACAGCTATTTTTCACGGTCTCCAGAAACATTTAAAAAATAAAAATATAAAACGTGCAGTAAAGCTCAATATACGCAAGACTTTAATAAGACCGGTTTTGATATATGGGACTGAAACGTGGACCTTATCTCAAAATGATGAAAGAATTCTTGGTATTTTTGAGAGAAAAATTCTTAGAAAGATTTTTCGAGCCATAAATGAAAGTGGGCTATGGCGTCGAAGATAAACTTTGAACTATATCAGTTATACACCGATCCAGATATTGTGAAATTCGTTAAAGTGCAGAGACTTAGATGGGCTGAACACATTGCTAGGATGTCAGATCACGAATACACGAAGAGATTAACATTTTCAAAACCAGAGGGCACAAGAAGTAGAGGACGACCACGAAGGAGATGGATTGATGATGTGGAAGAAGACCTACAGATTCTAAGGGTCAGAAGATGGAGGAAACTTGCCAGAAATCGACACGAGTGGTGATTTCTTTGTGAGCAGGCCAAGATCCACAACAGATTGTCGAGGCACTTATGATGATCATCCGTATCCCTATATTTTAGGGGGAAGCCGAAGGGAAGGAGTGGTAAACTTTTCTGCATATTTTTTGGGATCTCATTCTCAGCAAAATTCAACTTGTTCGTATGATTTTTATAGCTTCAATGACATTTTCGTCTCTGACGACTGGAGTATATCTATATATCTTTTTGGTTATCAATCTAAAATTTTATTTCAAAGCTGTTTTTTTAAAACCTCTTGTAGATAAGTTGACTTTGAAGCAAACTTAGAAGGCACAAATGCCCTCCTTTTTGTGTAATAGTTTGTGATCCATTTCTTTATATAATTCTTCATTTTTCTCTGTATTGTGCAACTCTTCTCCACCCTTTAACTCTAATAGATTTTATGTCGTTCTTTAAGTTGTCCAAGTACGTCGATCAACAACTTTTAGAATTTTTGAATCTTCTTCTAGCATGATTACATGCCCTATCCATGCCATAATCCTTGCTCTTTTACTCCTTCATAAATTCTTAGAATTTTTCGTTCCAATCGTTTAAGGAGTACTTGGTCCTTCACGTTTGTGCTCCATATGTTAACACTGGCCTTATTAGTGTTCTATATCTATATAGTTTTATTTAACTGGATAGCATTGACGCCACTTATCCTCTCAGATCCTGGTAACACAGCCTGCGCTATTCTTCTTTTTAATTTCTTCGCTTACGTTGTTGTCTTTAGTAAGTAACGATCCTAGGTCCATGAAGGGGTCCGCACCTTCCAGTGTACATAGTTTTGTCTTTTGGGCATTTATTTTAGTCCCATTTTCAGTGCAAATGCCCTTAATGGCCGTCATATACATATTCAACCACATGTACAGATTTCTTAAAGATTGTACCATTGTATTAATTTGAAAATCTGGAGTTAGGTGCCGGTATGGTTATTAGCAACACTAATTTGAGACATATTTTTATATGTTTTAGTGTGGAATGTTTAATAATTTTTATTAGAATACTATTAGAATATTAGAATAGAAATAGTGGTTGATATTTACCAAAATAATAATTTTACTAATTAATATTTTGCTAATTAATAAAATTACTAGGCAAACAACACTTATTGATGTGGCGATACCCAACACCAATAATTTACGTGTTAAATACAATGAAAAGATCGCCAAGTACAGAGATCTAGAAATACAAATCAGGAGACAATGGAGAATGGAAAGTACCCAGACAGTACCTATTATCCTATCTACTACTGGTGTTATTCCCAAAAACCTCCTAGGTAACATAAAACAGCTGGGTCGAAATGAACATCACTATAAGGCCATGCAGAAAGCTGTACTCCTCGCGACGTCCAGATGTGTACGAAAATCTTTGGGAGATACTATAACATACCAAGTCACCTAGGGAATCATGGGATCATTTTTTTTCCTCGTCCTAGTCTGTCTTTAAGTTTGCTTTCGATTATTAACTATAGCAGGTTATATTTGGCATTTCTCATTAACTTATGCTTCTTCTTCTTCTTCCTACTTTATAAATAGGCAAAATGCCTGTTTTACTTCGGTTTTTAGCCTCAATTGACGTTGTCTGACCATCTTTTCCTCGGTCGTCCCAATGATCTTCCATTTGGCGATTTGTCTCTTGCTATTCGTACTATTCTATTTTCTGTCACTCTTTCGATGTGTTGATTCCATTCCACTTTTCTTCTTTTGGTCCACGCGTTTATTTCCTTTATATCACATCTCGCTCGTATTTCCTCACTTCTTACTCTGTCTCTTAGAGTTTGGTTTTTTATTTTTCATAAGACTTTCATTTCTGTTGTTTCCAGTAGTCTTTGTGTTTTCGCCGTATCTGCTCTTGTTTCCGCTGTGTACGTCATTATCGGTCTTATTGTTGATTTATATATCCTGGTTTCCGTTTCCGTTGTGAGGTATTTGTTTCTCCAGATTGTGTTGTTGAGACATTCTGCTGATCTGTTTGCCATGTTCACTTGTTCCTGTACTCCTTCTTCCACTTTCCCGTAGCTTGACAGTTTTATTCCCAAGTATTCAGTTTCCATCACTTGTTCTATTATTTTGTTATTTACAACTAGTTTACATCTTCTCGGTTCCGCTGATATCACTATCGCTTTAGTTTTCTCTGTTGAGATCTCCATGTTGTATATGAGTGCCGTATCTTCGAATTCTTTAATTAATCTTTGTAGGTCATCTTCATTTTCGGCTGTTATTATGGCGTCGTCGGCGTAGCATATTATCCTTATTTCCTTTTCTCCCATTCTATATCCTCTTCTTTTTTTAACTTTCTTTATGATTTCATCCATTATCAGATTAAATATTAATGGGCTCAACGAATCTCCTTGTCTAATGCCAGTTTCATATTTGATAGGTTGCGATAGTTTTCCTTT
This sequence comes from Diabrotica undecimpunctata, assembly GCF_040954645.1. Lineage (NCBI taxonomy): Eukaryota > Metazoa > Arthropoda > Insecta > Coleoptera > Chrysomelidae > Diabrotica > Diabrotica undecimpunctata. The sequence continues at coordinate 73,060,064 of NC_092812.1, forward strand.
ACATCTTACCGTAGCTATGTTATCTTTATATATATTCTCAATGGTTTTTACTAAATCCAGTGATATTTCCTTTTCATATAATAAATGTATCGAGTCCCGAATTCTCACTCTATCAAACGCTTTCTTCAAATCTATCAAACACATATATGCTGGTTTGTTGTATTCCAGCAACTTTTCTTTTATTTGTCTTATTACAAAAACTGCATCCGTGCATGATCTTCCTGTCCGAAATGCTTGCTGTTCCTCTTGCAGAGATATTCGTTCGTTTATTTTTGTCGCTATTATTCTTGTTGTCAATTTGAGTGTTGCATTTAATAGATTTATTGCTCGATAATTATTGGGGTCTTTTTTATCTCCTTTTTTGAAGAACATCACCATGATCGCTCTCCTCCATTCATCTGGTATTCTGTTCGTGGTGATTATTTTATTAATAAGAAGTTGCAGTTGTTGTACAAGATGATCACCTCCATATTTTAAGAGTTCATTTGGTATTTGATCTTCTCCTGGTGACTCTCTGTTTTTTTAATTTGTTTATTCCTTCTTTCACATCGTTTTGGGAGATTTCGGTCTTTTCCTCAGTTATTATATTTGGCGTTTCTGGTAAAGGTTCTTCGTTTTGTTTTTTAAACATTTCTGTCAGGAAGGCCACCCATGTATCCTCTTGTATGTGTTCTATTTCAACTAGTTCTTTCATTTCGCTTCTTTGTTGTCTTATGAAGCGCCATACTTGTTTCTGTTGTCCATAGAAATCCATCTCTAGTCCTTTTGTGAATCTTTCCCAGTAGTCTGTTTTTGTTTTTCTTACCATTTGATGAGTTTCAGTTCTTATTCTTTTATATTATTCATATGATTCATTCGTTTTTTCTTCGGTTTTATATTTTAGGAAAGCTTTCTTTTTTTGGTGACATTTTTGTTTAACCTCTAGTGTAAACCATGGTGTTTTCGTTGACCACTTTTTGTTTATTATTTTCGTTCCAAGTGCTTCTCGGGCAGCATCCAGAATATTTGTCTTAAGTTTTCTCCAGATAGTCTCTACATTGCTTTCATTTTCGATATTCTCCATTTGTATTTTCTGTTCTAGCCTTTTTTTGATATAATGATTTTATGGAGTCATCTCTTAAATTTTCTATTTTTAATATTTCCTCTGAATTGGTTTGTTTAAGCTTCTCTTTCCATCTTTCATTGAATCTAATTTTACCAAGTACCAAATAGTGATCGCTTCCCACATTGGGTGACGTCAAACTTCTCACATCCACTATCTGTTTATGGTGAATATTTCTGTTTGTGACCACATAATCTATCATTGATCTATGTCCTCTTGTATTTTCAAACGTGTATTTGTGTTGAATGTTATGATCAAAAAATGTGTTGGTTATCTTTAGTTCGTTTGATGTGCAGAATTCCACCATTCTCTTTCCGTTTTCATTGATAACTCTTTCATTAAACCTTTGTTTTATTCCTGGTATTACTTCGTCTCCTATTCTGGCATTGAAATCTCCCAATAATATAAGTAATTCATTTTGCTTCACTTCTCTTTCCACTAATGTTTGTAGCTCATCATAGAATTATGCGAGAGTCAATATTCTAGTTTTTTTTTTCTTGATGGTTCGTTCTAATTTCGTACAAAGTTTGTACGAATTTCGTTTCATTTATGCATTTGGCTCAACACATCATCATCAATCAGCCCTGAGTTGTCCATTGTTGAACATAGGCCTCCTCTAGACTTTTCCATCTGCTTCTGTTCTGCGCCTCTGCTATCCAATTGGTCACGATTCTTTTGAGGTCGTCGGTCCATCGCGTTGGGGGTCTTCCTCGGCTTCGCTTGTCAGCCCGTGGTCTCCACTCAAGCATTTTTTTTGTCCAACTGTCGTCTTTAATTCTTGCAACATGTCCTGCCCATCCTACTCAACACATACCAGTTCGTTTTTCTGACAGTCAATGGAATTTTTAGCAGTTTTAGCTGTCAATACTTGTTCGACGTCATCTCTAAACCGTCATTATGATTTATGTTATGGTTTAAGCTTCTTTGATCATTGAAAACAGTTTTAATGTAGCTCTCCCATTAGTTTAGATTTTCTTCAGTGTTATTCACATTCTACAACTATTACCTGTTAGAATGCTCCTGCCTTTGATTAAGCCGACTGTTTTTCTTTTTTGTGTATAATAAATGAATCGTGCTTTGCTTTAAATTTTTCATTTCGATGCATTCTGTCAATAACCATTCTTCTTTGGCTTGTCTTATTTTATTACGAATATTTTTACAATTTTAATACAATTACGAAAACACCTATTGATCATAATATAATCATAACATGATCCATCATCAGCTTATGACGTTGGTCTCCATCAAAAGCTTATTACTAATCAACGAAACAAGCACATACATCATTTTTTGATCTCTGCATTTCTGGAGAAGTAGGTTTATACTGAATAGAGCTTCGCGTGTTCCAAAATCGTTTCTGAAACCAAACTGTGAGTGGTTTTGATTTAGATTTACTTCTGAACACCAAATATACGAATACCTAATTTTCTCTCTCCTGATTGAGCCAGAGATTCTTAGCACTATCTGTCCACTTAAGAGCTGCCGATTACTGAGGGCCATGTTATTTTTGTTACCTATCCTGGTAAAGGTTTGTATAAATTGTGGGACAAATAAAAAGGTGGCTCCTCGTTTTAGCACAGCTGGTCAAATCAATATGTTATTGCCACCTGTGGTTATCTAAATCAAACCTTTAAAGAAGTATTACTCAAAAGCTTTTATTTAGTAGTAACATAGCTGCTGCCCTCAATTGATCCACGGGTGCTTATTTGGATAAACCTTATTCGCACCTATCCTAAATATCTATAGAACGTTCCCTATCCGACATGGGGACGCTCCGTGTTAATGTTAAGGACTTCCTCGCCCAGTCTATTTTGTGTGGATTGCTGAAAATCACTATTCGATTCAGGATTCTTCTTCTACATAAGCTGGGACCGGACTTGGTTCTGTAACCAATATTTGGTTCTTGTCCTTTCTTCTCCAATGCCATCTAAGTGTAAATATATCGCTTGCAGTCAATTTATTTACGGGAGTACCCCCAAATGGGCCCGGTTGTTATTTTTAAAATTTTCCTTGAATATTATTTTCAGAATTTTAAAAGACTGCTTCCCAATCGCTGGTATTACCGCGTAATCTCTTTTTGGACCCTTTTTCGAACCTTCTATGTATCAGTGACCAATTATGTATAGTTATATTTTGTAATAATCATTTATTTCATTTCTAATTCACTAATTGTTGCTACAGTTTGCCAACAATTGATATAACCTCTTAATGTTTCAGGTGCCAGGAACTAATTCCATGGTACTCCAGAAAAAGTAAGTATTTATTAGTATGTATATTGTTATATTTCAACATAATTCGAATCTGGTAAACTTTAATATGTTTTTTGTATATTTGAACAAGAAGAATCGATTGCGATTTACAAAATCTCTCTAGCGTAACTATTTGGGCAAGCACTGTTATTTAAATAAAAAATAAAAATCGTATACAGATATTTGAAGGTTCTAAAAGATATACGAAGAGTCGCTGGTCATAAATACGGAAAGACGTAAATCTAATTTTGCTTTCCTTTTCAACTTGAAAAGTGAAAAAGAATATTTTTTGCATATAAAAATATTTTTATAAAAAAGTCGTAAATCATAAAAAGTTCTGTAATTTTGAGAGTGTGCAGATTAAAATACATAAACAATTGAACGAGATACTTGCAAAAAACCCTTATTTGTGCAGTAATTTATAAATGTTAATTAACTTTGTTTTTTGTATAATGACTTGTAATTACTAATTAATGCAGGTACTTGAAATTATGGCAATTAATGAGTTATTAAAGTGTGATAAATATCAACTAGATCAACCAAATAGTGTTATTCAATTTATTTATCGCGAAGAGCGATTATCCAAACAGTGACTACAGGTATTTTGTAAATTGCAATCGATTTTTTGAGGCTTCGTTTTTAGGGTATATTAAAAAATCTTCAACATTGTATTAAATTTTTTATTAAAAAACAGTTTGAAAAACAGTTGTTGAAATATTCGCTCTCCATGATAAAGAAATTGAATAACTTATAAACTATTTGGTCGATCTATTTGAAATTTAGCCTTTAATAATTCACTGCCACAATTTTGAGTAGTTATATTACATGTCATTATCCAAAAAACAAAGTTTTTAACATTTATAAACTACTGCAAAATAAGGTATTGAAAATAAGGGGTTTTGCAACTGTCTTGATGAATTGTTTATGTATTTTAATTTAGAAACTCGCAAATTGAAGAACTTTTTAAAATATACAATTTTTATTTTAACCATTTTCCTCTAAACTGCATAGGAAACGTTTTATAAGCAAAAAATTATCTTTTTTCTTTTAAAGATTGTTTAAAACAAAAACAAATCAAAGTCAGCTGCACTTTACGGATTTTTCATCAGCTAACCCTCATATACCTTTTAGAACCTTCATATATCCATAAGATTTTTACATATAATGAATGATTTTTTCCTCGATGGACTGGTGTAGGTGTACTTTTTAATTCAATTCTGTAAAAAACTCTAAGAGAAAAAGCAACAAAAAGAAAAATGTATATCACAGATTGCTGCCAGGAGAACCCATGCTGGTGCAAATTGGTCTAAGGGGTATAGTTTGTTTCACGAAAAATGGTTGAGTGCTTAATGGTTACCTGAGTTGATGCTATTGTGTATACAAGAGTCTCTTAATAAAATACCGAAGTACACTTGATTCTGCATGTAAAATTGTTATTTAATTGTTTGATGGAGCTTTTGTTTGACACCTGTTGGAAGAATCGGACCATCCTTTAAATGGTGTTTCATGAGTGTCAAACCATGTCTCGTCCAGATAAATTATTGGTCGATCTTCTGTACGGTACTTTCTTATGTAAGTTATATATTCAGTACGCCACTTTTGTAAACGATGGGACTCCATAAGCACTTGCCTTTTGTCAATTGTACGATATCTGAAGCCCATTTTAGACAAAATACTCCAAAGACTAATGCGGCTACAGTTTATTTGTGTATCAACATTAGTAAGCCGTTGTTTTAAAGCATCTAATGTAGGTATCCGTTGCTCTTCGCACATTGTGTAAATTTTTCGTCTTATTAAGTCCTTATCACTTTCGTCAATACATTTGGTAGAACCGGCATCCTTACGCTTCCTTCTTGACTTAATGGGATTTGATGTAATTCTTTTCACTGTGGTTAGAGGTATTTTCGTTAAATCAGATATTTTACTGGCAGCAGTATTAGCAATAAATCCTCTTGTAAGTAAAGAACTATATATTGTTTTTACGATTTCTCTAGCGTCAGCAGATAAATGCTTTTTCTTTGCTGGAACACTGGAAGAAGCACCATCAATGTTTTTCCACGGACGCCACATAATGCTGTTTTATAGGTATAAATAGGTATAACACTGGTAACACTTGTAACACTTTTAACTAAATGAAACAAAATGTACATTTAAAAATTTCTCATCTGTTTTATATACTTTTACAAATTATACAGAATAGAGGGAACCTGTATAATTATTCCAGGAAATACTTAACGATCAACAAATTTATTGTGGTCATTAAAAGATCAACCATTGATAGTGAAACCCACTGTTAAAATGTTTACAACTTTATGAAATAAAATGTATTCTAATCGTTTTTATAATTTTATACGATTTTTTAATCGTTTTTATATTACCAGGAATTTATTATACAAACAAGATAACGACACTCCACAGTAGCTTCAATTTTACCTGAATACTTACCTGCTCAACTAATGTTGACTAAGCTAGGGTACTTGCGGTCGGGTTTTATTGCAATCATTAAGCACTCAACCATTTTTCGTGAAATAAACTATAATACGTTGGATTTGCTTCGGAATCTTTATAGGTGTGGTGTGCTTCTGTAATGGGCTGTTAACACATTCGCTGCCACCTGTACGCAAAAGGCGTTGTGCGTGCGTGAATTAGGTACCACTGTCACCAAAAGGCGTTGTGCCTTACTTCAGTGAGGTGCCACTGCCGCCTTCTGGTGTTCACAAATCGTGGAAATAAATAGGTTTTTTTGCCAGTCAGCTCTACGCATAATTACTTCTTGTTTTGCAGGCACCTGGATAAAGGTTCAATTTATACATTTTTGACTCTGGTTTTTTATTTGAAGTCCTTCATTTCCTATTCCAATATTTTTCCTAAAAATACACTCAGGCAGAACGTAACAGTGTTTTATAATGTTAAATATTACGAATTCGTAGTTTTTTAGTTTATTGCTAAGTAGACAGTATTGATATGTATTTCCCCTACTAACAAATATGGATTATAGACATGTATAAAGAAAATAGCAAATTCTGAATGGGGAGATAACCCAACAACTATCAAGAACATTGCTTTTAAAAAATCAAGAGTTAGTGGTGCCTTTGATAAACCCTTAGACTATTTTAGACTGTTATAAGTATAAAATAAGTATAAAAAATTCTAGTCAAAGGCGAAGCCATTGCAAAATACAGAGATGGTGTACTATAATTGGAAAGTGGAAGGATACAAGGGACGTCCTTTACATATCGACCGAAACTAGAAATAATATGCAAGAGGCTGTTTCAAAAAAAGGAACCATAAAATGAAACCAGAGCCGATAGTCAAAATGCACACATCTTGTACAAACAATAATCCGGAAAACGAATCAGCTTATATAACTTTCGTATGTCAGTCATTAGAAATATGCTGGCTTCAGAACTAACTGAAGAACCGTCATTTGTGACGTAAAGCAACATATTGTGACAAAACGCCAAAAAAAGAGTGAAAAAGGAAGAATTATGCGAAAACGGTGTGCAAAATGTGCTGAGAAGGGATTACGTGTAGAAACAGTGTATGAATGTAAACTCTGTCCTAACACTTCCGGCTTTTGTTTGCTCTGTTGCGTAACCCCTCGTAACCCAACAACTTGAAGTTATAATTATATAGTTTTGTTTTTAATTTTAAGTTTTTTACGTTTCTTTTGAAGGCCATTGTAAGTTCAGTTTCCTAAGATGTTTGACTCCTTTCGACGTTCGGTGGTATATAGGAATTATTACGGTAGTCAGGTGCCAGTGACGCATTTAACTTTTTTTCTCGTACCCCAAGACTAACCTTGAAGATAATTGAGATAAAAGTAATATGCAGTCTTCAAATTTCGTTCTGGCTTCCTACTAATGTTACTGAATATGTATGTGGCATCAATCGTAAGTAACTAATAAATAGGGGCACCAATAGTGAGTAACTAATAAATAGGTGGCAGCGAATGTGTTAACGTTCTTCTTTGGTACTCTGTCAGGTACTTCTTAAATTTAGATAATGTTCTGTATATTTAAATCTCCACGGATTTGGGTTATGGTATAGAACTAATATAGAAATTAGCTGCCAGGGCAGAATCGAAGAATGCAGAGGCTAAAATCCACAGAGTTGTTGCGCCAAGTAAAGAAGGAGACTAAGATTTAATTGATGTTTCTCTATTCCTTAGTCTACCTAATTTTCTAAGACGTAATTTTCATCTTGTATTAGAAGGTCTCTCCTAAATGTCTCTGTCGTGACCTTTCTTTTGCTTATTTACAACTAATTATTTGTTATTCTTGTTACGTTCTTAGATTTTTTATGGCTTGTCAATCTCATTTCAATTTAAAAGCTCTATTACCACATATTCTTTTTTTAAATCCCTATTTCTTAATCAATCCAAATTATTTATTATTTAAAGTATCCGCAAATGGCACTAGTTAAAGAGGTTACACAGTCTAATGGCAACTTCACCATTTACTTTACGGTAAACATAAACAGTAAAACACGTGGCTTGTTTAGTGGATTAGATAAACAATTATTTTAAGAAAGTTAATACTCTGAAAATAAACCAATATTAATGGGATATCTGTTCATAAAGTTATGCTCTGCAGGAAATTGCGTACATCTTACCTCTAGGGAAAAGGAAAACGCACAATGTTGTTGTATTTTAAAGATTTTTGATTTAATTATATCAATATATCGTCCAATTCTAATCATTTATATTAAGTTGAATGAAATTTGAATTTCTAAGGTATTAATTGACGTAATTCATTCACCAAACAAATTTATAACACTAACGGTGAGAGTGTATTCTAAATCATTTGCAAATGTTTTATTATTCACAGAGTAGATCGCACTATGGTCAAATAAAATAGTGGGTAAGAAATATTCTTTACACTCAAATAAAATATCTTCTTCTTTTTATATAGACATGACTCTGTCTGTTTTTCAATGTGCCTCCAGTAAGTTGTCATTCCATCGTTTGCGTGGTCTTCCTACTGATCGTCTTCCTATTGGGGAACCGTCTCTTGCCGTCTTTACTACTCTATTTGTTGTCATTCGGCTTATATGACAGTTCCATTCTACTCTTCTATTTCTTACCCAGTTTTTGATGTTCTCCACCTTGCATCTATGTCGTATATCTGTACTTCTAGCTCTGTCCCATAATGTCTTACCATCAATTTTTCTAAGTGTTTTCATCTCTGCTGTTTCTAACATCCTTTTTGTTATCTCTGTGTCAGGTCTTGTTTCTGCCGCGTATGTCATTATTGGTCTGATGACTGTTTTGTAAATTCTGCCTTTCGTTTCTTTCCCGATATTTTTATTTCTCCATATTGTTTCGTTTAGGCAGCCTGTGGCTCTGTTTGCTCTATTCACTTGATCTTCCACTTCGGTTATTACCTTTCCGTAGCTAGATAATGTGATGCGTAGATATTTAAACTCCATCACTTGTTCTATTATCTGACCTTCCAGCTCCAATTTACATCTTAGTAAATTTGCTGTTATAACCATGCATTTTATTAAGATGGTTCTACACAGAATCTAATCGACATTTTATAAAGACCATTAATCGGCTGAGAGTAAATCATGCTCTTACGCCATCTTGTATGCATGGAATCGGCTTATCAAATACTCCCAATTGTACTTGTGGCAAAATAGGCGATCTAACACATATTATATTAGAATGTGATTTACAAATTATTAATATAAACGAACTTTATAAGGAATTAATAAATTCTAAGTGTTGTTTTCCAACAAACCTTAATCTTTTAATATTTTCAAATAATATGGAAATTCTTCATTGCATTTACAAACATGTTAAAATATGTAAATATAAGTTGTAAATAGTATTTAGGCATAATTTGTTAATATGGGTTGAAAAAAAAAAACAAAAAAAGTAAGTATACCACAAATTAAAAAAAAACAAAAGAATTAAGAAAATAGAAATAGAACAAAAAACAAAAAAATAAATCCAAAAAAAGAAAAAAAAGAGCAAAAAACAAAAAAGCACCAAAACAAAATAAAAACAAAAAGAAAACAAAAAAAACAAGAAAATAAAAAAAAAAATAAAAATATATCAAAACAAAATTTATGTATCCATAAAAATATTAGGTATATGTAGTACTAACATTGATAACTGATAACAAGAAAATTTTGACTATGAATTCTGCAATCAATAAATTCTCTTCTTCTTAAATAACTTCTCTTGCACTTGCCTCATTATAAATATAGCGTCGGTGCATGATCTTCCCGACCTAAAACCTTGTTGTTCTTCTGCTAATGTTATAATTTCATTCAATTTATTTGTTATCACTTTGGTGATACAAATAAAATATATTATACAATAATATTAACGTGTATCACCGTCGCACTTTTGCTTTTCACTTTTCACTCAATGAACGCAAAGGGGTTCATCGTTTTGAGTTACTAACCAGATTTGAGTTTTAAAGGATCCGATGGTCTCAACATTATCATCTTAAAGTGTTCGTGACTTTTGACAAATTTTTACTTTCTTATGAACTCTTAAACCGAAATATATATAAATTTAGCTATGATTAGAAGTAAAAGTCTGTAAGTACTACCAAAACACGAAAAGGAAGAATATAGAGTACTATGCAAAAAGGAAATGGACAAAAACACAAAATCAAAAGAACATGTTAATAAAGATGAACTCAAAGCTCTAAAGAAGATGAGTCCAAAATAATATTATCAGCTGACAAGGGCAACGCAACTGTAGTTGTGGACAAAAGTCAGTACCAGGAAAAAAATCAAGAATTGGTCACAAATGGACCTTACACCAAACTAAACAAGAACCCAAATAAATCACAGGAAAACAAAATAAATAAATATTCTATTTTATTACAAAAAAGAGCAATACGGTATCTTTTTGGCCTCAGTAGAATAATACATTGCAGAAGCTACTTCAGAAATGACGGGATTTTAACTCTTTCCTCTCTATATATTCTAGAAACTGTTTGCTTAATTCGTAAACACCTACATGTTTATCCAGCAAGACCTAATCATGACTACTCCACCAGAAATTCAAGCTTTGATGTGTATTTACCTATCCAGTCCACTGAGTTAGTAAAGAAATCTATATTATATTCGGCAAAAAAATTATAAAACCATCTCCCTTTGCAACTTAAATCTACAACTTCTTTCCTTAAGTTCCGTAACTTGACAAAAGCCTATATATCTGAAAGACCATATTATTCAGTGGAAGAGTTTCTTAACGAATATCTAAGACATTACAGTACGTTTAGGTACAAGCAACAAAGTATTTATATACACTCCGCCAAAAAAGTATTGCATCACCTATGAAACTGCAAATTTTGTATAAAAAATAATTTAAAACATGGATTTTTTACTGTTGTTTTTTTTTGTTTTTTTAAGTACGTAACAAGTATTCAAAGAAAATTTCAGAATGTACGAAAACAAAGGTTTTATTTAATTTATTTCATAAATTAGAAGTAAGCGCACAAACAGCATTGAATAAAAAAATAAAAATCAAAAGTAATGATAATTTAGTAAGAGGTATTGCCTCCTCTGGCTCTTATAGCATCTAGACAACGTTTTGGCATACTTACAATTAATCTTCTTAGATAATCTTGATCGATATTGTCCCATTCAACTGTTAACAACCGTTGCAGGTCCTGAAGATTAGCTGGCGTCACATTACCAGATCTCACCCTTCTGTAAAGAGGGTCCCAAATATGTTCTATTGGATTTAAGTCCGGACTGCGCGCTGGCCAATTCAAAACTTGTAAATTTACCTCTTGAAGGTACTCGGTAACGATTCTTGCGACGTGTGGGCTTGAATTGTCATGCATTAAAACAAAGTCGTTACCAATAAATGGGGCGTAAGGAACAACATGCATCTCCAAAATTTCTCTAATACACCTATCAGCAGTTAAGGATCCTCCATCTAGCTGTACCAATTCGGTTCGACCCCTAAGAGATATTCCGCCCTAGAGCATAATAGATCCTCCTCCAAAGTTTGTCGCCTGTCTTAGGTTGCATTGAAAATAACGTTCGCCATCTCGCCTATAAACTGGTATTCTTCGATCCGAAGTGTATAAACAATCTTGACTCATCCGTAAAGAGTATGTTACCCCATCGTCGATATTCCAGTTTACGTGCTCTCTTGCAAATGTTAGACGTGCTATACGGTGTTCCCTTATAAGTTTCGGGGCAGTGGCAGCTACTCTGACCCTAATTCCAGACAAGAGGATGTGCCTAACAGTTTCTGAAGACACACGTACATTTCGACTCTCGGCTAAGTCATGTTGAAGTTGACTTGCAGTCACATGTCTTCGACGCAAAGTTACAGCTGTTACAGCTCGTCTATCATGACGACCAGTCTCTCGGTACCTTACTACCACTCGTGATACTGTCGACTGATTTACACCCACTAAATTTGCCACATATCTCTGACTCCTTCCGTCTTCAATGAGGGAAATTATTCTAACCACTTGATCTCTCGTTAAATTTAAATTTATATTGTCACGCCCTTCCATACTCAATATTTAATACGGAATTTTAAATTAAATGCAAACTGTATACTTTTTACAAAAGTAAAATAAAGACTGATAATATAAAAACCAGACAAAATAGCAATTAACATTTTTTTTTCTTAAACAGTAAGCTGTATTTACAAATTTCTTTTTAATATTTATTCTAGCCTTAATATTCTTAAGGGCCAGAAAGAAATAATTTAAATTAACTAAAACTTACAGCTGCAAAAGTTCACAAAGAAAATGTTCCCTCAAACCAATTTGCAGCAGCATGGGTTCTTTTTGCAGTAGACTGTCAAAGTTTCTCCTATAAAAACAAGGAGACATAATACAGCCTTTAGCATACAACATCTATCAAAAACTCAAAGCAATTCTTGCAAAAACTAACAGAGGTAGATTACAATTCCAACAATATGCTAGTCAATTTTAATATCAACAGTCTTGTCACCAATAATCTATTGGATAAAAATTTAAAAATAATACGAGGACATTAATTACAAAAACCAAACTGAATGTGTCATCTATCATGGAGATACTAATGAGTGAGCATGTGCAGAACTATTTTGCAGACGCGAGCTAGTTTTACCCCTCCCCACCTAATGGATACACATGGTCACATTGTGGATAAAGAGTAAATTGTATAGCCATTTTAAAGTAGTTAAGAAACTTATTAGGATGATTTCTTTATTTTAAGTAAATTTTATAAAGTGTCCATTTAATAGACGTTAGCTTAATATGGGGCCAACATTGTCTTTGTTGATGTTTTCTAGTGACCGGTGTATTAGTGCAGTTCGAATGCATGTTTCCTCTATCAAATCCATTTTAGTAACGACTTCACGCTCACGCTACAAAATGTGGTTCATCTGCATACGCAGCGATTAGTCGCTAGACGCTGCGACCCAACTGTCGAACCCCAATAATCCTCGTCTGCTTGTACCAAGAAAAAGGAAAAATAAATAATAAACGATTAAAAGGAATTTTTCGACGCACTGCGTGGACAAATACAGAGAAGGAAAGCAAGATATAATAAAGGCATGTAGTCAGCAACCTCTCATGAGAGCAAATGGTCAGAATATTTAGCCTAAAGAAAAGTGTATTTTAAAGGCTTCAGCCCTTTTTAATTTAAAATATTTTATTTGTGTGGTATGCATATTTATTATTCACGGTTTTTTATTTACTTAAAGTGCAGTACAAATGTGTTTCCTATTTATTTCCTAAATTATTATTTGTTTCCGAAATTAAACAGTCGAAGCATTATTGAAAAAAGACTGATATGTTTTTGTACACACTTATGACTAGACTTCGGCAAATATGCAAATAAAAATGTAGAAAATATGCGCATAAATATGCACGTGTTTACCCGAAAATATGCAAATATTTTACAAAATATGCATACAAATAAATAAAAAAATCGTAAAATATTTTATTTAAAAAAAAAAGTGTACATAACTAAATATTTCCTACTATTCATTAAGATTTACATTTATTTTAAGTAACTACATCATTTTTAAGTATGAATAAACTTATTTAGAATTATGGTAACAATAAATGACCAAGTGGTGTTCAAAATTTTCTAACAAAAACTTGTGGCTTCTGTCTGAGTACATATATTTATATATGGAAAAACTTCGTTCAACATCAACTGATGTAACGGGAGCATTTTTCAAACTAACCAAAACATTTGGTTCTAAATTAATTGTTTCCGAAATATTTCCAGCTAGAACACTGACTACTTCAGAAAGAATATGGTAACCTTTATTTTTTTCCATAGTAGCTTCAAATTTTTTTAAAATATCTTTTCCAATATTACCTCTAACGTTCCGACAACATGACGCAAATTCTTTTATTAATGCTGTACTTTCGAACAATGACAGTTTTGGTGATTCTAACTTAGTAATTGTTTTTTGAACAAAACTAAAATTTGATTTTATAAATGAAAGTTCTTGTTGAAGCAAGTTACTCTGAAAAGTTTGTTTAGAATCCAAAAGAGATTGGGAACTTTCATCTGTTAACGTATCAATTATGTTCTTTATTTTAACAAAATGATCTGCATAAAAATTAGCTGCTTCTAACCATGTTCCCTATCGCGTTAAAATAGGTTGTGGTGGAAGAGGAATGTTAGGTAGCATTTCTTTATAAAGTTGAATTCTTATAGGAGATTTAAGAAATACTTTTTTGACACTGGATATCATGGTATTTACAAGAGGAAACTTTTTTCGTATTTCCTCTGCAACTCTGTTTAATCCATGCGCTACACAAGTAACATGTATTAAATCTGGGAAAAATATTTTTAAATTTTGTCCTGCTTTCACCATATAAGGAGCAGCATCCGATAAAATAAGCAGTAATTTATTAGAAGGAATAGTTGTCGGAAGAGAAAAAGTTGCTAATGTTTCTTGTATAAAACGCGAAATTGTTAAAGCATTTGTTTTCTCAAGTTGCTGGCATGAAATAAGATGAGATTTTGGTATGGTATCTTCTTTAAGAACACCAATCAATAAATGAGCAATATACTTTCCTGAGGAATCAGTGGTTTCGTCTACAGATATGTAAAAATAATTATCTGCAATTTCTTCCTTAATATTAATTAACACCGACGAGTATAGCCCGTTCACATTATTTCTTCTTAGAGACCGATCACTTGGAACATTAAGTTTGCAATATTTTTTTAGAAACGAACTAAAATTTACATTTGCTAATTTTGAAATTAAAAGTTTCTTGCTCATCTAATTTTTTTGAAGAGATTGGAAACATTTAGCCATTGAAGTTTGATGTTTTCCTCCTATTTTTCCTTTTTTTGCAATGTGTGAAGCAGTTCTCACATGTTGGTCTATCTGAAATTTCTTCTCACATGCTATCTATAAATAAAAATAAAAACCATTATTTTAACCCAACCTTTAAAATATAAAAATATACAAGGTGTTTTTGGTTAATCAAATGACTGGTTTGGAAAAAAAAAACACTCGCTAAGTGTTTTAAATGCAGTATTAATCCACAAATTAGTTTTTGTTACTAACCATTAGTACATCATATAACTTATTTTAAAATTCAACAAAAGATTTTTTTTTGTTAATTCAATTACAATAAAAATAATTGTGTTTTAGAATAGCTGACTTCATAAAAAAAAGTAAAGGTGAAAAATTTTTCTAAATACACACCATTGTATTGTACCATGGACAATTTTTTCTCACTAAAGGAAGCTATTTTTCATTTAAAAACAACCTACGAGTACTAAATTTCAAGTAAATACGTTTATTGGTTTTAAAGTTATTGTTGTTATTAACTAAAAGAATTTAATTGTTTTTAATTTTAACACCCTGTATCTCGAAAAGTAAATAAGTTTGACCCCTCATTAACTATATCGTTTTGTTCAATTTTTCGAGAAGTATCTACAGTCAAACGTTGTAAGTGTCATTTGGAAACACCCTGTATGTATGAAATATTAGATATTTAATAGAAAATATTAGATACTTACAATTTTGCCACAGACTGAACAGTAGATTTTTCCCATATCCATAGACAGCTCTTTATAAGGTTTAATCCAAGTTGAAGCACTGGTTGTTTTAGGCATTATAAAATCACAATCTTCCTTTTTGTTACGCACAACGAGTGTTTACGCTTTGAATATCAAAACAAAAATGATTTACAAATCTGAGCATCAAATTAGAAATGTTTAGGTACCTAATTCAATAAACTGGGAGATTTTGGAAAATCCCTAAATTAGGAACAAAACTATTAGCCGTTTACCTGCTGTTAAGATACAATAAATTGTAGATAGATTTGGGGATTAGATCATAAAATGCAAATGAGCGAACCCTTAGCGATTATCCAATAACTGAATGCCTCAGTGACCGAGACTTTCTAAGAATGTTGAGGGCTACTTAAATTGATCTTCTTTGAAATTGTAAATGTTTTGTACCTGTAGAGATTACGTACTTAGATCATTTCTTGATTAAAATGACTACAAAATTTTATACAAGAATTGAAATAAATTGGTATGTTTAAAAATTTTCAAATACAGTATAAAAATCTGAACTTTTATGCACTTTATGCAAACTTTTATACAAATATGCCAAAATATGAAATATTTGCATAAAATATGCACAATATGCAAAATATGCAATATGCATATTTGCCGAAGTCTACTTATGACAAATGAATTAATGGAAAAGAAAAAGTATTCTGCAAGTGTGTAAAATATTTAATTCCTACCTGAGCGCTTTCAACTTACAAATCCATCCTCAGAGCTATGCTACAATAGGATAACTAATATAAGTAACTAATTTTAAGTGTTACAATGTTAAACTTACATCAAATTTATAAAGTACCACTATTAAAGGTGGTACAAATCAACAAAAAAAATTCTTTACAAGTTAAAAAACTTCGAAACTTATTTTAAAATCCGATTCAAAAGACAGCACATTAGACTCCACAAAAAACACATTCAAAATTTTCTGTGCATGGTACGGGTATAAGTACCCGACCATCTGGATGGAGTTGAATCGACAGAGAGAATAATAGGAACCAATGCTCTTCCCTTCAATTTTAACTTCCACAAGATTCTTTATCTTTAACAATAAAATTAATAGACAACCAGAAGGTTGAGCAATGGGAAATTCACTATCTCCCCTACATGCAAATATTTTCTCGAGTCTCTTGAAAATACTTTTATCCATTCCCAACCCAAAAATAATCTTATGGTACAGATATGTGGATGATATGTGGAAATTGCAAGAGGAGCATTTATGAAACTTCTTTATGATCTATTCTGAGCAATTCTCAGCTGAACATACAGCTGAGAATTAACTTCCTAAAATGTTATGTGTATCCTGTATTACTGTATGGATGTGAAACCTGGATTATGAAGGTTCACATGATGAACAAATTAGAAGCCTTCGAGATGTGGTTATATCGTAGAATGCTCAGAATATCATAGGTTCAACACATTTCAAACCGAGAAGTCTTGAACAGAGTAGGTCAAGGTAAAGGCGCCTTAATAAAGATGATAAAAAAGAGAAAACTCGAATATCTGAGGCATATAATGAGAGGAAGCAGATACAGGATAATGCAGTTGATGCTCAACGGAAAGATCGACGGAAAAAGAGGAATTGGTAGGAAGAAATCCTCATAGCTCCGAAACCTTCGTCAACGGACTGGCTTATCAGCAGATGAATTATTACATGCCACACAAGATCGAGAACGATATCGGCAAATCGTCATGGAAGCTACCCACGCCTAAATCTTGGGTACGATACTCAAAGAAGAAGATGTGGATGATATGCTAGACTTTATAGAATGCCCACCTTAAGAATCACACAATATTTTGTCACTAGTTGATAAACATTGATAATTGCATCCTCCAATTAAGTTCACCTTAGAGTTAGAAAATAACAACATTATCAACTTTTTAGATTTAACCACTGAATAAGAGTCTGTCGACATAACATTGAATAGATGCCATCTTATGTTGAAAGAGGTGATTAGATGATGTAGGATCATATGATCAGTTTGGGTAGGTAAAAACTGAAAATTCTAATACAAAAAAAAAAGAAGAAGAGAAGAAGGACTCGAAAGTTACTAGAAACTATTATCGAAACAAACGAGAAACACTTAAATATGTTACGTGTTTTCAATTCTGCAATATGGACTTGAAAGCTGGACACTGAAGCAAGAACACATAAATAAGCTACAGTCATCTGAAGTGTGATGTAACGTGATGTATTACACTATCATAGGCGTTATAATCTACGAAACAAGCGTTAATGTCGACATCTACATATCTGATTCTGTGAAAAAGAACCTGTACACAAACAGTGGCTTCTCTCGTAGCCATTGCGTTTCTAAATCCAAATTGTGTTTTTCCAGCTCGACAATCCTCTGTGGATCCTGGCCTGCTCCAAGATTAGTCGCCATTCTGTTCGGTTTCTGGCAACGTGTTGTGATGTTCTGATCTCCAATATCCGTAAGTCGGCCTCAACTCCATCTAACCGCCTAATTCGCGGTCGGCCTCTGCTTCTTCTTCGTATAGGTGTTCCTGTCGTTAGCTTTTTAGCAATCATGTTGTCAGGCATTCGCATTATGTGTCCGGCCCATCAAAGTCGCTGTGTTTTAAGTCGCTGAGGTTACGACATCTGGTTCATTACAGAGTTGGTATAATTCGAAATTAATAATTATTATAAGGATAAAATATTTTGCGGAGTATCTTACGCTCGAATATCCCCAGAAGCCTTTAATCCTTCTGCTTTAGAGTCCATGTTTCCGCCCCGTATGTGAGGACCGGCCTCAGCATTGTTTTGTATATAATAATTTTAGTTTTTCTTTCGATATTTCTTGAGTGGAATTGTTTTTGGAGTCCATAGTATTTGTAAGGTTTATTCGTCTTGTAATTCGTCTCTAATTCGTGTGTCTCGGACTACCTTTTCCAAGACAATGTTAAATAGGAGGCAAGCCAGGGCATCCCTTTGTCTGAGTCCATCCTTAATCTCAAAGGATCGAGAATTTTCTCCCTGTATCCTAACGCTGGCTTTTAAGTTAGACATTATCATTGTAGTTAATCGGATAAGTTTTTCTTGTATACCAAACTCACGCATTGATTGGTATAGTACTGTTCTCTTGACACTGCCATATGCGGCCTTGAAGTCGACGAATAGGTGATGGGATTCAATGTTAAATTCTAATGTTTTCTCGAGGATCTGTCTTATTGAATGAATCTGTTCAATTGTCGATTTTTCTGGAGTAAATCCCGTCTAGTATTTTCCAACTATGCCAACTGTATAAACTTGTAGCCTTTCGTAGAGAAAATTTGCTGGTATTTTGTAAGCAGTTAACACGATTGTACCTCTTTATTTATCACACTGGAGCTGATCGCCTTTTTTATGTAACGGGCATATCACGCCTTGAGACCATTCACAAGGCATGGTATCATTTTGCCAGACAAGAAGTAAAAGTTTATGCAGTGCTTGTAGCAGGGCGTTGCCACCCTTCTTGTAGAGCTCACTACAAATTTGATCAGTTGCTGGTGCTTTAGTATTTTTAAGCTTTTTAATGGCTTGGGCAACCTCTTCAGTGGTAGGTGGTCTTTCGTTTGGGTTCAATTTATTCCAATCATTTCGATCTGCTTAGGTATTATCTGCCTCTTCGATATAATGGCCGTTTCAACTTTCCACATATTGGGTAATTTGTTCGTGAGACAAAAACCAAAGAGGATAGAAAAACAAAGAATCGCATGGAAAGATGATCTAAGATACAGGACAAAAGAAACAGAGAGAGAGAGAGGGGAAAAAGAGGGAGAGTAAATATCGATCAAATTTTGTACACATTTCCATGTGGGCGAGTTAGTCTCTGCACACTTATGATCAGCCCAATACGATAGAAAATCCATAAAAATAAGATATAACACTGAGTGTCGGTTTACAAATATGGCTTATCTTTTTAGCTTTGTATACACAGTGATAAGGAGTTGGTTGGTCACTTAGACAAAATTAATAAACAATATAAATTTCAGAAAAGACTAAGTGTTAGAAGTGTTCAGTCTGCAAATATAACTTAAACTGTAGTAGTAGTATCGTGCAAAATGATTGTTAAAACTATCTACCCCTTAATTTTTAAAAACATTATCCGGAGTCAACGTTTCCGACGCGGCAAAAATGCTACTACCAGTTCAAGTAATTCATATAGTGAAAGTTCAAGTTCAGAGTCAAGCGTGGAGAGGTTTAGAAAAACAGAAACCAGTAAGTACTGCCGAGATAAGAATTAAACAGGAACGTATAGTCAGTGCATGGTGTTTAAATTTAAATTACATCTTACGACAAAAGAAATAGCCGTAGGAAATTATGTATATTTTCGATAAATAAAAAACATAATTTTTAAATTGTATGAAAAAAAATTGTTATCCAAAACTATTGTTTCTTTTCAACAACGAACATCATTTCTATGTTAATGCATTTCTTGTCTAAATGTCTCTCATCAGTGATCTTTGGTCTTCTTAATATTGTTTTGAAGCTATTTTCTTGTGCCAGCTTAACACAATTTACTATTATCTTGGGGAATAAGCCACAGTTTTACTTTAAAATAAGTTTATTTTGACGTTTCGACTTTCACTTCGGAAATCGTTATCCAAATACAAAAATTAATGAATTAAACAAGTTTTGTTTTTGATACTTGGTGAAAAATTATTCTAATACTTTTGAGGGCCAAAAACAAATGGATGCTGTATATACCGATTTTAGTAAAGCATTTGATCGTGTTGTTGATCATCAAATTCTTCTTGCAGAATTGCTTTCTGTGGTATTTCATGTTCAGTTTGTTGAATGGATTAAAAATTCGTTGTCAAATCGTAGTCAAAGAGTTAAGGTTGCTGGTAATATTGCAGAGTCAATAATGGTCACCTCAGGTGTTCGACAGGGAAGACACATATCACCTATTTTTTTCCACATATTTGTTAATGATATTGTGAGCTGTTTTTTAAGCTGTGATGACTTGAAGTTCTGGATGGTTATAGAAGATTTTAGAGATCAGTTGTCTTTACAAGCCTATCTTAATCGTTTATATAATTGGAGTAGTAGGAATGGTCTTCATTTAGATGTTAGTAAGTGTTGTTATACCAGTTTTACCCGAAAGGTGAGCAGGATTGGTACAATTTATTTCATTGATGAGCAACCTCTTAAATATGTTTCTTCCATTAAAGACTTTAGATGAAAGGCTTTCCTTGGTGGAGCATATCAACTTAATATCCATAAAGGCTTCTAAATTACTTGGTTTTGTCACAAGAAATTTTAAGTATTTTTCTATAAATGCAACTAGATCTTGGAATATTGTTGTGTAGTTTCCTACAATCCTAGCAACTACTAGGATTATCACCACTTAGTATTAGGCGGGCTATTTCAGGAGCTGCTTTTGTTTTTAAATTTGTTGGAAATTGAAAGGTCTTCAATAAAATACGTTAAAAATTATTATACAAACATTTTTACAAGTAATTTTCATAAAGTAATGTGTTTTCAAATTTGGCCTTTAATTATGCCAATTTCATCGCAATTAAACCTATAAAAGCTTAAATTTAAGTTCATCCATTTTATTTTTATAATTTTGACACTGACTAGGTTTTAAAAATTCACTAATTAGTGCATGAAATCATCTTTTTTTTAATATAATTCCATGGGTTATTTGATTGTAGAATATTTGAACTTCTTCGACTGGATGTCCTGTAGTAGGGACCTACACGTGAACGATCTTTAGGATATATCTTGCGCTTATTTTGATGTTTAAGTAGACCACCCTTGTTGAGATTTGGTTTATTGACAATTTTGTTGGCAATTCTTTTGTGAATAAGAAACCGACGCCTCAGACTGTGGATTCTTCTTCTTTGTAGTACCATAAATGTCCTGATGTGAGTGTGATAAGACTCTCTCTTTTTTTTCTTACTTCACCGATACCCACAATATCAGAATTCACTTTTGAGAGATCTTCCTCCATTTTTTAAATCTTTCCTCGGTAGAGAGTAACCAAGCATTATATGTGGCGATGTTGAGGTTTATCTTTTTAACGCACTTTGAATCTTTTTAACGCACTTTGAGTAGGGTCGGTATGTTGTATAATTCTCCTGGTCAAAGGTCTTCCAAGAACAATAATTTCTTTAACCCATTCAAAATAAATAAAACATGGAAATAAAGAAAAAGCAAAATGGAAATAAAGAACGAGGATATGAGGTAAATAAGAAAATATAGTCATTATAGGGTATATTCGGACAAACAAATTCAAGTAGAATTCTGAAATTGGGTATATCGATGAAAAAAAAAGAGATCAAGAAGAAAGTTGCTAAACCGAACAACGAATAAAAAGAAAAATCGAAAACATTGTGATTATTAATACGAAAAACATTAGAAAACGGAAGAGAGACGAACTAGAATGGCAATTCTAGCAGAACATAAATAAATAAATATTTAATTACATCCGTATATTTTTTATTTCATAGTAAAAATACTACAAAACACACACACATGGACGCGGTTAAATAACCTGCCACAAGGTGTTTTTTTAGTACCCATCAATACTAATCTCATAGCGATGTGTCTGATTCTCAAAACCGCTAGGCTTTTGTTATAAGAGATGTTCGTTTCCGATTTAAAATTCCTTCTTGTGGCCAGACTGAGTATAGATCTAGACGTCTAATAGACAAGGCATTCAGTGTATCAGCGGATTTCCGGTTAGGGAGATCGGAGAGGGGCGCTTACAGCTGTTCATAAGCCGTTACTGTTATCGTTCAACGTATTCTGAAATTAGTAAAAATTCTCATCCCATAGATATTTTGGTAAAATTATAATACGGTCAAATAACTCCTTAAATAAAATTGTCATTTGCGAAAATGAATACAAAATCAGAACATGAAAATGAAATGAAAATAAGAAAAAGAAAAAACTACCAAGAAAATATAAAATATCTTTTATACTTACTATGATAGAGAAAACACAGCACACACAATAATATGTTACATATAACGAAGAAAATGAAATGGATGAATAATTCTAACCTAAGAATTTAACTAAGGCATTTACAGTATAATATACAGAATGAATAATATTCAGTTCGAAATCAATTAATAAATTTATTTATTTATTTATTTCAACCTTCTTCAACAGACCTTGGACGCTAAGGGCTTAAAAGTTATCATCATAAATACAAAGTACATCATTCTAAAGACAAAATACAACATATAAATTACAAAAGTACACATTATTTTACTATGTTTTTAAGCCATATTCTATTCGTACCTCTCTCTACATTTCTTTCAATCTTTCTTTATAATTGTTTTAATCATTACTCATTTCTCATTCTTTCTATATCTTCTTCATGCTTTCTATATCAACAACGACATTTTCATTTCTAAAAATGATGCGAGCTGACACCGCTCTTCGGAGGGCACGTAAAGTCTTATTTACCGTTGCGCTGTTGCCAGTTTCATCTTCTGTCAAGCGTCTTAATCTTGTGTCAATGCTTGTGTTCTGTGGTATTAGTTATTCAATTAATTCTCCAGTCGTCAGAGACGAAAATTCCACAAAACCTCTAAAAATCGTACGAACAAGCTGAATTTTGCCGAGAATATTAATTTTGGGACTCTAAAAAATATGCAAAAAAGTTTACCACTTTTACCCCCGGGCTACCTCTAAAACCTCCCTCGAAGGGGGATAAAAACCTACCGTCGATTTTGATTGTCAGCTAGGCGCGAAATTTGTATTATCTCGACGGTAAAAATTCGATATATTTTGATCCAAATGTCCTATCGCCATAAATCAAGATGCGTTTTAAAGGTAAAGAGTACAGCTTTCGTATGCAGTTTTTGTATTTTGCCGCAAATAAACTCACTTTTTATAAAAATGTTAAATAAATAAACGTTTCGCGATTTTTGCCATGTTTTACGAATCTCGTAAGAGATCAATAAAATTGATCACTTTCATTGACCAGTCATCGTAAAACATTTTTAGAGATTAATCTTTAAAACCGATGACATGAAATTTCAATCTTGAGTTGAGGCAACAAATATGAGGCATTTGAAATATTAAAAAAAAAAACAGAATTTAATGTTTTACATTACAAACGATCGCACGTCACGAGAAATGCCTCCAAGAAGACGAATTTTGGGTCTACTTTATAGCAGAAGTTTGGTTATATTGAAAAATAATAGTGTAATTGAAAAAAAAAGTTTTAAACGTTTTAAATCGTTTGTTATGTGAAAGTTTAAATCCAGCATTTTTTAAGCATATTTCAAATGTTCGCAAAACTCAAAATTAAAATTTCATGCTGTAGGTTCTGAAAGTTAGGCTCGAGTAATCGAAACTTCATAGTGGCCAGTCAATGAAACGTATAGATCGTATTGACCTCATGAGAATCATAAAAAATGGGAAAAATCGCGCCACATTTATTTAATTAACACTTTTATAAAATCTGAGTTTATTTGCGACAAAATACAAAGTTGCATACGCAAGCTGAACTCTTTACCTTTAACACGCATCTTGATTTTTGTAGATAGGACACTTGAATCAAAAGATATCGAATTTTTACTGTCGAGCTGAAATAAATTTTATTGAACATTGATTTCGCGCGCTTAACTGACATTCAAAATCGACGGTCGCTTCAAGCGTTTTTTATGAGAGAACAGTTCATTCTACACAAAAAGTGCTAATAGCCATTTTTGTTTAAAATTATCTCTGTTACATTTTTTATTTGAAACATTTTTTTCTACGACGTACGATTCTTGGTAAATTGATTTTTTTTACCGTTTTGCGTTTTTCACCCCTACTAGGGGGATTTTAGGGGGAAGCCCGGGAGTAAAAGTGGTAAACTTTTTTCATCTTTTTTGGAGTCCCAAAATCAATATTCTCGGCAAAATTCAGCATGTTCGTATAATTTTTAGGGGTCAACCCTCTGACGACTGGACTATAACCTAACTATACTGTTACCTCGCTAACTATACTGTTGCCTTATTTCATTATTTTTTACATTTCATATTATTTTTCAAATTTCGTTCTTTTTATTCACTCATTCTTTTGTGATAAAAATACAAAACAGTGTCAATAGTATTTTCTTAGATATTTAAAGAATACAATTTCTTTCTAAAAGTGACAAATTGGGATGAAAAAAGAAACGTCAATCAGACAAGATGCAGTGTGATTCTAGATCATGTTGTCCACAATTTCCACAATTGTTCAAATTCAGGGAACAATTCAGGACAATTTACAGCATCATTTAAAAATGTTCTTAAAAATACAAATTCTTGGTAAATCTGAATTTTCTCAGCACAAGTTCCAGCATCTTTAAGTCAGACTTATACATAGGACACCGTAGCAACTGCTAAATGTATCAAAAATGCATGACAATAATTCTTAAAAAAATTAACTTGTGTACTACAATGGTGTTTTTATTTGAAGCAACGATAAGAAACAACCTAACCTAATTGCATTGACACAATTATATTATAATAACCTATAAATGCATTCACACAGAAAGAACTGGTTGTAAAAAAGTAAAGTTCGTGTAACCTTCTGGCTAAGGTCTAGTGTTAGGGTTTTCAGGTCGCGCAAGCGCCCCTAACATGACCTAACGACTACTTTCGTAGCCAGGACCTACGGCTTTACGTGCCCTCCGAAGCACGGTGGCAGCTCAGTTAAATTAGAAATTTTAAATTTTTGTCGGTGCCGGGATAGGCAAGAACTGGTTGTAATAGTTATATCAAGCAATGATTGACAACACTGTTCTATTTTCCCATTTAACCCATACTGAATATAAAACATGAAATGGTCTATACTTTCCTGAAACAGGATTAAAGATTATAATTGGCGCCAAAACAATCCGGAAGGATCTCGGCAAAAATGCCATACGATATTTTATTATTATTATTATTTTTTCTATATGTGCTAATCAACCTTCTTCACGCGGCTTTGTATAGTTTGTTATTTTATACCGTCATATGAAATTTATCAAATTCCATACGACGAGCAGGCACATCAAATCACAGCTCTTCCTGAGCTATTTAACGCCATCGTTGGTCACTTACTAAAAGACTGGCTACTATCAATATTAATTCCACTTCCAAAAAAAGTCAACGCTAGCAAATGTAAAGAACATTATTAATTAGTTTGATGAGCCATGTACTTAAAGTACTCTTTACTATCATCCACTCGCGCATATACGCCAAATTAAAGAATACCAAGTGAAGTTTAATTTGGATTCAGAGCAGGCCTCGGAAGGAGGTAAGCACTTTTCAGATTGCAAGTTCTAATACAGAGAACCAGGGATATCAACTGCGATATGTTTGCATTTCGCACATCGATTTCGAGAAGGCATTTGACCAAGTACCACATGGGAAACTAATTTTTTTTATTTAGCTTTACGTTTCTCGACAGCGTGGGTCACTAACACAGGTACAATTTTATTACATTACATTACAATAATATACAGTATCATTACAATCGATAAATAAATACATTAAATAAATTAAATATTGGTACAATTAATAATTATCAATTTCTAAAATACATTTCTTCTAAATTTCCTGATAAAGCCTGGTTTCATAGAGGTAATTTATAAGTTGTTGTTGTTGATGTTTTTGTGCTTCCGGGTTTTTACGTGACCACGAAAAGAGCAGGAAAACTCAAGCTTTTTAACGGTGGAATGGATACCACGAAGCTCGGAAGGGATTTTATTCCAGTGATCTTGCCAAGACATTTAGATGATATTTTTAAAATGCGATTGTAAATCTGTATGTATTTATATGTTTTCAGTTTCAATATTAGAAGACGCGGCTTGTTTTGCAAAGAGTTCGGCTAGTTCGTTACCAGGAATTTCTACGTGAGAGGGAATCCAAATCATGGTTATGGATACTCCCAGTGAGATTAAACTACCGAAAGAGTTTTGAATAGCTTGAACCAAAGAATGTTCAGAGATTAAAATCTGCTCTCAATTTATTCCACGGAGGTTTAGGTGATATTAATATTGGAGTTGTGGCTGAAAGATCGATATTATTCAGATTTGGTGGGAGATACTGTGGCATAGATTGAAGTTTAATAGGAGAAGAATTTAAAAGGTTATTACTTACTAATTTATAGGCTGGATTTTCGGTATTAGCTGAGATTCGAAACTAATCTTTTAAAAGGTGTTGCCGGCGACGTAGTCAGAGGTGAAGTTCATTAGCTTCTCTGTTTAAACTCTCTGCGGGGCTCGACCTCCCAGGCAAATTTGAAGTGCAGTGTTGTGTATAGAATTAAGAAGTTTTAAATATGATGGGTTAGCTGACATAACTGCAGTAGTCTATTTTAGAAGGAATAAGACATCTATAAATTTGAAGCAGAGAGTCTTCGTCTGCACCCCAAGGATGATTGGCCAGAATTTTTAATATGTTATGCACTTAGTTTTGAGATCTTTTAAATGGTATTTCCAAATAAGTTTAGTGTCGAATGTGAGTCCTAAAATCCATATACTCTTTACTGCAGGTGGACAAGTACCATTTATGGTAATTTTAAGATTTCTCCTGCGAGAAAACTTGATGATTTTTGTCTTCCCAATATAAAAGTTTAATCTACTTACTGAAGTCCATTCAAGCAATTGGTCAATAGCATTCTGAAGCACTTTGCAAGTGACAACAGTGTTTTTGGCTTGACAGAAAATTACTAAATCATCTGTTAGAGTGCAAAATTGACTAGAAGCTCAATTTTTTACAAATATCAAAAGTGTAGGATTCAATACCGACCCTTGGGGAACGCCAGTAGTTTGTTTGAAAATCCTAGAGATTTTTCAATTTTCTCTTACGTTAAAGGTTCTATTTGTTAGAAATTGATTAATAAATAAAGAAATAGTTCCAGATATACTGTACTCCTCGAGTTTAGCTAATAAGAGGCCTATACAGGGTATCAAAAGCTTTTTTGATATCAAACGAAACAGCTATTACGTCTTGCTTGCACGAGAATGATTGATGTTTGGAGGACTGCTTGATTGTCTGCTGTAGGCTGTACTTCGATGTGACATAAAACATGATTGTGCCAAATTTATTATTTTATATTTTTTTAGGTACCACAGGAGTCTTTTATTGATAATTTTATACATAAGTTTGCACATTGTACATCTGAGAGAAATTGGTCTGTAGGAATTTGGATCAGTTGAAGGTTTGCCTTGTTTTTAAACAGGAATAAATATGGATTTTTGCCACAAATTTGGAAATTATTTTTTTGGTCCATACTAAATTGTAAATTTTAAGTAGTTTAGCTAGACTAGGTTTAGAAAGATTTTTAATAAAGATAAAGAGTATGTTATCTGGACCTGTAGCTGAATTTTTGCAACAGTACAATGTGTCTGATAATTATTGTAATGTAAACGGTATATTTAGAGAAATTTGATCGGATTTTTTGCTATCAAATAAACTGCTGCCAGAAGTATGTCTATTTGTTGTTTTCTTATGAAAATTTTCACCCAAGATGTTAACAATTTGTTGACTACAAGTGATTGTGCTGTTTTAAAAGAGTATGACAGAAATTCTTGAATAAGTTTTGTTTCCTGTCATGTGTTTTTTGATGACTCTGTTGGCATTTAACATTCCTAAAGTTCAAATAAAGAAAAAATCCTTCGAGTAAGGACTTATGTTCCCTGTAGGCAATCTAATTCCATCGGCATACTGTCAGATAATTTAATAATTTCAAGTATGGTTTAATCCATATAAACCCAACCACTGTTTGGTTTTGAGGTTTTTTTTGCAACTAATATAAAGTTCACTGAAGATAGACTGATTAGTCGGAAAACGTTTTGAACTTAACCCTTTTGGATTTTTAAATATAATTTTAATTAAATACACCAATTACTACAGACGTGTTTTACTTTGCTGTATGTTATTGATGTATGTATGTTACGTTGAATTCTCTAAATAATTTATGCGAGTATAGCATTGTCATCAGCATAAAACGTTTATATGTGTTAAGTTTATTTTTATATCCCTTTCGAGATTTGAGATAAAATACAGCCCTGGCGTACACCTCTTTTTATTTGTATTTCTTGAGTTAACAATGAGTTGTTGATTCCTAGCTTTGCCGATTGATTCCAATATAGATTTTGAATAACCTGAAGATCCTTTGTGTTGAATTAAATTTTCTTGAGTGTGTCCATCATTGTTTGATGTTTTATGCTTGCAAAAGCTTTTTGATACTGTATAAATACCATAAAACGTCTTTCCATAGCTCATAACATCTTTGAGTGATGAGTTGGACATAGTAATTGATCCTTTGTGTTCGGTCCAATTTTCTTGAGTGTGTCCATTATTGTTTGATGTTTTATGCTCGCAAAAGCTTTTTGATACTGTATAAATGCTATAAAACGTCTTTCCATAGCTCATAACATCTTTGAGTGATGAATTGGACATAGTAATTGATCCTTTGTGTTCGGTCCAATTTTCTTGAGTGTGTTCATCATTGTTTGATGTTTTATGCTAGCAAAAGCTTTTTGATACCGTATAAATGCTATAATACGTCTTTCCGTAGCTTATAACATCTTTGAATATTGAATTGGACATAGTAATTTACTATACTCTGACAAGAAATTGGGGAGGGTGACTTATAAATGTAACATATTATACTAATTGTACGAGTTGCAAATCAAATACTGCGTTTACTAATGAGAAAATCAAAATAATATCGGTTCACATTTTGATAGCTCTCCGTATATTTTAATAGGCAATATGCGGTTATTTACAGTGAGCCAGCTGTAACAACAGACATATTCACGATACGTTTTAGCAAATTAAAAATTGGTCAGCACAATTTATCCGAATTCTTAATTATTTACTCTCTATCGGTGGCGTTTCCTAAAGGCATCTTAAATGTATTATCGACACTGAAATTTGAATTTATTTGAAACATTTATTTTTTTTTTAGTTTTTTTAAATATATTTGTTTAGATAATTAATTGCCAAATAACAAATATACCGATCGGTAGTAAAAGCAATTTTATTTATGTCTATTTGTATTCTGTTTTTTTAAGCGTACATACATACGAATAGGGATCTTTGGAGTAACACCGAGACGGTAACCCCTATCTTCTGTGGTACTGCTCATCCATAGGTATATTCGATACATCAGCGTATTCTAGTCTAAGTACCAGACTATTTAGACTTTATACTGTTACGTGGGCCGTTTTGTTTTCTGGCCAGGGTTTGAACCAACGATCCACTAGATCATGCACAGTGAAGTCTGGTCCGCTTATCTGACCCACGATTTTATTCTAGTCGTAAATAAGGCTTTTATGTATTTTAGAAAAATTAATTATTAGTTGAATAGATAATCCAACAATAAAAATTACTTTGTATTCTGTGATTTAAAATTATCGTTATCTTACATAGCCTCTTTAACACAAATATAGTAAATTCAATATTAACTGTTTTGCACAAAAAATATGTTACCATGATAAAAATATTTATATTTACTACATTAAACTGTTTACTTACAGCTTGGTTTATAAATCATCGAAATCCTGGGAATCTGACTCGTTGGCGCCGACCCTTACTATTACAGGTTTCATAACATTTTCCATTATCCCATCCAACTTCCACATTTGCTCTTCTATTTTCAAGACATGGGCAACAGAGTTCTTCCAATTTGTGAGATGTATGTAATTTATACTGGTTAATAACAGGCGCTCAACATCGCCAATTTTAAATGTTCCGTTCTGTCGGGCAGCATATCGCTTCATTTGAGTCCAAATTAATTCAATTGGATTTAACTCACAATGGTAAGGTGAAAGTCATAACAAGAAACAGTGATACCATGATAGTTAATTATTGAAATACCTCCATATTGACGATATCTACCACGATACTCCTTGATTATTGTGATTAGTTCTGCTTTGACCATGTCTTCTGTCAATGAAATACATTTTTCTTGTAGCCAGATCTGCATGGTGGATTTTCTCTCAGTCATCGTTGAAATGCGTTCAACAAGGCGGATGTGATATGATGCATTATCCACTACTATGACATAACTACTATTTACACGCTGGAGAATGTTTTCGAACCACTTCTCTAAGTATATGGAGAGTCTACGGTTTTCTTCGATATAAAAGCAAAGGTACCATTTTGCAGAAAACCAGTATCTCTGCCAATATGGGCGACAATTAGACGCTGTCCCTTACCTGACGGTGCTCGCAATCCTGTCAATAAACCTTTAACAAAGGCTTGTCATGCATTTGTTACGCCAAACTTTGGCGACTGTATGTCCGGCGTTAACCCAAGTCTCGTCAAGGTAATACATTTTTCGTCTTGCCTCACGATATTCCCGAATTGAGCGTAGATAATTTTATTTATACAGTCTGCTTTTAATTTTGATTTTTAATTTTTAGTATTTTAATTTCATAGTTAGATTTCTTCTTTTTTACGGTATTGATAGTGCTTGGTAGACCCTTTTATTGTAGTCAACCACCCACTGTCTAATAGATTGTTTAGTCTATTTCTTGCATTCATACTTTATGTCCACTTCAGTTGCCCTCAAACTAACACCCTAATTATTATAGACAGGTTTGAGTGTGAGATCTGGATTATGCAATCTACTTGAAATATTCTATATAATTTCATATTTCATCAGTTGATTTCCTATAGTAGTGTCAGTTGGACCTTTGGTCAATGCTTAGTTTCATATAATGTTGAAATGTGCAGATCACCTCTCTATGATTGTGACTGCCCATCCAAGCTGTCATATGTCACATGTCACCTTAACATTTCCGTTAAGACCAGGAGCCATTCTCTCTCCTGATGCCAACCATAATGTAGCTTCGCCTATTTTAAAAATTTTTAAACTGTTTGTCCTTGTGTAGTGTAGTGTAATGTACAATTTTATGTTTATGACATTCTATGATTGTTGGATAGGCCAAAATTGACGAAGTAAGTCTAAAACGTTAATCACATAAAAACTTTTTATCAACCATCAACTTCGAGTTTTTTATCGAAGTTAATTAATTTTCTTCAGTTAAAAAACGTTTCTTGGCTTATTTCAGATGCCCCTGAAGATGCTCTAGGAAGCGAAAGTACTTGGGCAAGATTTAATTAATAAACTGTGCTCGATATCTGTCTTTCATTTGATCAAAGTTCATTTATTCGAGCATTCAACCTTATATCAAATTATACATTTGTTTAAAACATTCCCTAGGCTCTCCTAGGGAATAGTAGATGTATATGCATGTTTTATTGATTACCGAAAAGCATTTAACTGCGTTAACTATCAACAGATGATTAAAATTCTAAGAACAACTGGAATTGACGAACAAGACTTGCGAATTATCTCAGAACTATATTGACACCAAACGGCAACAATTGAAATAGAGCACATAACATCCGGAGATATACGAATCCGACGAGGAGTGCGACCAGGTCGCGTCTTATCACTGCTATTATTTAATCTTTATTCGGAATCTATATTCAGAAAAGCATTAGACTAGGTTCAAGGTGGAATCAAGATTAACGGAACCAGCATAGACAACATCAAGTACGCTGATGATACCGTCCTAAGAGCAAGCAACGCACAATAACTACAAAATATAATGAATGAGGTAGTTTGTCATAGCGAAATGTTCGGTTTACATCTAAATGTTTCCAAAACTAAAATTCTAGTATTTTCAAAGATACCAACAAACGTATGCCAAGGGACAAATAATAGAACAGGTAACTTCCATAAAATGTTTGGGAGCAAATATCAACAGCCGGTGTAACCCAAAAAAGAAATTCTATCAAGAATCGAACAAACGAGGAAAACACTCATTGACCATGAAAACATTTTTTACAAGATCAGAATTTGAATGATCACATGTTACTTTTTCTTTGTTTTGCTGTACGGCTGTGAAAGTTGGACAATGGACTCTGAAACAGAAAAAAGAATAGATGCCTTTGAAATGTATATATACAGAGGGATGCTGAGAATTCCATGGATACAAAAAGTTACCAATGGTGAGATACTTTTTCGCCTGAGTAAACAAAAAGAATTACTCAGCATAATCAAAGAGAGAAAAATACAATAATTGGGTCTTATGTTGAGAGGTGAAAGATATGAATTACTCCAAATTATATTGGAAGGTAAAGTGCAGGGCGAAAGATCAGTTGGAAGACGCCACAACTCCTTAAAGACCTAAGGAGATGGTTTGACCGCTCATCCACAGAAATCTTTCGTGCAGCAGTTTCCAAAGCTACAATTGCCATTTGGATCGTCAATCTTCGAAAGGAGACAGCGCACTAAGAAGAAGGCTCTCCTGTTCAACGGACTTCAATGATTCGAATTTTATTTGAAAGCATGAACGCCCTTTTATATGTAAAAAAAATTAGGTACATATTTAAAACTTTTTTTGTTAGCTCTGCATAATTTTGAAAATTAATAACTTTTTTTTTAATTTCTATTGCAAATTATTTTGCGAAAACTACCTGATGGATTGTGCTAAAATTTTGTGTAATGTTTTTTTTTTATATTAAAAAATTGTCTTGGTAAATTTTGAAGGTAGTATGTGGCTTTTAAATACCTGAAAAATATTATTGAAAACACATTGACTTTCGAATCTTTTTTAATGGTTTTTGCTAATTTTGAAATAATAATAATAATTTTTTTCAATTTAATTTCTCCAATTTACAAATTGATTTAAAAAATTTAATCCATTTTTTGAAATGTCTGCATAGCGAAATTATCATTTCTAATAATATTTCGAAGCGATTAAAAAAAAAAGTAGGATCGTGTACGATTTACCCGACCCAAAACAGATACCTCCTGGTCTATCATGGCCTTTTTTATGTATGGGACACAGAAGAGCCTTTGACCGTTCAGCTGGCACTACATCTTTTACCTTAGATCTTAATTACGGGTTTATATAGGTAATCTGCCGAAGTTTTCTCGTTCCTTAAGCATTTCCGTTGTTATCTGATTTAACTTATATAAACATAGTTTGATAATCTGCCAAAAAGCCTTTTATATTGATTTATTGGTTTTAAATGTCCCACAAAAAATGTCCAAAGGAAATTTTTAAACTGGTATCAAAGGATTAATAAATTTACAGAAATTGAACCGTATTCATCATTTTCTTAAAAACAACTTTTATTTTTCTCATTTATGCGTAATTTAACACGCCAGAATACAAAGTTTTGGACGTGACTGACTACGATAAATATCAACATCATCCCACCCACGCATTGATTATTTGATTTTCTCGAAACGCTAATCACTAGTTTTTGTCAATGTTTTGGTAAAACTTGGAAGTTTTCTCGACCAATACTTAATAAAAAATCTTTTGCTCTTGTAAAATTTTACCAAATTTATTTATTTGCGACCACTGTGTCGATGATAAGGCACAATTCTTAAGTAAAGTACTTCAATATGTGTATTCACATTTATTAGTTTGCGTTGGATAGTTTTCTTAATTTTGCACAAGAATTTATAACAATAATACAACGACCCAACAAAATAAGCAATCCTTAAGAGACATGCACGCATCGGTGGCGAAGAAGATTAGTTTACATTACCACAGAGAAATACAAAAATGTCATTCATTACATTTCCCAAAAAAATTATATTTTCAGACATCTTCCACGCTATGGGTGTTTAAAATACCGCAGAATGGTTCTGGTACGATATTTATTTAACACATTGGCTGCCACCATAAGAGTGTTAGGTAAGTTCCTCAGGTGCCTAAGTAAAAATGCTTACAAAACAAAACAGTATTTATTCATACAAATGGTTAATAATACAAAGTAAGTTTACATTCTTACAAATTTTTTTTTGAAAAAAATAGCAAGATCACGGGTGATCCTAATGATACTGCAGTAACATATTACCCACGTATGTGCCACTAGTATTACCGGTTATCGTCAACAACTTAATGCTTTTTAGTGAAACATGTCACACAGTAAAATTTTTCGCAAACATTACAAAATGTATAAACAAGTTTGGGTTTCTTTTGAGCTTCTTTACTTTCTTTTATTGCAACTGTTTCAGTGTAACATTGGTTACAACGTTTTCTCTTCTTCCTATTGCTTGTAGTTTTGGCGTCAACTGTAACAAGCATATGCTTTACAGTAGTAATAGGTTCAGGCATCGGACTGTAATTGACTAAACTAAAGATTAGCATTTCCCGAAATGAGATAACTTGCTGTTTTGGTGTGTGGTGTGTTGAAGGAATTATATATCATTAAACTATTGATGACAGCCGTATTCAATAAAACTTTAATTGCAGCTTTATGGTACCAACGATCAGTTTTTCTTAGTGGTGAGAAATAGCTTGCGAGTTGATCTGAGACGTCAACACCATCTTTTTCTTTGTTGTAGTCTATAATTGTTTCAGGTTTAATTATAGCTACACCATCTTTCTTATGTTTACCTGTCTCTTTCATGTCGATTCCATATTTGGTCGTCAAGAAGAGGACATCACGTTTATCGTGCCATTTGCCTATTACAATGCCATCACGATGTTCCTTTGTAATGGCATTGTAATAGGCAAATGGCAAAAAATTTCCCTTTTTTTTTAAATTTGCGAAAGTATATCTTCTGGAATATACTTTCTGTTTTTACGTAGTGTCCCTAATAAGTAACTATGAGCACGTAATAATTGTTTTGCTAAAGGCACAGACGTGTAGTATTATCGGTTATTACAACTCTTCCTTTTTGTAGATAGTCTTTTGCTAAATCTAGTACAATTTTTCCCGATAAATCCTGCCTTTATTAGCCATTTTGCCGGTATACATAATCATTTTTAGAATATAACCTGCAGGATTACATAATTGAAACAGTTTCAAGCCATAACGGTGACGCTTTGAAGGTATATATTGTTTGAAAAGTAGTCTTCCTCGAAAGGGAATCTCAATAAGTTGTAAAATTTCATCATCGATCAGTTTCCTGTATACATGAAAAGGAGTTAGTTCGGTTCTATTTTGAGGATAACTATCATCATAGATATATATCATAGTGGAATATAAATATTCCCAACATCGCTCTGAATGGCTAGAGAATGGTAAGAGACTCAAAATAAATCGAAACGCAACCGTCTACGTAAATTTACTCTAAATATTGTTAGCTTGTAGTTTCAATTTGCTGCGATCCTGTATGGACAGCTTCATGTAGGGATTTTCTCACCAGAGTCTTCATTTGGTCTGCCAATCACGTTGAAGATCTTCCTTTTGGTCTTCGGTCTTCTACCTTTCCTTCTACCATCGATAGTTCCATATTTTCCGTTCTTCTGGCTATGTGGCCGAAGTAATATAGGTATGCTCGGTTTACTTGTTTTAATAGCCTGTCTTTTATGTAAAGCTCTTTCAGAATGGACAGGTTTGTTATGTGTTCTGTTTAGGACAAGTGTAGAATTCTTCTGTAGACCCACATGGAGTCCATGTTTCAGCTGCGTATGTAGCAGGAGGAAAAATAAGGCCATTGACCAACCTGAGTTTAGTATTGCTTGTTATTGTTCGGTCTTTCCATATTTTAATTAATTTAGTTATTGCTGGTTCGGGCTATTGCTGGTCTACGCTTGATTTCTGAGGAGCTGTCGCTCTTGTTGTTTATCAGGTAGCCCAAGTATACAAATCTGTCTTCTACTTATAAATTCGCCACTTGGTGTATGTGCGGTAGATTATTATTTGCTCTGTCTACGATCATTATTTTTGTTTTTTCGGTGTTTATCTGAAGTCCGAATTCTTCGCTTATCCGGCTTAGCCGTTTGGTGATGGTAAGCATTTCGACTTCATTCACTGATAGTATAAGTGTGTAGTCAGAGTATCGCAGGTTACTGATTTTTCTAACTCCTACAGTGATTCCTCCATCCCATTCGTCTAGTACTTTCCTCATTATATATCCAGAATATTATATGTTTTATAATATTGGTAATAGTATGCAGCCCTGTCTAGTTCCTTTCTATGTTTGAACGCAATTTAATATATTCCATATACTTTAACTTGGCTATTTTTATCATACAGATTTCTTATTAGGTAAACTAGGTGGTTAGGTACTCTCATATTTCCCATTATACTCCAGAGGGAATCCCATTTTACTGAATCTAAAGCCTTTGTGTAATCTATGAAACAGAGCAGCATTTGTATGTTTTGTTCCCTCGCTTTTTCTGTTATCTGACTGGTGTTCAAAGTTCTGGAGCTCATGCATTTCTTTTTCTTGTACGAACCCGCATTCTCCTAGGCTATCTCTGGAAGTAGAAAGTTCTTTAGTCGTTCATTGATTATATATAGCAGGATTTTGCTCGCAACAGGAATGAGGGCAATGGTTGTGTAATTGCTGCATACGGTTGGTGATCCTTTATTATGGATAAGGATAAAGGTTGATTCGCACCACCCATCAGGTTATTCACCTGTGATCCATTAAATGTTGGACATATCCAGTACTACGTCTATGCCAATCTCGCCTATTGCTTTTGGAGTCTCCGCTGCTATGACATCTATTCCTGGGGTCTTTTTGTTTCTTATTTGGATGAGAGTCTTCTCTACTTCTGCTCGTAAAATAATTGGTTCTGCCTTTTTAATTACACGTTTTTTGTGTTCTGAGAGTGATGCATTTAAGTATCTCTGGATCATTCTGAGTAGTAATTTTTCCAGGTTCCTGCAATGTTCTTTATGTCGATTTTTTACTTCTCTGTTATGGTCGTGAATGGCCTGAAGTTGCGCCTTGAATACTCTGGCCAAATATTTAACTTTTTTAAACAGTTCATGACTTTCATGGCGATTTGCATGTTGCTCCAGTTCTTGACACGTTAAACATATGGTTTTTTTTATCTTTGATGCACATACATTTTATTTTCCTGCTTAGTTCCACTATTTCTTGAAAGCCGTTTCCTGTTTTTATGGTATATTGTAGCATAACTCTTCTTTTTTCCACTAATTCTAAGGTTTCCCCTGACATCCAATATTTGTTCTTTTGGATTTTACGCGGTGTCCACTCTTTTTTTGTTGAATATATTTAGCTTTTTATTCCATTCCATGTTTTATGATAGTATAAGTATATGTCTTCTAATAAATATTTGTGGTTTTTTCTTGTTTATCAGTTTCATCTGTAATTCTTCCGCATTATTTACGCTTAGCTGTTTTGTCTTGTATTTTTCTAGTTGTATGAAGTTTGGGCCTGCAGTTCATTTTTATGATCTGATCTACAGTATGCTCCAGGCACAGCTTTTACGTTTATTACTGAGGCTTTCCATCTTTTCCGCACGAGTATGTAGTCGATTTTTTTTCTGATTTTTATTTGGACTGATCCAAGTTGATAGCCTTTTTGGGTGGCGTTTATAAAGTGTTTGTTATCACTAGATGGTTTTCACTGGCAAACTGTAGGAGACGTTCTCCTCTGTTGTTTCTATTGTCAAACCAAATGACCCAATATCTCTCAAATATGGTTCATTTTTAGTTTTTCCCACCTTGGCGTTGAAGTCTTCAATAATATATACTGGCTCGTTTTGTAGGATTTTCTTCAAAATCT
Source organism: Diabrotica undecimpunctata (assembly GCF_040954645.1). Lineage (NCBI taxonomy): Eukaryota > Metazoa > Arthropoda > Insecta > Coleoptera > Chrysomelidae > Diabrotica > Diabrotica undecimpunctata. Next base: position 73,097,874 of record NC_092812.1, read on the forward strand.
TTTCTATATTGTTGTAAATGTCATTATCTTCATCTGGGACATCTGTTGTGGGAATAGACACCTGAATGACATGAAAATTTTCTTGTTTAGTTTCTAACGTTTTATTTATATTTCATAAATTTAGAATTTTTATTTATTCTGCTAGGATGTCCTGGTGATACCTCGCCTTTTAGGCTCCGTTTTTCCCTAGACGAATCTAATAATGCTCGCTGAGTGATGACTGTTATACGCAAGATGAGTTACAAAAATCGCTGGATACCATTTTCATCGGAGCGTCTACAGTTTGTTGATATATGCGGTTATAAACTTCCAGCCGTGTATTTACCTTATTTTTCTATTGATTTTTCACATTTATTCACACTTTGTGCTTGTGTGAAATTAAAACAAGTTCATTGAGTAAAAGAAAGCGACTACTTAAATATTTATTGATTGAGGAGATGGAAAACGATGAAATACTTAGCCATTAATATTGCATAAAAAATCCAAACAACAAAATGTTTGTGTTCTAAGATGAAGAGGATTTTTATAATAAATCGATCGCTTCCCATCTGCGTAATAACCCAAAGAAGTTTGCAGAATTTTTTCTTTGTTTGAAGAGTCTGATTTCAACTGGAATTAATAAAAACGATATATTCAAGGAAACGTAAAAAAAATAGTGTGATTAGTGTAATAACCAAATTGTAATCTTGTTGTGATAATAACCACAAAGATAGCTATGTGGCTATTTGCTCACGGGCACGGGTCATAACTGGATGGTTTTGTCCCTCTAAATAATTGTTGGTGACTGACGATTATTTTCACCTAACGTGTAACACGGATGAAGTCGGGCCTATAGAAAATACTATGACTTGTTCTTTTTCTTTACTACCGAGGTTAGGAATTGTCTGTTCCGTCTTCTCTAATTTATCATGACCATCATTTACAAAGTCTTCATTTGCATTTTGGATTGTAATTGAGTATTTTTTTGCTAGTCTTAGTTATTTAGTTCATTACGGTTGTCTTTATTTCTTATTAAATATCTTCTTGTGCTGGCGTTAACAAACTACAGAGAGGCAAAGCTGTGTTTTTTTTTGTAATCGTAATATTTACTAAATCGCAGAACACACAAGAGATTCTATTAATAAGTAACTCCCACTCAAATCATGTAGATATGGTAAAAGGCAAACAAAAGTCTGGTGAAAAGATTGATGTTGCATGTCCAACGACGATTGTCTTTTACAATAAAATTATGAGATGATTAGATCTAGTCGATAAAAAAATCACTGTATATGATTGGTAAAGGAGATCGGCCAAGTGGTGGAAGAAAATATTTTATACATTGACTATGACAGCAGCTTTAAATAACTGGATAACATACGATGAGACGAATAGAAAAAAAAACATGATTTTATTGACTATTTGAGCAGATTTAGCTGAAAAAATATCATGAATATGCTAAAAAAACAACAAAACAATATTCTAAAACAATCGAGCAATTCTGTGATGTAGAAGTTATAATACGATGCCCAAAGAGCAAAATGGAAAGAGCCCCAAAACATATATTTCGTACGTGTAAGACACCCCTTTCCAAATTTTGTCTTACCCCATTCCATTCCTGGATTTTTATAATAAGAATGATATTATTTTTGTAATGTAGGACTGAAACCGGAACTTTTTTTATTATTTAAATATTGTGTTTATATGGGATTAAGCCAGAATTGATATTAATGAAAATTACATTTTTAACTAAAAATTTGACGTTTCAATTTCTACTCTGTGTATAACCGCTTCCAAGCGTGTATAACCGACAAAGTTGTTGATGAGGTTATGTCTTTTAAAAAATTTAAAGTTGACTTACTTGAGCTCGCTGTTATAGGCAACAGCCATGCTTTTAGTGAAAAGATATGAGGGTAGATTTCAGCCCTATGGAACTTCAAATTCTGATTATTCTGTCTGTTTCTACATTATTTGTGTATACTGCAAGCATTTGTGTGTGTTTTAGCGTTCTTATATTGTGTTTGGCTATATTATTGACTTGAACACATCAATTTTTGTTTTTCTTGGTATTTCAGTCTTATTTATACATTTATTGTTCATTTCATAGTATAGGTTCATCGTTGTTTGAATTCTATTATTAATATCTGTTTCTTTAGGCTATTGACTGTGTACAATAAGGAACTACAACGTTAAAGCGGTTTTATTGTTTCATATATTCAATGGACCCCCAAATATAAAAAACTGCAACAATTTAAAGGGGTGCGTTTTTGAGAAGGTGAATTTGTTCCTATGCACTAGGGTGCATTTGGGTGAATTCTATGCATTTTTTGTACGTATATATCTACAGAAAAGTTGTTCAAAACTAAATTTCCTACCGAAATGTTACCTTTTAAAGTTAAAAATAATTATTTTTAACAAAAATATATGGGGCAAAAAAAAACAGGAACACACACGATTTTTCTTTTTTGTCCCATAACTTTTTCCACAGAAAAAAAACTTTTATCCTTCCTCGTCACAATGACATTTTTCAAAATTAGCCACTCACACATTTTTGACTATATGCAATGGTACATTAAATATAAAGAAAAAATAATTACCTTTAAAATAATTTACTGTAGAAGACTCTATGACTAATTTTAAGCAAGATACGGTTTTTCTAAGTTATCTACTTTTAATGATCTTTGTGCTATTTACAGCAAATTCCAAAAATTGCTTACGAAAGTTACACTCTTTATCTTTAAAACCCATTTTAATTTTTGTCGATAGGACACTCTGATCAAAAGCTATCGAACTTTTACCGTCCAGTTAATACAAATTTTATTTAAAAAATTGATTTCGCACGCGTAAGGCCAATGATACACGCAGCGGTTTGACCGAAGAGTTTATCGAGGCGGTTTTCTAGACCAGTGACACACGTAACGATTTAACCGACACTGTTTTCCACTTATTAAGAGGGAAGTTTTCAGTTATTTCAGAAATAAATAGAAATATTTCACTTTCAAAATTATTGTGATTTATTGAAATGAGTGATGAAGAAGTATTGATGTTAACTCTGCTTTACTACCACTGGAAAAAAAGAAAGAAAACTTAAAAGGATGTGGATACACCCAATTATTCAAGGAAGAAAAGATAAAGGGTACTTCAACAATTTGTTCTTTGAGTTGAGTCATGAGGAGTAATTTTTTAATTTTATTCGAATGTTAACAACTCCTTTTGATGCATTACTTGGCCTTATAGAGCCCCACATACAAACGACACAGCTATGAGAAGTTCTCTGTTTTTGGCATTTTCAGACAAAAATATTGAAGAAAAAACAACAGAAATCCAACAATTATTAGCAAACCGCTTTCAGAAAACCAATAGACATGTGGCACGGGTGATGTAATAAAACGGAACTACTACTAGTCAGAGCTCTTGTTAACGACAACGGTCAACGGTTCGATTTTGAAACCGTTACGTTGGCCGTTGCTCAGTGTCTTTAAGGTTCGTATGAATGTTTGTTCACGCACCTGCAACCAATCTGTTGGTTAACTTGTCACCGTCTACGTATCCAGTCCCCCTTGGCATGACGTCCGTCGGACCGGTGCAGTGTACTATCAGTGAACCAATTTAGTTTATGCAAGTGTGTTGACAGCGATGGACGAGCATCCGACAACTGTGTTGTGGGATAAAACCATGGAAAGCTATAAAAATAAGCAGCTCAATTTTGCAGCATGGAGAGAAATCTGCGTGATTCTGCACGAAGACTTCGAGTCATTATCAGACAAGGAAAAAAACGACATACTTTTCTCTTTCTAACAAAATAGGATGTATCCATATTTTTCTTTTACGCTTCTCCCGCTTCTTTTGTGCATTTTTTTATATAAATAATACGCTAGTATAAGTTTTTGCTTTGACGACAATATTCGAAGATTCCATACTGACAACGGATGCATATCCGTTGAAAAAACGTTCATTAACAATTGCCCTCAGGCGGTTTGGAAAAACGAATTGGGGAGTCGTCCCAACCATCAACCGACTCGGTTTCAAAACCGCCAGGGGGCGCACACCGCTCGGTCTGTCACTACCTATTTAGTCAACATAGACAACCTCTCAATTCGATTTTACTTTCAGTAAACGCTTCAATCAAAACCGCCGCGTGTGTCATGGCACATACACATTTAAAATCGCCGGTCGCTCCAAGCGTTGTTTCTGAGAGAACGGTTCATTCTGCAGAAAAAGTACTAATACACATTTTTCTTCAACGTTATCTCAGCTACATTTCTTATTTAAAACGACGACGTCGTCGGCGAATGCTCCTTCTGAAATGTCTACTCTTCTTAAATTTTTGTAACCCACATGCACTTTTTCACTTTTACATTACATTCCTTAATTATCTAATCCATGTCTATTATAAATAGCGTTTGACTTAATCCTCCTCCTTGTCTCAGACCCTCGTTTGTAGTAAGTGGTTTTGATGTTCTTTTTGCTGTTGTAAATGTTCTTAATTACCCTTATCAATTTATTACTAATACCTCTCTTCTCTAATATTTCCCATAATTTTTGCCTTGGTACAGTAGCAAAAGCCTTGTCAAGGTCCATATATGCCACACACATTTTGTTTCATTTTTTTTTTCTATTGCTGATATTTTTCTATTATTTGTTTGATGGTAAATATATGCTCATGTGTGCTTTTGCCTTTTCTGAATCCGCTTTGTGATTCCTCAAGTGTGCTATCAGTTTTTCAGGTTATTCTTTTGTTCAATATTTTTCGGTACTATCTGAGCCTTCTGCCAGTCAATTGGTATAACAATTGATAGATAAAAGATTCTAAAATGTGCAGCAGACTACGTATATTATTCTGGTATTCGACAAAAGATCTTTATTTCGATAAATTTGCGAGAGCCAGATATGCATAACTAACCAATATTTCAAAACATCGTTAATTTTTATTACACAACAAATTCAGATCGAATTCAATAACTCTGCTAATGTTCCGCGATATGTCATCATCATCATCATCATCATGTGCAGCTTTATCAACCGTTTCCAATTACGGTGCAGCCTCCCTTATTTCAATGTTATTCTATGTTCTTATTATTATTCGACGATGTCTTAGTTATACGTTGTTCTAATAATTTGCGCTCATTTGCGCCCATATTTTTCTATCTTGTGCTATTCGAGACCACGTTGTTCCTGTTAATTTTCTAATATCATAATCCCATCTGAGATTTGGGCGCCCCTTTGGTCTCTTAGCGTTCCTGGGGTACCACATAGTTGTTCTAGTGGTCCATCTGTTATCTGTTTTTCTTGCCATATGTCCTGCCCATTGCCATTTCAGGGATTTTATTCTTTGGATTACATCAGTCACCTGGGTTTGCCTCCGTATCCATTCAATTCTTTTACGATCCCTCTTTGTTATCCCTAGCATACATCTTTCCATTGCTCTTTGAGTTACTTGGAGTTTCGACGTTATTTCTCTCTTTAATATCCAAGTTTCACATCCATATGTCAAGACGGGTAATATGCATTGATCAAATACTCTCTTCTTGAGGTATAGTGGCATTTTGGACTTGAAGACTATGGAATTTCGTCCGAATGCTGACCACGCTTGTTTTATTCGTCTGTTGATTTCCGGAGGTAGTGATCCCGATTTATGTATGAGCTGTCCCAGGTATATGTATTCATCTACTACTTCTAGCGAGGTTTCATTAATTTTTATTTCCACGTTGGCGATCAGATCATTGCACATTATTTTAGTCTTTGCTAGGTTCATTTTTAGGCCTACCTCATTGCTGGCTGTATTAAGGTCATTAATTTGCAGTTGTAATTCTTCAGGACTTCTAGCAATTAGAATGATGTCATCAGCGAATCTAAGATGGTTTAGGTATTCTCCATCTATACATAGACCTTGGTTGTTCCAGTCTAATTTCCGGAAGATATTTTCTAAGGTTGCAGTGAAGAGCTTAGGGGATATGGTGTCTCCTTGTCGGACTCCTTTCTGAGTGGGAAATTCTGGGGTATTTTCATATATGCTTACTCTAGCTGTGGCCTCTTTGTATATATTTGCTAGCGTTTCGACATATGGTTTATCTACTCCTTGGTCGACAAGAGCTTCTATGACTGCTCTTGGGTATACGGAGTCAAATGCTTTCTCGAAGTCTATGAATGCTAGCGCCAGTGGTAGATCATATTCTTTTGTTCTGCTCATTACTTCCCTTAATGTTTGAATATGATCCATTGAGCTGAAGCCACTTCTAAAGCCTGCTTGCTCTCGGGGTTGTGCAGCGTCAAGTGTGTTCTGTATTCTGTTGTTAATGATTTTGGTGAATACCTTGTATATCACAGGTAGCAAGCTGATCGGTCTATAATTTCTAATGTCTTCCTTGCTACCTTTCTTGTGAATAAGGATTATGTTGGCTGAATTCCACTTTTTTGGAATATGTCTCGATTTTAGGCAGTCTGTGTATATTTTTGCTAGGATTTTCCTATATTATTTTCATAACTAACCAATATTTCAAAACATCGTTAATTTTTATTACACAACAAATTCAGATCGAATTCAATAACTCTGCTAATGTTCCGCGATATGTATTGATTATGTATTTATTTAATTCCTGAGATTAATATCACCGTAAGACCAACGCTTATTCGTCCTTGCCATTTCAAAAATTTGTTATTGACTGTTTTGTATCTCCTTTTCTTCTTAATAACAAGCAAACATATGTTAAGTAATCTAATCTTAGGTTCGTTTAAACAATTTTTGACAATTCAAACAACTTACAGATTAAATAATATTTGACCCAGCAACGGCGATACTGATAAAACGCCTAACGTCAAAAAATTATCGGCGTTGGTATCACTTAGAAAATAATTTTATAAGAAGAGTGGTAAAAGGAGATAATAAATGTCCAATTTGAAATAAAATCCAGCGTGAATACACTCAGAATAGAATTATTACATTAATACTCGAATAAAGTTAGACTTTTATCCTCCACGAGGACAGGCTGGATTTGTACAGGATATGGAAGAAAGAACGATTTAAAATGTCTGAAGGTCACGATTGAGAAAACTCTGCAATAAAATAGGTGCTAATTTTCGACACTTTGTACCTTTGACTAATCCCGAAGGAACTACACTTGAGTGCAAAACAATCGACTCAAAAGCGAGATTTGAAATTACACCTCCAATATATGAAAATAAAAATATGTAATGTGCAAACAATAACTTTATTATTGAACTTACAAAAACTATTGCATCATTTGGAGGACGCATTATAAAAACAATATGCAATACGAACAGATTTTCCTAAATATTGGTCATTGGAACGAATGCAAGAAAGACGTTATGAACAGAGAAATTATCAGTTACAAAATGAATTTCTTTATTTTTCAGTATTTGATATTTCCATCCCTACTCCTAATGACACTTTCCAATCGATTTCGCGTGTATCGGATGACTTTTCTAATAAATGCTTAAGGCATTGCTTCCCATTCATCATTAAGAGGGGGAGTAGGGTTTGATTTTGCGTTTTTTTTTATTCGATAGTATAACTTCAAGAGTATCCAGTTAAAATTTCAGAGTGATCCGAGCAACATTGATGGAGTTATAGGTATTTATGAGTGAGTGAGGTGAGTAAGTAAGGTAAGTGAGTGACCTGTGAATGAGGTGAGTGATTGAGGTGAGTGAGTGAGGTGAGTGAGTGAGTGAGATGAGTGAGCGTGGTGATTGAGTGAGATGAGCGAGTGAGGTGAGTGAGCACTCACATAGAAATTGAAATAAGTACAGTGTCAAGTTCTCATAATTATGCACTTGCGGCAGATAACAATCGAATTACTAGAGTAGATAAAATGGCCGCACTTGCAACAAAAAAAGGGCAGAGTTTGTCGAAATCAGGAGCAAAAAGATGCTCTAGATATTTTAGCAGGAAGCACGTCGCTATATGGCCCTGAAATAGACGATACTGTGTGAGTATCAAAAAACGCTTTTTTTTAAACGCAATTTTCTCGGAATAATTTTGCACGTCGATATATTATCTATCCATTTTGTTCTTATAATATTAATTTTACATCAAATTAGTCAAATTTTAACACGTTCAGTGCCGGCAGTTATGTTAAATGTTTGCCAAGGGCCGAAACATAAATCAACTTCATATTTGAACATATGGTTTTTTATATGTTTTGTTGACACCAGCTTATCATTAATACACTGATAAGGTATTTGGAGCAGTGACACACACTGTGTGTCGTCGGCGTCGGCCGTTCGCATAAAAATTTACATGAAGGGCCGATGATACACAGCGTGTGTCGGGCGTATTTCATAAACTTAAATACTAATCGAATCAAACAGAAATATAATTTCGACCGAAAATGTATTAAAAACAGCGATATCTCTTGTGACAGAAAAATACAAAATAAAACAAGTTACAAAATATAAGAAAATACCTTATGGAGTGGATTTATATATTCTTATGGTATTCCTTGAAGCAATTCTGCAAACACAGACCTGGTTTCTCGTCGCATGACGAACAGTAGTATTGGGTACTCTTCCGAACCTGCTGCTTGCTACATACCCTACATCTTTTCCTATGTGTCCTGTCCAACTTACTTAGCAAATGCGTTGTATCAACTTTGGGTTTAGGAGGTAATACTTTTTCTGAGAGCAGTGTTCTTATTACCTGTAAACGATAGTCATAATATGACATTTGTTCTCCAGTAGCTTTTTTGAATAAGAGGTAGCTGTTAAAAAACATAATAGAAAGAATATGGATTCCAAGTTTTTTGTACCATCTTAACGTTTTTCTATCACTTGAATAATATGATAGCATTTACTCTTGACGGTCTATGCCAGCCATATTATCATTGTATTTAGCAATAGCCTTTGGTTTTTGGACCATATCTCCCCTTCTATTTTTAACCTCTATCATGTCTTCCTCAAACTCTGTTGACAGAAATAACACTTCTCTTTTATCTCGCCACTTACTGACTGCAACTCCCCCAAGATATTTTGTAACAATTTCTCTTTTCTTAATTTTTGCGACAACAACGATTTTCGGATTTTGTTTCCGTCCTTTCCGAAGAGTACTGGTCACATATGTATTTTGCTCAAGTAGTTTCTGACCTAACGGAACACTGTTATAAAAATTGTCCATATATAATGAATATCCTGTGTTTTGGAACGCATTCATCAGCGATATTATAACTTTTTCAGTGTGACCTGTACCACCCGTTTCTCCTTGAGCACCACTATAAACATTACAACGTAAAATCATGAATTCTATAAAAAAGGGGATAAACTGAAATGCGAAAATTATCGCGGCATAACCCTCTTGTAAACAAACGACTCCAACAACTAACAAGATCTGCAACTGACCAACTATTCACCTCTCCTGATCTACTTTAGACTCGACGCATCTTGTCATTGCCATGTAGGCATATCCTATTTTCGTCGGAGAGTAAGTAGTACCTGACTCCATTGATAGTCGTCCCAATCCAGATGTTCGCGAGCAAATTCTAATCGCCTTTGTTTCGACTGCAGTTAGATCAGACCTCTGATCTATCTAAGCTCTTCTTTGAGATTAGCACCAGGCACCAGTCAAATGTCATAATGCCGACGATACACTCGGGACACAGCTGATTGGCTTAAATTTAATCGATTTACCACGGCCCTCTGGCTCAGGTCTTCTCTCAATAATGCTACTGCTTGAGCTGCTTTGAAGGATGTGGTACACATTTGTATTGCACTTGCTAACTTCCTATCAGTGATTGATGTATTAGTGGGTTGCTAGGGAAATTTATGCGTACGATGTTGATGTTAAAATCCCTGTGTCAACTTGGTTGGTTGTTGATAGGTTACCTAACTCAGAGAAGTTATGATTGATATGGTCTTGGAATAGTTCCCAATTAGCTTTGTGATAATCTTGCCTATAAGTAGCAGTAGTGGTGTGTGGAGGTGAGTTTAAGTCAGTTTTGACTAGAAGTGGCAAATGGTCAGAGGTTATTGAATCGCCAATGCAACATTCATCGTCGAATCTATCCAGTATTCTGTCAGTACAGAGGATATGATCGACTTTGGGCATTTCACTGCGATTGAAGAACGTAACTTCAGTGTTGGTGATTCTGGAGATGGGCAACTCTAGACGAAGTTATGAGAGTATTCTGCCTGGAATGTTTGTGGAGGGATCATCGAATTGAGTGTTTCTGCTCGAGGAAAAGTACTCGATAAGTGGCACAGAAAGGGGTTCATTTGGAGGTTTGCAGTAGGAGGTTATCGTAATGTAAAAAACAGGAAGATAGCCTAATGACATTTGAAAGAAAAATAATGAGAACGATACTGGGCCCAATGTAAAAAGAGAGGGAGAAAGAAGAATAAAACAAATGCCGAAATTAAAGAAGAATTAAAGGGAGAAAATATAGTCAGATACATAATATCCCTTCGCTTAGAATGGATAGGACATATACAGAGACGCCCATACTCAGATATGCTAAGAAGTATAACTAACTGGACACTACTATGGCCCAGGTGTAGAGGAAAGCCTAGAAGAATATAGCTAGACGATGTAGAAGATGATATAAGAACAATGAAGACTGGAACGTTCAGTGCAAGGACAAGAAGAAATGGAAAAATGTCACGACGGCAGCAAAGACACACGGCAAACTATGAATGACATAGAGGAATAATCCACCTCACCCAAGAATAGGATTTTGAACTTTATGGCGTTAGCTGTATACTCTAGGGATTGTAAAGCTTAATCAATAAATGAATGGATACAAAAAACGAACAAATATGTTAAAATCAAATATATAGGAATAATCAAAGTATCTATCCACTTCAGAATTCGCACAATATAGTTTAAACTCAAAAATAAAAGTGAAACTTCACTAACAGTGAAACGCCAAGACACGTCAGATGATGAATATAAGGCGAGTACTGTCATAAAGTGACATGAATTTATCAAAAATGTGTACATGGAGCATTTTTATGAAAATAAACACTAAACGATATTTAAAACGATATTTATTATCAGTTTATTTCAATTCTTATTAGAAAAAGTATGCAGTAAGTTGTGTATTTCTGTATTACAGTGTGTGTTCTAGTTTATACCTGCCATGAATGATATTCACTAAACATGAACGATGTTATCTGTATACCAAACAGTAGTATTTAAATTTGAAGGCTACGTCTCTTTTAACTGAAAACGCCCTGTACAGTAATAACAGGTATTAAACAGAAAATAGAAAAGTGTACTCTTTATTTGACTTAAATAATAAATAACATTGATTTTAGATTTTAACGCAGAAAATTAATTAGTATGTCGATACTTTGTCGTTGTTTACTTTAGAAAGTCATTGATAGAGTCAATACGCGTTTATCGGTATTTATGATTAATGAAAAGAAAATATTTTTACGATCAAAATAATATGCATATTATTTTTACTATTTAAATGACTGAGAGTTTTATAACAAAAGCAACTCACGGAGGGATATAAGCGATGCTTGAAAGGTTTCTATTTAACAGTGAATATCTTAAAACTCGTATTTTTTAAAAAAATTATTATCTATCATATCGATGTGATAATCTAATCCTAAATATATTTATTTACAGAGAGTTAATCTGTTGACAGATGGATTTATCTGTTTGAAAATTAAATTACATGTTTCTGGAAATATGGGAGAATCTTGAGAACAGTATGTAGTGTTTGAATTTTAAAATTAACATGCACATATTATTTAAAAAATAAATAGATTAGTAACATATCAATATCTCACGCATTAGCGAACATTTATGAATTAAATGCGTGCTTACACAATGAAGAAATATTCCAAGAATGGAATAAGTCAACTATGCAGCTATTTATGGGATAGAAGGCAAGAATAGGGAAGACTACAAAGGATAAAGGGAACACTACTACTAAAAGACTTAATGGATGAATTTAATTTTCTCGACAAACTAGCAACACTAACGACGGCTTCAATGCATAAAGGTATCTACAAAGTACATATATGTATTCAGAGCGAACGTTCAGAAACGTTGGAATCACATATCGGGTTACGACAGAGTGATGCGTTGGCGTGTTTCCTTCTAAAATAGTCCTGGAGAACACCGTAAGACGCGAAATACGACAACAGGGGAACAATTTTTGACAAATTTGTCTAACTGTCTCAGAAAATCTTGGCCTGTAGATAATTCTTTTTAAATTTAAATTAAATTTAAAACACACCCGCTGAAGGCGGTTGTTATTACTAAAATCTGATCAGATCTGACCAATATTATAGTTCTATAGCTACGAGGTACTAAACTGCACAATGCTGTGCTTTTACGTTGTGTAAAACTTATCACATCACCAACTCAAACGGCTTTTTCCTCTTGAGTCTTCTTGTATGGTTTGCTATATCAAGAAGCTGGATGGCATCGATGTTTACGAGCTGGTGAAGTCTCTGCTCGTGACTTTTGGCACATTTGTTTATAGTTTGGTCTCCACTCTACATCCGTAGATCTCTCTAGATATCGCTGTTTCTGATGTACCAGAGAGCGTTTACAAGATTCCTCAGCACTTTGTTTTGAAATATTTGTATTATAGTAATATTGCTGTTATTGGTACAACCCCATGTAATTTATTATATATTGACAATTTGGATTTTCTAAAAAGCAGCCAGTGCATTTTTCTGTATCAGACAACTTGTATTTTCTACCAAGTAGCCAGTCCCTTTTTGTTTATTTAATTTCGAGTTCTTCCCGTTTATTTTTGAGATGAGCTTTCCATCGTAAAGTCCAGCGTCCAGTGTAATACCCAAATATTTTGCAGTGTTAGCCTATGGGATATGGGCATTATTGATTCTAATTGGTATGTACTGCTCTTTTTTGTTTGTGAAGTACATATTATGTTTCATTTAATTTAATTCTCCATATCTTTGTCCAATTATTTATTTGGTGCAGTGATGCTTGTAAGTTTCTTGCTGCATCATTGTGATCTTCTCCTACTGCTGAGATGGCAGTGTCATCAGCAAAAGTTTTTTTTAACATCCCAATATATTTACAATCGGTAATATAATTACAATAAGTAAATTTTCTGACAATATTTAGCAATATAAATACATATTATTAAAGAAAAAAATGTCTTGTAGAAAACTGCCCATTGACAATTTCCTGTGTATGCTTTGCATTGGAATAGTGTTAAGTATGTCTAGAGTTTGGTTGGTCTTCTGCTTCTAGATCCTATTGTGCTTCTGCGACTAGTTTATAGTTAACAGGTCGCCTGGGGTCTTTCGTTTGAGTCTTCGTCCCATTGATTGTGTCATTAAATTTTGGGCTAGATTTAGCTAGATAGAAATTGTTGCTACTAAGCGCTCAAAGCCCATAACACCCATCGAAAGAAATGCCAGTACTCTGGACTTATTTGAAAATTTGGTCGGTACTGAATCTGAATTGCCACACAACGTAATTTTAGTCGCAAAAATTCCCCCACGGGCTAAGAGTGTTCCACTTAGGGGGCCATTCTCACTCGATCTTAATTAAAAACCAATTAAAAGATAATTTGGGCTAACTAAAACAAACATTAAATGTTTAATAATTTTAAGAGACACTCAGGTTTGCTTTTTTAGTTTGAAATTTTAGAACGCAATATGTTAAGTGCATATTAGGAACTGTATAGATTTTTAAGATATACAGGATTGCATAAAAGTTAATGAATACGTGAATTAAACTCTAGATTTTTTGAACCATTACAACTTTTCGATGAAAAATCTCGATGTACGATGAAAAGTCTCGTATTTTATGGGTATGTTGGTCTTGTAAATTTTTAATTTTGAGTGTTAGTTTATGAGCTAAACTTTATCATACAATATTTTTTAAATTGTCTGTCTCAAGCCAGCCGATTCTGTAACAGGTATTTAGGAAATGTGAAGAAATTATTTGAAATATTTTTACTATAGGGTAAAAGAAGCCGTGTGTGAGATCTGCATATTTTACCGGTTGAGCTATTGTTGCGATATTGTTCGACATAAAATGAGCAGTTAACAAACTAAAATTTTTAATTTCAAAAGAAAAATATAATGGACATTTTAAGTACTCTACTTTTGAAGAGACGCATTTTTTCTTTTATGATCATCTCTTTTGTTTAAAACCCAACACAGATGCTAGATATTTAGCTAACGGTGCAGCTTTTTCTTTGTCGCTTCTGGCACACGCGGCCGCAGGAATTAAGGAGATATGTACGGGACATTTCGAGTGTGAGGTTTATTTTTGGATTTCACTGGCTTCTGGGTGAATATGACTTAAATTCTCGTATGGGGGGAAATTCTCTACGGCAAACGCGATGTTTTTGGTTGTTAAACCTATTTGCAGGGCAACGTAAGTTGAAATCAGGCTCAAAGTATATTCACAGTTACAGTGTGATTTTACTATTTAACAATAGTGAAAGTGGGAGAAAACATTTGTGGTCGAAAACAAATTAAATTTGAGTTTCTAATCGCGTTTATATCCTACGGTTTAAGAGTCAATTTCTTTATAAGAAAAGATGGAATAAATTAATTTTAAGAATAACTTGTATTGCAACTTTTGTTACAAAACACATGTTGCCTTTCATTGTAACTTTAGCTTCCGTTATTTTAGATTATGTATTTGTAGAATATTCCTAAAATAGCGCTAAACCAAAGGAAAGAATACAAAATTGACTAAGTAAAATAAATTGACCAAGTGAATACTAAATTTTAGTCTGAATTTCTTCTTTTGCGGCATACCATTTTTTGGTTAATGATATGATTGGGAATAAGCCACAATTGCCAAATTTTAAAAGTAAATACGTATAATATAATTACACATAATCCTGACATGAAGTAGAGGTGGCTGGTAACTTTGGCTTGACCCAGACGGGGTCGCCATTTTCGAGTAAGGGCTCGTATGTTTCATTTTAGTTAAAATCCATAATCATAGACATTATAGACTACAAGCCCATAGGACATTTTTAAGGGGTCATTTGATCCAGCACGAATCACATATAAATCAATACTACAATATGTAATAACAACTTTAGAAACTTTTCCGTAAATTTTGATCTGTATAGGTGGCTACACAGGTAAGGTAAACTTCAAGGGGGGTGGCATTTTGGTTAAAAATTTTTGTACGGCATTTATAACTTGGACGTAATACAAAAATAATGTCCTGCGACCTAATGCCGTACAAAAATATTGGTACCAGTAGCAGGGACAATTTTTCATTTTCGACAATTTGATACAGTACGGCATTCATACACATAGCTTCGGATCGTTATTTAGATTACTTTTTTTGCAGTGCCGTACATAAGTAGTACAAATGAGGTCATTTGAGCCAATATGAAACTGATTTAAATTTAGTTGCATTAAATAATAACATTTTTGGACATACCGTACATTTTGCACGGTACATGTGCTTACGAGAGGAAAATTAATTTCCCTCTGATAAGTGGGATATTACGATCAAAAATTTCTGTACGGCATTGATATATTTGGTTAATATTGACATCAATTATCAACAAAAACAAAATGCCGTACAAAAAAATATGTTATAAGCTCCTAAGTTATAAATGTCGTACAAAAATGTTTGATCTAAACATCCCCCACTCCCTTTAGTGGTAATTTACCTTACCTGTGTAGCCACCTGTACCGATAAAAATTGACGGCATAGTTTCTGAAGTTGTTATTACATTATTGTAGTATTGATTTATATGATACGATTCATGCTTGGTCAAATGACCCCTAATAATGTCCCATGGGCTTGTAGTCTATTATGTCTATGTCAATTAACATTTTATCTGTAAACTGAAGGTTTTTAAACCGTTTTGTATTCAAGTATCACTGATGTTGGTCTGATAGACCGAAAACGTTTTGAAAAAAAATTTTATCTTTTAAAATTTTCATTATTAATGTAATAAACCAATTATTCAAGCAGTTTTACACTTCCTTATAAGTTTTTTAAGAGTTAGGTTGAGCAAGAACTTTTACCATTTTCTCTTTTGTGTATTGGTATTGGCCCTCCATTGGTCTGGTACAAGCTTGCTATTTAACATTTCCTCAAAAATTACGTATATGTTTTCCATTATCTTTTCCCCATCGCATTTTAAGAGTTCTTTAGGTGTGCCATCGGGTACCGGAGCTTTTCTGTTTTTTTTTTAGTCTTTCGCAATCTCCTTTGTTGTTTCGTCTTTAACTGAGTAGGACATCTTAGTATTTTGAGATTCCTTCTCCGTTCTTCCTAGTTCCCGAGAGTGCGTATATCCTTAAGTCTATTCCGGTTAAAAGAAAAATGTCATTTAACTCTGTCTAAGGTTGCGCGAAAACATAAAACGATTCAATTGTCTGGTCTATAACTAAAACGATAACCTTTGCACAGTACACCAATACACAAACGATTACGTAAAGTACTGAAACTCAACTGAATAGCATCAAAAATCACTAAAGTAAACCTAAAGGCTATCCGGTTAAAAGTAAAAAGTCATAGAATCTTGAATTTTGTTATTTAACGTTGCCTCAAGGATGCGCAAAGACGTAAAATGATTTTACATAGCCCAAAGTTCCGTTGCCTGTTCTATAACTAAAAACATAACCTGAGAAATAATACACCGTTGCACAATCTATTTCGTGTAGTTCTGAAACCAAAGGAAATGGAATCAAAAACTACGAACATAAACCCAAAGTCTATTCCGGTTGAAAGTAAAAAGTCAAATGATCCTAAGTTTTGTTATCTAACTTTGTCTCAAGGTTGCGCAAAGACGTAAAATTGTTGATTTTACCATATTCAAAAATTCCGTTGTCTGGCCTATAACTAAAACGATCTTAAACGCTTAAAAAATTCATTCAGTAGTAATAGTTGACCTATGACGTAATCAGTTTTATGTATTGTGTGCATTATTTAACTATTAAATAATCAGTTTAAGGACGTTTTTTGCGAAGATCCTATGCGGAACGTGAATAAAAACAATGATTTATTTTAGTTTCTTGTATCACTTTTGACTGGGGTTAAATTTTAATTTGAATTTGAATAAAATGATGTTAACAGGGCAAAAACATGGAACCCATTACTTCTACATAGTTTTTATACGTATATTATTTTATATTATTTTTACTTAACGACATTCAGATTGGAAATCGTGTTAAATAGTGAAACAGTAAGAATTAAAAAAATATATTATAGAGCTTATGTTTATAGATTTATAGGACGCACGGTAAAAAGACAACCAACATTATATACTTATCATTATCAATTCTTTTAAGTGGCCTAGAAGATGGTGGCTGTATATACTTCTATATTTAATCGACGTATTTTTGGCTTTCATTAAAAAATATTTTCCGCAAATTCGAGGCTGTATCAGGATCTTCTATTACTTACTAAAATGTCTTCCAGATCCTTCTGAACTCAATACAGGACTTTCTGTATTCATGTCAACCTAACTGGGCTTCACCATCATCATTAGCCCGCATCTCAGTTACCCCATTCCTTAATTCATGCCTCTCTAAGGTCTTTCTAATCTCATCCACTATATTTCGCCAGCTTTAGTTATAATATCTCTCCATTTTCCTCTTAGTCTTCCGTTGTTTCTATTGTGGTGTCCAGATAATCCATTTGCTTCACTTTTGTAATAAATTTCTAATTTGTTAACTTTGCGAATACTTTTGATTTTTGTGGTTTGGGTATGTGAGATCTATATTTTCTACCGAACTTGTGTTTTCTTTAAATATTTCCGATTTGCCATTACGTTTGTTTTTGGTATCCCTGTTTTTATTCCTTTCTGCGTAGGTTTTAGTACTTTACTATTTTCTTCAGTTTTTTCATATTGTTTAATGGCAATATTATATCGTCTACAGATCTCAGGTTTGTCGTTAGAAATCAAGTGGGTCCTTTATTTTACTCTATAGTCAATGTCCAATTTTTACGAAAATGTCTCACTACACACTACACTCTACAACAACCTCGAGAAAAATTTGTATGTTACTCTCATCTGTACTTCAGGTAAAGTAGATAATGTGTCTCTGATCTGACAAAAAGCCTACTACCATAAAAAAGGAGATAACAAGGTATCTAGGACTTTCTATTTCTAGTTAGAAGTATAGGTGTACTCTCTACACTGTTTAACTACTTGTGATTCACTTAAAACTTACATAGTTACTCTTAGCTACAAGCAGACCTACATTCAGTTACTGTTCTCCATCTTCTGACACCTAGTTTTCTCAGATCTTCTTGGATGGATTCTGCCTATTGGGGTTGCTCGCTAGAGTCTCTTGATGTTTTTGCTGCCCTAGACAAATTGATGGGTGATGAGATAGTACCCCACCCCACAGTTATCTCCAGGGAAGAATAATCTGCTGCTTCTGGGGTGGTAAGCCCAAACAAAAAGAAAATTGTCTGACCTCCAGATATTGCGTAATAATGCTAAAGCAGACATTATTTGGGAATAGGTTATTTTCAATGAATTAGTCAAGAGAGAATTATTACACATTTACTTTACCGAGTTCAAGTTTATTATAATTGGTATAATTATAATAAAGTTGATTATTCAAATCATCCTATGATTTACTCAGCATAAACTTGACTTTGATAATCGTGAAACTGTACTTTTTGCAATATAAACAATGAGTTAATATTTTTTAAATACACAATATTGACCCAAAAGTGTTACCACAATCCCTCTATTAACTTATTTATTTTTAGCACGTAAGCAAAACGCTGTGACAGGTCGGTTTTTAATCGTAGTATATTATATCATCAATGTTTCGAACTTTACGCGATCCCTCTTCAGGTGACAGTTATAACTTTGATTTTTTTAAATAGGAACGTACGTTATGTGACACCTCATTTAAAATCTTTTGAAATCTTGATTTCAAAAATGTATAATACAGAATTATGCGAGAAAGAATTTTAGTACGTACAATTTTTGTTGGTTTAAGTTAATCTTTTTTAGATATTAGAAGAGATTTTGTTTTAAATAAAAGCAAAAAATATTTATTAGTCTAAATTATTACAACTAAATTAATGATTCAAGATACGTAACGAACTAAATAGTGACAGCTATTACTAAATAAACAAATTGCAGAGTAATTAGAAGCTAAAACTTATTTTAATGTCGAAGGTAGTCAAAATGTTTCCTATTTGCTTCTTGGCAGTAATACAATCTACTTCTTGTTTCTTCTCTAACTGTTTGCAACATCCTTTGATCAATAGTACGGCATTTCGAGATAATTCTTGGGCGTGGTTGGTCAATTGTATTTGGTTTTGTCTGATACACTTTGGATTTTAAGTAGCCCCATAGAAAAAAATCTAATGGGGTTAAGTCTGGAGATCTTGGTGGCTACTCTATATGTCCCCGTCGGCCAATCCATCTTGTCGGAAAAACTTTATCTAGAAAATTTTGCACTCTGGCAGCATAGTGAGACGTAGCTCCATCTTGCTAAAATATGACGTTTTGACATAATGACTTTCTGAAATGATTTGTAAGTTTCGCCATTTAAATTATCGTCAATAAATATTGAGCCTACACTATAGTTATCTAATATGCCTGACCAAACTTTAAGTTTTTGTGGAAATTGCGTGTGACCTTCTCGAAATAATCTAGGATTTTCATCAGACCAGTATCTAACATTTTGACGATGAACGTGACCATTCAAAAAATGTCACTTCGTCACTAAAACAAATGTGTTGAAGGTAATTAGGATTCTGTGCAATATTATTTGTCATGGTTTTGCAATATCCCATCCGTCTATCTGAGTCATCCTCTATTAATTTTGAACCATTTTTATGTTTTATTTTGTAACAATGAAATTTATTTCTCTTTAGAATCTTTAAAATTGTTTTCTGATCTACTTCACAAACGTGAGCAACAGTTTTAGTAGAAGTAGACGGATTACCGACAAACTCACTTAACACAGAAATCTGTTTATCTTCGGATAGACGTTTTCTTCTTGTCCGTTTCTTATTGAACACTACCAGTCTCAAAAAATTTGCTTACAACTGACTTGAAATAGTGTCTGTCTATTGGACAGTCAGGATAGCGTTCACTAAAAATTCTTATAGACTCGCGGCAATTTCGGCGAGCTTCACCATAAATTGTGATCATTTTGCATTTTTTTTTTGTAAATTACGAGGTTGTACCATTTTTAAAATTCACAATAAACAAATTTCTTTAGCAACTAAACTAAAGTTATTAATACTATTTATTTATTATCTTCTTCTTCTTCTTTTGGCATCATAACCCTGGATGGGTCTTTGCCTGTCTGGCTATGTCCTTCCATTCAGATCTCTCTTGTGCCTTCTTCTCCATTGTCTTATGTTCATTGTTTTCAGGTCGTCTTCCACGTCATCCAACCATCTCGTTCTGGGCCTTCCTTTTTTTCGCCTTCCTATGGGCTTCCATTGTAACATTTTCTTTGTTGTTTTTGCATCGTTTTGTCTCTGCACATGTCCCAGCCATGACAGTCTTTGACTTTTCACAAATCTTACAATGTCATAACCTTCATTTAACTCATTAACCTCGTCGTTTCTCCTGATTCTCCATGTGCCATCTTCCTCTTGTACCGAGCCATATACTTTCCTCAGTATTTTTCTCTCGAATGTCCTGAGTTGGGCTTCATCTTTTTTCGTCATTACCCAAGTTTCACATCCATAGGTTACTACGGGTCTAATCAGTGTTCTGTAGATAGTCGTTTTCGTTCTTTTGTCTAATAATTTCGATGTCATCAATCTTTTATTAGCATAGTATGTACGATTCCCGCTGGAAATACGTGCATTAATTTCGCTACTTACGGAGTTCTTCTGATTGATTTCTGTGCCGAGATATGTAAAGTCATCCACTCGTTCGATAGTATAGTTGTCTATTGTGATATTATTTTCATTGTCCGTTATTCTTTTGACTGTCATATACTTCGTTTTTGCTTCGTTTATTTTGAGACCTCTTTTTCTTGCTTCAGGATCAATTTGTTTGAAAACTTCCATTAGTCGTGGCTTATTCCTACTAATGATGGCTACATCGTCTGCATATGCAGTAATTTGTACTGATTTGGTGTTTATATGGCCGGTTATATTGGTTTTTCTGATGACTGCCTCAAGAACTAGGTTGAATAGCATGGTTGATAGGGCATCTCCCTGTCTTACTCCCATGTTGATGTTAAATAGGGGAGTCAGTTCTCCATCTACTCTGACTGCGGCTTTTGAACCCTGCAACGTCATTTTTATGAGGCTGATGTATTTCTTAGGTATACCTAGATTACAAAATATTTATTTATTATAGCTGTCAAAAAATAGAAGGATTCATATCTGAAAGGTTACATTATTTGAGTCGTAATCACTGGGATAATTAGTCCACTTGCGCTATTTAATTTGTAATAATATTAACTTAACAGAATTTCCATTGGTGTGACCGTTAATATAATATTTTTGTTTCAGATTTATGTCGAAGATAAATACATTAGGTGAGTAACTAAATACTTTAGTACCCACTATATGAAGATCCGGATATAGCACTCTCCTTTTTGTGACTTCTGTTTCTTTTTTCGTACCTTATCAAGTAAATTTAAACCGTGTCAAATATCTGTTAACTATACGAAATATCCAAATCGTAACATAGTTAAACCAAAGACCTAGAAGAGCTGCAAAAAATATTATCTACCTTGACCACATACTGTGAGATATGTAATATAAAACCGCGCCATTAATCCTACAGGAAAACATCGCAGGAAGCATTTATCGTTTTTGTTTGTAATCAAAGTGTATCGTTTAAAATATGATAAATACTGCTACATTGTTCTATGTACTGGTTTTTGGCGGATGATATAAAAGTGTGAACATTCAAAAAAGTATTTTTCAATTAAGATAAATTAGTTTTAAACTGTTAAAACTGTTGGAACCATGCAGTACTAAGCATGGGTCGATCAAGTGGTAGCCCCATCGCCTTTTCATGTACCATTTACTAAAAGAAAATTAGATGTTTTCGCTTATCTTTGATTATTTTTCTTCATTAACTACAATCAGACCTCCTATTTTCAGATTTCTTTTCGATTAAATAAGTATTTAAATTGCATTACTTATCTAATAATTCTAGCCATACTTCACCAATTTGTATTGGGACTCCACTTTACATTCCATCTAGTTGTTTCTTCTATTTTTGCCCTGGATGCACATTATTTCTCACCTCTTAACATCTCTAACATTCTGCATTTAAGTTATTGTGGTCATGTCAATAATTTTGGTTTTCTTTTTTTTACTTCAATGTCAACCACGAGCATCTTGTGTATGTTACTAGCTTAAGATCTCACTAACCAGTCTTAACATTAACGTATACATTATTTGATGTTATAAAGTAATATATTCTTGGAATTATTGCAAGAAAATCATTGAAAAATTATTTGCTACCTGCTGTCAAATATGTACAAAATCTGCTCAACGCCATTTACTGGACAGAAGAATTTCCAGGTGATTATCTTACCTCCATATTTATACCATTATCGAAATACGTACCATCACCCAAAATGTGCTGAGGTCTGTACATTACGCAGTTGGTTATAAAACGTTTCTCCAAAATCTATAATATATTAGAACGAGTTCAAAATTTCACAAATACGTGATCCAACTTGATTAAGCATTGGGATCACTCTAGAGAAGTGCGTATTAAAATTGAGAAAACTAGAAGGATTTTGATGAAGAAGAATGTTGATTTTAATCTACATCTTAAAATCAGGTTAGAATTCGAGTACTTGGTTATGGTTGATCGGGACAGGACCCATGGATTAGCCCTTCAGACACCTAGACCTCCTAAGACGGGTCCATTGTATCACCTCTATTTTGCGGAATAGGCTCATAAGGACCTCTGCAGTAATCAGCAGCGCGCTCCAAGTCTGATTCCTGCCTGCCGTTCTGAATGTCTAATCCTTAGTAACCTTGTGGCCTCACAGAAAGTCACAAGTCTCTTTAAGGATAACTCCTTCATTTGGCTCGGTTGCATAAGGATCTAACCCAGGATCTGCCACCTGGTAAGCCAGTGCCGGGCACTTCCAGAGGACATGTGAGGAGGGAACCTCCTCCTGATTACATAGACGGCACCGTGTTCTATCCGCCAGTCCAAGCTAATGAAGGTGCCGCCTGAGTCTATAGTGGCCGTTAAGCATACCGACCACCATAGAGCACCTTCTACGGTCTAGAAGGAGAAGTTAAGGTGTAAGACTTTTGGATGGCTCCACTATGTGGAGCCTAGCCTGTCTCATACCTCCACAACTGACCCAGGAATCCTGGAACCTCCGCAGAAGAAACTCTCTAAGAATACCCGACCAGTACTGAAGATAACTCCAATCGCAGGTTCTGGTCCACCGGCAGAGTAAATGAGCACTGTCGTGCCAGGGCTTTAGCCCGTTCGTTCCCTTCTACGCCTGTGTGTCCCGGTACCCATACTAAGTTAATCCTATTAGTCCGCGCAACATCAGCAAGTGATCTCTTGCACTCAAGAACCAGATTAGAGCTGACTTTGGGCGCTTCCAAAGCCTTTATCGCTACTTGACTGTCAGAGCAGATAGATATGGTTCTACCTGAGCAAGTCCTGTCTATTATCTCCTGAGCGCATACCAGGATTGCAAATATCTCGGCCTGAAAAACTGATGTATGGGAGCCGAGAGCCTGGCCAGGTTCAAATCCGATTCTACTCCTATATACTGCGGCACCTGCCCGTCCATCTATTGCCATCCAGGGGACCCATCCGTGAACCAGGTGAGCCCGCTTCGACGGATCAGTGCAGGCTCTCGTTCCATCCACTCATCCCAGTTAGGAAGTAAGTTGGGGGGCCATGCTGTCCTGTACCATCGAGAGCACAATACAACAATCAATTCGAGTACTTAAACGTTATGTATTTTAACTTTGCTATATGATATGGAATAGTAAACGTTAACTGAAGCAGGCAATAACCAACTAACTTATACATAATCGTTCCTCTTCTACCGTTAGGTGTCGAGGGAGGCGATTCTAGCTTTTGATGAATTTTCTCCATGCTTCTCTGTTTTTCGCCAATTGTGTTGCTTCTTGCCAAGAAGCAACACAAGAATTATTTTGTAATATCTGTTATGTCGCTGTTCCACTCTTTTATTGGTGTGCCTCTTCTGTTTTCCCTATTGGTTTAGCTTCCCACATTCTTTTCACTTGTCTACTATTCTCCATTCGTGTTATATGACCGAACCATGCTAATTTTTTCTCCTTTATTGTGTCAAGTAATGCTTTAATTTTGAATCTGTTTATTTCTTCATTTTTGAGTCTGTCTGCCCTTCTTGTCCCTATCGTTCTTCTGTCTCCATAGTTTTTGGCTATTATTTGTTTTATTTTTATTTCTTTGTTGCTTCGTAGGTTTTTTTTTAGTTTTCTATAAAACAATTTTACATTTCTTTTACTATTTTCTTCCATTTTTCCTCCAAACTTGTCCCAGCTTTTCTTTTTCTCATTTTTGACTATTTCTTTAGTTTTTATTATCTGTATTTTGTATCTCTCATATTTTTGTTGCGTTTTGTCTTGTAGATATTTTTTCCATAATTTCTTCTTTTCTTTAATTTCGATTTTTACCTCCTTATTCTACCATGGTATCCGTTTCTCTTTCCTATTATTTCTTGTGGTCCCACATACTAGTTTTGCTGTATTTATCGTAGCATTTTTAAATTTCCCCCCTGCTTCTTCTATTATTTCTGTCATTTCTCCTTTGTCCATTTCCTTCTCTAACTAACTCCCCCTTATATCTGATTTTTGTTGATTCTTCCCGTAGTTTATGTATTTTAAGTATTTTCTTTTATTTGTTATTCTTGTCTTCTGTGTTTTTTATTTCTATTCCTTTACTGTTAAATGTAGTTTCCAGTAGCTAGTGATAACTGCTTATTTCATAGCTTCTTCTCACCCTTCTCCTCCTCTCTGTTTTTTGCACTATAGTAATGTCAATAATTGATTGTTCTTTTCTTGATATGCTTTTTTTGTGATCTTATGTATTTTTTGTGTTGGAAATGTGCATTCATGATCATCATGTTATTGTCTAAACAAAATTCAAGTAATAGTTTTCCATTATTGTTGATTTTGTCTATCATCCCACTTATCCCCTATCTACTTATTTTCCTATTCTAGCATTCAAATCTCCTGTGATTACGATTTTCGCTGTGCAATCATTTATTACTTCTTGCAGTTTGTCCCAGAACTCATTTTTTTTGTTCTTTTTTTTTATTGCATATCATATCATATAATTAGGTTTGTTCGTCAGGTTCATAGCATATAATTAGGTTTGTAATTGCTTTCTTTGTGACCATCTATATTTCAACTCTAAGTATATGCTCTTTAAAATATATCCAATTCCTTACGTTATTGATGATATTTTTCTTCAGCATGCATGCTACCCCTGCCTGAGCTCTCTTTTTCTCCTCTGCTCCACTGTAAGTTTCCGTTTTCCAAAGTCGTAGTTGCCCTTAATTTTCTTTTTGTTTCTATTATAGCTACTAAATAATTTTTTTGTCTTCTATATCTTTCCCCACTTCTACTTCTTTTCCATTTATAACTCTTACATTCCATGTTACCATTTTTAAAATGTTCTTCTCCTTGTTTCTCATTATGTTACCTTTTACATGTGGTTCTTTCTGTCTGTGTGTGTATCATCTTTATATTCACTCATGTCCTTATTCTGTGCTTTTTCTATTTCCCGTTTCATCCACGTATTTTCTTCCACTAGTTTTTTGAACTAACTTGCACTGTATTGTTTATATCTTTTTCTATCGTGTGTGTTTTTGGTTCCAGTTGCATCTTATGACTTCTATAGTTATAAATCCATAACCTATTTTTGTCTTTTTCCACTTGCTCTTTCGTTTGCGGCTATGTTCCTAAGTTTTCTTTGTATTTCTATCTTTTTTAGGGCCAGGTCATATTCTATGTATACTCGGTGTTGTTTATACGTTGTTAATAATTTACCTTTGGCTTTCAATATTTTTAATTTCTCTTCAAATTTATTAAATTCAATGACATACGTCATATTATTTATTTTCTTTTGCTTTGTTTATTTTTGTTATTATCCCCAACAAAATAACACTCTTCAAGTCCAAATGTCCTTGAGTAAAAGTGATATCAAACCTTCTCATAGCAACAAGAAGCTCCGCTGAATCTACTCGACTATGCTTAAGGTTCGCCTGTAGGACCCTGATTGGCATCATTGAGACCTATTTGCTTTATATTTTTATTTGTGGTTTCAGATGAGTCACTCATTTCTAAGTCCTTCTCTGGGCTAACTCTTTTTGTCTCATGTTCATTTTATTCTCACGAGTCGGGACGAAGTAAGTACTGTCAGGCATGGTTCTGGTTTATTGTATATCTTCCATTAACTATTATATACATCTTCGGGACTTTGGCAGATCTACTAAATATAAACTCTCCGAAAACACTCGATAGAACTCCATTTGGATCTGGATACCCAGAGTTCTTGTATGTAGGCGACATCGAATCTTCTCATAGAAACAGTAAGTTCTGTCGAAGCTGCTCGACTCTGCTGAAGGTTCGACTATATTACGCTGATTGGGGTTATTGAGCCCTATTTAGGTTTAGGTTTACCCACGAGTAGGTACGAAATGCTGTCAAGCATGGTACTGCACCCATACTTTGCCAAGGCTATAATCCCCCAGAGTTCGCCAGCTGTCTGGGACATCACTTGGGCAACACTTTTCTCCTTGTGCCATGCAACCTTGTTATGCTCGATGAGGATGGACTCATTCGGGTCTTCCTCGCTGATTAGCTCTACATCGGCAATATCTTCCTCAGTACGCATTCTGCTAAGAATTAATTGCTCTGATGAACAAGCATGTCGACTATAAAATTGACATAGTGCGAGATGCATCGCGTTTTGCGAAGTAAATCTGCACAATTTGCAAGCGTTATTCATTCGTCAGTGTATTTATAAGAAATGGTCAATAGTACTGAACATAAATCAGCTGTGAGTTATAATAATGTGTGCCACTAAAAATTGTATTGTCAGCTTAAAATTACATATCTCTAAAAAATATTCTTTTCAAATTCCATTTGGGCAACTCGTTGTATTCTAGACCCACTAAAGTAGCATCGTTAGCCAAATGGTCTACCTTTTCATTGCCTGGAATATTAGAGTGACCTCTTATCCACACAAAACAATTCTTCTTAGAGTACTTAGGAGACTTAGCTTTTCAAGCACATCTACAATTAGTCTGTTATTATATATATGGGCTTAGAGAAGTATCTTAATGCGAGGAGGACGGACTGTAAGTCGGATAAAATTATATATCTTTCGAAATATAATGTGCTATTAATTATCCAATACAACGCCTTGACAATGGCTACCAATTCAGCTGTGAATATTGAGCAATATGATTTTAAAATATATTGAAAATAATCCTGAATATTGTCTATGTAAATGGCATATCCAACACCATCAGACGATTTTGAGCCATCGGTATAAATTTTACTAGAGTAGTTATAGTCTTCCAGCTTATCCTGTACTACTAAATCTTCGTGAACAATTGAACTATATGAAGGAATTACTACAATAGTATTACAGCCAAAGAATGGAATTCCTTATCCATTGAATGAATGATGTGATAGATTGGGAAAAGCAATAGCTAGATTTAGTGAGTTTTTATTTGCCCACCATCTTTTTGTTAGATTTTAATATAAGATATTTTTTGTAACAAGCTGTTTTGATTATTAAACTAGCATTTAGGAATAAATTTGTCTGCCAAAAATAGACGCCTTAAATGTAAAGGTGGCAGGTGGCTCGCTACATTCTGCAAAGGACTGGTGTAGGAGTAGATTTTAGGGCTCCTAGGACCAACCTCACGGGTTTGTATTGTATTCGATTCAATTAAATCAAACGAGATTTTGTCGCTGATCCATAAAAAATGCTTCCATAGTCAAAAATTGATCTGGTATATGCTCTGTAAAATAATAAGTTTATTTTCGGGTTTGCTCCCCAATCGTATCGATTAATGGCATTAAGGATATTGAGGCTTTTTTTACATTTGTTAATACAATTATTAATATGCTCATTCCAGGTTAATTTAGAATACATATAAGGTAACACCTAGGTTTATAAAACTGTTATATAAAGAGACTTTTGGTAACTTGTGTTTCGAAAAAAATACTACACCTGATTTTTTAGTTGGGATATCAAGTCTTCAAAATACTTTTCACAATAAAACATATTTACTTTAAAGACATTAACACATTGTTGAAAAGTTTTTTTGTCAACATGAAAACAAAAGTAATTTGCATATTGTAAAATGTTATACCCCATTCCCATACAATGTAAGTTTAATGAATACAAGTTAAATAGGAAGGGACTAAGAACTAAGTCCTAAGGTAAACCTTTGTTAACTATCCTTGGGTCGATCAATGAATTATTTAAACGAATATGGACTTGTCTATTTGTAAATATATTGACATAAGCACATGTATTTGGCACTCTTAATTTAAGTTGATACAGCAGGTCGAGAATAGCGTTGTCATACGTATTTTACCAGAAGTATCCACAAATAAAGCAACTTTATTATGGTTTTAAGAATAAGTTAACTGGATATCGGTTGCTTAGTGTGAAATCCCATCCATAGTGCCTTTCCCTCTACCCTCTAAAATAGCAAGAAGCTATTTTATGAAACAAATTTTCAACAATAGTTTCGAAGAGCACATACAGATTTTTATTTTTTGTTATTTTCTTAACTCTGTCCCATATTTTAGTTGGATAAGTTTGTCTATGTAGATAAGACATTTTCCCAACTGTTTCTACTTTTTTGTTTAAAGGTACGTTTACATTTAGCATTTAATTTGTGATATTCAACAAAATTTGCCATACACATACTTTGTTTGTGTCTTTTATATGCAATTTTTCTTTTCTTCTATATCTCACGGCACTCCTAGTCCCACCATTTCATCCCACAAAAGAAGACCTATTCGTATAATATATGCTAGATATTGAAGTTTTTGACATGTTATGGTTAACATTAATCTTCTTTTATTTCTAAAAGAATATTACTAATTATATTTACCGTTAGATAACCTTATATTTAGACTTTCGAAACATTCTAAATTATGTAACCAAAATTTTGTGTCTTACCTCTGCTTTATCACCCTTTCGAATTATTTCCGTTGACGATACCTCAACCGCAGTGTGACTTATGTCAGTTATTTTTATTCGCACAGTCTCCATTTTGAAATTCGTCATTAGATCACATCTTTTGCGAATATATGACGTGCTCTAAGATTCCTTAGTAATGATTCACGTCACGGTTTTCATTTATTTCCCTCATTATTTTTAACGAATAAAAATCACAACTTAATACAGAAGTTAATCTTTAATATCATGATTCAAAATTAATTGAAATTTTCTTCATAGAAGGAATTAAAATTTTTAATCGACGTAGAATTTTTCATTGGTTTATCGTTTATGGCATATTATGACAAACTTAAAGAAAATATTTTGATGGATATGCCACTTACACAAGTTTGTTCTTTTAAATAGAACACCCTGTATATTATTGCATTTCTAGATTCTGCATAAGATTATAGATAAAATTTGGATAAGGTACCATAGGTTAAAACTTATATAGTTTTTAAGTTTTTATCATCTTTTTTCAAAAATTTTGACAGATAGAGACAAACTTTTCAATGTTAATATCTCATCCATTTACAATCATAATATCTTAAAATTCTTTGCACACAAAGAGTATGTAACTTTATTTCAGGAATTTCTGAATACAGGGTGTTCACAAATCATACGCCATTTCTTTAAACTTCAAACCCCATCATGAAACCTCTTCTGTCCACTGCTGGACATAGGTCTCTCCCATTTTTCGCCATTTTTCACGGTTCTGTGCTTCTTGTTGCCATTTCTTGGATATTCGTCTAATATCGTCCATCCAGCGTGTTGGTGGTCGTCCTCTGCTGCGTTTGTCTTATCGTGGGCGCCAGTCAATTAGTTTTCTGGTCCATCTTGTGTCTTTCAGTCTCGCTATGTGACCTGCCCAATTCCATTTCAGCTTGGCTATATGTTCGACGACATCACTGATACCTGTTCTTTTCCTTAAGCCTTGATTCCTTATTTTGTCTTTTTTTGTCACGCCGAGAATTGATCTTTCCATGCGCCTTTGAGCCACTCGCATTTTTAGTGCTGTTGTTTTTGTGAGCATGAGAGTTTCTGCTCCGTATGTCATAATAGGAAGAACGCATTGGTCAAATGTCTTCCGTTTCATAGCTATCGGGATGTTGCTCTTAAAGATGCCTCTTAGTGAACCATATGCCGCCCAAGCAAGTGTTATTCGTCGTTGAAATTCGCAGGTCTGGTTGTCCTTGCCTATTCTGATTTCATGACCAAGATATATGTACTTTTCTGTCAATTCTACCACTTGATTTTGGATGATTAGGTGTTCGCTGGGAACTAAATTTGTCATAAATTTGGTCTTGCTGATGTTCATTTTTAGACCTATTGTTGAAGATACGTTTTCTAATTCTTGTATCATTTGTTGTGCTTCGCCCAGATCTTCGGTGATAAGTACTATGTCGTCGGCAAAACGCAGATGATTGAGCATTTCTCCATCTATTGTTATTTCTCTATTTTCCCACTTTAGCATTTTAAAGGTAAAGGCGTATTCGAGGACCGTTATAAATAATTTAGGTGAGAGAGTGTCGCCATTCAAACCCCAGTAAGTCAATAATTTTAAATGAAACACCCTATATTTTATAATTATATTGAAAAAATTAATAAATTGTCTTTCAAATAGTATTAGGGTTCTCTATACCTAAAGTTAATACTTTTGGAGATAAACTTAAACAACATGGATCATCTCACTACATGTATACAGAAAGCGTGCTGGGAATCCACTCCACCAACCAATAATAAACCTAACAAGGAGTTCTATCCCGAGGCAATACACAAAAAAATTTGAGAAAAGAGAAAAGTTAAAAAGATATGGCAAAACAATCGAACGGACCAATAAAAAGCTGTATTTACCAAAGCAGCAAAATATCTGAGAGAGTTATCGCCATTAGAAGCCACAGAATACACCCTTTGGAAGGCTAACAGAAAATTCTTACGACCACAACAACATAAACCACCTATCAAAATGAGTAACGGACATTATTCATAGATAGTTGGACTGCCCATACCAGATGTCTCTGCCTATTAAATATTTTAGAAAAACCGAAATTATTGAAACAATACTTAATACTAATAAAAAGAAAGCTCCTAGTTCTCAGCTGATTACTGTATTCGTCTTATGCCAATTACCACAAAGTTCGATCCTCTTATTAACACAATTCTACAACGCGGTATTAAGATTAGGATATTTTCCTTATCATATCAATATCATAAATCAAGATTTGGAGAAAAAGCGCTATTGTTCTGTAGTCTTTTTGGACATCACACAAGCTTTTGATAAAGTGTGGCATACAGGCTTGCTGTATAAAATTAAACAACTACCGTCTGAATACTATAGGACATTCAAATCCTGCATAACAGACATATATTTCCAGATAAAATACGGTACGGTAACAGCATTGAGACCTATAAACTACGGTGTATTCATCTTGATAGACGACTTACTTGGAGAAACCTCATCTTCAATAAACGAAAACAACTTGGATTAAAATGAAGACAACTTTACTGGCTACTTGGAAGAAGATCTGAACTATCACTAGGAAATCAATTATTGGTGTATAAAGTAATTCTAAAACCCATCTAGACGTAGTGTTAGTTGTTAATGCAACATACTACGCCCCTAATGAAGTCATACATCGTGGTCTCTCAGTGAGTGTTGTGCGCGCAGAAATAAAAAAGTGTAGTGATAGGCATTTAATGTGGTTAGAGTCGTGGTCTCTCAATTAACTACTGCTTACTTGTGACAATTTGTTTGACAATCCCCGTTCTCATGAGCTCCCACAGATTGTAGATCAGATTGAGGTCTGGAGAATCACCTAGGCACAGTACTGAATTGTGCATAAAGGTAAAATCTTCGGATTTGCCAAACCAGTCTTTAATTTGTGGCATAAGCTTTTTTCCAGAACTTCAATATACTGATGTTGTTTCATCATTGCCCTCATAATGTACAGCCTCCCTGTGCCCTTGCTACTGATCACATACCATACCATGATCTTGAGAGGATGATTTACTTGCTCCACTATGCAATCCTTGTGATATTTTTCACCCACCTGTCTTCGAACCGAAAATCGACTTGTAATTGAGTATCTCCACTGTAGACTGACTCATCGGAGAAACAAACCTATGAATAAAAAAAACAGGATATTTTTTTAGAATAAAAATAGTGGTTGTAGGAATTTAAATTTTAGTAGTGATGTAGTTTACCTTATTCCAATTCTCAATTGTCCAATTTTGGTGTTTTTTGGCCCATTGCAATCTCTTTTTCATCATTGCTACCATCAACTTTGGGATTTTGGTAGGGCGACATGATTTGAAACCTTGCTTAGCAAGCCTTCTTCGCTTGCGCTGCTTGGCACTGTTGAGCTATCTGACATTGGGAAAGCTTTGTATTCCATAAAAGTGTTTTATCTCCACTAGTTTAGTCTCAGCGTTGTCTTTAGTATTACCCATCATGATTTTATTCTCAAAAATCGATATTTTTTGAAAATGTCTTTAAAATAAAATTGATAGTTTTTTTTTTCACTCACAATCACCATTAATATATTATTAAAACATACTACATAGATATTAATCTTTCACAAACAAAATAAAATCAGACAAATTCAATTCTAACCACAATGTGTATGTTGTGACATAATTTGAAACAAATGACAGTTCTCGAGCTGTCAACGTCAAAAAAGTAAAGTTATTAGTGACATAACATATTGGCATACCTTAATTGTGTAGCAGCATATGATTTTACTATAAAACTTTCAAACAAATATGAAAAACTTAAAATTGTGTGACTGATCATAATAATTTGATCATATACTGTAGTATACTAATTGATTGCTTCTATAATCCCTACGCTTCAAGTTCTTTATTTGAGCTAGTCTTGAGGGATAATATGTACAATTGATATTTTTCTGTTTATGATCACACTTAATGATATTTTGAAATATGGTAGAATGAATAAAAAACTAGTCTTCATTAAGAACAAGCCAGTGACGCCAGCGATTATAAAAATATTTTTAATGAAATTAGTAAACAATCGTGAAACGTAACAGTCAACAAAAGAGATAGCGTGAACTTGATCTGCAGTTAGCAGGTAGATAAATTTTTGGCGTGTCTTAGTTTTATTTTATGTTTTAATGTTCAGCGAATTTACCTTAATATGTTTTTATTTTAAATTAAAATCTATAAATAACGTATTAAAATGTTCAGAAAGCGGAATTATAAAACACTGAATAAATTAAATGCATTTTTATTGGCTTATACTCGTAACACATCAATATAACACAACTCAGAAAATAAGAACACAACATATAATAATATCCGCTCTCTCCATTTACCTGCTACAGTTACGGGGGTTGAGTTTACTGCCTATAAGGACTAGTTGTCCAATATCACCTTTAGTCTATCACTCTTAGTTCAAAATCAAAATCTACAATGCTGCTCGTACATCCGATTTACTTACTTCATTCCTCCTCCCACGTTTTCCTTGGCCTTCCTTTTGGTCTTGCGCCGTGCATTTTACTATCTAGGGCTCTTTTTGGCAATCTTCCAGTCTCCATTCTCACTACATGATCAACCCATCGAAGGCTCTGATATATCCATAGCATATTATTGATACGATAATAGTTTTGTAGACCCTGATTTTCGATCTCGAGTGTGTGTTTTTGGAGCGGAACACATGGGCGACTGAAAAGTAAGCTTTGTTTCCCTTTACTATTCTTCTTTGAATTTCGGGTTCTTTTGTTCAATCCATGTTGAATGTAACTCCCAGATATGTGAAATTTTCTACAGTTTTAATCGTCCTCTAATTCAACTGTGCGTCTGTTTCGCCTAGCTTTTGCCTGTGTTAGTTTTTTTTGTCTTTGTGAATATATTTCTGCTGCCTCTTCTGTTTTGCGAGACCGTATTGATTTATTTGTTAGGGGATTACCTCTTCCTATATTCAGCTGTCTTATCACATATTTAGGAGTCAGTTTGAATAGTGTCAGTGCCATTCCGTCTCCTTATTTTAATCCTTTGACTATTGCAAATTTCACAGTGAGGTCATTTTGTACCCATTTTTTACGTATACACTGTCATAAACCCTTTTAAAATCCACAAAGAGAGTGTGAACGTCTCTGCTTCGTGCCATTTTTTTTTCTGAAATAGTCCATTTTACCTTTGAAATTTGTACGATCTTTCCGTATATGTGTGTATATATATATATATATATATATATATATATATATATATATATATATACATATATATATATATATATATATATATATATATATATATATATATATATATATATATATATATACGTTGGCTTATACGCTCTGATGAGAGTTAAAACATACTATAAAAAGATGTCATGACATAAACTAAGTTTTACTATCCTGACCAAAATTTTTAGAATGTATTGTCCATTATTATATTTTATATTTGTGTTATTAATGTTGTGTGTCAAAGTTTATTTTAAATAATCTCAACGACTATGTCTTGAAAAAGGAATAAAACAATTCCGAAAGCTCGACAAAAAGTCAAAAGAGTGTTTGTCTAACATCTCGACCAACCTTCTGACTGCAGCCCTAATAAACTGGTGGTTTTGTTTATATCGACAGTCACTAATATCCTGTATTTCTATATTGTATCTTCTGTTTAAAGCTGATATTGCATTTTCCAAAAATTTTTTGCATTTTTTACCTTATTTTTAACCATGTAATGTACTCTGTAATTTACGTTTTTCGATCTTTCGGGTAATTTATAGCCAGTCATCTCTCGTGCGGTATATTTTTTTCTCTTGTATCATATGTTCTGTGTATATATTACACCGATCAATCTTATGTCATTGTTGCTTACTACTTTATCGCCGTAACTCTCCACGACCAGATCCCTTTCTTTTTTCTAACTCATCGATTTGAATTTCACATTAACTCTATGTTAGCATATGACATATGTTCCTACTATTTAAGTGTATTATCTATAAATTTTCTGCCTTGTATGAGACTATTATTCTCTCGTTCAACGGCGTCCAAGATTTTACCGATTTTATGAGCTTTGTACGTACTGCTATAAGGACACCCGCTAGCCCGTTTGCTTTTGTCAATTCCAGTATAAAAGGGGACATAATTTTTAACGACATCGTTTCCATTACAAAAATCGTAATTACTCGATACTTTCAGCTAAGGACTTGTCAGTTACAAGAGTTCAATTCGAAGATTGTAATCATTCACTACTTTAGGAACATTTTATAGACTGCTATAGAGACTCCCGATTTATCCCATTTGCTTTTTTTCCATTCCACTATAAAACTGGAATTTTTATCGATTTCTGTTCCATTACCAGAATTTTAATCAGTCAATACTTAGACCTTTAATACTTGTTTTTTTCTGATGAATTACTTTGAACGGTTTATGTTTTTTAATTTTATAATTTTAAATCAATTCTCCGTATCCCTTAGTTTCATACTTATGAGTCTGTCATAGTATTTGTCTACTTCATTTGATAAATTTTTATTTATTTTTTATCATCAGTGACTTTGTCGATCATTTTGATGGATAAATAAATTAAAAATAAGTACTAGCACGAACAATTACAAACAATGTGGTGACGTCAGGCGATACGGTTGACGGTTTCTATCTAATATTTTCTGTGTTGCGCTAGGTGTGTATTACTTGTTATAATGAGTACCCGATAAAGGTGTTTGTTTTACTCGTAATACTATCATCTCTATGATGATCTAACGATTGTCAAAGTCATATTTCGTCATGCTGCTCTGGTTTGGTGAAGTAAAAATCAGCAAAAGTCAAATATATAGTTGTAAAAAGAGCAAAGACTCGCTTGTCTAGGAAACACGGGGGCAAGGCTTGTCTTCTCCTTTTTCTTCTTTGAGCAAGTGCTCAAAGACATGCTGGCTGCAAAATAAGGTTTATAATGCTCTCTAAATATCGTTGTAAACACTTCTTCTTAGAGTGCCATATCCCTACGGAAGGTCGGCGACTACCATGCTTATAATACTGTTATACTGATCTCGGTCTTGCGCTACGTAGCAATTGGTCCGCTGTCAAACCTGTCCACTGCCGCAAATTCCTCAACCAAGAGAGTTTCTTCCGTCCTATCCATTTCTTTCCTTCGATTTTACCGTTGAGAATTAGCCGAAGGAACTCATATCTTGGTCCTCTGATTATATGTCCAAGATATTCTAGTTTACGCCTCTTAATAATATTTAATAGAGTTCGTTGATGTCCCATTCTTCGAAGAACTTCTTCGTTTCTGGTTCTGCTAGTCCATGGAATTTTTAGTATCCTTCGATACAACCACATCTCAAACGCCTCGATTTTATTCGTTGTAAACACAAATGAAACTAAATCACTCAATTCGCAAGAGGTGTCCTCACTTTTAATATGGAGTCAAAACATATGTAGGGAGCGTATTCATAGTCATCACGTCCACTGCTGGACATAGGCCTCCCTTAAACTCCTCCATTCTTTGCGATTTTGTGCTCAACGTGTAGGTGATCTTCCTCTACTACGTTTGTCTGCTCTTGGCCTCCAATGTGTAATTTTGCTCGTCCATCGTGAGTCATGCGTTCTCGCTACATGGCCTGCCCAATTCCATTTTAGTTCCGCTATGATTTCCACAACATCAATAATACTCGTCGCAATACAAGGACAAGTTTTCATTCTTCCAATTCTTGTTTTTTTTTCTGGAAGTCGTCTGTTATGAACAGGTCGTACTGCAGCTAATTGGCTTATTGTACATCTTCAATGAGTTTATGATACCAATTCCAGAATTCTGGAACCCTGTACAGGTCTTATATAGGCTTATACAGGTCTAGTGGATGGGTACCATATATATTTGGAGTCACTTAGTTGTCTCCAAAAAGTGTTTGCCGCCTTGCGAGTCTGAGCTGATTCCTGCTTGTTTTCCGCAGTACTTCAGCCCTGTTAGCACATATCCGTCCAATATAAATCTTTCCATGTGTTTGACCGGGTATATTTTCCCAGTGAGTTGTATTGGCTTCAGATCAAGGCTTTTTTCGCTCGCGGACAATGCTTT
This sequence comes from Diabrotica undecimpunctata, assembly GCF_040954645.1. Taxonomy (NCBI): domain Eukaryota; kingdom Metazoa; phylum Arthropoda; class Insecta; order Coleoptera; family Chrysomelidae; genus Diabrotica; species Diabrotica undecimpunctata. The sequence continues at coordinate 73,135,001 of NC_092812.1, forward strand.
TTGGCACTCTTCTGGCAAGTAATACAGAGGTATATACTCCTAGTGGATTAGAAATGTTAAAATTTCCACTGATGCGTATGTAATTGTGGGTTTTACCACCATGTTATACATCCAATATAGCATGTATGGTCTTGAACCCCACATTTTTTCATAAGTACGTCCAGTTACCTCGTAGTTACCGCTCTCTTGATTATTTGTTCTATCTGATGATTCCAACTAAGTTTTGAGTCCAAAATTAACCCAGGATACTGTACTTCACGCACTAGATTTAAACGTGTACCATTTAGGCTTAGAGAACTCAATCCTTCTAAATTCCTCCTTTGGCAAATTTCATAATTTTGGGTTTCAGAGGATGAAACCCAACATTTGAATTCCATTCTGTAAATACAGTCAGAGCCTGATGTATGGTGTCTCTGACTGTCCCATTAAATTTGCCGTCAGCAAACGAAACCCTCGTGGAACATGTAGATGAATTCGTCTATCTGGAGCAAAATGTAAAACTAAATAAAGAAAACCAGACAAAGGAAATAAGTAAAAGAGTAAGAATGGGATCTGCCTTTGAAAAGCAGTCTTATGTACTGAAAAATAAAACAATAACTCAGAAACTTCGAACCAAAGCATTTAATTCTTATGTACTAACATATGTAGCTCAAACATGGATACTCACCAAAGCAAATTTGAAAAAAATGAGGAAAACTCAAAGAGCCATGGAACGACAGATGCTGGGCATTTCACTTCGGGAACCTCAAACTAATTTATCAATTAGAGAGGGAACAAAAGTAAAAGATTTTTAACATGCGGCTTCATTGAAATGGAAGAGGCCTGGACAGAACGAACGTCTAGAGGATGGTAGATGGAACAGAGAAATAGGGAGTTGGAGACCTTATGATATAAAGAGTGTTGCAGGATGAACATAAAAACGTCTGGTACGGGAGAGAGGCATGGAATGAAGTGGGAGAGACATAGAATAAAAAAAATTGCAGAGGTTAAAATTACAGTCAAAATGTTGAAAATCGGTAACAGAAAAATAGAAACAATACTGAAATTATTAGATAAAATAATCAATGAAGGAAATATGTCTTGCAAATAGTACAACTCGGAAGTCATCCCTAATTTAAAAAACGGAGTCAAACGAATATCTAAAATTACCGGCCAAGATTTTAACAAACCGCCTAACGAATAAGCTTGACTTCTACCAACCTATGGAACAGGTTCGATTTAGAAAACATTTTAGCTTCATAGATCATTTGCACACCATAAGAACACTAATAAAAATATTTACCGAATATATCGTACCCATCCATATGGCTTTTGTGGATTTTCAGAAGGCATTCGACACCATAGAATTATGGGCGGTGTTAAGAGTTTCTATAAAAAGAATCGATTCAAGATACAGAAACATATAACAAAATGCCCTCGAAGACATTTTTAAGAAACTAAAATGAAACACAAAAGGTATAAACAGCGATGGAACACTTTACTACTTAAGAATATAATTTATTGTCTATATTGATAGTAAATCTAAATATTAATCCAAATATTTACTATTTTAGGATAATATCATGAGTGTTACCTTTTTTTATATTTTACTATTATAGTAATACGAGTGATTTTCTTTTATGAAAGTCTTCTCAGAAATCCACCTAATAAATACACGCAATAATCTTTTTAAAGTTTAAGATGTCATATGCTGATTTGTCTTTATAAGTAAGGGAGATCAAATTTAAATTAGATTTTTTTTCTACATAACAAAAACAACATCTTTGTATAAATTTTTATAACTTGTGCTTTTGCTTTGTCAACGGCTGCCGACCTGGAGTTCGGAATTGGCCTGGAGCCAATTTTACAAGTGTGGTTAATTTCCATTCTGTATTAATTACAAAAGTAAAATGCCACAGAAAATACCTATCGAATAATATTAATGAAAATTATAATATTGTAGGAGGAGAAGCCGAATAAAAGAAATAAATGCTTGAAATAATATTAAGAGATCATGGACAAATGGAGGAAATGTAGTAAGATATCCAAGGTCAAATAATATAAATGGTGACTAAGGCCACGTTCATAATGACACTCTGTATTGCACGTTTTTTACAGTATTCGATGTTGAACGTTTAAAAAGCAGGTTCACACGAACATCATTAATTGCACTTTTATATTGGTATCAAAGATGCTATCGGCTTCAGCGTAAATATAACAGAACATTTATTTGGGTTTATTCAATGAATCGTAAAGGTGAATGTACAAAAACGTTTAAAAATATTTAAAAATTAATAAACCATTGTCTATAGTTGAAAGATTCAGTGGCATGCATTTCTTTGAAAAATAATTCAGTAACAAATTATTGTTTACAGTCGGTTCACAATTTGTTGATAGCTCACTACAAGTTTAACCCTAATTAGAAAACTGAAATACAGAGAGGATAGGTAATACGATATAATAGTAAAAACCAACCTAAACCTGACGGTTTAAGACGTTTTCGACTAACCCACCTTATATCTGAAGGAATACAATACCTTATAATCCTATTACTGGGGTATTTTGAATGGTTAGAGATGAACGACCAGTGTCGTAGAGTATATGATTAAAACATTTATTTGAACTAAATAAATATATTTTTTAAATTGTACTTATGTAAATTGTATTTTTTAATAAAACTTATTTATTTTATTCAAAAATAAAAAGTTTCTTGCCATTTGTAAAAGATACATTTATTTAATTAACGAAAAAGGCGCCAAATGTCGCCTGGCAAAATTTCCAATGTGTTTTAAATGTATCCATTATTTTCGAATCCGGAGAAAACTAATAAATATTTTTGAAAAATTTAAACGCAGAATGATAGATTACATTATTACTCAGGGCAGAAAGTCCCTGAAAACTTCTACAATGTTTATTTTAATATGTTATGTAACAGGGGTAAAAATAAAAGAGAAAATATAGTATAATTTTTAATTGAAAATATTGCATGCAAAAGAAACTTTTTATTTATTCTAAAAAATATTTCATTCTGCCTTTAAATTTTTCAAAAATGCTGTTTAGTTTTCTCAGGATTTGAAAAAAAAAATGGATACATTTAAAACACATTGAACATTTTGACAGGCGACATTTTGCGCCTTTCCCCTTTAATACCTTACGATTACAACTATTATTACTTACCTTATATAATTACGATTAGAAAACTATTCAAATTCAAAATAAATAGGATCAACTTCGGAATCCGAGTCATCTTGAGGGTTAATAATTAGCGGTTGTGTCTCTACGGTCGCATCAATTATGTTATCAAGATCCCACATTTTTTGTTCTTCTTCTATTACATGCCTTACTGCATCTTTCCAGTTTTGTTTTGTAATATGTTGTAAAGACTCGTATAACAATTCACGTACAGCTTGTATTTTATATAACGTATTTTTTCTAGCCACATAACTTTTCATTTGTGTCCAAATGAGTTCAATTGAATTTATTTCGCAGTGGTATGGTGGAAGTCTAAGGACTGTAATGTTTCGCCTTTCCGCCATTTTGTCAACTACGTATTCCTTGAACTTAGATTTGTGTTGCCGGGCAATTTTTAGAAGTTCTGCTTTTACCATTCCATCTTCGTAAGGCAGATACTTATTCCGCAGCCAGTCAAGAATATCCTGTTTCTTCCACGCAGTCGTTGGAAGTCTTTCTACTAGTGGTGAATGATAAGGTGCATTATCTAATACTATAATTGAATTTGGTGGTATGTGTTCAATCATCTGCTCAAAATACTCTTCGAAAACATCAGCTGTCATCTCCTCGTGATAGTCTTTTGTGCTTTTGGACTGAAATTCCAACAAACCATGCTTAACAAATCCTTTTTCACTTCCAATGTGAGAAATTATTAATCTACTGCCTTTACCAGAAGGTGGGGAGACACCAGTAGACCAACCTTCCATAAAGGCTTGCCTGGAGCTTAATATATTTTTATCTGACCAAATTTTTTTTAGAGTATGACCTGAGTTTACCCACGTTTCATCCTGGTAGAAGATGGGCCTTCCTTCAGCCCGGAATTTTCGTATGGATCTTAGATAATTTCTTCTCCAACATATTATCTCCTCCCGGTCAATCAAAAGTGATTTTCGCTCTGATTTCTCCCACCGGAAATTTAATTCTTTTAAAACTTGCCACAATTTAGTTCGTCCGATATGAGGCAAATCCGGGTCGTCTCTAACTTCTTGTAAAATTTTGTTTAGGTTTGGTATTTCTTTTTTGAAAAAAAATCCATGATTTTTCCTTCGAATACCATTTTTGGCAAATTCATCAATTTCAATAGGCTTTTTCCCTCTCTTTAAGTGTTCGTTTGTGTTTGGGTTAGCTATACCGTGTTTTTTTCTTTATGATAGGAACCTATATATAGTTGACTCTCCTACGCCAGTCATGTTGGCACAACTTTCGACTATGTTGCGAACAGTGTTTGTGGGATTCTGAGAAACCAGAGCATCGTGAACATTCAGGACAATAGTCTTCTCTCTTGGTGAATAGACAGACTTACTGACTGTACGCAACAGTGCCGGTGTAAAACTTAATGATGTTGATGATGAAGCCATCACAAACAATCCAACAAAACGAGCACGAGCGAAAGGTACGTATATGTTCGTAGGTATATGGAATAAAAAATCACTCACGCACTGCATATAATTCGCAAAAGAAATATTCGAGACGCTAATTACGGCCGTAGACGCGGACACACCGACGAGCCGTAAATTACATGCGATCAAAAACGTACTAAACAAATAAATTGTTTTCGTTCGTAATAACTTCACCCTTTTAAGTTAAGTTTCGAATATAAACTGAACAAACGAGGCACGTGGCCAAAGCATACCCATTATATTATTAAAAATCTGGGGAATTCCATCCTAATTATCTTGCAACGAATAGTACCTTCGGATATGAATTCCAGGTTTTCTAGTAAAGTGATTAAACGCGAAAATTAGTATTGAAATATCCAAAGAGATAAGGTATTCTTATTTACAAAATTGTTAATGGTTAAATTCTTATTTTTATTAATATAATATAATTACATAACATTAGCCGTGAAAGTTTTAATTGTTTTTTTGCGAAATATATTAGTATTAAAATATTATTAATATTATATATATATATATATAACGTATTAAAAAATATTATATTATTATTTAATGAATAAACACCTCAGGAACGCCTATGGTTTACGACCGTTTTATGAGTTTGAGGCACATTTCGTGCTCTCAACAATTTATGAACGGAGAATAGTTGCTTCCCGATAAAAAACGTCTGATTTCGCGCCGTGTGAATTCCACCATGTAATATTATAATAATGCTACTACAAACCGAATCCGTTACGATTTATTCGATTTGCTTGACAAGTAAGTCTGGTATTCAACTGAAAAGTGCATCCGATTTTTTGCAGGTCGAGCCTCCTGAACCGTTCTATGTAATGTATGTTCCACTATGTTTTTCGGTAAGCTCGAATATTGTAAATGAAATGAAACAACAGAAACGTAAATAAGCTGTGCAATAGTAGGAAGATGAAGACAACGTGATTGTTATAAAATATATTTTTCATAACACTCTTCAAAAATTTTCGATAAAAAATTTTTTAAAACAAATTTTATTTTTTCAAAAATTAAAAACCGTATCAAAACATCAAACTTTGAAGCCGAAAAAGTAAAAACGGTAAAAGTCAAATCAAACAATTTGATCTTGTTAAATAAGCTTGAGATAACACTAACTCAGTTTGTTTTGTAGCAAAAACAATGGAAAGGACAAATAATCATGGTAACTGTTATCTGTACGATAGATTATTTCACCAAAAACGCATTCTGTATATATATATATATATATATATATATATATATATATATATATATATATATATATATATATATATATATATATATAATCTTAAATGTATTCAGCAAGTGAATGTAGAGATTTATTCGGTCATTTTTGTTGCCAAAAAAGAGAAGGATACTACTTCATTTGTTTATTTGAATACGTTTCGTTTTTTTTTTAATTTCAAAGGCTTCCTTAGTTTACTACAAAAATAATTATTAAGTTTATAAGTAAACGACTACAATGGTGGAGTACATACTTACAAAACGATTTGTAGTTTTTTTGGATATTCTAAAAACTGAAAGTTACTTAACATTTAGAGCAAATAACAAAAAAACCAACAATTACAACCGACCAGTAATGTTCATTACTTTTATTGTCCGGTGATTTAAATTTCACCGACGACTTCATTTGGTTATGTTATGGTGACACAAAGTAGAAAGAAAAGACACCGCGAATTGCCATTGGGAATTTTGTACATTGGGCCATTGCAAATTGTTTTGTAAGCATGAACTTCACCATTGTAGACGTTTACTTATAAACTTCATACTTATAAACAACAAAATGAACATAGTAAACTGTCTAGAAAAACCAAAATAATGCTAAAACAAAGAAGGGGAATGAAAGTTAGTAGCAACACAGAGAGAATACAATACACAGAACTTTATAAGACAATAAGGAAAAGTATTAAGGAAGACATTTTTATTTATTTAGCGTATGGACTTTCTCAGTACGATAAATATACAAATACAATAATATTTACATATATATTAAATATATTATTTAAACACTAAAGATGGCAGAATGAATGACATTAAATATTAATGTCCAATTTACATAGCCATTCAATTGCTTCTGGGGAATATTCCGCAAAGTCCTGGAGGTTTCCACGGTAGGCACGATTCAAGCAGTCTGAAACACAATGGCTTATGGTCTGTCTAGATTTTCCGCAATCGCACTGTGGACTTTCTGCACGACCCCACCTGAACAGCGAATCAGCACGTTTACCATATCCGGTAGGTATACGATTAAGCCTTGCCCAAGTGGACCGGGGCAGATTTGATCCGATGAAACCCTGAGTTGGGGTGGATATCTTAATATAGTCCGATTCTACTGTTGGCATGCATCTTGTTGTCCATTGCCTATGTATATCATAGGAATTACCAATTTTTCGGGCAGATCGTATTGGAGGATTTCTAGATCTCAGTCGCTGGTGCTCTTTTGAGATGTCTGGGATATCTTGATGTATTGGTAATTGTACGTTGGCTATAATTTTCTGGTACTCTCTCACTAATGCTGCTGTACGGCGTAGATCTGGTGGAGCAATATTGCTCAGAGTAGGCAGCCATCTCACTGGCGTTGGTTTTATTGTTCCAGTGATTATTCTCATGGTTTGGTTAAGTTGGACATCGATTTTGCTTGTATGTGCACTATTTAGCCATACTGGTGCACAATATTCTGCCACTGAAAAAACCAAAGCTAGAGCAGAGGTCCGAAGAGTATCTGCAGAAGCACCCCAAGGTGTTCCGGCAAGTTTTGATATTAAGTTATTTCTTGTTCTTAGTTTACCGGCTGTGTAAGGAAGACATAAGAAAATACAATGGAAGACTGGTAGAAAATGTAATCTAAAACAGAAAAAAGTATAAGAAAACAAGAAAAGCATTAATCATTGGGAAGAAGCAAAGCGTAGTTCTTAAGAAACGAAAACAACAGAATTGCATACAGAAATGAAATAATACAACTCGTAACTAAATTCTACAGTGAACTATACAAAGCCCTGAAACACTTGAAGAAGCAATCAGTAACAGTAACCACAAAGATGTACCAGAAGTCCTACCGAAAGAAATAGAATCGACAATTACAAAAATGAAAAGCGGTAAAGTAGCTGTAATAGATGACATAACAGTGGAACTGCTTAAATATGCTGGCAAAAACCTGGAAAGTCTTATCGGGCCTATTACGAACTGCCTACGATCAAGATCCATACCAGACCATTAGAATATAGCAACCATAATTATCATTCATAAGAAAGGTAGCAAAGATATACCAAGATATTCACAAAGATCATGAACAACAGATTTACAAATGAATTAGATTATGCCCAGCCAAGAGAGCAAGCTGGCTTCAGAAGTGAATTCAATACCCTGGATCATATCCATACACTTCGAGAAGTAATGAGTAGACGAAAAAAATATGAAATACCGCTAGCATTAACCTTCACATATTTCTATAAGGATCTCGATTCTATATATCCCAAGACAGTAACAGAAGCTTTGACCAACCAAGGCATTGACAAACCGTATATAGAGACTTCAGCAAATATATACAGAGAAGCAAAAGCTAACGTAAAAATTTATTAAAATACTCCAGAATTTTCCACTACCAGAGGCGTCCGACAAAGAGACGCAATATCACCAAAACTCTCCACTGCAACTCTAGACAATATATTCAGCAAAATGAACTGTCGGTAAAAAGGTCTATCCATTGATAAAGAATCCCTCAGCCATCTAATATTTGCAGACGGCATCGTTCTGATTGCTAATAATCCTGGAGAACTACAAGAACTGATAAGCGAACTAAATGCAGCTAGCAATAAAGTTGGCTTAAAAATAACCTTGGCAAAAACAAAATCATGTACAACGAGCTAGTGGATGTCCAAGATGTAATAATAAACAACACTGCACTTGAGACAGCAGAGGAGTATGTATATTTGGGACAATTAATGCATAAATCTGGCTCCTTGCTTCCAGAAATCAACAGAAGAATATAACTGGCTTGGGCATCTTTTGGTAGAAATCCAGTTATATTCAAATCGAAGATGCCACTCCGCCTGAAGAAAAAAGCATTCGATCAGTGTATACTACCAATCATGACACACCTGCGAAACTTGGACACTAAAGAAAGAGATAATATCGAAACTTAAATTTACTCAAAGGTCAATGGAGCGATGCATGCTAGGTATAACAATAAGAAATCGAAAAAGAATAGAATGGAACAGGCAGAAATCTAAGGTCACTGATATACCTAGAAATAGTCACTGATGTCCACAGAATTAAATCTTAAATTAATGACAGTGAGCGGGAGCATTTAGCGAGAAGAACGGACAGTAGATGTTCCACTAGAATTACACTTTGGTATCCAAGAGGTGTCAAAAGACCAAGAAGACGGCGGGAAATTTAAGATTGGACTATGACATAAGGAAATAAGCTGCTCACAACATGGCACAGAAAAGTGAATATTAGACAAGCGTGGCTATTTGCGTACAAGATCGAAGAAAATAAGTCACCTGTCAATTGGAAAAACAAAGCGACAATTGATAAACAATTTACAGGTTATAACAACTCCTTATTTTAAAATAATATTTTTGAAAAGATTAACAAACTTTTTAGGAGTGGAAATCGAAACGTCAAAAAACTAATGTAAAATGTAATTTTCATCACAATCAACTGTGGTTTAATCCCATATAAATACACTATTAAATCGGTACTTGAAGTTATTGGTTATTCTTAAAACATGTTTTTTCTCTTAGTTGATATATCCACTCTATTCCTAATATTTTTTCTTGTATTTAATAAATGCATTCCCTATAGTCGTCAAGTTAGTTCAGTTAGTTGTTCTTTTGTTGGATTTTCTCGAATAAATCTACTATTCTCTTACTTACTACTTACTACCATTCATGCTAAACATATATTTATTACAGTATAAATGTTTTTTATTCCTTTCGTCTGCCTATAAAGTTCTTTTTCATTATTTAATTGTGTAAATACAGTATATAATAAATATTGAGTACAGCTTATGTTGAATAAATATCCCATCTAGTTGTTTTACATTTTTACCATTTACACATCTGACAAAACATGTGTTGGTAAAAGACTGCGTATGGATTAGACTTTTGTTTAGTATATTCAAACATGCATTGCCTTTTCACATCTGTTAGTCATCGGCACACAAACATTCATCTTCAAATTTATTTTTTTTTATTTTGAAATTTTTATTCAAGTAAACGTTATTATAAGTATACTTATAATACAATTTTAATTCGAATTATTCTATACTACGATTTAATCTTGTGTTGACCATATTTATCACTAAATCCAAGCATACACAAACAAGCAGTAACAAAGAAGGGTTTTGCTTCGATATACAAAGAGGAGCTACCATCAGATACATCACTAGGTATTTATTTATTTATTTATCGTATGGCAATTACAACACATTTAGAACAAATACACAAACACTAGTAATATAGGTATTTGACAAACTTTAAATAGTTACAAACAAACATCAAGTGTATTTATATAATCAATTGACTCTGAAGTTGCAAACAGGAAGTCTTCAGGGCTACCATTGTAGGATCTTGAGGGACACTCTTGAATAATGTGGTCGTTGGTTTGGTTCTCCCCACAGTCACATTGAGGAGACGGGTTCTTTCCCCATTTATGTAGCATGTATGCACATCTGCCATGTCTGGTTCGGATAATATTTAGAGTGGACCATGTTTTGCATGGAAGATCAAAACCTGGTGGCTTGTGGGTAATGCAGGGCATGTTATTTTGCCATTCGTTCCATTCTTGGGACCATGCATTCGTGATGTTGAATTCCTCATGTATCATTCTTGCCGTTTTCATTGGTGGTTTTCTAGAACGGAGACGGGTATTTCGTGCATCCTCGGTATCTTGGTGGATCGGCAGGTTTATATTGTTCATGATCTTTTTGTATTCACGTGTAAGTGCGTCGACTCGTCGTAAATGTGGAGGTGGGATGTGACTTAATACTGGAAGCCATTGGGTGGAAGTTGATTTAATTGTACCAGTTATCATCCTCATAGTGCTGTGCAGCTGATTGTCGACCTTTTTTACGTGTGGACTGTGTAGCCAGACTGGAGCACAATATTCAGCGGTCGAGAAAACAAGGGCTAAGGCAGTAGAGCGGAGAGTGGAAACAGATGCTCCCCAGGTGGTACCGCAGAGTTTCTGTATAATGTTATTTCTTGTACTCAACTTTTGGGCAGTTTTTGTTAAATGCTCTTTAAATGATAGCGTTCTGTCTAGTGTTACGCCCAGGTACTTCGGTGTTTTGTTGTGGGTAAGTGTGGTATTTTCAAACCGTATGTTGAGTTCCTTTCCAGCAAGTTTATTGTTCAGGTGAAAGCAACTAACTTCTGTTTTGGATGCATTTGGTTGAAGTCGCCACTTGCGAAAATATTTGCCCAATACATATAAGTCTGCCGTCAGAACTTCTTCAGACGTTTCTAGTATTCTGCATCGTGTAGTGAGGGCCCAGTCATCGGCGTATCCGAACTTTCTTGACTGTGTTTCCGGAATAACTGCTAGGTATAAGCTAAATAGTAGTGGAGAGAGCACTGACCCCTGTGGTAGGCCATTCTTAAGTTTCTTAGGTAGGCTGATATCTGTGCCCATCACTACTTGAAACATTCGGTCGTTGAGCATGCTATCTATTAGGCGTGCTATTGGTTTACAGGGGATTGCACGGAGAATTTTGTATATAAGACCCTCTCTCCATACTGTATCGTAAGCTGCCGAGAGATCAATAAATGCCGCTGAAGTTTTAAGTCTTCTTTGGAAACCCGCTTCGATGTAGGTGGTGAGTGACATTACCTGGTCTGCACAGCTTCGTTCTGGTCGAAAACCCGCTTGTTCGACTGGGATCGCCTGGAACAGTTCTGTACTGATTCTATTATATATAAGCCTCTCTAATAGTTTGTAGATGGCAGAGAGAAGCGCAATTGGTCTGTAGTTTTTTAGGTTGTCGGCGGGTTTGCCTGGCTTTAGTATGGCTATTATCTTAGAGCGCTTTAGTTTTTGTGGAATATTTCCAGTTACCATGATGTCTGAAAAATCGAGCCAGCCACACTTTTGTATACTTGCCACAATTTATTAGAAATTCAGGGTGAATATTATCAAATCCTGGTGCCTTTGCTGGCTTAACGTCTTTAAGAGCCTTTGATATGTCTTCGCTGGTGAAGGGGAGGGAATGCTCCGTTTCTGTGGCTACATGTTTTAAAGTTTTAAGTTCTCTCTTTACGAAGATGGTGTGTGCTTTATCCTTTGGTGCCCTAGATGTTTTTACTATATGTGATGCTACGGCATCTGGCTTTACGGCTGCCTCTCGGCGTTTCGTACGGACACCACTCCCTAATTTTCTTAGTAATGACCATGCCTGTCTGCTTGATTTCTGGAAGTTTAGACTTTCCATTGTTTCGGTCCACTTTTGGCTTCTAGCGGCGTCTAGGCTGTACAGTAGTTCATCCGCTATTTCTTGGTCGTCAGTTTCAAGAAAGCTCTGATATAATTCCTCGCTATTTTCGACCAGCCAGGGATATATTCTTTGCGATAGCCTCTTGGTATGTGTTTTTTGGCTACACTTAGGACGGCACCAACAAATCTGTGGTAGTTTTTGATATTAGGTGTAATCCACCCTAGGCATTTATCCAGATCCACAGAGAAGTCAGTCCAGTTGGCCTTTTTAAAATTCCATCTTGGACGTGGGATAGAACTAATTAAAGGGATTTGCGTCCCTACTTCTATTATTACTGGTCGATGTTGGCTGTGTGAGAAATCAGTTAGAACTCTTCGTGAAGCCCCTAGAGGTATGTCTTTGTTGTCGGTCGAGACGAAGCATAGGTCGGGGTTGTATTCCCGCCTCCATGCCGCGGATCTGAAGGTTGATCGATACATCACTAATCATATACAGATACATCACATATAGATACATCACTAATCTACTGTAAAATAAAACTTAAACCTAGATGTATCTAGAAAGCTCAAAATCGAAGAATTTGTAAGCAAAATTAAACAAGAAATCATTAATAAATGGAAAATCACTGAATAAAGGAGATGAAAGCTCAATGGTCAATGGTATAACGTAATCGATAGGAACATACGGAAAAGAAGATAATAGAGATTGATCTACATGTGACGAGAAAGGAAGAACAATTAGAAAGTGTCCAGGACATCAAATCTCGTCAAAATTATTCAGTTTGAAACTAGAAGAGAATATGAATTACTAAATTCTGAAATAGAAATAATCTATAAAAAGAAGAACTTGAAGACAACGGTAAGTGAGAGAAAACTGACAGCCTTGTATTTCTTCTTCTTTTTCTTTTTATGTAGACATGACTCTGTCTGTTTTTCAATATGCCTTCAGTAATTTGTCGTTCCATCGTTTTCGAGGTCTTCCTACTGATCGTCTTTCTATTGGGGAACCGTCTCTTGCCGTCTTTACTACTCTATTTGTTGTCATTCGGCTTATATGATCGTTCCATTATACTCTTCTATTTCTTACCCAGTTCTTGATGTTATTCACCTTGCATCTACGTCGTATATCTTGTATTAAACGCCTTGTATTTGAACTTTGATATTACAATTAGTCCATCATTCAAAGTTAATCCTGTGCCGTAGGGTATTTTTCTCTGGGGCGATGCCAGCCCTTCTCGGGGGTAATTTTTTTTTAATTAAGAATAACATCGGGAATGCACATATTGACCAATTTTAAGCAACTGTTCTGCTATACTTTTTTTTCATCATGTCAATATTTTCGATATATTCGCAAGTGAAAATGTCAATTTTTAACAAAAAAAAAACACTTTTTCCAACAGTTTTTTGCGAATTACTCAAAAGGTATGTATTTTATCAAAAAATCATTCGTAAAAAATGTAGCTTACAAAAAAAAACAAAAAGAATGGTGGGTTTATGGTGTCTATAGCCCCAATACAAGCGATTGAAAGTTGGTTCTTCTTCTTGGAGTTTGACCCAAATTGAAAATTTCAACGTGAAATATGAAGAAACTAATGCATTTTTCGTGAAAAACCCATATAACCTTTTTTGAAGTGCTTGAAAATTTTTCTTTGTATAAGTCTCTAGCAGCAATCCTAAGGGAGTTATGATAAAAATTTTGTTGGAAAATTAAATAATATAAAAAAACGTGAAAATCGTCCCCTAATTACATCCTAATTAAAAATAATCGTTACTCTTTTAAAATTCACTTTATTAATGTAATGTTTGGCTGTTTTAAAATGCTTAGTTTTGAAAAAAATTAAGTTTGAAGTGCGACTAGGATTTTTGTATTTTTTTTTGTTAAAAAATTGACATTTTCACTTATAAATAAGTCGAAAACTATTGACTTTCAGGAAAAAATGTGTGGAACAAAAGTTGCTTAAAATTGATTAATATATTCATTCCCGGTGTTATTTTTAATAAAAAAAATTTACCCCCAGAAGGGGTGACACACCTTCTGGGTGCCACCAATCTATAGATAAATTTCGGTGCAAATCGGTGCAGGTTCAACAAATTATACATTGGCCTGAGTACCACAAGTAAACTTACCATTACATATCTATTTCTAATTTGAAATATGACATATTTGTCTGTATAAATGTGACACTCATATTTGTCTATTTGCTCATTACTATGTTGTAATAGTCACCTCCATTGTCAAATTAACACTACATATTATGTATTTCGTAGTACTAACTTCTTTCTTTGCTCCAATTCCACTTAACACAATATCATTAGCATACGTCACAGGTAGATCTAGAAGCTTTCCTGTTAGCTGGTGTAGCAATAATGAGAATAGATTATGAGGACTTAGAACTAAGCCCCATGCAAACATACACTTGTATGAAATTTCTGATACTTACACTATCCATCATACGTATCTTTTACAATTTTCACATAAATCTTAATTTGTTTTTGTACGCAGATACTAAGAAGTAAGATACTCCCCTGTTACTGCTAAACAAATCTGTTAGGCATTTGCTTCCGCCAATGCTATCCACAATTCTCCAGTGATATTATCTGATCTAACCGATTTACCTTTATTTATGTTTTGAAATATTTGGGAAACTGCCTCTTTTGAGATCTTCCTGTGTTTCTATTCATCCTGTGCTTTTTTTACAACAATCGTCTCTTACAATAAATTATAAAACGGATATGTGGAAACGAACCAAATAACAATTAATTCATGGGGAAAATGGATACTAAAAATACATTCCTAATAAACTCAGAAAGCACCTTCCTACGGATAAACGTTCCCGAATTTTTCCAATGGAGAAATAAAACGTTTGCGTATTAGTTGCGTAAACTATCGAGAAAATTCAAAACAATAACACGAAAACAATTTGCTGCTGATTCCAGATGCATACATAAATCCTAAAATAGAAGATAAAAATGAAACTATAAACGAGAAATAAATTAGTTTTCGCCGCATAACTCAATTTAAGCTATATTTTATTATTGTTCTGGTTTTATTTTAATTTTAATATTGCAACATGTATATTGTGCACTAACTTTAGTAAACACAAAACAAGAAACGACTAGTTGAAGTTTAAAAAGACTAAAAATCATCGACAATAACAGTATGACAAATTTTAGAGATCAGGGACAATATGTAAAAATATTAAAATGAATGTACAACCTTCAATGTTATGTGAACATTGGCGTTCCAAAATTTCTTTATTACTGGTTGGAAAATAATAGGTGTTCACATTCGTATTCAATTATATAGTTTTATATAGAAACGTTTTTAATTCCTGGGTCGGTCTGTTAAAAATAAAACACTTAATTATTGCTTAAACGTTTCGGCTATTTGCTATTTTCAATAAGCACTTTATTTTATAAACATTACATTACAAAATTATATTTTATGTTTTCACTTTCAAAGTTTAAGGTGGAAAATAGTAGTATCTGACCCTAGATACATCTGGCAGGTATTTTAAAATACGAGTGTTTCAGTTAAATATGAGTGTTTAAACATCTGCCATGGTGACTTTAAAAAACAACTCCATTTATTAAATGGTGATACATATTGGAAAGATCTTATTATTGATAGAATTTTGATCTTTTTTATGTGAATCATTTCCAATGTGCATCTTTTGTTGTAGTTTTGTTCTTTTAGATGGTTGTAAAATTCTGGCGGATAATTATTTTTTTCTAGGATATCTTTTTTTTTTAGATTTTCTGAATGGTATTGTGGACTCGAAGGCTTAATCACTCTGTCAGTAAGACTGAATACAACACTTCTCTTGTGGGTTATAGGCGTTGGTATTAAAATGTAGATATCTTCCGGATCAAACAAATTTTGTAAACTAGTTATTGTGATCAGTCGGTTATTGTTGTTATACTCTAAAATTTAAATCAAGAAAAGTAATTTTGTTTTCTTCTATACTTCGTTTAATTTCAAGATAAGCTAGATGTAAACAGAGTCAGACACGTGATCGGTGGGTGTGTCTTTTCGTCGCAGCGTATCATTGGTTAGCACTTCATTTCTAACCAATGACAAGCTGTGACGATACGACACACCCACGGATCACGTGCCCGAATGTTTACCTCTAGTTTATCTGGAAATTGGACGAGGTTAAAGTTAGTAAGTAAATTGAATGTTATTATGGAAATTTTTGAACATTTGAAGAGTATCATAGATTTCATGATCAGGAATGCAGAGCATGACGTCGATTGAAATCGAATAAAATCGATTATCCTCTTCAAATGTTCAATAATTTCCATAATAACATTCAATTTACTTATGAACTAGAAGAAAACAACAAAATTACTTTTCTTGGTTTAATTTTGGAGTATAACAACAATAACCGACTAATAACACCTAAATATATACCGAATAATAACACCTATAAAAGAAGTGTTGTATTGAGATACTGGCAGAGCAATTAAGCTATCTAGCCCACCAAGTTTTTCAAATTAGTTTTAATTTTAAAGACATTTTCAAAACATTTCGATTTTTGAGAAGAAAATCATAATGGGTAAGGCTAAAGACGTCCCTGTGTGTAAAATGGTGGAGACAAAGACAGTTTTATTGAATATAAAGCTTTCCCAACGTCAGATAGCTCAACAATATCAAACAGCGCAAGCAACAGTGAGCAATATCAAGAAAAAAATTGATACCAACAAACCCCTGACTCACCAGCGTGCCCAAAAATGTGGTCGAAAGCGTGTCACTACACCCAAGAAGAATCCTCACGGGATTTATTCTTGAAGCTGGAATGCCAGTTTCTGACATGACAGTCTGCAGAAGGCTTGCTTGCAAGCTTGCAAGGTTTCAAATCATGTCGCCCTGCCAAAAAACCAAAGTTGACCATCGCAATGATGAAAAAGAGACTGGAATAGGCCAAAGAACATCAAAATTGGACAACTGGGGATTGGAATAGGGTAAATTACGTCACTACTAAAGTTTAAATCCCTATAACCACTGTTTTTATCCTAAAAAAATGATCTTATAGTTTTTTTTATTCGCAGGTTTGTTTCTCCGATGAAGCTACAGTGGAGATACTCGTGGATAAGTCGGCCTTTGTCCGAAGGCGAGTGGCTGAAAAATATCGCAAGGATTGCATAGTGGAGCAAGTAAAGCATCCTATCAAGATCATGGTATGGTCTGTGATTAGCAGTAAGGGCACAAGGAGGCTGTACATTATGAATGAAATGATGAATCAACATCAGTATATTGAAGTTCTGGAAAGAAAGCCCATGCCACAAATCAAAGACTGGTTTGGCGAATCGGAGGATTTTACCTTTATGCACGATTCAGCACGGTGTCATAAGGCAAAAACTGTAACAGCGTACCTGGAAAAAAAAAGAAAATTAAAGTACTGAAGTGGCCAGGTAATTCCCCAGATCTCAATCCGACCGAAATTCTATGGGAGTTTATGAAGAGGGGGATTGCCCAGGAAACTGTCACAAATAAGCAGCAGTTAATTGAGAGACTCATTGCCACCTGGCACAGAAACGATAAAATAAAAGAAGACTGCCTGAGAAACATTCAAAGCATGCCAAGGAGGATCAAAGCTGTCATCGAAGCTAAAGGAGGTCACACGAAATATTAAAAAAAAATTGTTATTTAAGGTCAAAGAAAAAAATATTTTAAAATTTTGTAAAAGCAGCTTTATTCTTTATTAAACAGCAAAATACAAAATTTTTTGAAGTGATCATAATATTTTGATCACCCACTGTAGTAATGTTACTACATTAAATCAAATAAACACTATATATCCTTACCTACATTAATGGATTCTCTGAACAAATGTCGAACATATTGGCAAATAATCGTTTGACATAAATCGTCAAAAAAAGCCGGAAAATATTTTTCGACATTTAAAGCCAATGTTAATGAAGATTATCAGTCGAATGTTATTTATAAAATAAATTGTAAAGACTACAATTCAACATATATTGGGCAAACACACCAATATCTGCATAGAAGAGTTGTTGCACACAACCATAGTGTACAAACCAGAAAATTAAATACAAAAGCCTTAGCCAAACATTCTCTGGAAAACAGCCATTCTTTTAATTTTGAAAATGTACAGATTTTGGAAAAAGAACAAAATTACAACAAAATATGCATATTGGAGATGATTTACATAAAAAAGATCAAAACTGACATCACAGATCTTTAAAATATGTATCACAATTTAAAAAATTGAGTATTTTAAAGTAGCTGGCAGATGTATCTAGGGTCAGATACCACTTTTTCATTCCATCTCAAACTTTTAAAGAGTGCAAACATAAAATTTAATTGTTTAATGTAGTGTTTATAATAAAGTGCTTGTTGAAAATAGCTAATAGCCGAAATGTTTAAGCAATAATCATGGTTTTGATTTATAACAGACCGACAAACTCAGGAATTAAAAAAGTTTTATTTAAAAATTCACGGTCAGGAAATATCAAACTATAGATTTATAGATAAGTTTGATATTTCCATAGTTTTTTTAAATACTACAATTCTGACTATTTTATCTCATTTGAGGTTGATTTTTTTATATTTTATTCCTTTTATATTTTGATGCATTTGAGTATCTAAAGACACACGGTATTTGAAGCAAACGACAAAAGCTACTTTTCTGTATCATAGTTTTTATTTTTATAAAATCAAATATTTAATATAATATGACAATATGTGTCATATGCCAGATCTAAAGTTTATAGGATGAAACCTTTCGAATTAAATAATGGTACGATACGATAAAGATACGATAAAGTGTGGGCAGGTTCTTGGCTTAGCGAGCCGAATGAACTTTCCAAACCTTCAGGTTTAGGTTAGGTGTTAAGGTAGATTTAACAAAAGGGTATCCTATTACAAAAATATTTGCTTATTTATTCAAGGAGCTTTCTAGGAATCGATTATCATAAAAATCCAATAACATGTGTGTTGTAATACCAATATCATAAAAATAAGTACATAAAACTTTAGTGTAAAGGATTTTAATTGAAATGTTCTCGATTTAGAATTTAATATATTGGTGGCTATTCTCGTAGAATTGTTTCTAGATTCATTTCATTATCAAAACATTCGTTCCGCTCCCTTTATGAATACTTTCTGCCAAATTTTTAGGTAAAACCGGCATTCTGTGACTTAAGCGGGCCATCCAACGGCGCGTGGAGTGGCAGCCCCAGTGGCAGTGGATTAAAAAAGACAGTGGAAAACGTGTACAAAAACAGCAAAGTTATTGAAAAGCTTGAGGGCGAAAATATAAAACCAACTGCATATGAAACATACATAAGTCAAGGAGACAACCTGAATCTTCTCCTATTCAGTTTGATGGTTGATGAAATTAGAAAATTAACACCAAAAAGGGATATAGAATTGGGAACAAAGGAACTGAAAATTATTTGCTAAGCGAATAATGTAATAATCGTAGCAGAATTTATTTTTTTATTTGGCCTCATTTATTTGTGATCCATACTCTTTTACATGTTTCTCGAAGTTTTAAATACTTTCTTTAGCTCTTTTTACGATCTTTTTAATAAGACTACATCGTCTGCGTATGTTGTTGTTACACAGTAGCTTCTAAAATAATTTTAAATAGTATATCAAATTCTCTCACTGATTCGTAAATTTTTGTTCTGTTTATTTTATCATTTGTAAATTTATAAATAGCATATATGTGATCTAAACCCTGTTAATCGGCGGAGTTCTGTATTTAGTTTAGCACAAAAACTTTTTCTCTTGACGCTCTGCCTCCTCTATATCCACCTTGGTATTTTCCTATTACGTTCTTGGTAAATACCTCTAGCCCATTTCTTAAAATTATGGCTAAAATATTTTCCGCTTTCCATCTGCCTGGCATTTGTTTCTCTTGCCAGATATTCTGAATTCTGAAGTTTGTCACCGTCTTAAGTAAAGAAGGCTGTTATTGTTTTTAATATATTGTATTATTTCGTTTACTTCTTGTTCTGTTAATTCTGAAATATTCCATCTTCCTCTTCGTTTTCCCAAAGGATTTGTGTTATTATTTATTAGACCTAATAAATCAAGATATACTACACTCAGACAGTATAAGTACCTCTATGACCGTTTGGATATACTTATTAACAGATATACTCGTGTTTAGACTGTAAAAACTCATTTTTAATAAATGAAAACACCAAAAAGAGGGAAAATAAGCGTAACTCGAAAATTGTCTTTAAAATTATTGCTGAAAAATAAACTATTACCTTTATAATGGACTTATTAACATGCAAAGGTTGAATCAAAACCTGCAAATACTACAACTTGCTACGCCACCAATGAAGTAATATATCTTGAATATCACTTAAAACTTATACCAGAACAAATAAAAGAATACATCAGGTACCAGGTATTTAAAACTTAAATTCATCAAAATTGTTGTAAGTTACGCTTGGCTAGTACTAAAATCGAGAAAATCAGAAAATTGTCGAGAAAATTAGAGGAAAAACGATCCACAACCAAAAAGTCGCAGAGGAAAACCGTGTCATAGTCGGCCTAATGAAGCGATACATAAAGTTTGGGGAGAGTATCTACCACAAACTTTTTTGCCGACATACACTCTAACTATTACAGACGCATAGTGAGATTGAGGAAGTGATAATGTTAAAAATATACTTGATTCACCGGACAAAATTTCATTTCTAGTACCTACACACGATATTTAGAATATAATAAATACAATAATTGTTATATTATATCAGTTAAAATTGATTAAGGATATAAAGATAAAAATTAAAGATAAGAATTAGTTAAAATGAAAATCAACTTACCGGAAAGATTGTAAGTTTTATCAAATAAATACATATTTTAAATATTATTTGTATGCATGTACAATGCGTATGTGCCTTTAAATGTTTTTCAGGCAGCAAAATTAACCGGACAGTTGTAGAGTATACAGATGCCGGTTGAATGGAATTTCACTGTAATATTATTTAATCTGTATTGAGTTTTAATTTAAATGAATTAAATAATGTATATAAATTTATATCAACAAAAAATAATGGCAACCCAATCTTATCTAAACATACTTTTGATAAGGTAGATGTAATTTCTCCTAACCGTTTGGTGAACATGTAGGCCTGCCCTGTGCAAAATTAAACATTCAGCGGGTTTGTGTGAGTACACTCCTGCTGATTATTCCTGCGAAGGGGATATGCGAGCTGGCAACGCCGGCAGTGCCATGCACACAGACGCTGACATTCGCCGTCGTCCTCGGTTGCTGGTGCTTGGGCTTTTGCCCCACGCGTCTTAGTAACCCGCCAGCTGACTCGAACAGAGTAAATACTGACATTGGTTGGCTCCGGTGACGTCACCGAATCGTATCGACCAATACCACGGTCGGATGTCGTTGGATCATCTCAACTTGGCACGAGTTCCTGCTACATGGTAGTTTATCGCGTGGTGCGCTCTGTTCAGTACCAAGAACTCTTTTCGAACTTTGGAAGTGTTCGTTTTTGATCTCATATTTTAAAAACTTTTAAATTTTTACCGAGGCGTCAACTTAGTATCGGCAAAACGCGTTGTTTTTGGTGGTTGTGATCAAAATTTAGTTTTTTTTTTATTTCCTATACAAGTTATGTGATTGGAAATTGTGCTTTACGGAAAACTGGGTAAGTGTTTCTGCTTTACCTGGGACTCCCCATGAAGTTGCAGGAAAATCGCAATTTAAACGGCAGGATCCGTACTTGTGAGAATCTTGCTGGGACACGAGTATACTAAGCAATTATTGTCAAAGTATACGCTTTTTAACTGTGCAATATTAAATTATTAATTCGTATTTTGTCATCGTTTGCGGAAAATTGCGGTTGAATATCTCCACATATTTGCAATTTTTAAACAAAAAATTCAAACTAAGTTGTATTTACTAACTTCTTGAAAAATATCCTCGAAATTAAGATTATTAATGATATCTGGGATAGCCTGTGTTTAAAGTAAACATTCTCTTAGACTATATAACTAGTTTTACTATTTTTAAATTAAAAACAAACATCTCGCAATGTTTGTAACTATATTTAGTAACAATGGTTTTTATCGACTTCTTAAAAATAGTATACTATTTCTATTTTTATCGGAATTGATTCTCTCTCGTTTGTACTTCCTTACGATAAGCAAACAATACAATAAAATTTTGGAAAGATGGACAATTCGATTATTGTTTAACCATTAATTATAAAATTTTGTGGGAATATGTTTCGCCGCCTGATGTAGCAACTCAAAAAAAACTCATCCAGTGGTAAATCCAAAATATTCTTTTAGTTTCTGTTATTCGGGATTAATTTTTTCCTCTTCCTCCTCTTTTCATCGTAATGGATCCATTAATCAGGTGTTGCATGCGGTGTGAATAAAAATGTAGAAAAATTGACTTTTACTGTAATAATTATGCATTCAATAAGCATGTTTTAGAGAAAATTTTTTATATTCGGGGTTTGAATAATTTTAACCGTTCTTGAGTTTTATTTGTATAATGTAATTAGCTTAGGAAGTAAAATAAACTAGAGAACTAATAAAAAAGATTGGTCTATGTTGATCATTTTTACGAACAATTTAGTCAACTATAACATTTACATTGGTAAATTGAACCGTGAACTTACAGAAATAAACTGCTATTAATTCTTAGGGTGTACTGTTATCTTCTTGAACACAATCTTTGCTAGAAGCCTGGAACAGGCTTTGAATACAGAAAGCGCTAAAACGTTGTCTTTTCGAAACATAGAATTCTTCATGTAGGGAAAACTTTCTGAATGTCTATATTTTATAATATTAAAGCGCCAGCACATACATAAAGTAATAGGCGAACATTTGGGAATTTAAGATGAACAAAGTAGATGACGTCTTTGTTAGTTGCTAGAACAATTCAGACAGAATGGGAACACACACGATGCCACTCTGAATTCGCTATCTATTGACCTGTACCTAACTGACGGGTCGCAACATATTCTCAGTTGTTGTGAGAGGATTTGAATGTGGTGGACGACAATATCTGAGATATAAATGTGCTAAATACAAATTATTACATCAATTCAGACTCTTATTTTCTTAAATCGTGGTTTTCTTATCAGTGACGATTTTAACAAAATCGTGTCTTGAATCATCTTAATTGTACCATCATTACATGCTCCATTGAGTATATTCCGTTAAATTTGAGTAAGTAGCAAACGCTCGAGCGTCACAACCGCACCGTCAGGATATCTGATATTATTTATAGATTTGCGCTCAATTCTGGTTCATGTTTATAAGTGCCAGATGTTTGGTAAAGTATTGTAATTCGCACGCTGTTGGTATTGGCAATGTCTCGGTATCTTTCTCACTTCTGCCAACTATATTTTCCTAGTCGCAGTACCAATAATTTTTTAGCCGCAAAAAGGTTCAGTTTTTTGACGAAAAGGTATATAATTGTGGTTTGTCTTTAATATTTGTGTGGGTGGAAGGATTTCACATCATGAATTATTTTTTCAATTGAGGTTCAAAATTGAATCATCATTTTCTTTTCCTTTATTCCTATGCTGGATCGGCTTCTTTAATTAAACTTCTCCACAAGTTTCTATCTTGGGTCATACCAATATCAATCCCTTTACCGGCATGCCGTATCTAAGTGTCCCCCCAAAGATCTTTTTTGGTCTTTCTCTTCTTCTCCTTGCAGAAACTTTGAAACCGGCATTTTCTCGTATTGGGTGATTACCGTCTCCACGTTGAATATACCCGAATCATCTTAACCTATGCTCTCTCATTTTGGCATCAATTTGTGCCACTCCTAGACTTCCCCTAATGAACTAATTCTTAATTTTGTCTTTTTTTTTCTCACCCCATTTGATTTTTGTTTGGTTTTGCTTTTTACTTCAATGTCCAGCACAAGCAACTTCTGTTCTTGGCTCACAGTCTCGATATTTATTACCTTGTAGTAGGTACTTAAATCCACTTTTGTATTCAACATTCAACACTTCTTTATTAAGTACAAATTTCACTGACATTGTATCAGCAATTACAACTCGATTCCTTCTGTTACTTTTTCCTACATACCACAATTTGTATGTAGGGACCAGTGACACAAGGAATGGAGTTGGTATCAAAATTTAGTATGGTTCTTAAACTATTTTGTTGTGACATTTTTATGTTATCTACTACATTTAAGGGGGCTTCATTTTCAATATTTTAAACATATTATTAATTTTTTTTTGTTTAATTGTTTAATATAAATTTATAACATTAGTCCATTAT
The DNA here is from genome assembly GCF_040954645.1 of Diabrotica undecimpunctata. Classification (NCBI taxonomy): domain Eukaryota; kingdom Metazoa; phylum Arthropoda; class Insecta; order Coleoptera; family Chrysomelidae; genus Diabrotica; species Diabrotica undecimpunctata. The sequence continues at coordinate 73,159,310 of NC_092812.1, forward strand.
AGTACAATATTTCAAGAGTAATATCTGAAATTTTGGTAGAAAAACATTAAAAATTATAAAAATCGCAGCCAATTTTCCCAGATGAAAAAAAAATTATTTGAGTTGTTTATCGTACCTTCATAACTGGATCATCTGTTGACAAAAAACCAAAAAGATTTCGTTAGTTTATTAGTTTCCCTAGGTCGCAACGTCGAGTTAGTTTACTTTATCGTCTTTTCAAATTTTAGAAGTAAAAAAGACGAATTTTTTTAATATTCGAAAATTTTTGTTAAAGTTTGACTAATTTGATGTTGTAAAATTAATTATAACAAGAAAATGGACAATATTTTGACATTGCGGCCTAGTAATTTATCTATAAAAGAAGTGTGCAACGTTTGAGAAGGATGTATGAAGTATTTTTGAGATACAGTGAACACAGACTTAAAAAAAAATATTCCGAGAAAAACGCGTTTAAAAAAGCGTATTCTTTTTATACTCATACAGTATCGTCTATTCCAGGCCCATATAGCGACGTGTTTCCTGCTATAATATTTACAGCACCTTTTGCTCCTGCTTTCGACGAACTCTGCCTTATTTTTTGTTGCCTCTGCAGTAATTTTATCCGCTCCAGTAATTCGATTGTTCCATATTCACATATTCCAATTTCTAAGTAAGTGCTCACTGATCTCACTCACTCGCCTTACTCATTCACCTCACTCATTCACCTCACATTCACCTCACTCATTCACCTCACATTCACCTCACTCATTTACCTCACTCATTTACCTCACTCATTCACCTCACTTATTCACCTCACTCATTCACCTCACTCATTCACCTCACTCATTTACCTCACTCTTTCACCTCACTCATTCACCTCACTCATTCACCTCACTCATTCACCTCACTCATTCTCCTCACTCATTCACCTCACTCATTCACCTCACTCATTCACCTCACTCATTCACCTCACTCATTCACCTCACTCATTCACCTCACTCATTCACCTCACTCATTCACCTCACTCATTCACCTCACTCATTCACCTCCTTCATTCATCTCACTCACTACTTCACTCACCTCGCTCACTCACTTACTCACTTTACTCACTTACTCACCTCAATCAGTCACCTCACTCATTCACTCACTCACTCACTCACTCACTCACTCACTCACTCACTCACTCACTCACTCACTCACTCACTCACTCACTCACTCACTCACTCACTCACTCACTCACTCACTCACTCACTCACTCACTCACTCACTCACTCACTCACTCACTCACTCACTCACTCACTCACTCACTCACTCACTCACTCACTCACTCACTCACCTCACTTACTTACCTCACTAACTAACCTCACTTACTCAACTCACTCACTCATAAATGCCTATAACTCCATCAATTTTGGTCCGATCACTCTGAAATTTTAAATGAATAAAAAATATAAAAAAACTCACTTTAACCACTCACTTTGAGTTAACCACACTAATTGAAAAGAAGTGTATTTTGACGTTAAAACGTCTAAATGTACTAATTTTTAATTAAAATTATGGTTAATTTTCATTAAATATAGTCTACCTTCTCTTCTTCGTCAACCATTTTTCATCCACTCCCGAATGTAGGTCTATCCCAATTTCTTCCTTCTTTCTCTATCTTGCCCCAATCTAATCCACTGTTAGCCTGTCACTGCAAATATGTCATCTACCCATCTCTTTTGAGGTCTTCTCACTTTTGTTGACATCCTCCTTGGTCTCAATTGTAGGATTCTTCTTGTCCACCAGTTATCATCATATCTGGATTTGTGACTGGATATGGATCTGTTCTAAGTCTTATTTCGGTATTTCTATTCTTGTCTCTCAGTGATATTCCAAGCATGTTTCGTTCTGTGGTCTTCTCGGGTCTTCGCTGCCTCCACCTACTTCGGTCAATCATATCTTCCCACCAGTTGTGTATTTCCATGACATGAAAATATTTTAGAACGTTATCCTTGTATCTTAGACTAGGTCTGCCTGTGGGTCTCCTGCCGATTGAATTTTCCTCCCATTTCTGTCTGATTGCTGGATCACCAAACAAGAAACTTAAAATCAATTATCGATTATGTGATAATTCGATAAAATACAAAGCTCAAGGTACAAGATGTTTTAAGTATATAGAGGAAGCACATGTGGAAGTGATCAGCACTTCACTTAGTCAAAGCTAAAATAATTCCTCTTCGACTAGCCAAGAAAAAAGAAGATATGCAGGAGCAAAACAAAACAATTCTGGAAATTAAGTACAACTTGGAAACTTTATCAACGAAAGCTCAAAATAGTGGGTCAAAGTAAACACGAATACCAAACAGTTTAAAGCGAGGTACGAAGGGCAATAACCAAAAAGAAAAACGAATGTTGGAGAAAAAAAAAACGGCTCCAGAAGTAACACTTACTTGGGAGGTAGCAGAAGTACCGAAAGCTGGAAAGTACTTAAATCTCTTCGAAAAGAAAAGACTAAATATATCATCTCTCCTATTAGCCTACGTGAATGGGACGAATACTTTAAAAAACTATTGACGGAGGAAAGGACAGCTCCCATACATAAAAAGGGAGCTAAAGACATATGTGACAATTATCGAGAAATAGCAATGTTACAGAAAAGTTAATAAAATAATAATATAAATAATAAATAAAAATAATAATAAATAATTAATAAAAAAGAGAATAGAGGGAGAATACAGTGATGTGGAGGCCGAAGAACAGCCTGGTTTCACATCAGGTAGATCGACTATTGACCATCTTTTTACGATTACCCAACTTATAAAAAAAAACGGCACGAAACCAAGCAATACACCTCCTATACGTAGATCTTCAAAAAGCATACGACAGTGTACCACAACAAAAACTATGGGAAAAACAACACGAGGAAAATGAAGATAGGCCAAACGATGTCCAACGGGTTTATGGTAGAAAAAGGACTGGAAATAAGGATGCTATCGGTCCCCGACTTTCTTTAAGATAGCGCCGAAGAGATGGAAAAGGAAACATCAGACATACGACAGCTTATTCAGGAATATCACAAATAGGGCTTAGAAGTACATAAATATAAAAAAAAAACAGAATACATATGCATAGGAGGAGAACAACAAAACCTAATTTTGAAAGAGCAACACCAATAAATAAATCACTGTAAAATGTATAAATATCTAGGCATACACGTAACCAAGGACGACCATTTGGTTGAAGAGATTAAACAGAAATAACCAGGGAAGACAAGTCATTCGGAAATTGAACAGCATACTGTGGGATAACAAAATTTTTTAGAGAAAATAAACACAGAATCTATCAAAACATTGATACATATGGAAGCGAAATATGGCCACTGAAACAGAAAGCCATACAGACTTTCCAACAGAAATGGATTATTGGAGTAGAGCGGCCGGTAAATCAAGATTAGAGAGTAATAAACGAGAGAATTCAAGAAATCATGGGCGTTAAACAGAATAACAGAGGACATCAGAATCAACTAAGATGGTACGGGCACATACAAAGAATGGATGACAGCAGAATTCGGGATAAACTGGACAACGTAGGGAAGACGAAAGAAGGGCAGATCAAGATTAAGCTGGAGAGGAGTCGGTAAGGATAAAAAGGTGAGAGGACTTTATTTGTTTAATTGGATAGTTTCCGGTTATACTATCAACTGTCGGTCCATATATTTTTCTCAGTATTTTGCGTTTAAAACGACTTAACAATAGTTCATTTTGTTTTGTTATTATTCATGTTTCTGAGCCGTATGCTACGATCGGTCTAATAACTGTTGTGTATATTTGTATATTCGATATCTCGACAGCATATTTGACTTCAATGTGTCTTGTAATGCGTAGAAGCCTCTCGCTGTTCATGTCGGTGTAGTGAGTTATAGTGGGACCTAGGTACTGGAATTCTGTGAAACTTTCGACATTGTATGTGTCGAAATTTTAATTGAAAATGTAAATTAAAAAATAATAGTTGTATCCAAAAACTAAAATACTCCGAATTTAAAGCCGTGGTGACAGCATAACACGTTGAGATGCCGTCATCGATTTTTTTTCGGTCGAACTTCAATAGACCATAAAATTGTAAAAACGGCAATTTGTTCCACAGATGAGTTTCAAGAAATGACATTCAAGGAAAGAGTTCAGTCGGGATATACTTTTAATATTTATTAAGCGTAGAAAAATATATTCATTTCGTGTTTATATATAAATTATTAAGTACTCAAATTATTATTAACTTGTAACATATTTTTTACAATGTCCCTCCGCTTCATACATTTTCTTTAATGGGAATTGAATCAGAACAAGTCTTTTAACATTTTCCTGATGTAAAACATAAATCGTGATTTTTAATTAGAAGAAGGGATTCATTTTGCTATCTCTCCTGTACATATTTAGATATTTGCTAATGTATTTTTTTTATTATAGTGAAACACTTACATATACCGCGTCAATCATGCAAGGTTATTGTGGGAATAATCATAGCAATCATAACAGTTACTTTGTTAATATTGTTAACTCGCAATTCTTTATGCTGACATTCAGTGAGAGTTCGATGACTTCATGAGTTACGTTGTTCTATCCCTTAGAATCTAAAGATGTTCAGTCAAATCGCAGGGCTTTAGATACTGAGCCTGTGTCAACCTAAAGACGCTTTCTAGAGCGATCATCCTTACACCAATATGTAGTGGGCGAAGGTCTCGCGTTACCTCTAAATCTGCCTTTGCACGTTTTATTTTTTTCCCAGTAATTCTGCCAGATATTCATGCAGTCAGTTTTAACAAAAATCTATACATCGGTGTATGAATATTTACTCTGTAATATGAACTCATGATAGTTGTTATTTTTGTTTTCTAGCTAAGTTATTGCTTTTTAGTTTTCTCCACAGCTCAAAGTAGCCCTTGTTTGCACAGATTTTTTATGTGACAGAGTACTCATTGGTCACAAAGAATCCTAAATACGTGAATTTACCTTTATTATTTCATGTAAAATTATTGTCGAAAGTGAAATTACGACATATTTCTATCTGTTGGTGGGTGCTGATACCGTCACTTTATATTTTTCTTCACTTTGCAGGTCCATGTCTTTAGAGGCAGTTGAACAATAACTACTTCTCTACACAATATATCTTGCAAATAATTGGGCCTATGTTCACCTTCAAGAGCATGTTTTTGTCCACAAAACAGTTTTAAGATAAGTCTTAAGGAATAATTTTATTTTCAAAGTCTGTTTCGCATATCCTGGAACCTAGTATGTTATTTTAGTGCTGTTCTGCTATCTGATTTTGTTATCTAGATATAATACTGATTATAGTTCCTTTTCTCGGTTCACATTTTTTACAGGTGAGATTAATATTTAAACTGCAAATTAAAATAGCATCTTGTTCAACATTTGTTTTGCTTGTTAAATTCCAGTATTTTCCCATACATGAAGCTTAAGTAAAACGGTAATATTTAACAACCAAAAATTGAAGTATTTGAGTTTAGTGAACCATAATGTGTTTGTCTTAACCGATAGGTATTTATTTTAGAAACGATTGTTTTATCCTGGATGTTTTAATCTTGCTGCTAGTCCCATAGGAGTTCATATTCGTAGAGAAGTTTTTAGATCCTAGTAAATATCAATCAGTAAAACTGTTTTCTGTGATCGTTCTGCTTCTTTTTTGGTTACTAGTATTTGAACCGTAATAATGAATACTTGCCAACATCTTGCAATTTATTTTATTCCTATATTAAAATTCTTCAAAAATTTTCAAGGTAACCTTTTAAGAACAAGTTTTGAATTCTCATAAGTTTAATATTTATGTTTGTACCAAACAAACTATATTTTTCTATTCTTGGGTCTACCAATTAAATACTAGTACATCGTTGAATACTGCCGTAAGTACCGTAGATCCTTGAATTAGAATTTTTCGCAAGCTTAGTTACAGTATTTTTTATAGCACTAAAAAATGTAGAAATATGCTCTATTCATTCAGAAATTTGACACCCGGTATTAGCATTCACTGAACAATTTAAACGATTTTAAAAATTAATTGCAAATTATTGAGCCTTTATCACCCCTTCAGTTGAAAAAGGTGTAATATTAAGGGATTATCCCGGAGGTTCAATTAATGGAGAACCCTCCCGTTGTAGAACAGAGCCGTCTTTTTATAACACATGTAAGTTACGTAATACTTTTTGGTTAAAAAATGGAAAATTAATTACATTAATTATTACACAAAAGTCTTTTACCGGAAGCGTAAGGATCATATCGAATGAGTTTTATGTTCCCTGGCTTCTTCTCTGCATATGTGTGTACATCTTATCAGACGCGTAGTAAATATGAATGTTGACATCCTTCCAGGATTTTCTTACGCTGGCTCTTCATATTTCGCTATATCGGGTCACTGGTACTGCACTCTCAATGTTTGTATCTAGTAGTTTTTTCACTGTTTTAGTCCATCTAGTTTGTTATGGTCATTTCCTTCTTTCACTGGACCGCTAGCCTCCCTATATTGTCGGAATGAGTGATATTGTCATCATCATATCATCATCAGTTGGCGCTACAGCCCTTTGTGAGCCCTGGCCTGCCTCAAAACATTCTTCCACCCTTCAATACTCCCAGTCTCCCTTAAATCATCCTGCACATCGTCCAGATCCATAAGTTTAGGTAGTCCCCTTCTTCTTCTTCCGACCGACCTATTTAGCATGGTTATTTTAGCAGGATCACTTTCATCTATCCGGATAACGTGGCGCACCTATCTTAGGCGGTTTATTTTGATGGTTTTTACGATTCTGCACCACCAAAAAGTCTGAAGAGTTCGAAATTATATCGCCTTCTCCACAGCCCCTGTTAGTTAACTCGGCCATATATGGATATTGTCAAAGAAGCTTAATATTCTTGTAAATACTCCTTAAGATCTGAAGTGTTCGTCCTTTTAGCTGTTCAACTCCCAACATATCTCGAATACGTCAATTCCTTGCCTACCCACTATTCTAATGTTGCAGATTTCTAAGGCATAACTACATATTGGGAAACAAGGATTCCTACTAGATGTGTGTGGACACAAGCTGTTCTGCCAATATGAATGTCTTGTCGAATTCCCTATTCACAGTTTGCTGGTGTAGCATGTACCGAAAAGTAAAAATATTGCAAGATTTAAAATTCAAAACGGTTTTGATATAGGTATCGAACTTACGGATAGATTTAATTATTAGGTGTATTTGGGATTATGCCACAATTATTGGCTGTAAACTAGTGTTTAAGGATTCTATTTCCACTCCGGAAATAATTCTTAAAAAAAGATTATAAAACATTCTGCGAAAACGTATAACCAAAGTTATTTTGTTATGTTATGTCATTTCAAAATTGACATACTTGTCCTCGATCTTGTAGACAGCAGCATGTAAATGGCTGAAAAAATCTGAGGGTGGTGTTTTTACCCTAATATCAAATTCTAACTGTTTTGCGTGTTTTTTGTGTTATATGTTTGTGTAAAACTGTATCGTAATTGTGATTGTGTAACGTAAATTGTGCAACTTATATTTGTAGTTTGCGTATTGTGTGTTGTATATGTATTGTGTATAAGATTGTAGGTGACGTTTTTCGACCTCCTGTTACTTCTTTATTGTGGGTATATTCTTGGTAATTTCTGCTTTTAAAAGAACTTAATTATGTCGTATATAGCGTACAAGATATGAACGAGATGTGTTAACAGTTCAGAGTGACACCTAACAAGACAGAATTTTGTCAGTGGCAAATAATTCACAGAAATCTTTGCCTTTTCGAGCCGCCGAGGAAGAGTTTTTCATGCTCGGTTGTGCTCCAGTCAGAGATTTACACATTTAACATGAGGTAGTTTGAACATAGTGGATGATCAAATTCATAGATATTCAAGCGGCTATAGGGGCTATTAAGAGCCCTAAGGTAAGCTAATGTGGGAATGCCTAGAACTCTATAGACTAGCGAAACATAACAGTGTCACACTGGTATAGGTGCTACGTCATCGGGAGATCATTTCAATGAAATAGCTGATTAACAATGAAATAGCAGTCGAAGGGAGCCTGGATCCGAAAGGCGCCAAAGCGTATCTGAAAGCTACAAATGAAGATGAAGGGAATATACAAAAGGTGTCTATTGGACTTGTACGAATATGAACTCAGATCACAGAGTGCTCGCTTAAGCCGATTTTCCATTATCAAGTATTACAGGCGTCCGCAACCGGTGTTATGTTTTACATTACGTACATTAGTACGTTTTTTACCTATTTTAAGCTTGTACAAATAAAATTTTTGTGCAGATATTATATCTTACATATTCTAAATCCTGCTTTTTATTAACACAAAAAATTGGAAATACAAGACATGATGAGATTTCACGTCTGTTAAATGAGTCCGAAATTTCCTAAAGGAAATTGTATTTTCCAAACCACCCCTGCCTTGGCATTATATTCGAATTCAGGTAAAAGGCAAGGCATAGCGATTTGCGCCCTTGTATGTAGGAGGGCCACGCGCCGGCCTTGTACGCCCTCGCTCATCGATCGTTACATTACTTACTAAATCAGGTCACTGTGTTTGCGGGTGGCCGTTTTTATCTTTCACTTTTGTCTTCCCAACCCTTATTGAGCTCAATAGGTCTACCACTATCACCTTATTCGAACTTATTAGTTGATCAAACAGTAAAATCGGCTTAGATGCATCACCATTAAATACTCAATTGGAAATAGATAAAGGGAAGATTAGAGCACTTTTTTATTATATTTTAGTATCTTATCATATACTTCTTAGTATAAATAAAACTAAAGTTTTTGATTGTAAGTAAATACCACATCAATGGTCAGTTTCGTGTAAATACATGATTTACAACTAAAATACCAACATCAGGGTCATGGAAAGGTAATTAGAAAACGAATTATAAGATTATAAAGATTCTATATGTGACATTCCATATTTGATTCACGCGTTCTAGCAGAAAACATAATCCCACCAAATGTTTAAGGTCGTCTAGCGTGTCCTACACTTCTTTATTTTTTCTTATTCTTCTATACCCCCTATATTCGATTATCTTGAATAATTGTCTGTTGTTCCCTATGAAATTTGCCAAAAACTACTCTATAAAAATAGTGAAAGTGTTTCACTGCTGACAAAACAATTTTTCAACCCCGAAAACCTCTTAAAACTCGTATAACCACACTATTATTATTTATTTTATTTAAAAATTTAAATCGTTTTCATATGCTACGTTAGGCTGGACCTTGAAAGTGGAATAAAATGAATAAAACATTGCGGTTTTCGATAAAACTGAATAACAAATCTTCCTTGTTGAGTAGAGATTGTTAAAATTGTTTTAAATATGGAAATGCTGACTTATATGATCATCAAATAATGCATATATATATATATATATATATATATATATATATATATATATATATTATATATATATATATATATATATATATGTATAAATATAAGTATATATATATATATATATATATATATATATATATATATATATATATATATATGTTATAAAACTAAATTAAAAAGTATCGACATAACTCGAATAAAGGAAAAAACATAATTGATATAAGATAAAGGTAACCGTAAATACGTATTTCTGACTATTTGGTCGTCGTCAGTACGGTGTAGACTAGGAGAAATTTAACTTCTACTAGGAGAGAATCACTTCAAGAGCAATGCGACTAATTTGTGGCAATAATGTTAGAAGACCCTGAGTTTACAGACAGCAACTACCACATCCACGGGGAAGCTACAGCTACCTCAGAAAAGAAATTCCAAACGTTTATAACGATTAAAACAAAAAGGTTTATGCGAGTAAATAGTAAAATTATCGGCATGATGGAAGGCAACCGTAGATACGTATTTCTGACTATTTGGTCGTCTTCAGTACAGTACAGCCAAGTTAGACAAGGAGAAAACTAACTTGGGGAAGGATCACTGGTATCAGAAAATGTTCAAAATGAACGATTAAACAGTCGAAAAGTAAAATTTGAAAATCTGTTGGTAGTTTTGTTACATCTGATAGAAGACAGAAGAAAAAACCACCTGATAATCTAGATCACAATGTAAGAGGGAAGAGTTTTATCTCACAGCAGCTTTCATTTATATTAGATTAGGTTCAATATGAGTGGGCGTTTAATCACCCTTCCACTCGAACTTCGATGTCTATTGTGGCTTATCTCTAGGTTATGGTTGTCCCTTCAGTCTATTCTTGTTAACAAAATCTATTATGGACTAAAGTGACACTTCTACGAAGTCGTAGATCTTGAGTTGATAATCCTTAAATGTATTGAGCCTTATCCTATCCAACCCTGGGCAGTTGCACAGAACATGTTCTGCCGTCTTTACATCAGTATTGTCATCTCGCCTTGTTGATAAGTATATGTATAAGAGGAAGACTAAGTCTATAGCTGAGGCAAAATTAGTATTAGTATAGGATTTAGAGTATAGGCTTTTGCTTAGTGATACATCAATGATGTGATGAAAGTTTATGATATAAAATTGTCTGATTTTAAGAATTTCGAGAACCTTTATACAGCGATCATCTTTCATTTATTCATGAGACCCATTCAGAAATTCTGCAACCTTGTACCAGCTTGTACGGGTCTAGTGGATAGGTACAATGTGTTTGCCGACTATGACACTGAGTGTCACATAGAGTTTGCAAGTTAGGTCTCCATTTTATGTTAGAAAATCTACAACTTAGGTCTCTTATGAAACAGCCTCGTAGGTTTTCTTGACTGGCCATGTCCAGTAAGGAAGCCGTTATGATTATCAGCTGATTCCTGCTTTGTTTCCCATAGTACTTCTGTTATGCCATTTATTTGACCCGAGTATACTTTCCCAATGAGAGTTATGTTGTGTTCAGATCCAGTCTTTTTCTGGTCGCGGACGGTACTTTTTGACACTCCTTTTAGTGCCATGTATTCACCGATTACCTGGCAGTCATACCATTGTGACACTGTTATGTTCTATCAGTCTATTGAGTTCTTCTCGGTGTTACCACACTAGACTAGAGTCTTCATTTGGGCTCCTGAGAGCTCCCATAGTCGCTTGACTATCCTATATTAATCCACAAGTTCAAAAGCCCTCATGTTCCCCATTTCTCTTGCACAATGCAAGCTTGAATGAAAATTTTAAGGAAAGTGATTGTAACAGAAGAACCAGAGGAAGTACATGGTCCAAAAATTGCTCCTTTAAATATCTACGTTCAATCAACAAGAATACGAAAATCTTCAGAAGTCGCTACGATGAAGTCAGTCTTCTTTGTTTCTATAGCTTTAAACAAAACATCAAACATTCAGATGGTGGTATTAGTAAGGAATGCGAATGTGATGAACTTTTTTAAAATTTACCCAATCTTTATAAACAACATTAACGTGCATAATAAATTTAGAAAAGATTAGTGTACCTTCATACCGGTAATTTCATCATCATTGGTGCTACAGACTTATCCATTGCCAACCGTTGCCAGATTGCTGCACCTGTCTTCATCTATACCATCCGTCCATCTAAGTTTTGGCCTACCTCTCAGTCTACTTTCCACCAACTGTGACATAAGGATTCGTCTAGAAGGGTTTGTTCTGCTGCGATCTTGCTAGATATCCTGCCGATCTTAGTATTCCTATTTTTATGATGTCTTTACCACCAGATATCTGTTTGTATTTGTCGTACTTATAATAGTTTTATCTTCTCCAAATACCGTTTTCACAGGTGTCACCTAAAATTCCTCTCAGGATTCTTCGTTCAAATATGAGGCAACAGGTTTTCTTCATTCTTGGAGATGTTCCATGTTTCCGATCAATATGTCAGCATTGGCAGTATAAGGATTTTATATATTGTTATTTTTGTTTTCTGGCTTATATTTCTACTTTTCATGTTTTCATGCAGCTCAAAATAGCAGTTGTTGGCCAGAATTATTCTCCGTTGGATTTCTTCCGTTTGGAGTTGTCATTGGTTATCAGGGAATCTAAGTATGTGAATTTGTCCACTATTTCAAAGCTAGACTTATGAACAGTGAATAGGAGACCGATGTTTCTGGCTCTGTTGTTGGTGGGTGTTGATGTTGCATTTTGGTTTTTTCATTTGAGAAAGTGGTGTACAATATTTCCTTTGTTGTCTATGGGCGCCGGCAGCAGGGTGCAAGACAGGCAGTTACACCCCCTGTCCAGAAAGAAAGTACATAGCATGTGTAGTTCTATATTTTATATTGGTTACTAGTATGTGTAGATGCAAATGCACCCCCCTAAAAAACAGATGCACCCCCTGAAAATAATCCTGGCGACGCCCATGCTGTTGTCTATTCTGGCGTTCTAACCACGTTTTCTACGACTTTGTTGAAAAGGAGGCACGCAAGCGCATCTCACTGTCGCAATCCGACATGCGTTTCAAACGCTTGTGATTGTTCACATGTGTATTTCTACTTTTCAAACAACTTTACGCATTGTAGCTCTTACCAGTCTTATTGGTTTATCTGGTATGTAGAATTCGTCCATGGTTTCATACAATTTACTTTATAGCACACTATCATAGCCCGATTTAAAATCTATAAAGAGTTGGTAGGTATCGTTATTGAATTATAGTTGTTCTTTGCCTCAGCACAAAAATCTGGTCCGTTGTTGATCGACCAGACCTAGAACTTTTTTTTTGGGAGGCGAGACCTCTGGGTAGGTGTGTTGGATTCGGACGACTACGCCTTACCGTAGTTGATCGCCTACCAACTAAACTCACCCTCTCTTTCTCCAACCGACGGGCCTGGGACCGCTCTTAGCGAGCATTACCATCTGACCCGTCAGCTTTACTCATAACTCCCATCTGTCGCTCTCCGTCTGTGCTCCATGATTGCCATAGCAACCCAGTCGCGCCACCCCACCCACGTCTGCACCGGACTTGGTTTGTAAGGTAACCATCCTTGTGCAGAGCGATAGGCAGGAAGGAGCGACTTAGTAATAGGCTTCTCCAAAAGGAGACACACACCGTACACTAGATACAAGTAGAGACAAAACAAAACAAAACAACACGTATGTAAATTGATTTGTGTAATGTAGTCAAATTATTTGAGAATTCTAAGATTTCTGCGTCAGTAGTGGAAGGTGAATAGTGGCTCACCCCACTGACGCCGACAGATACGACGCATTGAAATAAACAGTTCACCTTTGTTGCCGTCTCCTCTCTTTCTCTTCCTTGTGTTTTATGGTTTCTTTCACAAAACCAATCATCAAGTCAAAGATTCTTTTGTTTTCAATTGCTTTATGCATTAGTTCATGTGGCTTGCAGTCACAGTGGAGAGGAGACCCCAGGCCCAGCTGCAGCAAGGTTCGTCCCACATTGTATGCAGGGCATACGACTACTACATGATGCGCGTCATCCACCACTCCACACTCGGGACACAGATCGTCCTCGGTCTTCTTTATTCTATATGTCTACCGGAAAGATCCATGTCCCGTCATAAATTGGGTGAAGTAGTAGTTGACACGTCTCTGTTTACACTCATACCACCTTACTACATCTGGGATAAGGGCCCTCGTCCTGGCAGCCTTGTCTGTTTGCCTTGACCATTGGTCCTGCCAGATCTCCAAACTCCTTTTTCTTTCTTGTGTTCCTGAACCTAAAGCTCCATTGCCCCTTTGGTGCATCCGAACCCTTTCATTAGCCAGGATATGCACCTGCATACCCTGATCGATGGTTTCCTCTGCGTCCTAAGAAGCATGTCTTTATATTTCGCTTTGTTGAGGATCTCATGCCACACTGGGATCCCATATAGTAAGATGGACATGATTGACTGTAGGATAACTGGATAACTGAGCTTTTGTGTGACCCGGGGCCTCCTATATTCGGCATTATCTTGGGTCGAGGTCCTCTCTTCCGCCTTCCGATACATGCTTCTTGTATGTGGTGTCTGAATGCCATTTTTGGTCATCTAGTATGATTCCCAAGTATTTTACGGTCTTCTGGGGTCTTAGGTCGAAGCCCCTGAACCGAAAATTTACGTTTTTTCTATCCCGTGGTCCCCTCGAGATGATTACTTCTGTCTTTTCTACTGCAAGTTTTAGGTCATTTCTCTCTATCCATCTCGCAGTTTTTTCTATTGCTTCATTTACTTTGTTTATAATACCCCAATTCATATCTTCTATAAGTAGGGCTAGGTCGTCTGCGTATGCAATGGCCCTTACTCCTTGTGTTTTGTTTACTTCTAGTACTCCGTTGTATAAAATATTCCATAGACCTAGAACTAGTTTGATATTCGCCAAGAAGCTCTTAGGCGACCATAAACTATAGAAAATATTTTGTATACTGTGGTATACCCCTATGATTTCCGGAATTTGTTCTCATTCCGGAATTTGTTCTCATTCCAAGCTCTTTACTATTATTTGATGCAAATTGATTAGTAAGATTATCGCCCCCACATTTAATAATCTGCAGGTAGACCGTCACTTACTGAAGTTCTGTTATTTTTTACATGTTTTATTATGTCTCATACTTTTTGAATTGAAGGAGTATTGTTTCTTGCTCCTGGAAGTGGCGGATTTTCATTTTCAACTTCTTTGGAAAGTAGCTATTTATAATGTTTAACCCATCTATCTCATAAATATTATTAACTCACTATCGTTAAGTGCAAATCAATCTGTATTATAATTCTTTCGATTGAAAAATAAACTATCGTAAGTGATCCGTTCCATTAGTGATTGAAAAGAACATGTCAAATAATATTTGTTATTTAGAGACACCTTCTTATACAGTAACCACTGTAAATATAAACAAGATCCAATGACTCTCAAACGTAAAATAACTGTCCTTGAGAACCTTCGTATTTGCCTCCAAAAAATTAGTAGAAATATTACTTACTACGATTTACCTACGAAGTATATATATAAATATATATATATATATATATATATATATATATATATATATATATATATATATATATATATATACAAAGAAAAGCTTAAGCTTGAATAATAAAAGTAAAATGTAATGGCGTGTCTCGCAAAATAGGAAAACAAAAAACAAAATAGGTATATCGATGGAAGGCAACCGTATATACGTATTTCTAACTATTGGTCGTCTTCAGTACGGTGCAGCCAAGTTAGAAAAAGAGCACGTTAAATTGGGAAAGGATCACTACACGAGCAATGCGACCAATTTGTGGCATTAGAGTTAGAAGGCCCTGATAGTTTCCAGGGAAACTCTTAACAATAACCACGGAGGAAGCTACAGCTACCCGAGGAAAGGAATGCCAAATGTTAGACGTGTAAAACAAAAAGAAAAGGTTAATGCCAGTGAATAATAAAAGTAAAATATAATGGCGTGGCTCGCAAAACAGGAAAACACAAAAGAAAATAAGTATATCGATGGAAGGCAACCGTATATACGTATTTCTGACTAATAGTCTGAAGACGACCAATGAAGGTAGAGAGAGAGAAATAAATCACTGCCACGTGGCCATTTCCTTGGCGTACCTGTTTATAATAGACGTATAGTTTATTATATATATTTTTTTAAAACTGACTTTTATAAAAATGATCAGAATTTCAGCAAATTTTGTCACAGTAAATTACAAACATGTAGGAATTTTTTTATAGTGTTTAAAATGGAAAGTCTTTTCTGATTCATTACAGTTAAACGTGTCACATTTGCTCTTAACGTATTTAATTCAGTTCAATAGCAAAATGATGCAAAAGCTGTCGGTTATATGGTGGAAATATTTTCAAAGATAACCGGAATTGGAAAGCCAGAAAGGACTATATTTATCGACATTAGAAAAGATGTTTCTCGAAGTAGAATGGCCACTAGACATTCCGAATATGGCAGTTACAATTAAAAAAGAATGTCCATATAGTTGTCAAGCACTAGTTAGGAATTTGTCGCCACTGATTATAACGACATGACATTGAGAAGAACAATCCATTAAGAGCTAGCCAATACACTGTGACATTACCAAACTGGTGGTACATAATAGAGCGGATTTCATTCTAGTTAACAAATAGTTAGGAAGTTAGGAATAAATGTTAAATAAAACTAGAAAACCTCCAAGTATAGTGACCTTGAAGTATAAATACGCAGACAAGGTCTAGACGATACCTATTAATCTCTTAGCTATTGGTGACATTCCAAAGAGTCCTAGAGAAAGGTACTGCTCGTGACGCTCACATGCATCAGAAAATGTCTGGGAAACATTCCAATATACCAAATCACCTAGGGCTAGATTAACACGGAAAGACTTTTTCCACGCTATAGACCTTTATCCATATGGTACCCCGTAAATATCTGGGATGACAGAACTTTTCTCATTGAGAAAATCCATGATCTCCACGACTTAAATCTGGAGTTAATGATATGTTAGCGTATGTCCTAAAAGTTTTGGTACAAAATATTTATCGAATTCTTTTTTTTTCATGAAGAAATTTATTTAAACAACTAGATATCTTAAAATTATAACTCAATACTTAACTAAACTGTACCTACTATCGAATTATGTGGAGTGGCCCATTCTGCTTCGCTTCGAATGACACTTATGAGATCCTGGACTGAATTCAAATCAATGTCTCTTAGTTTTTCGTAAATTCGATGTCTTGATTTTTTTTATCTAGGGCTTCCTATCTTCCATGATATACCTTCTTAGACAGTACAGCCTAAAAATCCTGTATTGGACAAGCCTGCGTTAAGTTGGGAGGATCATCGTTATTGGGAACAAGATATGTGGTGTTGTCGAAACTAGTTTTGGGTATGTCTTGAGTAATGGCATGATCTAGGTCCGGCTAGGTCAAAACATGATATCGTTATTAGCGTGCTGTTCGTAGAAAAACTGAAGCAATTTGGAAAGGCAGTTATCCATATAGGTCTGACTATTCAAAGCTTCCGAAGCTCACTCTTCCCACAAAAGGTCGGGATACACCCTTGTTAGAAATTGCGCACCAGACAAGGATTTTATCTGAAAATTTCGCTGTATGTTAGTATCTAACATTGTCAAGGTATTCTTCTACGTTGTCCGTATAAAACCTTTCGTTTCTCTTCAATTCAGAATTACTCGAAGTGATATACTTTTCGGCACCTAAAATAATAATTTTTTCGTTGGCAAAGTGTACCCCCCTCAGTTGACGACAGCATCTGGTAGACGAAGGAGTTGCGCTTGAGAGTATTTTGGACACTTACATTACTGGTTTTTTGCTCTTCTCACCAATCTCTCTGACCTCTGTGTAGTAAATGCCGTGGTGTTCCACTTTTTGACAGATTCAGACATGGTATTCTCTGCTCGCACTTCGCTATTGTTCTATAAATCGTTCTGCGTGACATGTTTTCATTCTGGAATATTGGATTTCAACTTTAAGTACCCACCCAACCAACTTGTAGATACTTTTCTTATCTCTAATTTATACAATATCTTAAAGCGACAACTTTAAAATAAATAAATCTCAACTGACAGTAAACAAAGTAAACAAACTTTTGTTTCCAAAGGCAACTTGATACTAGCTTGTTTTTGTTAATATCAAAGTCAATGAATTTTGTGCCAAAACCTTTGGGACATACGTTATTTGTAAATTTTTCCTTTGCTGTGTCAATATTGTTTATCTTTCATTAATCTAGTGGACCGTTTAAAATTTGCATCTTTAATTGAGACTTGGCAAGTAGTTTCATGATTACCCTTATATATTTGGAAATGTCTGCTTCTCTCAATGGCGCTTCACATTGCCGTTCACGCACCGAAGATCTCCCATATCACCGAAGTTTTGACGCCCATAGTGGGTAAGTTCAAATTGGATTTCCGTATTGCCTTAAATTTCGGAAAAATACTGTGTATGATTCTCTAATGACATGACACTCTCTCACATGACGTGAATAAAGGGAGGTTACTCACCTGAAAAATTTAAATATTCTAAATTTAGCAAGAGTTTGGTTATATAACGTATAGAAATCACTTGCCACAAATAAGAAAATAAATGGTGAACGAATATATCTTTTGTTATTGTCAAATATAGCAAGGAAGAAAATTTGGTACATCTGATGTACGAATCTTGTTGTCAAATGTTTGGAAAAGTGTAAAACCAATGGCGTACGTTTAATTCAAAAAATATGTAAATTAGATGGTCTCAAATCGCTACAAATAGTAATATTTTCTGTATTATTAACTACCGGTTCAAGAAAGCTTTTACTGTGTTATTTAAGCAGTATACTTTAAAAAATGTATTTGTTTCAGGTTATCCGCATTAGCAACGTAAAGAAGTTTGAGTGCATGAACGTACTAATTACCTGGCATGTCACTGGTATCTTTGGGTATGTTTATTTTCTATTTTAACTTTAGTTTTTTAAGTCTCTAGGCTATTGATAACCTTCAAAAAATAGGGCTAAAAGGAACTACAAAGTTAAAGGCGTTTTATTATTTCATATAGTCAATGGACTCCCGAGTATGAAAAAACCCCTGAGTGCTACCATTTAAAGGGTGCGCTTTTGAAAAAGAGGTGAATTAGTTCCTATGCATTAATGTGCATTTGGGTAAATTCTCTGCACCTTTAGTACATATATATCTACAGAAGAGTTGTTCTAAATTAAATTTCCTATCGAAATGTCACCTCCCAATTGTTAATTTAATTTTCCATTTAGTTCATTATTTTATTCAATCATTTAACCCTGGAAACCAACACTTCCACACCGGTCTTACTGCAGCCATTTGTACATTTTCTATTAACGATTATACAAGTCTGCGAGACTTCGACAGACCTCTCTCTTCCAAATGTGGACCTTTTATTTGGCTTTTGTAAACCCAAGGCGAAACCTATCTTGTTGCGTCGGAAGATTTGTCTATATGATTCTGATCATTTATGAGTCCTTGTGAACAATGAAGTTTTCTCGTATTCAATTTATTTTCTTGGGATGAAATGCTGTCAGGCACGTCAAACACAGTGCATCCATACTGTACCAAGGCTATAATTCCCCAAAGTTCTCCAGCTCTCTGAGGCATCACTTAAATACAACTTTGCCCCTATACCATGTATACCCTGGGCACTATGGTGTTTCATCTCGGGATTAGAGAGCGCAAACTGTCACCATATGAAGTCAGTTGCGGTGCCTCTGTCTGGTGATTTGTGGATTGAACATTATGTAAATGTGCATATTTGTATATATATATATATATGAAAATTACTGAGTTCTCGGGAAGAACCGCGTTGAGAATTTAAAACTCGACGTTTCGGCACCCATTTTGGAGCCATTATCAAGAGTGATACGGTTCGGTTCGAGTTCGGGGTCTCAATCTGCCTACTCCCCTCACTCGAGACGCACCAGTATCGTGTTCTATATTGCAAGAACTGTCTCTCGGCACTGAGGTCTCAATCTGCCTACTCCTCAGTGTCGAGTGACAACCGGTCTTACCCTGTGTGGCTGCTTTTATACTCGCTGTATGCGCGGGAACGGTATGCGCTGACGTGGTCTGAACTGACGTGGCCTGAGTGATGTGGGCGGGAGGTCGCTGAAGCAGGGGTCGCCATGTTGCCGGCAATCGTTTCGCGTCATCGCGCGTGTTCAAGCTGTTAGGCCGTTTTTCGATTTCGATAGCTTCACGAATGATTCTCGCTTTTAATGAACGGATGGGAGCGATGGTTTTTGCTTTTTCGAAATCTATTTTGTGGCCTGTCTGAATATGATGTTGGGCTAGGGCTGAAGTGGTATCGGAATGTTTGACTGATAGAGAATGTTCGTAAATACGGTTATGGATTCGTCGGTTTGTCTGTCCTACGTATGTATGTGGGCAACTGGAACAAGGTATCTCGTAGGCACCATGGTCTTCATTGGGGATTTGGTCTTTTACGGATCTGACGAGATTGGACAATTTGGAGTGAGTGGTGAAGATGGTTTTGATATTAAGAGGGATAAGAGTTCTACTGATCTTGTCAGTGACACCTTTAATGAAAGGTAGAAAGATTTTGGGTTGATCTGGCGGCAAGGTTTCTTTTTTGGATGGAATGGGGTTTAGAAGTTTTTGAATGCTTCTATTGATTTGGGTTTTGTGGTAGCCGTTTTGTAGGAGTGTTTGTCTTAATGAATTGATTTCGGATGACCTGTGATTGTTGTCGCTAAGTCTTATTGAACGGGAAATAAGAGTGTTGATGACTGAATTAAGTTGGGCGGGGTGATGATGTGACTAGGCATTGAGATAGCGGGGCCAAATGACAAAGGTGTCATCAACGTACCGTAACCAGCAGGTGGGTTTGAGATTTGACGAGGACAAGGCTACTGTTTCGAAATGTTCCATGTATATATCTGCTATTACGGGAGAGAGGGGCGATCCCATTGGGGCACCTTTGATTTGACGATAGAAATGATTTTGGAACGTGAAATATGTATTAGACATGCAGTGTTTTATAAGAGATAATGTGTCTTGGGGAATTTGATGTTTAGAGTTCAAGATGGAAATGGTTTCATCGATGGGAATGTTGGTGAATAAAGAAACAATGTCAAAACTGACTATTATGTCTGAAGGTGAAATAGGAAAGTTTTTCAGAAGATCAATGAAATGAAAAGAGTTTTTGACAAAGGACGAGGCGTTTTCGGCTAATGGTTGTAAGGATGAAGCGAGATGTTTTGCCAATTTCTGAGTGGGACAGTTGTATGCACTGACGATGGGTCTTAGGGGAACATTGGGCTTATGGATTTTTGGAAGGCCGTATATCTTTGGAATTCGAGATGATTTTTCTCTGGGTATAAGAGATTTTTTGAGGTCTGGAGGTAGAGTAGACTTATTTATAATGGATTTGGTCGTTTTTTCTAGATATGTGGTTGGATCATTTGGGACATGCTTGTATTCTGTGGAATTCAGAAGTTCGGACATTTTGTCGAAATAGTTAGAAGAGTTGAGAATGACGATGGCATTACCTTTGTCGGCCGGAAGGATGACGATGTCAGGGTTGTTGTAAAGTTCTTTGAGGGCACGTCTTTCTGAAAGACTGATATTTGAAGGTGGGGGTTTGGAAGTACGGAGAATTCTGGCGACATCTTGTCTGGCAACTTCGGCTTGGTCGGAAGGAAGATAGGAAATAGCTTCTTCAGTTTGACAAATAATTTTCTCAGTTGGGATGGAAAGAGGAGTGACAGAGAAATTGAAGCCTTTTGACAGAGCTTTGGTAGCTGAATCGGATATGTGAATGTCTGAGAAATTGTGAACAACAGTAGAAGGTTGTTGATTTGAAATGGGCGGTGGATTTTGCTGAGAGATAAGTTGGTCCAGTTTGCGTTTCTGGGTTTGGGTTTTGTTGTCAGAAATGTGTTGGGCTTTTTGGTGAGAAAGACGATCGAAAGTGTCCCATAATAATGGATGGATATTGAAAGAGTGGATGTCATTGTAGGTTTTAAGAAGTTGGGAATTTGTTGTATCTAAGTTGCGTCGGGTGGAATGAATTGAGTTTCTAAGAAGCGAAAAACCGTTTATATACCGTGTTTACTTTCTTACCTGCGGTCATCGGTATTTTGACTGGAGTGTCTTGTGTTTGATCTTTCGCTTATTCTTCTTTTTATATTGTCTTCCATTGTGCAATGGTCACACTCTATATTATTGATTATTTCTTACATTAAAAGGTGTTGTTAGTGTAGCACTTACTAACTAAGAGTTCATATTCACATACATTTCAAATATTATTTTTACTATCTATGAACACTATGGTTTGTTTAATTACTAGAAAGAGTAGGTAGTTTCAATAGCTTAATTTATACTCACAAAAGATGATGAAAATCTCAATATATTCTTCTTTTATTTAGACATGCTGTTTTAACACCAGTTATTTTAAAATTCGTAGTCAGAAACATTTGTATATTGCTTTTATTATTTATGAACATTATGCATTGTTTAATTTGTAAAAAGAGTAGTAGTTTCAAAAGCTTATTTTACACTCACGAAAGCTAATAAAAATCACCATTCTTCCTTCAGACATGCTATTTTCACGACAGTTATTTAATTAATTTTTTTTTATTTGAGAAAAAAAGTCGCAACCACTTAATGGTAGCTACGGAACAATACATGTTACAATTTTGTGGTACAATATAAGTATAAGGTTACATATGTTAGATTTCATTGAATACACCAATTGTTTTTAAAAAGTCAAATAAATTTTTTGGTTCTTTATGATTGTCAAGCAGGACTGATCTATTTTTGACACGATATTAAAATCAATACGTTCTTGTGTAAATTTTTTGCATTCAATGAGAATATGTCTGACAGTTATGTTCTAGTCAGTATGGTCTAGTCCTAGGCGGTTGAATAATGTTTGCTCATAACAACATTTATAAACTGTTACTGTATCTTTAATTTGCCTGAATTTTGAATTTTAATTTTGCTATTCATCGAGCCAGTCATTTAACACATATTGCTTTAACAACACTATTAAGTCATTAGGGGCACATTTTAATATAGTTTCTGAATCCGTACTAGTCACTGCTCTACGCGCACTTGAGTCTGCATCTTCATTTCCGCTAACGCTCACGTGAGAAGGAATCCAAATAAAGTTGACTACTCTACCATTTTGTTGAGATAAGTGAAGCCCCAACTTGATCATGTTTTCAATTGGATGACTTGGATATATCTTTTGTACCAATGTTATTGAACTAAGCGAATCAGAAAGAATCACTACTCTAGTTATGTTATTGTCATTAGAAAACTTCAGTGCTCTGTAGAGAGCGAATAGTTCGGCTGTACTCGTGCAATGTGGGGAAAGTCAAAATAAGTGCTTATTTGAATTAGTAACGAAAGCCGCACTAACTCCTTCATTGTTGTTCGAAGCGTCTATACGTATATGACAAAAGTTTTGGTAGGGCTCAAGTATATTTAACATATGTGCTTTAATGAGCGAAGAAGGTGATTCTGCTTTATTATAGCAGCTTAGGCTAATATTACATAATCGAATATTGATGGACCAAGGAGGTGGATCATTGATGAGGTTAGAGTCGAAAAAACTCGGAAAGTCAAAATTAAGTTAACGCAAATATGTTCTGACTTTTTTGTAATATGGTTTTCTCAAATTTGGTTTGGCATTAACAGATTGCAATATTTATTAGTGAAGGTGTTACTGTACAAAAGTTTATGCGGGATACAGTAGACTGAGGATGAACGCGAAAGAGCATTCGCCTGCGATAAAGAGTATGTATGCATATAATATTATTATATATATATATGCATTTTCTACCAGCTTCGTAATCTCAACTGCTATTGCTTCCAAATTAGTTGTAAGTGGAAAATGGTTATGATCTATGGATTTGTTTACTAAAATTGCAACTTCCCCACTTGCGCGAGCTGTATTTGTTCGGTCTTTACGAAAGCATGTAAACAGTTTTGGCGAATATGGGTTAGAAGATACAAGATTGGTTTCCTATAGGCAAATAATTTAGGGACACTGTTCTGATTGAATGATATTGAGCATTGGTAAGAGATGGAAAAGTCCATCAATATTCCACTCTAACATAGAGTTGAATATTATGTTTCAGTTTAAGAGAGTTCGCTGTCAGTAGGGTCTGGTCCGAGAAAAGTAGCAGTTTGGTTTTTAGCCCTGTAAAACGATGTTTTATAGCTTTGTCTGGAATATATTGATACGATATGGTAAGCAACAATTTCGATAGGGGATTAACTGTCTTGAATATTTTCAGTGAGGATCATTAATTGGCCATAGCTTAAAACGGGCGGTGTTGATTGTGTTTACTTATAAATGATTCGAGAGATTCGGGGGTAGGTAATAAGGTTTTTAAAGTCTTTGATTTTTGGTTCTGTGAGGCTGAGCAGGAAGAAGAAATGTTTGATTATCAACAGTATTTTCGACAGGTGGAGATAATGTTTCCTCTATGGTTCGTTTGGTGGAGGGACAGTGTGATTCTTTCGTGATCTTTTTTGGCTTTTGCTTTTTTGTATTTTCTTATGCATATTAAAAGTGTCTATGTTTCTGTTCCAGGGATTCTATTTCAATTCATTGGTTCCTAGTCTACAACTTTTTGAGGTTTTTCTTCTGTCATCCACGATTACTTCTTTATACTTTTCATTACTTGCTATTAATGTCAACCTATAGATTTGGATGTTATGCTTCTACTTATACGTGTAAGTAGGAGGTCTCTTGGAAATATATTGGTTTCTCAGAGACCTTACTGGGCATCAGAAGATTTTAAGGGTTGGAACAATGCAATCCATGTAGATGAAAAACTTTTTGATGGATAAAATTGAGACTAATACTTACAAATAAAAAGAATTACAAGAGGAACTATAAGTAATTCAAAGAGAGTTGTGGGACAAAATTGCAAGGAAATTAATATGCACCTCTGTAGGAGATAAACCATCTGGTCCCTCAAAAAATACTGTTTTTAATAGCCTGCTGTCCTTTGATCTTACCACATGGCCTGCCCATTTTATCCGGGTAGCTTATGTCTGATTATGTTTTCAATACCATACAGAATCACAAATTCAGCATTGTGGCGTCTTCTCCAATCTCCTGTTATTTCGTCTCTTTAAAGCCATATATCATTCTGAGAACCTTTCTTTCAAATACCAGCAGCTTATTTATTTCATGTTGATTGAGCGTCCAGGTTTCACTGCCTTAAGTAACAACTGGGTCAATAATATACTTGTACAGTGTTAGTTTAGATTGTCTTTTTAATAGCGTAAATCTCAATAATGCTGAAAAAGAGTATAATGATCTAATGTTATTCCAACAACATTATATTACCCTCTCGGTTTTACAAATCTCCTTCTTAAATCCTCAATTATAAATCGAGAAATACAAAAGTAAAACTACAAAACAATAATACGCCCAGTCCTAACATATGGTTCAGAGACCTGGACTCTAACAAAAAGTAATGAAAACATGTTAGGAAGCTTAAAAAAAAAAGTACTAAGGTGAATCTATGGAGCGGTGAATGACAATGGCGTGTGGAGATGATACAACTTCGAACTGTATAGAATATACCAGGAACTATATATCGTAAAACATATTAAGATAGGACGTCTGTCTGAGGTAGATAGGACATGCCATGCGGATGTACCGTCTTGTTTCCTTATGTCATAGTCTCATGTTAAATTTGGACGTTTTCTTGGTTTCTTGGCTCCTCTTATATACCAGAGTGTAATTCTAGTGGACCATCTATTGTCAGTTCGTCTCGCTAAATATCCGCGCACTGCTATTTTAAAGATTTAATTCTGTATATTACATCAGTGACCTTGGTTTTCTGTCTGATCCATTCTATTCTTTTCGATGCCTCTTTCGACCTAGCATACATCGCTCCATTGACCTTTGAGTGACTTTCCATATTGGTTCTTTCTTTAGTGTCCCCAAGTTTTACAGCCGTATGTTATGATTGGTAGTATATACTGATCGAATGCTTTTTTCTTCAGGTGGAGTGACATCTTCGATTTGAATATAACTGGATTTCTACCAAAAGATGCCCAAGTTAGTTTTATTCTTCTGTTGATTTTTAGGAGTAAGGAGCCAGATTTATATATTATGGTCCCTGGTATACATACTCGTCTACTGTCTCAAGTGCGGTGTTGTTTATTATTATGGCCGCTCTTCATAATCGGCGATTACAGACAAGTAAGCGCAGCACGACTGTGTAGAGGGCATACTCGGCTATAATTGCTCATTGCCTATGATCGCTTACAACCCTTGAATTGTCGGTTTTTCGAAGACGCATCAAAGGGAATCGCTTGAGGCTTGTGGTTAGACATACTATTACGGACGATGGTGTAGTGTATGTATTACATCTTGGACATCGACATATTTTTGTCAAGTTCATTTTTAGGCCAACTACATTGCTAGGTTCTGGTACATCTTGGTTACTGATTGCTTCTTCCAGTGTTTCAGGGGCTATGTATAAATAGTTCGCTGTAGAATTCAGTAATGAGTTGTACTATTTTATTTCTGTCTGTAATTCTGGTGTTTTCGTGTGTTAGAGCAACGATTTGCTTCTTTCCAGTGATTAATACTTTTCTTGTTTCCTTATAGTCTTTTTCTGTTTTTGATTTCATTTTCTGCCAGTATCTCATTGTATTTTCTTATGTGTTCTTAACACTTTTCCTTATCGTCTTACAAAGAACTGTATTATTGTATTCTCTATGTTGCTACTTACTTTCATTTCCTTTCTTTGTTTTAACATTATTTTGGTGTTATTATATGTATACTCTTTTAAACTATTTACAATTATCCATTGCAAATTGTATGAAATTTTATTGCAAATCGGTTTTTATAGCATTTTCGCATATTTGCAGTAATTGATTTTCGTGTGGTATAATTCAACTCTCAATCTAAATGAATATGTGATTTTTGTATGAAATATTTAGTTGAGGTTAGGGAAAGATACACACATGGTGCGAGGACAGAAATATAATCTACAGTCAGTGCGGAAAACTCCAAGATTGTTTTGTTGGTTAGAAAAAGTTGTTAGCATACCAAAAATTGCTGGCAACGATTCAAGGTGATTTTAAACGCATGAAAAATATACAAGATTTAAGTTTTTCTAATGGTCGACGACTAGAATAATTAAAATAATGTTTTGTCTGAAGAATATTTTGCAGCGGCTTTTTATTTAGATATGTTTTTATGAGAAAGAAAGGTTCATTGTTTAAAATATGCGACACATAAACTAAAAGCAGCGATAAGACATATACATAAACAAATATGTTGTGAAAAGAGGTAAAATATTTATCCGTATGCATTGTGCACCAGACATAGCCCCATTAATCTTGAAATATGTACAATTAAAAAAAATCAATTTAAAAGTTGGTATATACAGGGTGGCACAATAATTTCTGCTGAAACTACTATTATATATTGTCGCCTGCTATCTTGAAACGTAAACAATTAAAAATGTATATAATATATACAGGGTAGCATAAATAATTCTTGTAGCAATACTGGTCATATGTTTTACATTGACCTGCTGAGTACCAAAGCTAGAGGAGCACTTGATATGGCGATTATTAACACGATTTTACAAAATATCCAATATTTCGTGCAGTTTTTCTATTTTTACCTTTCCAAGTATTTTTGAACTTCCTGCGTGTTTATATTAGCTTTTTCTTTTGTGGATATTTTATTTACTACAACTTCTTTAGATAGTCTTGTAATTGTCGTATGTTTGTGCTACTTTATGTCCTTTTTTTGATTAGATACCTTATTGATTCATCCTGTAGGCTTTCAACTTTTATCTTTGTGGTGTATTCTGTGTATTTATTTTTATCATATAGTGATGATTAATTTATAATCACTTCCTATCTTTGCTGATGCCGGTGCTCTTACAACCAAAATGGTTGTAAGTCTCTGTTTGGCAAAATATAGGCTATCCTAGATTTCTTCCCGTTTTTTTTTCAAGTTTGGAAACAAAAAGAAGTTGCACGGGACCAAATCTGGAGAACACGGTGGATGGCTTAACAGTTCGTAGCCCAATTCGACCAGTTTCGCCATGGAAATGGCGGAGGTATGAGCCGGTACGTTGTCATGGTGGAAGAGCGCTTTTCTGTTCGCCAAATGGGATGTTTTTTCTGCAGTTCAGCTTCGAATCGGCGCAATAATTCGGCGTAGTAGAGCCTGTGACTGTTTTGCCTTTCTCCAGGTAGTCGATGTAGATCACCCCTTGTGAATCCCAGAAAATAGTGGCCATCACCTTTCCGGCCGATAGGACAGTCTTCGCCTTCTTCACGTTCGCCGGGTGCCGTCCACTGTTTCGACTGCTCCTTAGTATTTGGTGTGTACTAGTGGATCCATGTTTCTTCGACGTTTACGAAACGACGTAGAAACTCCTTCGGATTATGCTTAAATAGCGTCAAATACTGCGATCTCACGGTTGCGCTTGTTTTTCGGAATGATTCAACGTGGCACCCATCGCGCCGATAGTTTTCACATGCCCAAACTTTCTTTCAGGATATCTCTTGTCTCAGCTATCTCGCGCACCTTCAGTTGGCGGTCTGCCAATACGAGATCGTGGTTTTTTGTCACGTTATCCACCGTGGTAGCTATTTTCGGGACACCGAAGCGTGGCTCATCAAAAACCGACGTGCTACCAGGTTGAAACCCGTTAAACCAATTTTTGACGGTTGTCATCGAGGTAGAAGAGTCACCAGAGCGTCCAAGCGCTATTTGACTTCGCTGCGCGATTTCTCTTTCAAAAACAAGAATCGCGTCACCGACCAATATTGCTCTTTTCCATTTTTCTAAAATCTGCGACACGC
Organism: Diabrotica undecimpunctata; assembly: GCF_040954645.1. NCBI lineage: Eukaryota > Metazoa > Arthropoda > Insecta > Coleoptera > Chrysomelidae > Diabrotica > Diabrotica undecimpunctata. The sequence goes on from NC_092812.1 coordinate 73,187,497, forward strand.
CCCTTTCACACGCGGTCAAAACAACACTACGACTATTACGAGTCCAATTGGGCTGAAATTTTAACATTGCTGTGTCATGTTTGACGGCGGTCTACAAGAATATATTACACGATAGTAGCTTTTGCTTGAGATAGTGGCGCCATCGGGCGGTTAGTCTAAATACATATCGAACCGCCTACTATAGCTTTTTCTTTAAATCGGATCGTTAAATAAAAATGTCTTCAGTTCAAGTAGGATTCCGAAACGAATACAAAAGTGAACTCTATCAATTAATAATCTAAAATAAATAGTGGATGACGTGAATAGATATTTTTTTGTCAAATGATCACTTGTGCTCCAGTATTCGTTTTCAAATGGTTTACGTATCCGCCTTATATAAATTCATATATAAGCCACCCTGTGAGATTTATTGTATTTTTCTATTTATTTTCACCGTAAAGATTTTTTAGTTAATAAATCTTTAAATTCGCATGAAAAATCTTAATAACAAGTAAAAACAGATTACTTGTGTTAACGATATAAAAAAGTAATTGTGTAATTTCATTACTGACACACACGGTATTTTTATGTACCCCAGGCTAGGTGTTATCGATTCCGTTGTCCTTGTACTCAAAGTCAAAATCTTTAAGTCAGTATTCGTGCTTCTTCACGGATTGCAGAATAATGTAGTAATACTGGTTGCTTATTTGGAAAAATGCTGAAGGATAGAATTAAATTTTTTGAAATGAAAATTATAATATCGTGTGTCTGGTGTTTAAGTCAATCTGTAAACATCGATTAATTGTGGTATTATGTTTGGAACACACAATCTCTAGTTAGTTTTTTTTGTAAAATTCAAATTTGGTTTGTTTTTATTTATTATAATTATCTTAACCGTAGAATAATGCATAAATGGCTGATTTAGTTGTCGACATCAAAATCGATTATTAATACAATTAATAATCGATTATTGTTAAGTTAATTTCTTGGTTAAACGTAATGTTTAACTTAACTTCTTGGTGTTTTTTATAAGAAACATTATGCTTGGTTGTTATTGGTTTAAACATTAACATTTTTATATAAGAGAAATATATTTAAATTGAGAGAATGAAATCTCAAATGGTATATTGGTAATGAATTTGTTGCAACATTAAAAGCTCTAGGTGATGCTTTCGGTAATGAAGCACAATATACCACTTCAGTAATACTAAATTCTCATCATAGCTACAAAATCATTTCATAATTACAAAACTTATAGTCACCAAAAAAAAAAGCAAAGGCGAAGTAGCATCTAGATCACGACCTACTGATAAAACTCTCAGAACAGGGTCACTAGTTGAATTAAAATCAAAAGTTAAAGTCAATGAAATTTTGTTTCATTCGGGGAAAATGCCTAATATGCAAATTTTTCCATACAAAATAAAACTATTCCCAATCCTCAGTGTGCAAGAAGTGGTAAAGAAAACACTACATTGTCTGCTGAATACTTTGCTAATATCTTCCAATGCAACGAAAAACAGTCACGCTCTTGTCACGTCCAACAAAAAGATGATGGTTCATGGCATCGTCCGTCCGAATATTGCAACAAAGATTGTGATTGTCCATTAACGGTTTCGTTACAATCATTTTAGTAATTGGGCAAATACAAGTACTCGTTGGGCTGACCTGCGCAGTGGGATTTTATTATCTATATTCGAATTATCGTCTTCGGAAGATACGAATGATGAACATGCGCATAAAAAGCGATACAAGCAGTTTTGTGACGATTTCTGGGCAGTACAAAAGTTGCGTGTTGAAACACGCAACTATTGTACTGCCTATATTTACACCTATATTTACACCAACTATATTTACACCTATAAAAAAAATTAACGGAGTAGTATGAAGATACTCATCAGAAATTCCAACCAATATTCCTGCAATCACTCCTTCAAACCAAAAATAAATAAGTCACCTTAACTGTAGAAAAGCAACTGGAATAGATAAAATCACTCAAAAATGATTAAAGAGTTACCAATAATAAGAATCAATGAAACAGCATCGACAAACTTCCCTATAAAATCTGATATTACATAAGGAAGGATCCTTGGACCCTTTCTTTGTGTAATATATACTAAGGACCTGCCAACAAACAGAAAAACAATCACAAGAACTTTTGCTGATAGTACCGCCACACTAATGATCCCATTAATTGCTTCAAACATCCTAACATCCTACAGTGTCAGCTGGATAATCTTCAAACATGGTTTCACAAATGGAGAATAAAAATCAACGAAGCCAAGAAGGTTCAAGTAAACTTAACTCTAAGGAAAGAGCAAAGAGCAATCGAATGAATTATACTGACTAATCAACAGTAGGTCCAAGCTATCGTTAGAGAAAAAACTTCTCTTATAATATAATTATTTATTATCTTTAAACTATTTTCGGTTTCATCATCATAAGTGGCTCGACAATCCGTTGTGGATCTTGGCCTGCTCACAAAGAAGTCGCCACTCCTGTCGATTCCTGGCAACTTCCCTCCATCTTCTAACCCCTAGAATCTGTAGGTCTTCTTCCACATCATCAATCCATCTCATTCGTGGTCGTCCTCTGCTTCTTGTGCCCTCTGGTTGTGAAAATGTTAATCTCTTCGTGTATTCGTGATCTGACATCCTAGCAATGTGTCCAGCCCATCTAAGTCTCTGCACTTTAACAAACTTCACAATATCTGGATCGGTGTATAACTGATACAGTTCAAAGTTGTATCTTCGACGCCATAGCCCATTTTCATTTACGGCCCCAAAAATCTTTCTAAGAATTTTTCTCTCAAAAATACCAAGAAGTCTTTTATCATTTTGAGATAAGATCCACGTTTCAGCCCCATATATCAAAACTGGTCTTATTAAGGTCCTGTATATATTAAGCTTTAGTGCACGTTTTATATTTTTATTTTTTAAATGTCTCCGGAGGCCGTGAACAGTTCTGTTTGCTATTGCTATGTGTCTTTTTATTTCGTCGCTTGTCGTGTTTGTTGCGTTTACTAGCGATCCAAGATATGTAAATTCTTTGACTTGCTCAAAGGTATGGTTGTTAATTTGAATTATTTCTTGGATATTTCGAGGGTTTTTAGAAACCAACATATATTTGGTTTTTTCCTCGTTTACCACAAGTCCTAATTCACTTGCTGCGTCCGCAAGCCTTGTAAAACACTGCACCATGTCTCTCATACTTCTGCCCACTATAACTATATCGTCAGCGAATGCGAGAATTTGCGTCGATCTATTAAAAATAGTTCCATTCATTCTAATATTTAATTGTCTGATTGCCTTTTCCAAGGCAATATTAAAGAGCAGACACGCCAACGCGTCCCCCTGTCTTAGACCATTATTAATGTCAAAGAACGTAGAGTTTTCTCCTTCAATTCTAACGCATGAGCTTACGTTTTGCATTGTTAGGTGGGTCAACTTAACTAACTTAGGTGGGATCCCAAAGTCTATCATTGCATTATATAATGCAGTTCTTTTCACACTGTCATAGGCTGCTTTGAAGTCAACGAAGAGATGGTGTGTTTCTATGTTATATTCTAGTGACTTTTCTAGAATCTGCCTATGTGCTTGAATTTGATGTGTAGTTGACTTTCCAGCAGTAAATCCGCATTGATATTGACCAACAATATCCTTTGTAAAATGTTTAAGTCTTTCAGATAATACATTGCCGAAGATCTTATACGCAGATGCTAACAGAGTAATGCCTCTATAGTTCTTACACTCCAGTTGATCCCCCTTTTTATGCAATGGACATATTATTCCCTTCAGCCACTCTTCTGGTACCCGTTCATTCTGCCATATAAGTACTATTAGTTTATGGATTGCTGCAAAAAGTTGATCACCACCTTTTTTATACATTTCCGAACAGATGTCATCGATTCCTGGGGCTTTATTGTCTTTGAGTTTTAGGATCGCATCTGACACTTCTCTTCTTGTTGGGTCTTCACTGTGTAGTTGACGTTGTATATTTTGTTCATTTTCTATATTGTACTCTCCTTCAATATCGTTTATATTTAGATGTTCGCTGAAATGTTGTGCCCATCTGTTAAGAACTGAGTTTTTATCATGTAGAATTTCACCGTTAGTGTCTTTACAAATTTTTAATCGTGGTTTAAATTCTCGACGGCTAATATTTAAGGATTTGTAGTATTTCCTCGTTTCATTTTTATCGAATAAACTTTGTATCTCACTGAGAGTGTTCTGTTCGTATTCCCTCTTCTTACGTCGATGGATACGTTTTTCCTCTCTTCTAAGACGTCTATACTCTTCTTTTTTTCTCCGTGTACAACCTGCGTCAATGGTTTTTTGATATGCTGCGTTCTTTCTATTTGTGGCCATTTCGCACTCATGATCAAACCAATGATTTCTTTTTTCTGATTTGGTTTTGCCCAATATTTCAACGGATTTCTGTAACACAATATCTCGTATATTTGCCCATAGTTGGTTAATATCTTCTTCTTCTTCTAAGTTTTTTGTCCTTATTTGGTCTTCTATTTGCTGTCTGTATACATTGGCAATGTCGGGATCTTTTAGTTTATTAATGTCGATTTTTTCTCTCCTTCTTCCCATCTCCTTTTTTAAATTGGATATTCTCTCCTTAAATCGTGTTTTAACTAGATAATGATCACTATCTATGTTTGCTCCTCTAAAAGACCTAACATCTAATAAGTTAGAGCAGTGTCTTGCATCGATGATTATATGATCTATTTGGTTAATCGTTTCATTATCAGGAGATTTTCCAAGTTCCCTTATGTATATCTTTATGGGGAAATCTTGTCCCAGCTATAACCATGTTCTTAGACATCGCAAAGTTTATGATTCTGAGACCGTTATCATTAGATTCTACGTGTAGGCTCTCTTTTCCGATGGTGGGCGAAAATATATTCTCTCTTCCGACTTTGGCATTAAAGTCTCCTGCTATTATTTTGATGTCATTTTTTGGGCACTGATCGTACTCTCGGTCTAGTGCCTCATAGAACATGTCTTTTTCATTATCCTCTTTTTCTTCCGTTGGAGCATGGATGCTAATAATGCTTATATTAGCGAACTTCCCTTTAAGTCTTATTCGCCATGTCCTATGATCAATAGCTTTGAAATCGATTACACTATGTTTGACCTTGCTGCTTACAATAAATCCGGTACCAAATTCGTGTCGGGTAGGATGTCCACTGTAGTAAATATTGCAGTTATTTTTTTCCAGGATGCCTGAACTAATCCACCTCATTTCCTGTAAAGCAATGATATCTGCTTTGGCATTATTCATTTCTTGTATGAGCAGAGCAGTGGCTCCAGGTTGATAAAGGCTTCTTACGTTCCAGGTGCAAATCTTTAAATCATTATCCTTATTTCGTTTGCGAGTTCGTCGTAGGTTAGACAGTCCGGTTTCCTTCTTTGTAGCTCTCATAACAAAAGGTTTTTTACAGGGTTGGGTAGTTAACCCAACGCCAAACCCCCTTTTCGGAGGGCCATTTCACCCGCTCTCGTCAGTTCCCGACACAACTTTCCACCCGGGTTGGATACCGGATCTCCAGTTGGGTTGCTCGGTTTACAGGGGATACCAGCATGAAGGTGAGAGTCGGATTTGAGTAGAAGAGGCTAATTGGAGTAAACTGGATTCAACTCCATGTTTTCGCATTCTACCCCTTTATCCCCCTATTTTCTATTTTCGGTTTATGTAATCGAAATTTAGTCAACCAGAATATCCAATATTGCCATTATCCAGAAATGTCTGTCTAAGGTCCTTTTTATAGTAGCCATCGCTGCCTGGTATATCTCAAACCAAACGCTGCTCGAAGATTTAAACGTATATTATTTCAAGGACAGAGATAAGCATCAATCATCATGATAAACTATAAAATCATAATTTTAGTGTACTCTATCCACTTCAAGAACCACATATCAATAGAAGATTGAAGAGATGCTGGCCAGCACACTTACGAAGATAACAGGGAGGATCTCTGTCTCTAGACAAAACTTCATCACGCCATTGTGTAACCGTAAATCTCTAATCATCTAATTAAAATTGGATTTTGTAATTGTAAATTGTTTCTACACCCACAGTGTTGTCCTCTATTTTCAATCAAACATTATGACGATTCCGTAACGTCATTATGCAAAACTTTATTAACCGTCATAACAGTATTCACGTAATTTTTGGTATATGCAGTGACGGAATAAGATTTTACTTCGGTTCTGCCAACACCAGGGAGCGCTCATGTGATCCTTGTATTTTATCAAATTAAAGATCTAATTCTACTCACTCACTATATTTTTTTGGATAAAAAAAAATATAATTTTAACTTTTAATACTTTTTAATAACTAAATCTTTTTAGAACTGTAAACAATATTGTGATTCAAACATTTAATTTAAATGTGTAGACACGTCTACACATAATATAATTATGTTTATGCAGTGGACAAATCTCGCATTTGAAATGTACTTTGGAATTTAATTTGAAATATGGGTCTATATTCGTTGTGACAAGGAAAATAAATGTGAACAAAATAGTGAATTAATCTGAATTTTCTGATCTGTTCAATTTGGTTCCTTTAATTTTGGCACATGGTGGGATAAACATTTGTTATTTCCTTTTAAATAATTTTATTTCAAGGCAATAACTCAGTGCCTTAATCTTAATGTAAGTCGTAAAGACAAATTAAATTTACTTCCAATTAAAGTTCTTATGTAGTTCTAAAAGCAAAATGTCGGTTCAAAAATATTTGTTTGTCTTCTTAAATGATTATTTGATTTTAACGAGATGATCTTATAGCAAAACCAATACTTCCATTAAGAAAACTGACAAATAAAACAAACTGTTCTTAGTAATGTAGTTTGTTTTTCTTAATAATGGCGTAATCAATCGACCTTGTTGATATTTCATAGACCAGTCACAAATAAAATCATAATTATGTCATTGATTTGGTTATTAGCCTATAGTAGACTTATTTGTTTACAATAATTACCTTCGACGATAATTTTTCACGCATCTGTATCAATGACACAATTCTGAGAGACATATTAAGTATGACATCTTAAGATATTATGTATATCATATTTTCCAGTATTGGTACTTTTCGTTACAGTACCACGTTTCAATCAGCTTTGTTTTACGATGATTTTTTCAAGGTATCTTTGCAAAACATTAATTCAGGTGTTAATTCAAGGAAAATGGTCTATCTTGAACTTAATAGGTGAGGCAATGAAGCCCTAAACCTACAAATTTACGGCAGCAAGATAAATCGCTAAGCAACTTTTTGCATTCGATTCGAGGAGGTGCCAAGAAAGTTTGTGAACATAATTCATGATGGTAAAATAAAAATTACATTTTGTGCACAAGGAAAATGCATTTCCAGACTCTATGCCAATAAAAAATTTGCGACTCTGAAAATATTGATGGAAATGAGTTCAATTTTGTTACTCTGGGGTTTTCGAGGTCGCTGAACACGAATATGATGACGACGATGGTCTTCGAGCTAATTAGTGCAAAGGGTGTCCCTCATCTCCTCGAGTTTTCTGTTATTTTCATTCGAAATCAATCGAAAGTCATTACTCGAGCTGTTTTCAAGGTCGCTGAATACAAATAGTTTGATGAAAGACAAATATCAATGGTACTCGAGCTACCTGGTGTCCAGGGTGTACCTCGTCTCCTGGAGTATCATGTTAATTTAATCCAAAATCAGTCGACAGTCATTACTCCGTGGTTTTCGAGTTTGCTGAACACGAGTATTTCATGATAAATGACCTAAAAATACCTCATGCAATGTTTATATAAAACTTCAAAAAATTAGGACTGATGAAGTGCTAGGTGATACATATTATAATATCTCCAGTAGCAGTTCCCGCCTTTTATAACCGCCGTCGTAATATTCGTGTTCATCAACCCCAAAAACTTCAGAGTAATGAATTTTGACTGATTTTGAATGAGAATAACAAAATTCTAGGAGACGAGATCTACCCTAGGCGTCAGGAAGCTCAAGTACCATCGCCGTCATAATAGTCGTGTTCAGCGACATCGAAAATCCCCCAGTAATTAATAGTTGCAAATTTTTCATTTTACCATCATAAATTTTGTTCAAAAACTTTCCTGACACTTTCCCGAATGCAAATAGTTGCATACCGATTCATCTTGCTGCGGAAAATTGGTAGGCTTCGTGCTTCATTGCCTCGCCTAAAGTCAAAATCAGATCTAAACCCTTTGTTCTCTTTTAATAGCACATTAGAATACTTTAGTTCGCCATAATCCACCAATTTCTTTTATCACTATTTATTATTTAATTTAAAAAATTTTAAATTAAATGTTTGTTTATCTCCCAACAGATAAAATGTTTATATTTAAGTATTAGAAAAATCGCATTTTTCGATGTAAATTGTTAGTAATTAAAAACAACGCGGAAATGCGTTTTTTTTTTTGCTTACTGTACTTAAAGTTCCACAGTCACTCTACTTTACCTTACAATCTTACAAAAATATGATTTAAACGCGATGTTTTTAAATATGGATATTGGATCTCTCTCTTCCTCTTAAGATGCTTATTCACTACGGATGTTGGCAACTAACATGGCTATTTTCACTTTATTGACTGCTGCTGTAAATAATTCAATGGTAGATAGTGAAAAGCACTTTCTAATATTATAGAGAGAGCCAGGAAATTCTTCGTTAGAGTCCCAAGATTCTACCCCGTAAAGATGAACCGAAAATACATAATATCGAGAAGACGGTTCTTGGTTTTTATTGGTATATAATGGGTCTTAAAATTTTGCTCATTGTAACAAACGCTGCTCTAGAGTTCTCTATGCGCTCTCTAATTTCACATGAATGCTCCCACAGATTGTTTATATTGTTATCCAAGTAAATGCACCTGTCAACTTGTGTTATTTGTTCTGAATTTATTATTAATTTTTATGGCAGTGTATGGTTTTTACTTACAATCATAAATTTTGTTTTTTTATTGTTAAACTTGCGGCCGTATTCTTAAATAGTTTCTACTAACTTAGTAACTAGTGTCTGTGGATTCTTGTTTGCGCAGTTACTTCTGGCTTACTGTACCCAATTTACCTTTTATGTTGATTATTTCACGTTCATCTTTATACTTTTCGAATATTCTTTTACAGTTTACTCCTCAGTTGGTTTGTAGTTTCTAAGTTTTTCTCATTTCAATTTTAAGCTCTTCCTTCTTGTTGTTTTCCTTCAAATCCATTATGCCATATCTTTTTATTTTTGTTTTTTTGATCATATTAGTTTCCCCTAAAATTAACCTATTAGAGGATTGTGATCTAAGCCGATGTCCGCTATAGGATATGCGACGATCCGTGCAAAGGTATTTGTGAAAGCGTTTATTGATTAGACTCTCTTGTGAGTATCTTGGGGATGATTTCCATGTAAAGAGTCTTTTTCTGGTGTATGTGTCAGTTTTTCTTCGCATTCGCTACATATCTATGTTGTTGATAAGATGCTTTATAGCTTTTATAGATTACGGATCCAAAATATCTGTCTTGACATAAAATTAACTCCTAGTCTTGATTATAAACAAGCTGAATTACTTGTGCTACGGTTCATGTTGGACTCTTGTAAATTTATAAGTTGAGTCTTATAAGAGAAGAATATTTTTTTTAACGAAAATAAACTTTGCAGCTATTATTATACCAGCTCTTTCTATTATTATCGGTAGACAGTTAAATTGAACTAATAACTCTAATCTCACATGTTTTTTACAGTTTAAAACGGCCTGCTGTAGAAATATTACAGGAAATATTACGTGAGTTATTAAAACTTACCCTTCTATTACTAAATGAGAGGTGATAATTTAATGCTAAATAATAAATTCCGCTTTGGAAATGTTTGTGAAAAAGTATTAAATACGAAACGAAAAATAATTATTTTCAGATAATTATATAACTCTGACGCATTTCTTGTAGATACGTAACTTGACAATTATTCTCCATTCTTTGACGTATTTTTAGTTTTTCAACCTCCGATCATTCTCAGAAGAGTACCTCGGAGTAATCCTTGATATGAAACTTACGTGGAGTGCTCACGTTGCAAATATTTCCACTTAGGTAATAAAGGCTTTTTCGACGTGCCGTAGGCTTTTTGATAAAACATTGAAACCAAAAATTATCTAATGGTCATAGTTACTTATGCTGATTTGGTGGAACAAAACAACGCAGCAAACGCAATACTGGAGTTACAAAAAGTGGAAAGACTTGCTTGTGTAGCAATTACGGGTGTAATGCGATCATGATACATTTGAGGCTTAGAGGTAATGCTGGACCTTCCTCCTTTTCATGTACATGTATGGAGAATCGTTCTAGAAAGTAGATGCTTTTAGGCCAATATGAGCTCAAAATCACCAGGTTAATCCATCTTTAGGGATGACTGGCGTGTGTTGAATTCGGGGTAGAGGAGTACATCGAGTCCATTTCTCTCTAGAAGTAGATCCTGCAAACGGATGCTTTCCTGTTATCCTGCCTGCCAACTAAAACCACTCTCTCTTACTTGTGCGCAGAAATTGGGATGGCCGCTGCAAGGCTGACGACACTTTCGTGATGTTTATCTTCTTCTTAGCGACTGCTGGGATATAATTGTGTACACTATTCCATCACTCCTTAATTCCCGTCATCTTCACGACCATCTCTCTCACAGTCACAGGGTTCATACCTGTTTCTCTACTGTCTATCTACTTCCAGCATTGTGTGAGTCACAGTGTCGGAGTATTCGCAGTATAGGCATTTGTCTGTATCTGTTTTTCTGAACGTATGAAGATACGACCTAAAATACCCATGTCCTGTGAGCACTTGCACCAGAAAATAATCCAGTCCCCTGTGACTTGTGACCACAGTCCACCCAGTCCCTTAGGCTCGGGATCAACATTTTAGTCCACTGGGCAACATATTCTGTGCTGTTCCACTCTTCTTGCCATTTTTCCATTGATCTTTCCCTTTCTTCTTTTTTATGGCAGTCGTCAAATGCTTTCTTCTCTCATAGAGATGTCTCCTTTCTACTAACACATTCAGAGGAACGCAACCCGATAGTCCACAAGGCCGCCGCAGATACGGTCATGTAGGCGCATGCTACTCGCAACAGATTCGTTCTGTCCACTCGTATTATGAGCCCCTTGTAGGTCGGTATCTCTGCCGCAATACTCCAGACTATTCAACGTCAACGGTTACGTCAACCAGCGTGCTCTTCTCAATAATGATCCTTCTCTCAGAAATATATTCCGATAGCACATTGCCCTGCAATGCCCGCATCACCTCTTTAGTGTTGAATGTGTTTCTAACATCGAAGAGCAGCAAAGCCGCCAGCCTGTTCGTCCCCAATGTTGTGCAATGCCTCGAGTACACTTAAAATAACCTGAATTGTGATCTTCCCCTTGTAGAATTATTAATTAATTAATTAGGCAACCTAACTGGGAATCTATGAATAATAATTGAATCTGGGAATAATTTTAAGTGTTTGAACAGCCTAATCCATGAAAGTGGCCGTAGTCATTATGTCTGTAAAACAAAATCACTCTAATCACAAGAGCTGTCCTCACATATTATACTAAGGTATCAAAAATCACAGCATGGAGTAGGAATAGGGGTTACTCACTACTACCAGACAGCCAATTGCCCTCGAAGATTCTTTTACAAAATTTCAAGTAAAATTGTTAGCAGTAGATTGAAAAAATCTGCAAATATTTCCTTTTTTTTATTTTCTCAATGTATGGTTAAAGTTGTATCGGTCCCAGTGGGAAATAGGAGTAGAGGCAGACCACGACTGAGATGGAGGGACGGTGTGGACGAGGACGCAAGGAAAATCGGCGCGGCAAATTGGCAACGGTTGGCGATGAACAGAAACGACTGGCGAAATAGACTGGGGAAGGTCAAGGCTCAACTAGAGCTGTAGCACCACTGATGATGATGGTTAAAGTTGTTTCTAGGGTAAAACTATTTTTGTTTTTTTCTTTGAAATGATTGGTTTAATTTTGTAATTACCAAGAATTGTACGTAGCTTATATTAACATACTGTATTTTCTTGTTTCAGATTATTGAAAAACAACCGCTCCTATCTGCACAGCTATCCAAATCGTCGATATCGGCGATTATTGTCCTGTATAATCAACGTTTTTAATTCAGCGGTTCAAAATTGCTGCCATGGGTCGCAAAAAAATACAAATATCAAGAATTACCGACGAACGGAATCGTCAGGTAAGAAATTTCTGTTTTTAACAACATGATAATAAATAACTACTTATCTATTACTGATTTGTGAGTTAATAAAAATCAAACAATACGCTACAAAAAAAGAGGTGGAAATTAAAATGAATTTATTATTAAAATGATACTTGTGTTCTCTCACTTAAATTTTTCTTTTTTTAGATTATAAACAAAACATTATATTAAGATATTATTTAAAAATATTAATTAAATCGATAGTACTTGTAAAACATTTTAGTAATTTAGAAAGACCTGACAACCTCGTCTTACGATAATTATATACATAATTTCATTTTTATCTAAAAATATTTTTTGTAATCTTTATCTGTATAAACGTACTATATCAGGATTATATGTGGATAAAAATACATCAAAACACTGACCAGAAAATTGCATAAACTGAGACTTTTGAATCGAAACTGTATTAGGCGTAGGGGAGATTGGGTAGAAAAGACTACCTAACACTTTTTTACTTGCATCTTCCAAACTTTATAACTAATGGAAACACCACCCTAACCATAGTTTTAAATAAAAATTTTTATTATAATGCTTAACAAAAAATGCAAATACACTAACACGTTTAAAACTATAACCTAAAGTGAAATGGCGTTCTGTCCTGTATACCCCAGTATGCGGAGCATAGGGGAGCATCAGTTAGTATTTGCAAAATTCGCATAGTGCAATCATGTGGCCATTTATTGCATTGCTGACACTTTATCCAGCCCTCTTCTTTATTGTTCCGTCTATCAGGTTCATTGCAATAGATACATTCCGAATCTGAATCTTCACTACTGTCACTGCTATCCTTCACTGGCTGCTTTTTCTTTTGACACAAACTTCAAAATTTGAACCTGCTTCTGCAGATCTTTGCTTGATTTCAGTTTTGCTATCTTGCCTAATTTTCCTAATTCCTTTTTTGTTTCTCAAGATCATCTTTATTTGGGGTGCTTGTCAAAATTTTCGATATCTCCTTTTTAGTATTGCTTACTGGTCCCAGGTTGACAGGTCGACGAGGATAATTATCAGATATGCCGGTTCCAGACAATTACTGATTTGGAGTGGCAGGTCTAGGAGGGCGAATTATTTCAGATTGGTGCAATATTGACGTGGGCAAATCTTCTGAGATGCAAGAAGTATCAAATATTGTTGAAGGCAGAAAGTCAGTCTCGTCAAATATTTTTGTGTTACACGCAAATATGCCGTCACTTTTTTCAACTCCTTTAGTGCCATTTTCAACAGTTGCTACTTTTTCAAAAGCTTTGCAGCATAATTCTACCGTTTAGTATATGGATATTCTGCTGCATTCAATAGCTGCAGTGTGGAGGTAATGTTAAAAGAGTTATGTTATTTGCTCTAGCTTTTAAAACAGCTTCTAGCTGTCTGTGACCAATATGGCCGTCCAAGTTTAGCAGAACTGGATATTCCTAAGTAGGTTTTTGATAAAATGATCGAGATATACGAGAAAGTGGTCTTTGTCCATCCAACCAGACTCATTTGCGTAACGTACAACACCAACTAGTGCTCCTTTCATTAGAAGAGGTAACATTTTTTTACGAGGGAATAGAAAAAACGAGGAATATAATTTTCTGAAGATGATAATATGCATCCCACTGTTATATTGGAACCTCTTTCACCACTTATAATTCGACCGACTTGTTTCTGACCTTTCTTAGCTAATATGTTACTAGGTTTCTGTACTGTACTGATTCCCGATACGTCATCATTTCACTTTAAAGATCATATAAATGGTTAAGATCATTTCTATTAAAACCTACCGCTCTGTTGAGACTAGTACCTTCAGGCTTTCGCAGAGGGTGACATTTCAACAGTCCTTCCAGCCAATTAAAGGGATGTGGTATTTTAAGCCTTTCAGCTAAGTAAAAAGCAATGATGCTACAGACATCAAGTGGTGTAAGTCCGTAAAATCTGTTTTGCATATCGAAAAGATGTTTTACTAAATTTTTGTCATCTTCACTAAAATCAGGCTTAAAACTGCCCGGGAGGGCCCCTGAATGGAACCCTTGTCAGCCCTTACTAATTTTAGGCGTCATATCAAGCAAGCTTTTGGAATCTTGGATTTTTTAACTGCAGCTCTCAAACTCATGCCATTCTGAACAGCGATGGTAGCCTCATTTGCTGGTGCTTTGTTTGGGCATTTGGGCGAAGCCTTCTTTTCTTGTAATTCCACATCTGAAAGCATACACTAAGCAATTTTGCTGTAAATCTATAGGGACACGCAGGACCAGCGGTCGTATATGCCCCAACGTAGGTGGGCCTCATTGCCCCATTTCACGCGAAAAAAACTATCAAGCATAACCTCACAAAAAGTTTAGTTAAAAGATTAACGCGTGAAATGAAGGTGAGATGTGAACTTGCACACATTTAACAGCAGCGGGCTTTACATACTGTATTTTCTAATAAAATATCAGAAAAGTTCAATAAAAATTAGAAAACTTACCTTAAATTATCAAATTATCTCATAAAATTGACACTTTGCATTACCAGCGTTCACTGACTCTGTACTGAAGCACGGTTTACTGTTGCCAACCTCCGGTAGGAAATTCAGGGCTAAATTCAAATTAATCATTTCATATCTGCCAATGTTCCTATATGCCCCGGTCGCCCCTACCTATCTGTTTATAGGCGCCCAGTTTATTATATTCATTTTTTACGACTATTATGCATTATATTGCAAAACTATATAATAAACTGACTGTTTCAGGATAAAAATGCTAAAATCAAATACTTATCGAAATATCTGCAAACGAAATGACCTACAAAAGATACAGATATTTGATAGGTAGATTTGATGGGTAATAAAGTTGCTATTACCCTCATTTGGAATACAAATCGCTGGATTAGAATATTAAAACTAGAAGAATTGGAAGTGTACAAACTACGATTTGTCGACAACACAGTATTTATCGCTTAAGTAAAAAATAACTTGCTAAAGATTCCTAAAATCAAGAATCTTTAATGCACTTTGCAAAGATGTGGGTGCAGAACACTTTTGTGAACAAGTTTTTTGTAAAAAGTTGGAGCTGTGGAAGAGAAATGTAAAACAAAAAAATAGAAATGTTTGCAAAGTGTGAATGAGTGAGTCAAAACATAAAAAAAAACAGTATTTTAAAGTTGTTTTTGTGACAATAGAAAGTCATTTAGCCGTGTTGGCACAGAATTCTAAAAATTATTTTCTTGCTGACGACAAATTGGTAGCAAGTTACGAGTGGATTAGGGATCCATTCTCTCAAATGCAAAAGAAGAAATTTTCATATACTTTGTTGCAAGCGGCGAAATCAAGAGATAATTTAGTAATAAATCTCTGAGTTTTGGGCAGGAGTGGATGATGCCTTTTGTCCACTGAAAACAAGAGCAGTTCGTATAATATTGTCATTTTTAATATCCTACCTTTGCGAGCTGGATTTTCTGCGATGGTTTCTTTAAAGACAAACTGAGTATAGACAATTAACTGAGAATGGATATTTGTAATATGAAACCTATTTTTTGTAATGTCAGAATAAATAATCTTTTTGCTATTCTCTCTGTGAATTAAACTTTTTTATCGTAATTAAAAGTAATTGTCATTTTTTTCTGTTTTGATGTACTAGCACTCCCCACGTAGAGGTATGGCGCCCCCTAGAGGGCGCACCCCACATGTTGAGAAACGCCGTTTGAAGGATAAGTTAGCTACTGGGTACGAGATACTTGTTTCTTCAACTATTCTTTTTTCCATTTATTGTTTATTAGAAATCCAACATTGTTCATTTTGCTATTTTATGTTCCTAGATGGAATACTTACATTGAAGTGTTAAAGAAAACTACAACTGAAGTGTGTGGAATCAAAAAATGTAATAGACAATGGAAGAGGACAAGAAGCCAAATAAAACCAGTACAAATAGCTTGGGTATGGAAAGAATATTATGAGAAAAAATTTGATACCGAAGAAATAAAGGAAGACAATTTAATAAATGAATGCGAAGAAAATATAGAGCTAGAGCAAATAAGTAGAGAAGTAATAGAAGGATTATCAAACATAAAAAGAGGCAAGGCAGGTAAAGATGATGAAATTGAATCGGAAATGATAAAATAAATGAGAGAAAAAGGAATAAACTTGCTATGGAAACTATATAAAGAGGCGTGAGAAAAACAAACAATCCCTAAAGACTGGCAAAACAGCTTTATTGTGCCAATATACAAAAAAGGAGAAAATGTAAACTGCGACAACTATAGAGCAATATGTCTGTGGTCGGTATGCTTTAATTAAAATATATATGAAAATAATAGGGAAGAGACTAAGATAAGAAGTAGAAATGGAATTGGGAGAAGATCAAGCGGAATTTATACCAGGAAGACAGACAAATGACAACATATATATCATTAGGAACCTAATGGAAAGAAGCATATACACGGGGGAAAACTAGTAGTAGCATTTATAGACCTAAGAGCAGCATTTGATACGATAGAAAGACAAATTATAGGGAAATACTTGAGGAAAATAAATGTACCAAATACATTGATAAAATTTATAGAAAGTACTTATAAAGTGGTAAAAGGAAGAGTACAAATAACAGGGAAAGATCGGAAGAATTTAATTGGAAGAGAGGTATTAAACAAGGAGATATTCTCAGCCCTTTGCATAATAGTAATGAACGAATTGATAAGAAGTACTAGAACCAACTAGAATAGAGTCCTTAATGTATGCGTACGACATAGTACTAATAGCAGATTCCGAGAATAAACGGCAAAAACCAATGGATATATGGGTAGAGCAAATAGAAGAACGAAAAATGGAAATAAACGAGGAAAAAATGAGACAATAATAATCACCGGCAAAAAAAATAAGAAAAATAATAAAATAAAGATCAAACGTAAAAACTCAGAATTTAGACTGGGAAATAACAAATAGACCAAATAAATCAAACAAGTTATACTATACTATTCGTTAGGCCAAATATTGGGAAAAAGAAAACTTACACCAGAGACAAGGATAAAAATATATAACACAATAATGGTACCGAAAAACATAAAAGCAGAATAAATGCAATGGCGATGAGACACCTAAGAACACATGAATTTTTATGGACATCTGATAAGGATGCAACACAACATAATTAGAAGAAAAGTCCACGAAGCAACACATCGTAAAAAGAAAAAGAGGCAGTTCAAGAAAAAAATGGATACTGCAAGTAGTAGAGGCGGGAAAAGTTTAAAAAAATCACTTGAGAAATTGAAAATCATGGCAGGAAATAGAAAAGAATGGAAGAGATGGGTGAATGGAAATAAAAATAGCTAGCTCACATCCAACACCCTGATAAGGTAAAAGAAAGGGAAGAGAGAAAGAATGTTCCTACGTAGTAGAAGGAGTCCCCTGGCGTTAACTCTAATAGCTGTTCATCTTCTGTCTTTCCATCGTTTCTGTCACATTTCTATGTGTCTCTTTTTCCAGTTCCACAAGTCTGGATCGCGGTATTATAGTGTCTTTATAATATAAAGCTATGTTTTTTTTATTAACCGTATCAACCAGTGAGGGCTATTAGCTGAAGGGCAAAATGCAGTAATTACAATATAAAATAACAAAGTAAATTACAATTTCAGTTTTTTTGTTAATTAAAAATTAAACTTATATAATATTAAGATCGATGAAATTAATTTGTTAAGGATATTTATGTTAAATAGATAAGTTATTAAAATGGCAATTAGGTCCTAAGACTTGCAATATATTGTCAGATATTGAGTGTTTGTGTTTTCGTCAATGTATGTAGGACAATCTATGTCTGTATATGTGTTACAGATATACCACAGTTACAATATTCACATAAAGGGCGATTGGATTTAGAGATAAGGTAACCATGAGTTATTCTGCTATGCCTTATATGCAAACCATCGACTTATGTATAACTGACGGTCAATTCACACCATGAATTTATTGTAGTCTAATAGTGCATAGAAACGATTGTGTCTGGTGCCATTCATTTTCCCATACATTTAGCACCTTTTGTTTAACAAAACACTTGAAATCGGATACCAACACTGTATTCACTAACACCGACGCGACGACGCACTTTGTATTGCTTCACGAGCATAATGGTCAGCTTTTTCGTTGCCTTCTTAACGAGTATGAGATTTGATCCAAATGAAACGAAAATGTTTTGCTTCATTTAGAAGATGTAACTATTGCTGAATTAGATAGAGTATGGAATTATTTGTATACAGCTGTTTTATTGTATGTAATGAACTGAGGGAGTCAGTAATTATCACGGCTTTGCAGAAGTTGTGGTCGTACAGTTCCCTAGACAGGATGCTACTGATTGATGGTAATTTAAATTGTAATATAGTATTTGGAGTAACAACTGCTGATCCTACACCATTAGTGGATTTGGATGCATCTGTATAAATGTGGTAACAATCGGGAAAACAGGAAAGTTTGTTACGGAACAATTGGTTTATTATTGCCTGAGAGGTTTAAAATTTTTGTATTTAGTGAGAGTTAGATCACATTGTATAGGAGGTATGGTCCAGGTTGGCGCTAGAGCTTTAGTTGACTGTTCAAATAAAGCTATGCTATTTTATTTATCTAGTTGTTAAGACTTTAGCTAGTTGTTTAAACTCAGATGATCCTCTGCCCACCTGGTTTGATCCCTAGAAGCTCTTCATCTTTCTGTTACATTTAGCTGATTACCATTTATATGTTTTCTGTCTCATTTGTAGGACTTCCGACTTCTATGTTTGCCTCTTTTTTCAGTTCCACAAGTCTGGATGGACTTTATGGCGAACGACAGTTGTATGTCTTTATATAAAGCGTTTGGATGGAAACCTTGCCGTAATCTCTACTAATTGTTTGGGGAAAGCTTATTGAATTCCTTTCCTCAGAGGGTACAGTACCAAATATTTTAGAACCATGGAACTATTAAAGATATTTCTTTGATATAACTTAGCAGAACACAAGGCGTTGATTCAGTATGTGTTTGGTTTTATCAATTTCGTCAATCTGATCCATCATCTCTTTATATTATAATAGTAGATTTTCAATTCGGTTTTCAAGTTGAGACTGCAGACCATTAGTTTCCGTACCTGCGTTTTCTAGCACCCATTTTGCTATTCTGGTGATCTTGGCCTTTAATCAGTTTCTCTTCTTGGGAATGATTATATTTGTTTTTATGCCTGTTATAAAATAATACTTTAGACTTGTTAGATTCGCATAAATTAAGTTTTATAAATGAAAATAAAGTTTCATTATAGTTAACCACGACTGCTTTAATCTCAACTTTTAATACTCTCAACAAATACCCATTCCAATACAATTCCCACGTAATTATGTACGTTCATAAAAATTTAAAAATCATAAACAATAACAATTATTAGTAAGTCTTTGAATCAGAGTTTGTTTTTGAAAATTTATGAAACAATACTTTTATCGTTTCACTGATAAAATGAATTTTTCGCAGTTATCAACGATTTCTCATCACTTACGTAATTTCAGTTTTACAGTTAGAGATACTAGGAACATTTTCTAATGTTAAGAAAACATTTATTACAATTAGCAAGTATTGTACTAGAGTAGAGTAGAATCAATATAAACTGGAAAATTACTGAAACGGAACATTCAAAAATGCTGTCAGAATCCTAACTCAATTAAAATGTATATCATACGAGTATATAAAATAATGAGAAACAATATTTAAAATGTTTAATACGTCATCATTATCAAAAACGAGACCTAACAATGAAAACCGACACAAGAAATCTATTTAGGAAATACTATATAAATATGAAAAATTTAATTGGGGAGCTAGGACTCTAAATTGTTTGACTTCTACAATCGTATCATTCATTCATAATTGGCCCAAAGGCTAATATATCTATATCGCAAAAAATGTGTTTTTTTGAAAAAAAAATTCCTGAGCGTTCATTGGTTTTAAAAAATCTGAAAACTCAGAAACATAATTTTAATGCCCAAAAACCCTCTGATTGTTTTCAGATTTTTTGGATTAAAATTTAGCCCAGGAGAAATATTTGAATTTTTCAAAAAAAATTTAAGTTATGTAGGTAATTTTTGGCAAACTAAATTATTATTTTTCGTGTATTTTTTGCTTTCTTTTGAATAGCGGGGTTAGATTTTACATTTTCTGTCCGGAAAATTCGGAAAAACCCTGTTTTGGTGTTTTCCCATGGTTTTAGCACATAATCTCAACTATATGTCAATAAATAACGATTTTTGATATTTTTGTTTTGGTATTTCTAATAGAGCAAAAAGGTTTGCCATTCTCAGACCAGAACATGTCCAAAATACGAATGCCCTATTTTTTTGATATGTTCCATGTTTTTAACACATAACCTTAACTACATTTTCCGTTTTTATAGCAGGATCATATTGGTTATTTCCACACCGAAACATAGATACCCTGAATTCGAAAAAACTGCATTTTCCGGTGATTTTTTACATATTTTAAGCACATAACCTGATTTAAATGTGACAAATAACGATTTTTGTTTCCCCCCTCTTTTATTCGAGTCGTGATTATCATTTAAAAATATTATCATTTATGAATTAAATTAATACAATAATTATATTTAGTTTCATATTTGACCTTTTTTTAATTTCTAATAATAATAATGAAATATAAAATTACAAAATAGTAAAAAATATTCAAAATCATATTATAATAATAGTTTTAGTCTTCGTCACTATCTTCCTTTATTACGGGGTCAGTATCTGATGTGATAAATAAGTCTAAATTTTTGCTGGTCTAATAATTTTTTAATTTACATTGCATTGCTATAAGGTAACAAATATTTGCGGCAACTTAAGAACAGGACACTACAGTTCTTAATCCTTTGGCACAGTCACAATCATCGCCCAAAATACCGCCGTACGTGAATAATTCGACATAAGAATATTCGACATAACATTTGTAGTTCTTGCTATTTTTTATTTGTTTTGACCCAATTAAAACTTTAATGATACTCCCGGCGATAGTTCCCGAGGTACTTTAAAATGCCCTCTGGTCGCCGAGTCTACGCCGAACTCCTACCTGCTAAACCAGACCCTCCTCTGCCATCCAGCGATCCGGAAGCGGAATGGCCGCTGTAAGGCTGGCATCACTTCCGAAGCACTACCTTTATTCATTCATTCTCCATTCATACACATCCACACTCCATTCATCAGCAAGGAGGCTCCTTGTCTCGTTCTAAGTAGCGCGTAGAAGACCCTTATTGCTCCTAGTACGGCATCATTCCCAGACTGGCATTTCCTCCTTCCTCACAGTCTGACTCACGCCTATTTAACTCATACAGTGTGACCCACTTCTCTAGCTTCAACTTCCAGCATCTTTCACTCTTACCCTTGCCGTTGGTCCAGTTGTCTTTCTTCCTCTTCCTTTTTCTTGATCACTGCACGGATATAGCTGTGTATGTTAGTCCAACCTGATTTATTTTCAATCATTCTCTCAACCATTTCTCTCACTGTAAAAAAATTCACACCTGTCTCTCTCTCCATTCTGCTCCTTTCCACTATCCATCTGCTGCAATCTAACATCGTATGTGTTACAGTGTCCGAGTATCAATAGTATAGGCATTCATCTGTGTCAGCCTTTCCGAACCTAGAGAGGTAGGCCTAAAACATTCGTGTCCTGTGACACTGCGTCAGGAAATAATCCAGTTGCCTGTGGCCACAGTCCACCCAATCTCTTATGTTTGCGATCAGCATTTTCGTCCACTGTGGCACATCCTCCGTGTTGTTCCATTCTTCTTGCCATCTTTCAATTGACCTTTCCCTTTCCTGTCTTCTTCTCTCGGCCACAGTAAGGTTTGGGCCTCTTCTCCCATAGAGCTCTTTTCTTTCCACCGCCAAAACATGCAACGAAACACATCCAGTGATGGTCCACAAGGCTGCCGCAGACACAGTCCTGTAGGCGCATGCCACTCGCAACAGACTTGTTCTGTCCACTTGTGTCATGAGCTTCCTATAGGCCGTTATCTCTAACGCCTCGCTCCAGACTGGTGACGCGTAGAGGACGATATACTGTACAACACCGTGTAAGACCCTCCTCCTTTCGGATTTGGGTCCCCCAATGTTGGGCATCACCCTCCCCAACGCAGCCGCACTATTCGCAGCCTTCCGGACCACCTCCCGCACGTGCTCCCCCCATTTTCCATTCTGGTGCAATGTCACTCCTAGGTACTTTACTTGTTTCTTGGGTGTTAGACATGCTCCCGCACATTGCAGTTAAACACTTTGCCTGTTCCTTGTCCCCTTCAAAATGATAGCTTGGGTTTTCTCTGCCGCAAGTTTTAGTCCGTGCTGCGTCATCCATTTCTTTACGATGCGGCCTGCGTTCCGAACCCAAAGCTTTGATACTGGCTTTATATAATTTTTAACTATAGTAAAATGCAGAGCAGATCGTCACGAAATAGTTATAAGAGCCCAAAAAGGTAATATAAATGCTAATTCCGACCGAGAAATCGGAAGACACAAGTAAGATGAAGAAATATTTTGTGAAAAACTTATTTAGCCATATATAGTTAAGGTTATGTGCTAAAAACATGGGGAAAATATCAAAAAAAGAGGGTTTGTCATATTTTAAGCTTGTTATGGTTTGAAAATGGCAAAGCTAACTCCGCTATTGGAAATAACGAACAAATAACAAAAACAAAAAAAAATTATTGACATGCAGTTGTGTTTATGTGGTAAATATCATGGGGAAAATACCAAAAAATGGGTTTTTTCGAATCTTACGGATATTACGGAGAGAAAATGGCAGATATAACCCCGCCATTTAATAGAACGAAAAAAAAATACACGAAAAATAGTTATTTCGAAGTTTATCAAGAATTACCTACATAACCAAAAATTCTTTAAAAAATTCAAATAGTTTTCCTGAGCTGAATTTTGATCTAAAAAATCTGAAAAAACTCAAAAGTGTTTTCGGGTAAGAAAATATTTAAATGATAATCTTTACTCGAATAAAGGGGGAGAGAAACAAAAATCGTTATTTGTCACATTTAAATGAAAGTTATGTGCTTAAAACATGGGAAGAAATATCAAAAAAATGGATTTTTTCGAATTTTGAGGTTTTTCCTTTTCACTGGCCGTATAGAATGGTCTTTTTCATGTCTAGGAATGCTAAATATCCTACATCATATTGTATTAACGTTTTTTCTCTAATTTGCTATAAAGTCAATACTTACGTGCTCTTGTACGTTGTATGTAGGCTTAAAACCATTTTGTATATTTGCTAGTCTTCGATCGACTATTTCCGGGAGTTTTTTTCTGAACTATTTCCGAGAGTGTAAAAGTTACGTAGATTAAACATTTGAAGATGAAATAAGCTATTATTATCTAATGTAACTTGTAACATTGGACCTGCAATTACAAATAGTGAATTAGAAAGAACAACAAAAACAACTAAAAATGGGAAAATAGTAGGGTTGCAGTTATAATTCGTGAAAATTATAGAATAATTCACAAAAACATAAGCAGTATTTGCCTATTTAGCTACTTTATAAAATTTGTATAGGAGTTTTCAAAAACTTTATAATAATAGTCTCCCGTTTTATACCGCTCGCGGCTTTGGGAGTATAGCAGGGTAGTCTGCTATATCTAGGGCCTACGGTATACAAGGAAGGTAACATGGCCAGTGCTACGCTTCAACCGCCTATTATTACCCCTGGTTTTACCCAAGGTACTCATTTTGTTCAGGCTGAGTCGACCTGGGGCCTATAGACATTTTTAAAAATGTCTAGTTGTTCTTGCCGGCGGTAGGATTCGAACTCCGGACCACCGGCATGCGAGGCAAGCATCCTACCGCTTGCGCTACGCAGGCCCGGGCTGAAATTTTTCTATGAACAAAACGAACTAATTTTAAAAATTTCTTTTCAGTCTAAATAAATCAAACTGGAAAAAATCAGGTTCGGTTTGTTAAAGGTTGTTGAATGTTAAATTAAAAGTTTGTTAAAAAAATTTAAATTTTGCAAGAAAAGTCACTTTGCTAAACTTTTAATTCACAGTCAAATTTGATTTTTTTAATTAAAAATTAAGTAATTATTTGGGGAAAAAAATTAGTATGCCATTTTAATTATCTATTTGTCTAATTTATATAAAATTCTTATTAGTTTTCAAAAACCCTAAACAGGGTGACATTTTTCCTATGGACAAATCGAACTAATTTTTTAAAATCAGGCCTGATTTTTTCCAGTTTGAGTCACGTCCGGTTTGTTTGTTAAATTTTAAATAAAAAAAAATTGTTCAAATAAATAATTTTTGCAATAAAAGTTACATTTTTTACATTGGTGGTTCACTTTGCTAAACTTTTAATTCATAATCAAATTTAATTTTTTTAATTAAAAATTAAGTAATCGTGTGAGGAAAAAAATAAGTATTGCATTTTAATTGTCTATTCGTCTTATTTATAAAATTTTCATTAGAGTTTTCAAAACCGTATACAGGGTGAATTTTTTGCTATGAACAAAACGAACTAATTTTTTAAAGCTGGACCTGATTTTTTTGTAGTTTGAATAAATCAGTTGATTAGGTGGTAGTAGTGTAACGTTTCACCAAAATATGAGACACATCGAACTTATTGTTCAAAAGTTATGACGAATAGAAATTTCAGTCAAAATTCACAACTCACCTTGTATATTATTAAACAATGAGAGCAGACACTTTTAAATGGTCATTTGTTATTCCTCATAAGGGCCATACGAGGTAGGAGTATGTACTGTTCCTCGGGACTTACCCTTCATAGTCTAATTAACTTTCTTTAGTACTTTAAGTTCTTCTACAGTGTTCGCTTTCTCTTGCCTGGAGTTTCTCGTATATGTCCGTCCCATATCATATTTCTTAATATTTGTTAATAAATACGATCAACAGGTACAACAAATGTAACTGGAAATTAAAAATAGTTTTTTTTGCAGGTAACATTCAACAAGCGCAAATTTGGAGTAATGAAGAAAGCATACGAGTTGTCCGTTTTGTGTGATTGTGAGATAGCGCTAATCATCTTCAGTAGTAGCAACAAGCTGTATCAGTATGCCAGTACGGACATGGACAAGGTTCTACTTAAATACACAGAGTACAACGAGCCCCACGAGTCACTTACTAATAAAAATATTATCGAGGTACATCAAATCCAGCAGCAACTTGCTAAATATGTGGCTGATGCAAATACGATAACCTGTGTAGTAAAATACTTTTTTATTTTTGTTTTGATTGTAAAATATTTTTTGACAAGATAGACTGTTTATATTATAACAAAGATAAATAATTAATAGGTTAAGAATTGCAGTTTATCGAATGAATATTTTTATAAAATCCTATTCTAAATACAAGGTGGAGCACAACTATAAAATGAATATCTTTAACTGATTAACTTAATCACCCTGTTATCGTAGTAGATTAGTTAGTACCTAATTAGATTTTAAATGATATATACATTGCCTAAATTTACAAATAGCAAATACTGAAAAAGATTTAAAATAAAAACAATGTTTTAACAACGGCGATGGACTATTTGAGACAAGGCTTAGGTAGAACGAAATTTGAACGAGTTGGAAACGACTAAATACATAATAAACAAAAATAAGCCAGGGGATTCAAAAAATATCTATTGAATAAATTAAGACGTTTCAAAAAATGGAGTTAAATGGAGAGAAAAATCATGAATGCCTAAGTTCTTCATTGAACTCTCTCTAATAATTTTTCACACACGATACATTCCTTATTTAACATTAAGGGGTGGAATTTAAAAAAGGGGTTGACAAATGACAGATGTCCCTTTTGGAATAAAAAACTGTTTACGGTGGCCCACTCTATATAAAGTGGAGTCTCTTAAAGATATAGAGGGTTTACTACAGAAGTTAAAAATGGTTGTTTGGACATCTTAAATATTACAAAAATAGACACAATTTCTGTATGGTTAAAAACTATTTTAAGGGTACTATCTACCATTTTACGATAACGTATAGATGTAAGATGTTTAATATACAAATCGAAAAAATGCTCATATGCTCCTATGAAAAGATGCACTTTTTCTTTCTTAACTTTTTTTCAACATCAAAAACCCAAAACATAGACAAATGCTCATGTTCATCTTATTCTTTAATTTTTATAAAACAAAGTTTAAGACATCAATCTTCAGATATTCATATTATTGACCTATTTTGTTGTTGATCTTTATCTTTTGGCTTTTTATATAAAACCCATATTATGGTTCTTGTCGATCTAATTGCTCTTAGACATAGGTTTGTTTATTGAGCACAAGTATTTTGCAATGATTAAAAGTAAAAACTGTTGTTCGTCATCACCAAGGCCTTTCATTCCTAATGGAATGTTCACCACTCTTACCCAGAGCTTTCTGATTCGATTATTGCGGTTAATCACTATGCATTCTTCTTTTCATTGTCAAAGTTTGTTGTATGACTTTTTAATGATGTTTAAATATTCATCATAATGTTGGTATACCTATTTAAATATCTCTCATGTCTTCCATGGCGCATTCTTTCTCTTCGGGCTTTCTTTATATCTATATAGTTCTGTGAAGTATGTTTCCCACGATCCATTATCAATTTTAAGTGGACCGCAATTTCTTTGTTGCGCTTTTAGGTATCCAAATAGTTAAGCGCTGTCATTACTATTCTCTTCTAGGCAATCAACTCTTCCATCCACAGCCTATCCATTATTATTCATCTATTTCTTGCTTCGTTTTTCTGTTTAATTTTGATTCTATATTGAGCCATTTTTTCCTTCTTTTTATTTCCCTCTGTCCTAGCACCTTTTGGGCTGAATTCAAAATGGATTCTTTTATATTTTTTCATATTTCCTCTGTATTATTTGTTTCTGTTATATTTTCCTTTAGGTTTGTCTCATATTGTTCTCTTAGTTCCTGTACTCTTAACTTCTCCAGTTTCCATCGTCTTTTGTTTTGTTCTCTCTCTTTTAATCACCTTCATTTTTATTTCCCCTGTTACTAGAAAATGGTCTGTGTCCGGGTTTTCTCCTCTATATAATCTGACGTCATGCATTATTGTTTTCCATTTTTTGGATATTAGTATGTGGTCAATCTGATTGCCATCTGTTGTGCCAGGTATCAGCAATGTTACTTTATGTTCTCTTGTGTGTGTGCTTCTAATGTTTGTTATTGCTGCTAGGTGGCATAAATGTTCTTCCGTTATCGTTTGTCTCGTCATGAATAGTTTCTTTCCCTGCTACTTTTACATTGAAGTCACGAACCATTAGTACTACGTCATTTCTGGGTAATCTTTCTTCCAGTTGTTCATATAATTCAATTTTATCATTTTCTGGTGCGTTTTCTGTGGGTGCATATATGTTTTTGATTGTAAGATTGGCTTGTTTGTTTTCTATTTTTATATATAACATTCGTCCATTTATGGCTTTGAATACTACAAGTTTGTCCCTTATACTATTGTTGACCATATATGCTGTACCATTTTCCCTTTCTTGTTTTCTTCCGAGTAGTGTATTGTGTAATTTTTCTTATTAATATTTCCTTCTCCTTTCTCTTACTTGTAGTGCTAGTATATCTTTGCATTTCTATTCCATAATGTTTGAACGTTCTAGGTTCCTAGTTTTATTTCCATTTAGTTCCATTTTTCTTCTTATTTTTTTCTGTATATCTTTTTCTTATGTTTGATTCATTGTTCTCTTTCAGTACTAGTTTCGTCATCATGTTTCATCATCGTTTTCTTCAGTTTTCTTTACAGTATCTTTAAAACTGTTGTTATTTTTCTTTTTATATAGCTTACATTTTGCTATAATTCTTTTTTTTTGTATCCTCATAAGCCGCCACCAACTTTACAAGTTTATACTTGCAAGGTCTCTCTTAGTAGGATTTTGTAAAAATTATTTGTATTAATTTTGGTATAAAAATAATCAACTATTATAGCAAACTGATTATTTTAATCAAATTTGTAAAAATAAATATTTTAAAAAAATGTCATGTGTCTGCTGGTTTACAAGATAATTGTGTATACATTTTAAAACATGATAAAAGCTTGTCAAAAGTATTTTGATCAAACAGTTTTTTATCGAATGATTAACTAACTTTCCTAATCCAATAATTGATGCTTTTTTTCTCTATAATGTTATCGATTTGCTGCATTGCCTGGTATTCAAAGTTGTTGCTAAAGTATTGAGAAACCCTAACCTTATTAGATTTGCTAGTTGTGTGCTAGATGTAATACAATTTTCACATATATGATGCACGAAATTTTATTGTCAAAACCATTACAGGTATTCAGCCATCCACTGCCTAATATCATAAATATATGTGTGAGTTTTGACTAGATGACCTTAAGCTGGCTCCAATCTTCATCGTTATGGTTGAGAGGAGAAGCAGAACAATAAATGTAGTCAGTACATAAAAAATGCATGATTAACTTGTTAAAAACTTCCTTTTTTATGGTCATTTCATAACGAGATTCTCTTCAGAGTCTCTTCACAAATTTATTTTTTAGTGTGAAATTCTCGGTAAAAATTTCTATTATTATGCGTAATATGTTACTGTTTATGCTGATTTTAACTTTTCTGATCGTAGCTGATCAGAAAGATCATATCTTTCGTGTCTCGTTATTTGTCTCATTATTTAGAAATTTTCCCCATACATGGTTTTTACGATAAATCGTTACTTAAATTTCCTAATCAATCCAAGTCAGCATTTTATTCTAGCCAGATCTATTCCATGCATACATAAAAACCTGCGAATAAAGCAAAAATACCACTGGGTCCTCAAATCGGTTTAAGTATATGTATTATTTTTATATGTGAGAACTGTATTGTAGAACATGTATTGGTCTTTGGAAAGTTCATCAACCAATACACTTAAAACTGCAAAGATTTTTTTAACCAGCTACCAGAGTGGGGGAGTACTTAATGTTCAAATCGAGTTATACACATAAAGCTTCATAAAATTATTTCCACATAACTAATTGATGAACTTTTTAATTACCATGGATCATATTTTTAATCTTACTATATAAAGGATTCTTTAAACATATATATTATATATCCATATTTTTAATAGAATGTCTGTTGTGTAACTGTTCAGTGGAAAACGGAAATCTTGAATTCTTCCAGTTACTTGTTGCTAAATATTATTTGGACTTCCCGTGGTTTTAGTAAGGAACACAAGACCGTAAATTAAACTATTTAATACTTCTATGTAAACGTTATAATATGAAAAAACTTAATTGTTTGTAATGAAAATAAAAAATATTACAAATATATTAATATTATAATATTATACTACATGTTGTTACTTCGATGAATTGAAACAGAATGCTTTTGCCGTTTGCCGGAGGAGGGTTGGTTTTACCATCTTTCCGTTAAGAAGTAACGGGACTTCTTACTTATCTTCCCTTAGCGACAAGCTGTCGCCAAGCCATGCTTGCGTCGTTCCAAAGACGACAGATCCGTCGTCAGGTCGTTTAGATTTTAACATAAGCCGCCCCCTTTGAACGCCATAAGGGGGTTCAAAAAACTCAAATGTATAATGTCCAAAAGTCAATATAAAAAACTAAAGTTGATTTTCGTTCGGTAGTACACATAACTTCATAACCGGACGTTTGTATACACCAGAGTTTGTTTTTAGCGTTACACTACGCACAATTCCGTCACTGCCGGCATGGATGTCAGTTACTCTACCTAAGGTCCATCTAAGAGGTTCCAGTCCATCTTCTTTAACAAGTACTAGGGAACCAATCTTGAGAAGGGAACTGCATTGTTTCTTCCACTTGACGCGTTGCTGAAGAGAAGAGACGTATTCTTTGGACCATCGTGTCCAATAACATTGCACCATTTGCTGCACCCTTTGAAATCTGCTCAACCTGTTTTCCATAACATCTAACAGATTGCGGTCAGGAACTGACGTGAGAGGTGATCCAACCAGAAAATGTGCAGGTGTGAGAGGAAGTAGGTCTGAGGGGTCATTAGACATAGGAAAAAGAGGTCTGGAATTGAGAATTGCTTCAATTTGAATCAAAACAGTGGAAAACTCCTCATAGGAGAGAACCGTATTGCTAATTACTCGTTTAAGATGGTATTTTACCGATTTTACCCCTGCTTCCCAGATACCACCAAAATGAGGTGAACGCGGCGGAATGAATTTCCAATCGATACCCTCAGAAGAGAGTGTGTCATGTAAGGCAGAATTGTTAGTCTTGAGAAAGTTGGAAAGTTCATTGTTGGCACCTTTAAATGTGCTCCCGTTATCGGAAAGAATAGAAGCGCATTTACCCCGTCGAGAAGTAAAGCGTCTTAAAGCTGCTATAAAGCATTCCGTAGTCAGACTACTCACAACCTCCAAGTGTATAGCCTTTGTGGCCAGACAAATAAAAAGTGCTACATAACCCTTAATAGTCTTGTAGTTCCTCGTAAGACGGTCCTTTAAAAGAAAAGGTCCAGCATAATCAAGTCCCGAGTGGGTAAAGGGTCGTGAAGGAGTAAGACGTGAAGAAGGTAGATTACCCATTAAATAAGTTTCGAGTTTTGGAGCTGCCTTGAAACATGTGATGCAGTTTCTCACAACCTTTCTAACGACATAGCGTCCATTGAGAGGCCAATATTTCTCTCGCAAGGAAGATAAAAGTAGCTGTGGACCAGCATGCTGTAATTTCATGTGTTCATGCCGTACAAGTATGTCTGTAAAATGATGTTTTTGTGGAATTACGATGGGATGCTTTCTCTCGTATGAGATGTCAGCGTTGTGAATTCTTCCACCAACTCGAATTATGTCATCTTGATCAAGAAAAGGATTCAGGGTGAGAAGTTTGCTTTTATGATCGACCTTGCCATGCTTTTTGAGATGTGTGAAATCATCAGAAAAAGACTGATTTTGCACAATGCGAATAAGACAAATCAGAGAACAGGCAATTTCTTCACATGTTAAATTGGTGAAGGTTCTTTCTGGCATGGTTAGCCTGGAATTTTTGCAGAAACGTAATATGTAGGCTACAATTCGTTGTAATTTAGTTAAGGAAGAAATTTTGTAAATAATGTCGAGATTCATGCAAATTCTTACGGATAGATTAACAGAAGATCGAAGTTCAGGAATTTTAACCTGTTTGAAGGGTTGATGAGGCCATAAATTTTCAGATAATAAAAGCCATGGAGGGCCATGAAACCATAGATCGGAATTTTGTAGTGCCGTAGGTGAAATACCACGTGATAATAAATCTGCAGGATTTTCCTGTGTGTTTATATATCTCCAGGAATTAGAATTAGTCAACGATTGAATCTGTGAAATCCTGTTCGCAACGAAAGGTTTTAACAAGTTGGGAGATGTATTGATCCATGCTAGAACAATGTTGGAATCACACCAATAAACAATTTCATCAAAATTAATTTGTAGTGATTGCTTTACTTTGTCCACCAATTCAGATAAGAGTAGGGCTCCAGAAAGTTCAAGTCGGGGAACTGTAAGAATATGTTTCAAAGGAGCTACCCTGGTTTTGGCACAGAGTAAATAACAACTTATATTTCCTTGAGCATCTAAGGAACGAATAAAAATACAAGCACCATATGCTGCAGTAGACGCATCGGAAAATCCATGTAATTGTATGGATGTAAAATTTGAAACAGTAATATATCTAGGGAATTGTAATTTATTAAGATTGACTAATTGGGATTGATAATTTGACCATTTTGTATGAATATCCATGGGTACAACTTCATCCCAGGAAATTTTTAGATGCCATAAGTCTTGTAGAATGATCTTAGCGGTTATTGTAACTGCTGCTAAGAGACCAAGAGGATCAAATATCTTCGAAATTGCAGAAAGAATGTGTCTCTTAGTAATCCTAGAATTGTTTGCAGTAGGTTGAACATTAAAGAAGAAAACGTCTAATTTGGGATTCCAAAAGAGACCCAATGTTTTGACAGTTTCATTGGAACCTATGTCCAAAGGAGTGTTATCTATATTATCGATTTTTAATTCGGTTGAATTTGATTTCCATTTACTTAAATGAAAGCCATGTTTTGAAAGTAATTCAGTGGTTAAAGATTGAATACGTTTAAGTTCGTCTAAGGTGGAAGCACCGGTATGGAGATCGTCCACGTAAAAATCGCGTAAAATGATAGACGAAATATCAGGAAATTTGTCAGAGTAAATGTGAGCTACTTCTTGCACACATCGCGTTGCTAAAAAGCTGGCGGAAGCAGTGCCATAAGTCACAGTATTTAGAGTATAAGTCTCAATAGATGAATTTGGATCAGATCGCCACAATATTTTTTGTAAACAACGCTGATTTTCCTTTATAAGAATTTGTCGATACATTTTAACGATATCAGCAGTTAAAGCAAATTTGTGTTTTCGAAAACGTAAAATAATAGTAAAAAGATCGTCTTGTAGTGTAGGACCTACCATAAGTATATCGTTCAACGAAAAGCCAGTGTCAGTTTTAGCAGATCCGTCAAATACGACACGAATCTTGTTACCTTTGTAAACGCAATGATGAGGAAGAAAGAAGTCTGGATGAGATACTAAATTTGGAGGAAGTTTAGACATATGATTTAATGATGAGTATTCACTGATGAATTGAATGTAATCTGCTTTCAAAGTTGGGTTAGAGTTTAATTTCTTTTCCAAAGAGAAAAAACGTTTGGTAGCTGAAATCTCTGAATTACCAAGATTTGATAGAGGTAACTTTAAAGGAAGAGAGACAATGAATCTGCCTGTAGAATCAAAGGAAGTAGTTTCTTTAAAGTGTTTCTCACATTGAAGTTCTTCTTCAGAAAAGAACTTGGTTCTTGGAAATTCTTCAAGTTCCCAGAATTTCTGTAACTGATTTTCGAGATTTCTGTTGCTAGAAAAGTGACAATTTGTTTTGTTACGAGAAAGAAAAGGTATAGGACCGGATACAATCCAGCCAAGCTTGGTTTTGTGTAAAGTTGGTTGACCATGTGATAGCTTAATTTGACCAACGCATAAGAGATCCCAAAATGTGTCTGCACCGATTAAAATGTCTATAGGAGACGAAACGTTAAAGTGTGGATCGGCTAATGTAACATTAGAGGGAATGTTTAGAGATTCCCTGTTTAGTGTGACTGAAGGCAGTCTTCCAGTTATTTCAGGCATCACTAAACAAGAAATTGTACGTGTAAAGTTGATTGTATTTGATTTGAAGGTAAGAGAAGTTTTAAGATGAACCACAGAATTTGTTTGATTTATGCCATAGACAGAAAAATCAATTGCAGTTGTGGGTAATTTTAAAGTATTAAGTAACCGTTGAGTAATAAAATTACTTTCCGAACCACTGTCCAACAGTGCACGAGCTTCATGCATGTTACCTTTGGAGTCAAAGACCTTAATTAAAACAGTAGACAGTAAAATTTGCGACGAACTAGCAAAATGGTTGTGAGTTGTTAAGGAGTTTGTAGTTTGATTAGAAGGTGTTTGAGAAGATGATGCTTCCAAATTTGGAGTGTTCTGAATAGAATTATGAAAATGCAAAAGCGTATGATGAGGTTTGCCACATTTGCGACAGCCAGAAGATTTGCAGTTTTTAGTAGGATGTCCAGAACGTAAACAATTGATGCAAAGTTTTAAACGTTTTGCTTCGTTTAAGCGAGAGGTTGGCTGTAATTTGCTAAAATTAGGACACGAATAAATAAGATGATTTTGTGAACATAATGAACAATTTAAAGTGTTGCTGTTATTGTTCGTAGATACAAAAGATTTTGCTTTGGTGCGGAGTTTATCATCGTGATTATTAAGAGATTCCAGAACTCTACATTTTCCTTTTAAGAATTCTGTGAGCTCATTTAATGTGGGTAAATTTGTAGCGTTATCTTTCAACGATTGTTCCCATTCGCGGTGAGATGTGTTGTCCAATTTTGTAGTGACTAAGTAGATAATAAGAGGATCCCAACCTGTAATGTCTATTTGTAAAGATTCAAGAGATCGTAGATGTCGTTGTAAACCGTCTAATAAGGCTCGCAAATCATTATGTGAGTTTCTAGAAATGTTGGGTAAATTGAAGAGCTTTTTGATGTGGTTATTAACCAGAAGTGGTTTATTTTCAAACCTTTCCCTTAAAAGTGACCATGCTGTGGCATATGTTGCATCAGAAATATCTAAATTGCGTATTGTATCTGCAGCAATGCCCTTTAAGGATAGTCTTAAATAGTGAAATTTTTGTATGTTCGAAAGTTCGGAATTTGTGTGGATGATAGAGTTGAAAGTGTCTCGAAAAAATAACCAGGTGTCGTAGTCGCCTTCAAACGAAGGTAAATTAATGGTAGGTAAACGTATATTTTGTTGAGAAATGTTACCTTCACTTGTGGAAGGTGTAGATGATTGGAATATCTGACCAGCAGGAGGAGTCGAAAGTTTGGCAAGAAGTTCTCTAGCTAGGCCAGTGATAGAAAAGAATGGATTTTCAAAAGATGCTCGTTCCTTGTCATGAATAGTGGATGCATTTGTAGTATAGTTTGGGTCAGCAGCCTCAATAATTGATTGAACATTATCAAAATCGTCATAGAGCTTCTCAACTTTCTCAAGGCGTAACTGTAAATCCCTAAAGTTAATTTCAGTTGCAGGTAACTCTTTGACAGAGTTAAAATAATTCGAGAAACGAGTTAAAGTGCCCTTAATTGAAGTGCGTTTAATTTTAGCATTATCAGCAGCTTCAGCCATAGTGACAAGTAAATTTATTAAATGTAAAATAAGTAAGGTACAATGTTAAGTATTATAACTTGTGTGTTAAATGAAAATGTAACTAAATGTAAATTTTTTGTGCTTAAAAAATATAAAATAATAAAATTGCTGTAATAAAATAGCACAGAAAATGTGTAAATGATTAAAGTGATTTAGATGTAGCTTTATTTAGTTATAAAGCGTGCCCGAATCGTTGGAAAGCCGAATCGGTTGGTAAATAGTACCCAGAAGTTGTAAATTAAGAAAATATGTCAAATATATCCAGAAAGGATGTAGAAATGACGATAAGGTGTGATTACGATTACGCAAATGACGAACCGTATTGGTTATAGAACCCAAAAGTGTAAATTATAGCAAATTATAGTAAATACATCCAAATAGGACGTAAAAATATATATGTTCAGTGATGTAGTGTAAGAATGCAGAAATTATTTAAAAACAAATCAAATTAGTTATTTTTAAATGTAAAATAAGGAATAAAACCCTGTAATAGTACACCACCGCGTTTACACCAAGTAAAATAATCAAATAAATGTTTCGTATGTTGTACAAAATAGTGAGTAATAACAAACAATTAAGATAGAAGTAGTTTTCCACCGAATTGAAACAAATCAAATGTAAATCTCATGTGAAAATGTAAAAAATGAAATAAAGGTAAAAGGAAAAGCACTAACCTTTGATATTTCGTATTTCCAAAGCAGCAAGCATCCAAATCGAAGGACCAGTATGTTGTGTAACTGTTCAGTGGAAAACGGAAATCTTGAATTCTTCCAGTTACTTGTTGCTAAATATTATTTGGACTTCCCGTGGTTTTAGTAAGGAACACAAGACCGTAAATTAAACTATTTAATACTTCTATGTAAACGTTATAATATGAAAAAACTTAATTGTTTGTAATGAAAATAAAAAATATTACAAATATATTAATATTATAATATTATACTACATGTTGTTACTTCGATGAATTGAAACAGAATGCTTTTGCCGTTTGCCGGAGGAGGGTTGGTTTTACCATCTTTCCGTTAAGAAGTAACGGGACTTCTTACTTATCTTCCCTTAGCGACAAGCTGTCGCCAAGCCATGCTTGCGTCGTTCCAAAGACGACAGATCCGTCGTCAGGTCGTTTAGATTTTAACAATGTCTCAATTCTTTTTACAGTCTGTTAAGCGCAACCTCTAAATATGTTTTGTAAAATCTTGGAAACATGAACAATAATGATGGTTAGAAGTCGAAGTGGCATAACGGAATTAACTTCTATTCTCCTCAAACATCTTCAGGACAACAGACAAGTAGTAAATACCGGTTTTTTCCTTATAAGTCATCTGCTATAAACTGATCATATTGTAGCCAATTGGCTTATCTTCCATTCATTCATCATGTCCATTCTAGAATTCTGGAACCTGTACCAGTTTGTACAGCTTTAGTGGAAGGTTATCACTTGTTGGAGTCACTTAGTAGTGTCCAAAAAGTGTTTACTGCCTACGATCTAGTGCCTCACAGTCATGCACAGTAAGGTTTGACTGTTGCTGGTTCTCTGCCACGGAGACTGCAGCCTTAAGTCTCCATTAAACAGCGTAATTGTATGTAGGTGTCCCTTGACTGGCGCATGTCAAATAAGGAAGCCTATTATGATTCTGAGCTGATCCCTGCTTGTTTTTCAGTACTACAGCCCTATTTTCTTTCAATACACTAAAAGATGTATTAGATAAGGCAAAAGAAAAAAAAGATATTTTACTAATTGAAGATTTTAATAGCCACATAGGAAAGGAAGATGACGATATAGTGGGACGATTCGGAGAAAATGAAATGAAACGACAATGGCATTCTGATAATTGAAATATGTCAATAAGACACTTGCGGATTTAGGAAAATCTACATTCAATTGATATTGAAAAATGATTTAAACAGTTATTTATAAATGAGCGAATCCTCTGTAGTTTTTATACATTCAATAACTCAAGAAATAATACAAATCACTCCCATGCGTATTAGCCCAAACTGTAGAGAAAGTGCAATAATTATTGAATTTTAGAAACCAGCGCAGCCTTACGAAGGGCAATGTCTGGAGTAACGTCCAAGTGTTTGTAACTCCAAATTGTTGGTAATAATTTTTTATGGTACTTTAAAAGTGCAAAAACGGTGTTTTTTGTACCTTAAACCTCCAAACCACTTTTAATTATATAAAAATTTTCGATATTGTGAAATATAAAGCTACTTTACTCTTGAGCGAAATTTATATTTTTTGACATACCTCGTATAACATTGTTCAAATTTGATATCTGATGGTTACATCTTAGGTTTTAGACCATGCATAACTTTTTAAAAAGTATAACTTTTTTTCGTAAAATTAATAATAAAAAAGTTTCCCATATGATGCCGACTTAATTGGACACACTGTATATATATATATATATATATATATATATATATATATATATATATATATATATACAAACAACACCGTTTATTAGGGTTGCAGTCAGAAAATTGGCCGGGATGAAACACTCTTTTGACTTTTTGTCTAGCTTTCGGAATGGTTTTATTCCTTTTTCAAGACACTGTAATAAGAAAAATATGTAAATATTTATAAAATATCACAATTCTTCAGTGCAACTTACTAGTCTTTGAGATTATTTGTAAAAGCAGTGACACTCAACATTAATAACACACATAGAATATAAAATAATGGACAAAATACATTGTAAAATTTTTAAAATTTAGGTACAGATAGTAAAACTTAGTTTATGGCATCTTTTACTGGTGTGTTTTAACTCTGACACATAGAGAACAGAAATTAAAAACCCTATGATTAAAAAGTAATTACGTGTACTTAATATTATATTTCTTTTTAAGAAATACTAGAGGGTGAAATCACCATCTTGGGTGATTTA
Source organism: Diabrotica undecimpunctata (assembly GCF_040954645.1). Lineage (NCBI taxonomy): Eukaryota > Metazoa > Arthropoda > Insecta > Coleoptera > Chrysomelidae > Diabrotica > Diabrotica undecimpunctata. The sequence goes on from NC_092812.1 coordinate 73,225,262, forward strand.
CTTTTTAATTTTTAAATTTTTTAAACCTGTCTTAATGGTATGCAACATGTTATGCATGTAAGTGTAATTTATGTACAGGTAAATATTTATTTTATTTTGGATGTTTTTCCAGTAAGTAACAATAAATGTTGCTCAGTTTATCTATGTCAAACTTTTTATTGATGCACGATGTACTAGATTTTATGGAACACATTGCCAAGAAAACACGTTTTGAATGGTTCTTTTCCTTTGCCAAAATACAAAATAGTATAAAAATATATATAAAATAAATATGATTGAGTAATTTAAAAAGAAATGTTAATAGTCACCAAAGTTTTAATCTCAGCTAAAAAAATATCGCCAATGTTCACAAATTTTTTTTAAAAAAAGCGAAATTGGTTTTTAACGAAGATATGATAAATTTGTCCGAACGCAGGAAATTTGAAGTTCCGAATTTTTCTTAACGAGGCCCAAAGGAATAGAGTTCTCTACCACCTAGTTCATTCGGCTACTCGAAAAAAAGTCAACTTTATTAATTTTTTTGACTGTAAATAGCGGTTTTTTAAAATAAAAATTACATCCTCATAAAATACAGGCCTTTAACTATTAAATGGCACCGATTTTAATTCTTAATTGTTGACAAAACTCGAAAAAGAATTGACCGGATCTTACAAAGTATCATTCAATTCATAATTAAGAGAGCTAAAATATAATATTTTTTTCATAAAAAAAAATAATTTTTATAAAAGTTATTTCAAAAACTAAAAATGGAAGAAAACATTGACATTTTTGGGCCTTCAATCATTAATTTTGCATAAACTATTAATTTAAATTTAATACAGCTTAGCTCAAATTAAAGATTTTTATATGTACTTCCATCATATGGTACTCACTTTACCTTAAAATGTTGATTTGATACAATAAAAATAAGAATAATAAAAAACGTTTTTTGCACCTTAAAAGTGCCATAAAAAAATTACAACCAACATTTTGGAGTTGCAAACACTTGGAGGTTACTCCAGGCAGTACCCTTCATAGCGCTGTGATGGTTTTAAAAATTTACTAATTAATACTCAAAATCATTCATGTTTTTCTCTACAGCTTGGACTACATTAGTTCAGTGAGAGAGGTCAAATAGGTTATTTAGTGGTTGTCGCAATATAGCAACGAAATAATAAAATCTCTTTATCATGTGATATAAGAATGTGATCCAAATAGTATGTGTGGTGTATGCATGTTAACCCCAAAGTTTTTCTCCATGAGCTGGTCCACTGACACTTGCAGGCACTTAATAAGAAGGAGCATAAGAACGGAGTTATGAGTCCTGACAGCCCAGAACCTGAGACTGAATATCAACTGACACCACGGACAGAAGCTAAGTACAGTAAAATAGACGAAGATTTTCAGATAATGCTACAACGGAATCAAATGAACGGACAAAGGGTAAGAAAATATTATTTTATAATAATTTGTTGTTAGAGGACCATACATTATGACAATTTTATATAATTATATCATGTCTTTACATAAAGTATGTTACATTTTTATAAGGAATTGTAGTCTGGTTGCACATTATTTAACTGATCACCGGCATCCTTTGAAGACCCATAAACTTGCCACCACAGATAGGTAAACTAATCACCAGCATTTTTATCGCAAGGCGCCGGTTTCTAATGCGGAAGATTGCCTGTTACCTGTTACACTTCTTTTTTACGTGGTAAACTATTAAATTCAGGAATTATTTTAAGCAAATTGCTTTAAAATTTACCCAATAGATTTATTTATATAGGGTGTCTCAAGGCGAGTGGCCTATTAGACGTATTAGAGGCAATCAATGAGCAATTCAATATCCTTGTTGAAGGAACAAGGGCAAATGAAGAGAAAGTTTTCTTTTCGCATAGTTTAAGTAGCTTTTAATAGAATTTAGTGGAATTCCCAAGTATCAACCAATGCATTGTATTTGAATTTAATACATCCGGACTTGTATTATTGTTTTAATATCAAACCTTAGCAGTTTGCAAGCATTTTGTGGTCTTTACCTGCCACGGGGTGCAGGTCAGGGCAGGTAGACCAGTGATCAGTTTGCAAATCTCTCCTGGTATATTTTAAAATCCCTAGTTTTATTGTGGTGATGAGTTTATACTATCTGCTAGTGCATTTATGCTAATTGGTGATAAGTTTATGTGTACCCCTTTCAATGAGTTTTATATAAGGTTTTCGTGGCCTTTTTTTGACAATTTATATCATTATTTGCGTCTATATTGGTTTATTTTTATTACTGGCTAATATCATATGGTTTATTTTTCTATTTAATCCTCTCATCAACTCTTTAGTCTTCCCATTGCCTTTTATCGTAGCAGTTTCAATATGCCATTTCCTCTTGGGTTCTCATTTATCATTTGTTTAATTTATTAGGACCACTTCAATAATTGCGCATGGATTACCCCTTACATCTTTTTAATTTATTATTGATTTACTTTATTGATTGTGCACACTTTGATTACTACTGCTGTAACTAGCAAATTTCTCTATTATGTTATTAATCAATTCTCCTAATATCTTTATTTTATTATAGACTACAACCCAATGGGAGATTTTTAATGGATCATTTGACCCAGCTTGAATCACATATAAAACAATACTACAATATGTAAGAACAACTTTAGAAACTATGCCGTCAATATACCGACATTTTGGCCAAACATATTTGTACGGCATGTATAACTTAGGTAGGTAATACAAAAATAATGACCTGCAACCTAATGCCGTACAAAAATGTTGGTACCAGGAGTAGGGAAATTTTATTATTTCCGGAAAACTTTTTCCCCATTTTCGGCAATTTGGCGCAATACGGAATTCATACACAAAGTTTCGGATCGGTATTTAGATTACCCCATACTATAAGTACTGATAAGAATAGGCGACATAGTTTTTAAAGTTGTTATTACATATTGCAGTATTGATTGACCCCCTAAAAATGCCGCATGGGCTTGTAGTCTATTATATTCCTAATTTCTTCATATTAATGGTGAATATTGGCCATTAACAGATTATATCTTACATCGGCAATCAAAAAACTGAAACAAAAGATTGTAAAATATATAGGTGGTCCCATTTAAAAATACGGATATTATCCTTATATCTACGAAACTGTACATTTGGCAACGTCGAAGAATATAAAATTTTAAATCGCTGCTCCATCTAACCCATAACCAACATTTTGTTACTATATAATATCATACGGAGTGTTACGGATATCTTTATGGTTCCGTACTTTACGCGCTCACTGTGTAATAAATAGTCAAACTAATTTTTACCTAATCGTCCAAGAATAACATCTTTTAAAGTCGTGTAAAAATTGTCAGCTTTTCAAATATGAAAAAATATTTCGTTTACGAGTAATAGTTTAAAAGTTATTCTAATTGTTTATAAGTTAAAAATATCAGTAACTCCGCTTAGAGATTTTTGGTTATAAAAATGATTCTCTTTTACTATTTTTGATGTACATTTGTTTAAAAATTACAAAAAAACATTTTCAAAGTTTCAAGTATTTTTCCATTTCGTAGAAAAAGCATCTTAAAAAGATGCTCTTAAAAACTCTCTGAAAATGGCTACCGTTACCATAATTTTTTTATTAAAATACATTTATTAGTTTACAAAATATTTAATTTATTTATTAAAAAAGGGTTCGTTAAGAGTTCAATAAAAATTGACCTAATTGCCGTCCCCCTAGAAAAATCATCCGGTTCTCATTTTATTCATCAGACTTATATTTTATTTATATGTTTAGTAAATATCGAATTTTCCGAAAAACGGAACAGTTTTCGTCCCTGTTGGTTTTGAGAATTTCAGCATTCTGAAGACTTCAAAATAAGATATTTTAAAGAAATTTGAACTGCAATATAAATTTATAAAATGTATTATTAAAAATAAACTACTGAAATAACGTGCAAGATTTTTTTTTGCATAATAATTGTTTATAACAAGTTAATGCCCAATTTGACGAAAACCGATATTACAGTAGTTAATATTTCATCTCGTTACACTAGATTAAATCAAAACATAGAAATCGGTCTACAAATAAAGGAGAAATAACGAAATTTTCAACGAGATTGGATTTGAACATGCCACATTCAATTTTCTCGACGCCTACCATTCCTCTTCCCTCGCAGTTTCTTTAACATCATTTTAGACTGAACTCCATAAAGCTTAAATATTAAATTAGAAGTGGTGACAATTTTAAACGTTAATGTTTATAAATAAAAAAATTACGAATTTACAAAAACAATATCTAGCTCCCGGATTTCATGTTTTAATGAAATTTGTATGGCCACTTAAGGGCCATAAGTTCCTTATTTTCAGAAAGTTTCAAGAGCGTACTTTTTTCCCAGACAATGAAAATACTTAAAAATTTCGTGGGTTTTTTTGCAATTATTTAAACAAATTATTTACGGTTTTTGGAATTAAAGGTTTTTAAGTACTTTAATAGTAAAAAATGTTTTACATACTCACTGAAAATAGTCTCTAAGTTATCTCAAAATAACTTAATTTTTCTTGTTTTTATACGTTAAATCGTTGTTTCAACAATGACCCACAACCAAAAATTAAATCTTAAAATAACTTTATACATATATGCAACTATTTTTCAGTGTGATACCCGTTATGAATTACAATAAATTTTCGATGATTTTAGTCTAATTCTTCTTAGAATACCGTCTCCCTATGAAGGTTGACAATCATAATGGCTATTTTTATTTTTGAACTTGCTGCAACAAACAAATCAATCAATCTGAATTGATACCAATCACGTAGATTCTTCAACCAGGCATTCTGCTTTCGGCCTACAGATCTGCTTCCTTGAATCTTTCCCTGTATCAAAAGTCTCAAAATTTCATATTTTGGTCCCCTCCTCACGTGGCGTAGGTATTCCAGTTTTCTTGTTTGTATAGTGATGATAAGTTATTTCTTTACCAACCCTCTCCAGTATATTATTTGTAATTCTCTCAGTCCATGATATTTTTAATACTGTGCGAACCAGCGTTCGAAAGCCTCGATTCTTTTTAAATTGTATTTTTTTAATGTCCAAGTCTCAGCTCCATATAATAATATTCACAATATATAAGATCTAATGGTATGTGGTCTGATTTCCAAATTAAGATTTCTGCGCGTGTGAGTGGCTTCATTCGTAGAAATACTGATCTGGCAATCTCTATTCGCCTGTTTATTTCTGCAGTATGATCATTGGCTTCATTTCATCGATCAAAGTTCCCAATTACTGATATTTTTCTACTTGTTCTATCAAGTTACCATTTATTGTCAATATGCGGTGTATATGTTGTGGTCTTTTTGTAATTAGTATATATTTCTTTTTAGCGTTTATAGTTATTCCCATCTCAGCACTATTCATACTTAAGCTTTCGATTAGGTTTTGTGGTCTTCTATGCTCGTTGCAATGATCACAGTCTCATCTGCATATCGTATGTGGTTAATTAATTTTCGGTTAACGGTAACTCTCGCTTTGATATTATTGAGCGTGTTTTTGAAAATTTCTTCAGAATATAAGTAAACAAAAGTGGTGATAAAACGCATCCATGTCTAACTCCTCTACAGACCTTCATTTCTTTTGAGTGTAGCCCATCAATTGAACTATGGCACTTTTGTTCCAATATAATGTCTGGATTATCTTTAAGATTTTACTGTTAATGTGCTTATTCATAAGTATTGATATTAGTTTTTCATGCCTTATTCTATCGAAAGCTTTTAAAGCACACGTAGATCAACGTTTACATCACGACATCGCTGAATCAGTATGTTAATGGCAAATAGTCCTTCTCGAGTACCCATTCCATTTCGGAACCCGATCAACAAAAAACAACGGATTGTACTCTGAGTTAACATCTGCTCCAGGATAAGTTTTAACTGAGGTTATAGAGTTTTTATATCTATTGGTTACGAGTCTAATTCTACTGGGTTATAATTCATTGTTTTTGTCGATCCAATTTTACATTATGTACCTCTTAAGTGATTATTTATAATAATAATATCCTTACATTTTCCTTCACAATCCTTCCTCACAATTGCCTACATTCACTACTATCTCGACAATACGGTAACCCTGTATAAAAATGTCAACGTCCAAATTGAATGAGTGCAATTAACTTTAAAAAAAATATGCATACAAATGCATTTACCTTCCTCCTTTTGAAGTGATTATGTTTTTTACCCAAATATTGATTGTTGAGGATATTTTATCTTTCCATATGACAAGGCCTCCTAGGTATGTAGGTGTTTTTTTCCGAAAGCTGTCTTGTTATAAACCGGTCATACTTCTTCAGCCAATTGGCTTGTTGTGCATCTTCCATTCATCAATTATACCAATTCCAGAATAATGGTAGTATGTACCATATCGTTCTACCACGTTCCACGTCTGTACCACATTCTACACAAACTAGAGTTTACAGAGGACGAAAAAACCTTCTATTATAGTTCATTTGCACTTACAGTTTTTCGATCTTTTTAATTTTTTAGTTTGATAAGTAATTGTTATAATTTATACTATTAGAACTTTATTCGAATAAAATAGATATTTCCAGTTAATTTGCAGCTACAAGGTTTTCATTCATAAATTACCTATAATTAGTGGCACTTACGAGCTTCTCATTTTTGCTAATGGGCTATGTTAGGTAAAATAAGTAGTCGAAAAAAAAAGTTAAGTGGTTTTTACTACAAAAAGACAAAGATTGATACTTTATTTGATAAACAAAATAATACATTTAAAAAGATACATTAAAGGATTGAATTTTAATTCTAAAATACAAAACAAACTTACTGGCAAGACTGTTTTTAGTTCCTATAAATGCTGATATTTTATATGCGCTATTGGCATTGGCTTCGAATAAAGTTGTATAGTATTTGACTCTGCAGGCTTTTTTTAATATTCGGTGCGGTAATTCCCTATATTCCTCATTAAAATCCAACTTTACAATAATTTCGCCATCAGGAGTATATTTAATACATTTGATGTCGGTTACCAAGGGGTCCCCTGTCTTAGACCCTGGCCTTAATGATTACAGATAATTTAAATTTCTAATTTAAAGAAAAAGGCAAAATCTAACGTTTCAACGTAATAGAGTTTCTGATTTTTTAGCTCTGTTACAAGCTTCTGTATATGCGCAAGGTGAATAAATATCCCTATTTTTTAATGCAAATTCAATTTTGGCGTACATGGAGTAAACCTCCATTTGGGTATGGCCTTTAGTCAGAAACTTTTGATAAATTGTTATTCCTGTTTGTACAGAAACTAACGGCAGAGTATTAGCCATAACACAATTCCGATTTTGATATGTGCATCCATCGGAATACAGAATTATCCTCTTATTCTTAGTTATTTTTGTTCACTTTGTTTCTAATAAAATTATAGAGGATTGAGGCGAACTCGTTTGCCGTAACTCCTTGTGTTTAATCCCAAACAAAATTATAGCCGTCTGAAGATTTTAGGTCGTAAATACAAAAATTGTGTACTTTTAACTTGGTTTTATAATATAGTGCAGAAGCCTGCAAGATAGGACATATTAAGACAGCTTGAAGACTCATTGTCAATACCATCGTATTTTCAGAGTTTTCCGTTTTATCCGTCTGTTTTTCTTAACGGCCTATATCTTTATGCTTCAAATATTTTACTCAAATATCTTAAAGAATGTAAACTTCGTCTGAGATATTTCCAACTTTAAAAGAGCAACAAGTCTCCCACTGGTCTTTTTCGAAGAGAATAGTGAAAAGTTTTCTTTAAACATAACTGAAAAGATGCAAATAAAAGCAACATATCGAATATTATTTGATTCGCAGTACTTTTTATATTCCTTTTGTAATGCAGCTTTAGAATTGCTAGATAGGTTCTAAATACAATTTATTAGAAGATTTTCGGCAATAATGCGATTCAAGTTTGGGTAAACTTATAAAAAACTCTAACTTTGTTTGAAATTTTTTCCAATTAGTTACGGTTCACTTGCCCATGGAAATAGTGTTACGAAACATATTCTTACATACTTACGGTCGTTCTGAATGTGTGGAGGAGTTTAGAAAGTATTTCAGGCTATCATCATCATCATCATGGCGATTAGTCGCCATTCTGTTCGGTTTCCGGCAACGTGTTGCCATCTTCTGATCTCTAGTATCTCTAAGTTGGCCTCAACTCCACCTAACCACCTAATTCGCGGTCGGCCTCTGCTTCTTCTTTCTATAGGTGTTCCTTTCGTTAGCTGTTTAGCAATCATGTTGTCAGGCATTCATATTATGTACCCGGCCCATCAAAGTCGCTGTGTTTTAATGGACGTTACGACATCTGGTTCATTAAAGAGTTGGTATAATTCGAAATTAAATCTATTGCGCCACTGCCCTTGATCGTTTATAGCTCCAAATATCTTGCGGAGTATCTTACGCTCGAATATTCCCAGATGTCTTTCAGCATTCTGCGTTAGAGTCCATGTTTCCTCCCCGTATATGAGGACTAGCTTCAGCAGTGTTTGGATATAATAATTTTAGTTTTTGTTTGGATATTTCTTGAGGGAATTATTTTTGGAGTCCATAGTATGCCCTATTTGTAAGGTTTATTCGTCTTTCAATTTCTTCGCTTGTTTTATTGGTAGTAGTCACTAGCGAGCCAAGGTATGTGAAGCTGTCAAAACGTTCAAAGATATGACTTCCAAATGCCGTTTCCCGTTCCTCATTTGCTATAGAATCCTTAATAACCAACATGTACTTGGTTTTGTCTTCGTTGATGACTAGACCGACCTGTTTCGCCGCCGTTTTCAATTCTAGGAAATATTGCTCAACATCTCGCTTGCTACCCTATTATGTCAATGTCATCAGCGTATGCTAAGATTTGTATCGATCTATTGTAAATAGTACCGCCGTCTCTAATTCATGTGTCTCGGACTGCCTTTTCCAAGGCAATGTTAAATAGGCAAGCCAGGGCATCCCCTTTATCTCAAAGGATCACGAATTTTCTCCCTGTATCCTAATTTAGACAGTGTCATTCTCGTTAATCGGATAAGTTTTTCTAGTATACCAAATTCACGCATTGATTAGTATAGTACTGTTCTCTTGACACTGTCGTATGCGGCCTTGAAGTCGACCAATAGGTGATGAGTTTCAATGTTAAATTCTGTTTTCTTGAGGATCTGTTTTATTGAATGAATCTGGTCAATTGTTGATTTTTCTGGAGTAAATCCGGCCTGGTATTTTCCAACTATCCCTACTGTGTAAACTTGTAGCCTTTCGTAGAGAACTTTTCACGTAGAGAATATTTGCTAGTATTTTGTAAGCAGTTGTTAACAGGGTTATAGCTCTGTAGTTGTCACACTGGAGCTTATCGCCTTTGTTATGTAACGGGCATATCACACCTTGAGATAATTCACAGGGCATGGTCTCATTTTGGAAGACAAGAAGTAAAAGTTGATGCAGTGCTTGTAGCAGGGCGTCACCACCATTCTTGTAGAGCTCACTACAAATTTGATCAGTTCCTGGTGCTTTATTATTTTTAAGCTTTTTAATGGCTTGGGCAACCTCTTCAGTGGCAGGTAGTTTTTCGTTTAGGTTGAATAGATTCCAATCATTTCGATCTGCTACAGTGTTATCTGCTTCTTCGATGTAATGGCCGTTAAATTTTGCGTCGAAAAATTCAACCCATCGGTTCAAGATTGAGGATGTGTCACTTAGGATATTTCCTTCTCCATCCTTACAGCTCCCTATTCTCGGCTTAAACTCTTTACTTGATTTGTTAGCCATTCTATGTTTTCTTTTTGCTTTTCTTAAAATTGCTTTTTTTCTTCTATGTTATTCTTTTTCTTCCCTTCTTAGTGTCCGGTATTCCTCCTTTGCTCTTCTTGTGCATCTATCTTGATTTGTCTATTTCAGGCTATCCTTACGGCGAAATTAAATTTTAGGTTCAACTGTTCTTCTTCTCACCTGAGTGGCTTCTACCATAGTCTGTACAAATAATACTTTTCTTTGAAGGAAATTTTTGTTCTCGCAGTTTCATTAAACTTTTTACATTTATTTTGGCCGTCTCTTTTCTTGATTTACTACAGTTACATGGAGGTGTAAGTTTCCTTTCTGGCCTTTCACATTAAACAAATTTTTTCCGTCAACATGTCTCCTTTCCTGATACACTTTACCACGCATTCGTTTTCATTTATTTGATTCCTGTAGCCAAAGGTTTTTTTACTTCTGGTTTTTGCTGCAACAGGTTCTACAACGCGTTCAGAATCACAACACGAGGTTTTCATCATTAACACTACGAAATTTAAAAAAAGTAATATTTTTATTATTTTTATATATATTTTACTAACAATTTTATACGCTGTCGACAAGCAAGTGGTAACATTGAGTAATTCCGAAGTTTTCATTCACAAAGATTCTATTTGAATTACTTACATGGTTTTCATTTTGTCCCATAGATGGCTCGGTATTCAAAAGGGACTCTGATATTACAAGATAATCAGATACATGGTCTTCATTCTAAGCCGACGATATGTTTTTGGAGTCACCTGCTGGTATCCAAAAAGTGTTTGCGATCTATAATACGCTTTTTTACTTATTGTTTGTATAATTAAACTGCTGTAGTTTCTATATCTTCAGAATATTTGTTGTATATTATATTTGTGATATGTTTATTTTTCTTTTAAAATTGTATTAAATACTTAATATTGTCATTTGGAGGTTTACTGGTCATCTATAAACATCTATTGTTTCATGTTTCTTCATATTGATTAACATTATAAATTAACACCAATATTAATTTTAATATTATTTTTGTTTTATAAATTTCCTAAACCTTGCTATGAAGAGATTTTTTAAACCTGTAAAAGGTAGAAATTATTTCTAAATTTGGAGTATTTCGTGATAAAACTGCCAGTTACAAATTATTTGATAATTTATGCTCGTTTGAACCTACAATGGTTACTATCTATTTGATTATTCCTTTTTATTGCCAATAGGTCAAATGGTCACAATGTATACAATACAAAAGTTAATCTTTTTGGGCTTTGATCATTATTTTGGTTATAAAATCACCACTGAAGTGTGAATATTTTCTAATAGACATTTTTAAGAATAAATCCGTGTTGAATTTTGCAACAAAAATTTACTTATGAATTTTTGCATAAGGTTTAAAAATCATTTAATCGGGCTTTTTAATTTACTCGTAACAAATCCGTCATAGCAGTAGCACTACTGGTGATATAATAAGGATCTAAGAAAAATTTTTCTTGTTCATTGTTTTCAAATTTTCTGTTTTATCTTCAAACACCTGGACCTCTGTATTTTTAGGTTGTCTAAATTCAGAGGTTTGGTGAAAATTGGTGAAAGCGACCCTCTCAAGAGTCGAGTGTAAAGTTAGAGTGCAGAACGGAGTTTCCAGAACGTTCCAGTCTCAGATAGGACTTAGACAAGGAGACAGCCTATTATGAATTCTATTCAATATTACACTAGAGAAAGCGATAAGAGAATCTGGAATAACAACCAGAGGAACTATTATTAATCGCAGCGTACAATTACTAGCGTACGCCGATGACATCGACATTATTGCAAGAAGAAAGGCAGACGTGGTCAAATCATTCAAGGCGCTTGAAGAAGCAACAAAAAGAATGGGACTAGAGGTTAACACTAGTAAGACGAAGTATATGAAAGTATCAAATTATATACAAGCAGCACAACCCGAAGATCTAACAATCGGAACATATACTTTCGAAGGAGTAAGAGAGTTTATATACCTAGGCTCACAAATTAATCAGAATAATGCAGTAAGTGCAGAAATTAACAGACGGATATTTCTGGCAAATAGAGCCTATTATGGATTAAAAATTTTTTTAACAACAAGCCTAGTTACAAAAAGAACGAAATTAGTGATATACAGAACTCTTATCAAGCCCATCCTCACCTACGCGTCGGAAACATGGACGATGACAAAGAGCGATGAAGAACGTTTAAGATGCTTTGAACGTAAAATCCTCTGGCATATCTATGGAGGAGTACAGGAGAGCGGTTTATGGCATAGACGCTATAATTTCGAAATGAATGAGATGGAGCCGCCAAAACATATTTATAACCAAAGACTAGATGGAGTGAGAAGGAGAGGCAGACCCAGAGCACGATTTAAGGATCAGGTGGAGAAAGACTTGAGAATGTTGGGAGTACGAAACTGGAAATTCAAGGCGAAGAATAGAAGAGAATGGGGACTTATCCTTGAGCAGGCCAAGACCCACCATGGGTTGTGGAGCCAATGATGATGATCATGAAATTCAGAGGTTATATTCTATTCTCTGAAGTGTCTCCATTCCAGTTGTTTCCAGTATTCTTTTAGCTTTTGATGTTTCTGGTCTATTTCTGCAGTCTATGCCATTATAAATCTGATGTAGCTGTCTTGTAGATTCTTGATTTGGCGTCCATGTTTTTTTTTGTTTCACCGTATAGTATCGTTTAGACATTATGTCATTTTTGATGACCTTACTGTTTGTTCTCAACATCGCCAAAATGTGATATTCGTATACCTAAATATTTAGATATCCTGATGTATTTATTAGGTTTTGGTCTTTGAGAAAACAAAAAAAATCAGAAAAGATTATGAAAGCAACATAAAATACTGAATGAAATCCAGTGGACTTCATGAGTTTCTGATTTTTTATCAAAAATGATAAAAAAATTTGCCTTCATGGGTATAGGACACACATAAAGTCACGAAAATGACAATTTACGCATAGGCAGCAGCAGCCATAACAAAAAACGACACTCCCAAAAACAAAAATAGTAGCCGAGTCACTATACAACTTATATTTAGTGCAGCGATAGAAGACAACATAGATGTCTCAACTTATAGTCTCTGCTTATGCAGAGACTATAAGAGAGTTATGCTTATTAGCAGAACTTTGAAAAGAGGAATTTGTACTTTGGTGTCTTAGAGAGACTTATTAATAGCAGACTTAGCAGAGAGACTTAGCATTAAAACAACATAAAACAGAGTACCTACTTCAGACAAAATACACTTAATACGACAGAGATAAAGTTTGGGGTAAGTACCTAAAATTTTCAGTACATCGAATTAATGATAGAAATATAGAAATAAATGAATGAATTTCCTTTCTGGCAGCGAACACAAATCTGAAAACATACAAAGCAGCAAATAGATCAATAATCTCATATAGTGCTAAAAAAATGTGTGATCGACACAAGAAAAATGAGAAAAAAATGAAGATTGCTATAGAAAAAAATAATTCGAGGAATAACAGGTGCGTTAAATTTAGGGAATGGTGAATTTAGAAAATTAATGAACCACTAACTAGGGAAAATTTGGAAAGGAGAAAACATCAGATTTATCAAAGTACAGACTCCTCAGGGATATGCCAGTCTTGTAACAAATAGTTTTGTAAACCAGTCGCCAACAGTCCATTATGGAGTAGAAATAATACACCAGCGTAATAAAGGCAAAAAATACCATCACCCAGCCAGGCTGCAAATGAGTTTTTTGGATATTATATACCTAATCCATTATAAATACAAAAAGTTCCGTCACACTTCGGAGGCATATAATAGTTATTAACAAATAGGGGTCAAAAATGTCAGTTTTTTCGTTTAAATCGCTACAAGTAAAAATAGTGAAATTTAATATATTATTTAGAGTATTCATCTTTTAGTAGATGGGCAAAGCTTTAAAATGAGAGTTTTTGAGTTTTGGTCCGATCAGTTGTTGCTTTGGTAATTTCAAAATAAAGCAAAAATTTCGAACATCAAAAATTTGCTATAAATTTTGCAAAAATAAACTTAGGTCTTTGATATTGCCTGAAAAGTTCAGTCAAGAAGTCCTTATAATGTACAAAGAATTCAAGACGATTCGTCAATTATTTTAATTTTATTCAATTTGTTTGGCTTTTTTGCGATATTATTGCTTAGAAAATAATAATGATACAGCGATTCTGCGGGTACCACATGAAAGAAGAAGACTTACATATATTTTCAATATGTTCATAAAAAAAACAATAAAAGTTATTTTTACCATTGCAAAACCATTGTACTAAAGTAGAGCTTTTTGTAGTAAAGTAGATTTTTAGCTTGTAAATAATTTGAAAACTTTGTTAATGTTGACTGTAGACTAAATACACTTTGATATTTAAAAAACTGGTATTTTTACACGAATTTTCAAAAAAAAAACAATTTTCGTCTAGATCAATTAGGGTCAAAGTTAGCCACTTACTTTATTTCAAAGTTTCTTTGTTTATAACAATTAAACAATCTAACTACCGCCATTTTGAAGTTCAATGATTATAGTTTTTTTTTTTTGAAAATTCGTGTAAAAATACCAGCTTTTTAAATATCAAAGAGGATTTAGTCTGCAGTCAATATTAACAACATTATTCAAATTATTGATAAGCCAAAAATGACTACTTTAGCAAAATGTTTTTGTAGTGGTAAAAATGACTTTTATTGATTTTTTTAAAATATATTGAAAACATGTCTTCTTTTTTCATGTGATCGCAAAAAAAGCTCTGTGGAATAAACAAATTAAATAAAATTTAAACTAATTAACGAATCGTCTTGAATTTTTTGTGCTTTATAGGACTACTTGACTTAACTTTTCATGCAATATCAAAGTCCTGGGTTCATTTTTGCAAAAGTTATAGCAAATTTTTATTTTCGAAATTTTCGCATTATTTTTCAATTTCATAAGCAGCAAATGATCGGACCAAAATTCATAAACTGCCTTTTTAAATCATTGCCAATCTTCAAAACGATGAATACTCGTAAATAATGTATTTAATTACCCTATTTTTACCTGTAGAGTATTAAACGAAAAAACTGCCATTTTTGAACATTATTTGTTAGTGACTATTATATGCCTCTGAACTTTGACGGGCATTTTTGTATTTATAATTTATTATGTAGGTATATAGTACCCAAAAAGCCCATTTGCAACCAGGCTGGGTCAGTCTCCCGACAAAAAACTTATTTGTCTGGACTATAAAGAATTATCAGTCCCAGTGTTAGAAACCATTAAAAAATCCTTGCTTTGATCGATTTTGAAGTCAATAAAATGGGTAAAATCCCCCTAAAAAAACCTTAAAAACCAGTTCTTCGGGTTTTTAAAGATGGCGCACCTGGCGGAGAAATTTTTAGGTTATATACACTTAACATTTGGGTCTATAGAAAATAGACAAGTTTTGTGAAAGCGTCAGCTATGCGTAAATTTTTTGAAATTTTTAAATTGACTAAACCAACCGAAAAAAAAATTGATATAATAACGTGTTTGGGAGTAGGGGGTGTCACATCACATAGAACGTAATCACATAGAACGTAAAAAAATTAAAAAAAAATGAATTCTGGGTGTGAGGACACGTTGCATATCTTGCAGAATTTTTAATATAATCTCTTTTGAAAACGATTTCCGGAGTGAAAAAGGAAAAGTCAAACATTAGTTAAAAATGCAATTTCCATTACAATAAATTGTGGCTTTATCCAATATGAGCATAATATTTAATTTAGACATGCCACAAAAAAACATGACCGTCTGCCTCCCGACATACAAAAGTCGTTATTTGTTCCTTATGACGAATGTGGTAATATACGGTGTCCATTATAATTATAGATCCAGGTTCTACAACAGTCTAAAGGAAAACAACTTTTTAAAAACATGCGAGTTCATATCCCCATGATCATCCCCCGTTTTAATTGAGATAAACACATTTAAAACACCGTATAAAAACCTTAATAAAATAAAATCAGTTCCTATGTGCGTAATAACAAGATGTCTTTCTTTATCCGAAGGACCTTTTAAGCCGGTTGAAAGGGTCTGATTAAAAGTCTTCGCTGAACTTTTATTAACTAAGTCTTTGCCATACCTTTTATTTTTTGTGATCATCATTCAATCACGTTTCGTTCATATTTTTTGACAAGACGTCTTAAAGTACGATTTTTTTGTAAATACTCTCCTTTGCCTTAACAGTATTTCGTCTTTCTCGATTAAAAAACTCTTGCGACATCCCTTTACATACCGAAAATTAATTTCATGCAGCATTCTTCGTAATACCCTAATGATATTTTATTAAAAGTATCATTTGCATTATTTAGCTTTTAACGTGGCATTTTGTTCTTAAAATAGAATCCGTTCATTTTTGTTCCGATTATATTTTTTGTGTTATTTTCCAACACGATTTTTTTTTGTACGTACTTTGTGAATCTGTTTTTTGTTACCTTAAATTATTCGGTAGCATACTTTCGTCAAATCTCCACACAAGCGACATCATCTTTCAAAATATCTGGATTTCTTCTACGTAGTCCCTCATGTACCGACTCTCACAGATTTGTTTTCCTCTCAGAGACTTGTTTTCTTCTCACAGATAACCACCACCTTCTACTGTTTTTGTCAATAGATGTACACACGTTGAATGCGTTTACATTTTATCCTCATGTACGCTTATAAAATACTCGATTTCATTGTTTGCTGCTGTCGAGCTTACGCAGTTGCAAGTGTTTTATTGCTATCGAAAAAGATAATGCTCTCGATGTCCCTTCCGGGGCATTCAGGTGCGTCTTGACGGATAAAATATCGATATTTCAGCTACACGCGTAAATATTAAATTTTGCAACACGATGAGTCTACTTGTGTCCTAACAGAAATGTTGTCGGCAAAAATGTTAATTTGGAGGCGGATTTGTGTGATAAATTAGCCGCTCTCCTCCAAATGTTTACAAATTAGAAATTTAAATCAGTATCATTACTATTGAATTATGAGTTTAGGGTTAGATTATGTGGACCAAATTATGGCTATTGGACCAAATATGATTTAAAAAATGTTGCCATGGAAAAACATACAGTGTTAAGTTCATTTTTATTTTGAAATTCTATTCTTCACGTGTTTAAATTATCAAAATCAGCGCGGGAGTCATTACTCTAAGACTATTATTTTAACGTTTCAAACGACGTGGAAATCGTAACGTTAAGTTAAACGTGTTTTAAACTCAAATTTTAGTTAATTTCCGTTTAAGATAGTAAATAATATTAATATGCCGCAAGAAAATAGCTTCAAAATAATATTCACTGAATCCATTAGCAATAACGAAAAAAAAAAATGTAACACGCTTTGACTTTTTTCACAGCAACATTTTATTCAGACGATTTTGTTCCAAATTACCTAATTCTAGTCAATAGCTCAAATTAATAGTTATAACACACCCTGTATTACAAAAACGATTTAGTATAATACTTTAGCTAACGATATCGAAATTTAAAATTCAGTGTGAATTTACAGAATATGTTTTTCATTGTAATATTTAATTTATTATTGATCCAAGAGCGAAGATTTGTATTTGTTTACCACTTCTAAATATATGTTTTTAATTATAATTAAAACCAGCTGGTTTTGATTTTTTTTAGATCCAGTGTGATTGTTTTAGTTTTATTTATCCACCATATTATTTTCTGATGGATCAATCTCATAAAAATAAAAAGTTAGTATTTATTTCAATTATATAAATAATAAACTAACATTAAAGGAGACACAGTCATATTAAGAGAAATCGGTGTACAGGTGGAAAGGGTAATACAGTACAGAAAGCAGCAAGTTAAAGACTTTGCAGGTGACAGCGCTTATCACAAGGTCAAAAACTGAATTCAACAGTATGTTTAAATAACTGGAGGGCGCACCAAAGAAATTTGAGTTCTTGATTACACAAAACAAAATGTTTACAACTCTACTCTCAGGAAACAACCCTAAGGTCATGCCACACGTTCAAATATTTGATCAAGATAGTTTGAGCAAATCAAAAAATTGACAGTGTATAACGGCATATCCTGAATTTGATCAAATCCTCTAAAAATAGAAAATCTTCTATTTTTCAAGATCAGTTTGAACAAACTTTAATTTTTATTGGTCGAAAAATATCCAAAGACAATGACAATCAGCAGTTACACATGACGTTGACGTGATGAAGTTCATTTTTTTCTTTAGTTGACAGTGTGTGGTTTGTGTTGTCTTTCTATTTTGTTATAAAATTTTAAAATGTCTTTGAACCAGGAATAAGTTTCTACATTACTTGATTTATATCGAGAAAGAGTGTGTTTATAAAATGTGAAGCATCCACATTATTATAAAAAATCCTTTTAAGCTTTTTATTTTCATTGTGGATAAGAACAATTTGAATCGTAAATAAAGCCCAAACAGCTATAATCGTAACTCAGTGAAAGAGACAATTAATTTCATTGACATAGATGCATCATTGGACAACCGTCAATAAAAGTTTGATCAAATTTGAATGATCGTGTGAAAGGTAGCTTTTTAAAATTTGAACAAACTGCAATTATGACGTCATTACGTCAGTGTGACGTCATAACGCTGGGGGAGGAAGGTGATGCATAAAATTAATGGAGGTGTTCAAAACGACGACGGAACAGGGAGTCGGAAAACAAACAACGATGTAACGGAAATGTGTAATAAACCAACTTTAGTCAAGAAAATACGAGTGCGAAAAGCAAGTTAACTGGAGCATGTTCACCGTTTGCCTGGGCATAGGTGTGTTAAAAGGGAAATCGTTGGAATATGTAAAAAAGGATGTTCTATTATTAGGGATACCGGACGGGAAAACAAAACCAAGAGCAGAAAAAAATGAAGAAAATATTAAAGAAAATCGAATTAGATTTAACGCAACACCTTAAATGTACTATAAGTTTGAAGCTATTTATTCTCTGGACCGTTGATTGGATTTCGATGGTTTTTATTTCACATTATAGGTCTATTTCTAAGGAATTACTGTACCAATGTTTTCTAACAAATGTGAACGTTTTACTTATATACGGGGTGTAAAAAAAAGTTGTGTAAAAGCATACTGTGTAATTTATTAGTAACAAACGCTACATCTTATTGATATTGTGAGATAGGTTCATCTTTTCTCAACATATTCGTAAAAAAAATTTATATATATATATATATATATATATATATATATATATATATATATATATATTACAAAAAAGTTTACCCATGAAAATTGCCACCATTTGCTCTCTTTACGTTTAAAAAGTTTATTTATTTATTTTATTTATAAAACTGTTTACGCTAAAAAGATTGTTACACTTTATATTTTTCATTTTTAGGGTAGTATGAGTTCTTCAAGTTATAATACACAACCCGTATCAGTACCTGTAAACATAAACTACAGTGACTCTGGTCTTCTCCAATCTAGTCCACAGATGGCTCATACTAGTATTAGCCCTCGTCCGTCATCATCCGAAACCGATTCTGTGTACCCAAGTGGAGGAATGTTAGAAATGAGCAATGGTTATCCTAATTCTGCCTCCCCAATGGAGGGATCTCCATCACCTGGGCCCTCTCCCGGTCCAGGTCTTAGCACGTCCAAACAACATCCAAAACAGCATTCGCCAGGACCAAGATCTAATCTTCGAGTAGTTATACCTACACCTTTGGGACCAAGTATTACCACAGATGAAGTTTCTTATGCAGAAGTAAGTGTTAATTTCTGTTAATGTTTGTTACAGGTCAAGTTTACGATGTTTATCTATATAAATGTGTGAATTTATTTTAGAACCCTGGTCTATCTAGTTATCCGAGCGCCTTGACATCTTTTGGAGCTCAAGATTTTAGTATGGGTTCAGATATTAGTCTGGCATCAATGTCTTGGAGTCATCAGATACCTACGTCTCTCACACATAATACTTCATGCCTTCCTCACCTTGCAGTTTCTAGTAGTACTCCTCCGCCTACTTCGTCATCCCCGCTTCCTGTGAAGATTAAGAGTGAACCTATATCACCTCCCAGAGAGCATCACCCGCATCTGACTACAGCCGTCCACCATTCACATGTTCAAACGTTAAATCTGACTCACAGGTAAGAAATTTTAAATATATTAATTGGATCGTCAATAATAGACAATGAAGGACAAATAAATATAAATATTTAGCTACAAAAAACAGACGAGTTAAAAAAAAAACAGTTGTATCTAATTTTTGAATCGTAATTATATGAAACAATCATTTACTTGATTATTATGTCTTCTATAGTGGAACTGACAGCTATGGAAAACTGTTATACTGCTGCTTTATCTACGTTTTAGTCATTATTCCTTCAGAGGCTCCATTATCACCAAATTATGACAAACAATATTTAATTTAAGCATTATATCTTCTGTAGTAGTACTGACTGCTTTGAAAAACAGGTATACTGCTGGTTTTTCGACGTTTTAGTCATGATGTCTTCAGAACTCCTATATCACCAAATTATGTCATACAATCTTTTATTTAACCATTATGTCTTGTGTAGTAGTACTGGCAGCTTTGAAAAACTAGTATACTGCTGGTTTATCTACGTTTTAGTTATGATTCCTTCAAAAGCCCCTCTATCACCAAATTATGTCAAAGAATCTTTTATTTGACAATTATGTCTTCTGTGGTAGTACTGACTGCTTTAAAAAACTATTATACTGAGTTTAATATTGTGTAGTACAAACAAAAAGTAAGAAATAACATTTGTTCTGTTTCTGCTACTAGCTCGGTTAGGATTTCCGTGATTCTCGTACCGTGTCAGCATGTGCTAGAATTTGGACTGATCTATTAAACATAGTTCCCCTGCTATCTAAATTAGCGTCTCGTACGACTTTTTCTGCATGCGAGACATGGACAGTCAAAGAATCAGATAGACGACGCATAGACGCTTTTGAAATGTGGACTTGGAGTCGACTGCTTTGAATTCCATGAACGGCTCGCCAATCAGCGCCTCTCTAGTACTGTTTACATTAGAATTTTAAAGTTCTTTGGTCATATCCATGAAAGTGATCACAAAATGGAGCGGTTGGTGGTCCAAGGATGGCCTCAGAGTCAACGCCAACGCGCAGATCTCCACAGCGATGGGCCGATATCAAGAAAAAGCTTCTCAACAAGCAGTAAACTGAGGCAGTACATGTAACAGATGACCGCGTTCAGTGAAGAAGTACCATTGATCAGGCTATCCGAGCTGCTGAAACTCAATGACGAACCACAGCACATCTGCCAAGATGCTAATGACTATGACGATGACGACTTTTTCTGAAGCTGACACTCCACCGCGTCTTCCTGCCTTAAACCCCTATGTATTTCAAATGGGATTGATGAGTCGTTCTGAATTTTACTGCTGATAACATCTTAGCTATTGCTTTCCTCATGTATATGAGTTTAAAATCTTTAAAATTGACAAAAAGATGGTAAATTTATATATTCTCTTGCGCTTTTCGAGAATTGGTCGATATGTAAAGAGTTGGTTAATACGAGTAATTAAACGTACACGCCTGAAACCGCTTTGGTATACGGCTTAAATCTCTCATGCAAGATGTTTGACAATATCTTGTATGGTCCTTCTTTTTGTGTAACGGGCATATTAAGCCTCAGCTCCATTCCTTAGGCACTTGCTCCTCAGGCCAAATTTTATAAAATATTTTTTGGATCACCTTGGTGATCTGCTCTCCACCGTGTTTAAAGAACTGCTGTGATACCATCGTTGCATGGGGATTTGTGGTTTTTTAGTTTTTTTTTATAGATATTTTTTATTCTCCTACCGAGGGGGTTCCACAAATTCCTCTTTTCTGTCTGACATTCCGAAAATTTATAACGTCTGGTAGGTTTATGTTCAGCATCCTTCTTAATCGAACAAATGATATTGTAATGGGTAATTAAACCACAGTTCGATTTACTTGCCATTTTATTTACTACTTGTACAATTATTTATTTCATTCTAAACTAAATTATATTTAACAGAAACCGGTTTTTTGTACACGTAAAAAAATTAGAGATAATTCGAATAAACAGTCGAAATCTATTGGGAGCAGGTAAGAATAAAGTTTTCTGGACGCCAGTACTCGACCAGTTTTTGCAGAATATGTTCATATTCAATGTCTGTTCATGTCTATTAATGTATAGTAAACTTTGACTTAATATAATTTTGTCTTATATGTGATTTTGACAATATGTTTTTTGTAGTCATCACCCTCGACCTAGTTCGGCTGGACATATAACACCTACACCTAGAAGTGTGACTCCCACCAATCTGCCCTCCCCTACAGGGACTACGAGCAGTGGTACAGACTACAGCGATTCAGTGCAGATGCATAAACGGCCCAGACTTACAGACTGGCCGTCGTAGAGCCAGTTGCTTTTATCACATATTCTCAACTTCGTAGGACACTAAGTGCCATAGTGATACACTATTGTGGATAATTTGACTATAGTGTTACTGTTTCAATTGCCAATTATCATCATTCATGTGATAAACTACGAGTCTTGTAGAGCAATTTATTATTAATATTGCTGAACTGAGAAAACTTTATAGTGAAAAGAATTTTTGTAGAGAGAATATAAGGTTTTTACAAGGATTAAGAGTGTGTGTATGTGTGGTGAATTTTAAACATCTGTAAAGTACATACTCTACTCTCGAGTCAACACAACACATGTACCACTATATAAGTAGGTACGATTTTTTTATTAATTATTCTTCAATTTTTTTAGTCATTTTCTAAGTCATCGAATCACTAGACTTGGAAATCAAATCTCATATTTGCGACCTTTTATAATCCGCTCATTGTATCATATTTATTAAGAATTCTTTCTCTTATAAAACTTATCACAAACTGATTGCTTTGTAGATATGTAACTTATACAACATGCCCATGCCTTACTCAAAAGAAGCCTAGTGGGAAAAACACCAACAATATTAAAAATTATTCTTACAGGAATTCGCAAATCACACGTATATATTAGTAGCGAAAGGATAGTCTTTGCTGACAAGTTAGAAACAAAAACATAACGTGTTTGTTGGGGTAGCAGCAATAAATAAACGATCACGACGTGTACTCGTTAAAATATTTATTCCATGCTTTCGGGTATGTACACACTCATCATCAGTGACAAAGTACATAAATAATAAATTAAAGTTAATATTAAAACAATATATATCTAAGTCGTTGTAGGTATACCATTAGTTAAAATATATATAAACAGAACTTTTTATTGATGACATTTATTTAAAATATAAAATTGGATTTAATTTTGTCCAAAAACACAGACACACTTAGTATGTCACTCATTTGTCAGTTGTGACAGGAAAGAGGATGTCAATGTATGTTCCAAGGTTAATGAGACCTTACCCTCATACAACTTCATCCAACACACTCATCGTATCAACGTCTTTCTGAACTGGGGTTTCAAAAGGTTTGTTATTATTGGCTAATGAGGCCAACAATAATCCTTTTCCAACTCACAGTTCATACTCCGAAAGATGACCATGCAAGTTGTATTTAATTTCATACTGAATTCAATCTAAAGTATTAACAACGACTTTTAAAAAAGCAATGAATATCCCCATTTAATTTACTAATGCAAAATCTAGTTTTCTCTTGCTATGAGAATGCACTGCAGACGATTAAATGTTTTCAGAAATGCTGGATTTTATAGTTTCGTTCGTAGATTGACGTCACCAAAGGAGTGTATCCGGTTCATAAAATTTGTTAAGACCAATACTAATATTAAACTATTTCTTAATACCAATACTAAATTATTGTTTAAATGATGATACACACTTGAAAGCTTGGAATATAGTTTTCATTGTTACATAAAATACATCAATAGAAAACTTTATAAAGCACATATTTTATATAAAATATCATAATTAAAATGAATTAAGAAATGAAATTAAATGAAAGAAAAATGACAATTAATGTTGTCCTCAATTCTGGAAATTAAATTAGTGAAAACAAATTAATTTTGCTTTGTAGCTATTATTGAAAAGTGTGTTGTCGATCATCGGTCATTTTCCCACTAGACTCCTTCCACAGGCGTGTGGCGTATCCTGTGTATTAATGATTATCTAAACTCTTATTATTTTATATTTTTAAAATATAAAATATATAATTAGAATTAATCACAATTTTAATTGAACATACGTTTATTTTAATGTTCTATTTCCACTTCAAATATAACTTATTTTCAATTAAAATGTGTTTAATTCGCATTAAATCCCGTAGATACCATAGAAATGTCAGAAGAAATTAGTCTCAGAACAATATTGAAAAGTATAGTTGAAAATAACACGCTGGCGTCAGTTTTCATACTAAGACAGTGTAAATAAGCACGCTTTATAACTTTTTAGATACTAACTTTTTGCTGATGTAGTAACATCACTATTTTATCCATACCTAATATCCAACTAAAGCTCTTTCAGTTTTAAAATTTCTTTATTTTTCCTAATTTATTGGTTAATTTTTCCGTTATTGGAGTTGTTGTAAGGTATTTGTAGATTTAATTTATCAGTTTATAAAGTCGTGATATATCAGAAAAGTTACATAATTTCTGTATGTTAAAATAAAAATAAATTTAGTTGAATTAAACTGTTGAGTTTAAATATCTAAATTTCAAAAACAAATGTACATACCACAAAAATTACAATTAAATTTAAATTTGACGAAAATAAAGGGAAAGAATTCTTCTGTTTGTTGATTCCTAATCATATTTTATTAACAGAACTCGTTTTGATTGTTAGTATTTTATAATTGTATGTAAAACACATACACAATTGGAATATGTATATTATATAAATATATTTTCACCATTTTAACCATACTCTATATAAGCAAGGCTACCTCTAGTGTTTAAAATGCAGCTTTGATAATTAATGTAGGGTGCAGTAATTATTGATGACGGTATGTTGCATATATGCTATATTATATTTAAGGCAACTGAAAGTGCCTTGTGATTTGATTTCCCGCCGGATGAACAGTCTTTTTTGGGTACTATATTCACTTTAAAACAATGACACCTTCCAAGATAGATGTATAGTACATGGCTGTTGCCTTAAAGATCGAGAAAAAGTCAAGTAAGTCTAACTGTCAAGAATGCATTTATCGCTAATTGTCAAAACAGTATTTTGGAGGTAATCTTTATAATTTAATTTGGGTATTGCATTTTTCTAAATTTTGTTGTTTTATGAAGCACACGATTTCCTAATTATCTGCTTTATTGGAAATTTTGGGCACATGCATCCATTATTTTCAAAATTAATATATTTTTTCATTATTTTGTTATGTCTAGGAACATTATAGTTTTTATTCTGATGACGTTTATAGTAGAAGTAACAAATAATAACAATAAAAATTTACAACTTTACAAATTATTTTTCTACCGAAATTGTTATAAAGTGGTCAAGATCAATAGCCAGTAAAATAGTATTTTTATAGAATATCGGCCATAAATTTGTCAATTTAATATACTACTCAAAAATAAAAAGAAAATGTCTTATTAATGGCATTTGACTTGAAATTATTATTGTATATATGTTGTTTATTCACTGCAAACCGTACGTACTATACTTGTTTTACGCAAGTATTTTCTTTTAAATATTTTAAGTGATTTTAATACAATGTTATTTTTACCACTACTTGGTAGCCTTGCAAAAATTAAAGCCAATGTTTCTCAATCTGAAGGAAACATATATCTATATATAGTGCCATTATTTTCATGTAATTATTAGTGTCTTTTTTATAAATGTTTCTAGAAAATATCATATTTAAAATGTACACTTGTTATATTAGTGAGGATGCAGCCACTAACAACTACAGAGTCAGTTAAAACAGCCTTAAAAGTAAAGAGATAGATACATTTTAAAGAATGCAACTGAAAATGATTATAGTTGAAAGTACGCCACTCCTTCCACATTTGCCTTAATATATTGTAATATAGCTAATCATATTGTCACAGAAAAACTCAGGTAGGTCGGCATATACTCCTTTAAGAAAAAAGGGACAACTCCAGTCACTTATATTGCTAATATGTATCACGTTGACTTCTATTTCTGACAGGGAATTGAAATTGTGGATGGTAAAATGATTTATACTTATTAGTGAGTATATCTCCTATATTTTTTATTACTTAGAGAAAATTTCGTATAGACCCATTGGCGTTACATCTTGATCTTTTTTCTGTCTGCAGTATTCAGTTTTTTCAAAATTTATACCAGTATTCATATTATAAAGTACTATAAAAAACTTGAATATTAACTAACAGATATATTAATTTCTGTGATATAACCATGCCTCGGTTTCCTCAAAACGCTCATCTATCTACTATATTTAATGGTGATTTACCACAATTATAATTGAAAATAAGTTTATTTTGATGTTTGAACATTTCTTTCGTTAAAAGTGCAGTGTATGTACTGCATTTTCTCTTTATTTAGGCCATTTTTTCTTTTAAAAACGTATCAGCCACATTATATAATTTTTGTGAAGGCAATATGGAGGCCGAAATATTGCCGAATAGAGCCCTAGATAGTAAAATACAGAGCGCAAGACCAAAAGAAAGGCCACGGAAAAGGTGGGAGGATGAAATGACAGCTGACTCGCAAAATTTGCTAGATGTGAGAACCTGGATAAGTTCGGTGCATAATTTGTTGGCTAAGGTTGGAAGTATAGTTTGGAGGTGTCGAAGTGTCGATTTGGGCTGTAGTGCCATTGCAAAAAGGCAATATTCGTTCTTATTTAGAAACAACACTGATTCCAGCGTTTCTAAAACAATGCTTGTCTTTGTATAGAACAATTATTTTTGGCCTTAAAATATGGTCTTGATGAAAGGCAATGTTTCTTCTAAACGCATCAATAACGTTATAGAACATAAAATATTGTCTTGATGATTGGCAATTTTTCTTGCAAGAGAATATTTTCTTAATGTGTCATATCCAATGTTAAGCGTAGGCAACTCCTCCGCATATAACTGTGTTGTATATAATTAAGTGTGTCCCATACATCCCAAGGAGCTGTACTAGATAGATTACTACTTTCGTGGTTTGTAAGGGCCTTCGAAACGGGGATCTTGGCAATATTTTTTGATGTTTTAGTGGATCATTCGGCACCAAACGCAGGTATACTCTACCTAAGCTGCGAAGGAAATACAACTGTTTATAATTTTTCGATGTTAGTAACGTATTAAATCATCGTATGCTGATGGGTTTTCCAGTTATAAGTATTTAGTTATAAAAAAATATGAGTTAGAAACTTTGTTTTCTTAAAGATTCCTTTTTCAATAGTTTTTGGACCTAATTCTTTTAAGATAGTGACAGACATCAAAAGTAAATTAGTTACTAAACTATGTAAAATATTACTGTCAAAATGGTGTATCTATCTGTTTAGTTTTTGAAGGCTGTTGTCTGAAACTGTATTGTACTATGCAGGACACTTTACTTGTTATATACCACTGTATTCGTTGTGTTGTATTGGTGCTTTCCCCATTCTAATAGAGCAGTAGAAATTGTACATTTGTAAACAAAAACCAAAGAACCTTTATATTTGTTGTTAAAGATGTTGAATATCGGTCTGCAATTATGCAACAAAGATATTGCAATTTAGCTGTGGTTAGTACAATATTACCTTCCTAGTGACTTTAATAAGCTTAATTTTTTTGTTTTTTAATTAATACATATTACCATTAAAATATATTAGGATATGTATAATTTTGCTAAATTTATGTTATTTATAGAAAAACTATACCTAAATCTCGGTTAATGTTATTATTTTTATAGCCTTTTGATTGAAGAAATGGGGACATTGTTGTCTTTTATGAAGAATTTTATTATCACACAGTGTTTGTTTAAAAGTCTTTCATATAAAATTACTTGGAAGCTAATGACTCCATTTTTATTATTTACGTTTTTAATTTACTGTTGTATTCTGTCTTCCAATTATTATCTGTATGGAAATGTTCTACACTTTAACTAAGTTCTTATTCACTATTGTGTTTGCTAACTTTGACCACTTAATTAGTAAAGTTACTGTGTAAACTTTGTCAATCAAAATATTCACTCACAGTACTCGATTACAAATTTCTTTATGTTTCTGGGAGAGATTCAAAATACATTTAAAGATTAATTTAGTAGAGTACTACTTCCAATTGTCCGAATTTGAAATACTACCTTTTCATTTTCCTCAGATTGATTAAACTGTAGAAATACTAGCATTATTTTATGTATACGTGAACACTGCTCCCACAGAGCTTCAGAAGCTGTCACTCCATTGTATTGTAAATAAGATTATAGCTTCCAATGATCACCCAATACATTTTAACCTCTGTGGAGTTTTGTTTCGTTCTATTTCCAAAAATATATCTGTAACTTTCACATTCTCTTGATACTTACTTTGTCAGTCCCTTCTTTGCTGCGCCGAATTTAGTCAATGGTGCCTTCGTTTGTGTAAAAGTATCGCTACCAGGTGTCAGCACTCGGTTTCGACCGCCTGGTAACCAGATACATGTAATAAGTTGTTATACCAAAAATTTTTTGGTGGAAAAGCTTTAATTTTTTCAAAATTGAAGTCTTTAGAAGCACCTGTATAAATCTAGTCGTTTCTCCACAAAATTATGACCATTACAGCTTTGAAAGCTGACGATAATATTATAAAAGTCAATACTTGATTATTGTTTTAAATATTGAAATAACTTAACTGGAAATTCGCCAATGCGCTAACAATTATTTTACAGCCCATTAACAGTAATAGTGCCTATAATTAGTCAATTTAGTTTTTTAGTTTTAAACAACAAAGTGTTCAAAATATAAAGAAATATAAGTAAGAATGTTATATCATAAAAGTGTTGAAAGGTTAATGTTATCTTTATTGTACAGTTTTACAAAAGTATATTCCATTTGTGCCAATTCGGTAGTTTTAAGGAATTTGAATTTTGTTAATATTTACATATATATGGTGTGAGTCTTCAGAAAACAAAAGAATTAAGCTTTTATCGATATGTCACTTCAGCACTTTCAAGAAATGCAAAACTAGATTTTCACAAACTCTTTTTTGTTATATTTACAGTCAAATGTACTATACCCACTGGCTGTTAACGTGGTGTGTCCCCTCTGACGGATAATATATTTCTTAGTTAATAAAATTAGGAAGTGTATGAAAACACATTACATTCAAACCATTTTAAAAACTAAACTTCGTGACAACATCAAAATAATTGACAACTTACGTTGTAAATGTATGTATTTCAGGATGACTTTGTTAATATTCCCTGTATACATGATATTATTAAGTAATGTTTGTTCTCCATTTACATTTTAGAGCATTCCTAAAGTAAAAAAGAATTTTTAAAATATTTTGCATAATATACTACTTATTACAAATATTGTATTGGGCATTTATTGATATCGAAATAGGTCTTAAATGATTGTGCATCCTAAAAGAATACCTGTACTGGTATAGTTTAATAAACAAGGTATAGTAGGATGTTGGAAAACATCCTTAAAGTTTTGAGGAACATCAGATGGAAGTATAGTAGAATCTCACAAACTCGGCCTAATGTGGACCTAAATACGGCCAAGTTAGAGAAACTGTCGAGTTATCGAGAATAATAGGTTTAAACATAAAAATGCTTGTGCAGATTAAAATGTGTTAATATTCATCAAATACACTACAGAAGATAGTAAATTTTAACTTACATCTATATAAACATTACAGTACTATGTACAACATACTGTATCATTATACAAAACAAAAAGTAAACAATGGAAAGAAGAACATAAAAAACATAGTAAAAAATCTCCTGTAGTCTATCTTCTGCAACGTAAAATATCTGTTTAACACTGAGGTTAGTCCAATCTCTGATATTCCTCAACCAAGATTCCTTCTTTTTCACAAGCCTTTTCTTCCCTCTACTTTTCCTTGCATGATGACATGTAGAAGAGAGTATTTATCGTTTCAAAGTATGTGGCCCAAATACGATGTTTTTCTTATTTATTTTAATTGTGTTCATAAGCTTTCTGTCATGTCCAATTCGTCTTAACAGTTCTTCGTTTGAGACTTTTGCAGTATGCTCTCCTGCGATGTGGGCCTGAAATTGGTGTGCCTTTTCCTCTACTTAGCGAAACCATAGGTACAGTGCCCCATTTACTTCATTAAATTCACTTTCTTTCATATTTTTTCTTTCTTTTAATGTTTCACTGCGAATTCGCTTATCACATTACCCTCCCATTTTTGATCTTTTCCTTTTTAAGTCACCGATTCTGCTCTGGCCGACCCCTAAATCCATAGTCACCTTGCTTACATTCTCTACTTGGTCCAGTCGTTTTAATGGACAAAACTTCTGTTCCGTTAATAAGTTGACTTAATACGCACGTTGTATAAGTATACGTCGTAATACGCACTGACTATGTAGTATGCAAGAAATCACTGTGACATGCATTATACACTGGCTTATATTAGACGTGTGACCGACTGGGAAATAACTGTCAAAGCAGGCATTCACCTTGAGTTGCACTGCGTAACGAGATTCGACCCTGCCTTTGTAGTGCAGTGTTACAAGCAATGGTTGTAAGCAAACACCCAAATCTACAAGCTAACATTCATAAAACCCAAATAGATGTCAATAAATTTAAATACCTTGGCTCATACCAACTCTTTCACTGGATAATAGGTATCGATTCGTGAAAACATATTCTATTCTCTTATATGGGACAGATTCATGGTCAATGAACTCTAGTACTATGCGAAGGTTAGAAGTGGTAGTTTAGTAATGTTTAGAAGACCCCTGAAAATACCATGGACAGATCATGTGACTAACGAGGCAGTATTGCGTAAAATGGGACATGACACAGAACTTCTTAACATTGTCAAGAAGCGTAAAACCAGTTATCCAGCACATGTGTACAGGGGAAGGAAGACAATTGAAGGAAGCAGGGGTCCAAGTAGGAGAAGATGTTTATGGTTGAAAGACATCAGAGAGTGGGCGGGTGTCGATTCTCAATACTTATTGAAAGCCGCACAGGATAGAGACAGATTTGTCAGAATTGTCGACATTCATAAATGAAGGGGGTACTCATAAGAAGAATTCGCTGTCATATGCTGCCGAGTTTGTGATACTCTACTGTCTTACCTATCTAATTTATTTAATGGGAATTTATCAAATATCAAAATAGTTGAAAACCATATGGGTAGTATTAGTCGCTAATTAAAATTAAGGATGATCGCTTCTGTCACTTAAATTGCTTATAAGCAAAAGATAATGTATGGTACACTTGTTTTACGAATTATGAAAATATTATCCGTGGGTCAATCACATCATGATATTCACTGTATGTACAGTACTGCTTCCCCCAAGGAACCTAGAGTGTTCATTGCTGTAGCCTTTCAATTTGTTTGTGATTTCAAAGAACTATTCTATATATTGACCTACACAAAGTAAATTATATAAATAAATATA
Source organism: Diabrotica undecimpunctata (assembly GCF_040954645.1). Lineage (NCBI taxonomy): Eukaryota > Metazoa > Arthropoda > Insecta > Coleoptera > Chrysomelidae > Diabrotica > Diabrotica undecimpunctata. The sequence continues at coordinate 73,256,507 of NC_092812.1, forward strand.
AATGATAAAAATTTTATTATATACATATATATTTTACTACTGTTGTGTGCACAAACCTTGCACATAGTTTAAATTTTATTATAGACAATGAGTTGCATTATTACGTAGTTCTCTTAACAGCACATATACATTTCGTAAGTAATTTTGGAACGACTAGCTACATTAATCACGTTCATTGCTCTGTTTACCAATATTTTCTATTTGAATTGAACATCCTAACATCATAGGTTGACTAAACGTGGCATCACGACTTTGCTATACACATTTTATCTACTTTAGGTTTCATATTTGAAACATACTTTGCCACGTAATAAATTGATTGAAAACTGAAGTTACTATCGTCCGTCCAGGAAATTACTTGATGAGTAGTAGTATAAAATGTTATGGAATGTTCTACAAAATATTGTTCAATTCAATTTTTACCATAATTTTAGTCAAGCTAGGTATATCTTTAAATTCAAAAGACGACAAATGTAAACTAAAACTATCTTCCACTAAAGTCAGATCCAAATTGGGATTTTTTCGCTTTTTAGTAACTTATTTATGAGTCCTGATCAACGTTCTTAGTAGTTTGGTGGAAAAGGTAGACTATCGGTCGTGATGATCCATTGCTCAGTGAATTCATAGGAGGAAATCAACTGTCACGAAAAGAAATAATGTCATCTATTATATTTAATGTTAGTAAACCATAATATTAATTAAAAATACGTTAAAATAAACTTTATTTAACGTACCAAGTGCCATAATGGTTACAGAACCATAAAAAGAAGTCATATATAGTAAATTAAATACTAAATACATACTGAGTGAGACCTAAATCAAGCTTATAAATAATAAAATATATATTGGAATTTCTGTACATACGCATTAACTGCAGGAGCGAAGAATAAAAAATAAAACTCTCAGTAATAAGGATACAGTTCAAAGTTTGAACTGATTGTTTCACTGATTGTTCAAAGAATTGGAAATAAACTTTCTTCTGAAGAAAAAGCAACCCATATTCCTATTAAAATAGAGACAAAAGGACCAAAACCTTCCGCCATTTAATTTTGACCAGTCTACTTTTTACTTCACAGTACTGATCCTACACGTATGAATTTACCAGTGTACTATATTTAATGAGCATAAACCACATTTTAATTGAAAATTGTGGTTATTAGCATTAATTTAAAAGAACCATATGAATTTACGGGAACATTGAAAAGCACTCATAAATCAGTCATTCAAAAACAATTCAAACCGTTAAGAATCCATTATAGGAAATTAAAAACGTATCTACGGATAGTACCGATTTGTGCTAGTCAATAAAATAATATGAATATATCTATATACATGTGGGTTTTTTAATTTTGTAGTATTTTGTAAACAGGCAGTGAACGTGTTTATGTTTACTGAAAATAGGGATAGAAAATATTTGCTGAAAGGTGAACTACGAAACACGTGCAATATATTTTTAAATCGGGTTGTCGTTACCACTGACCCCCGGTACTGCCGTGAAGACGGATTGACCCTATCTCCACTAAAGTATTGTAGGATTGCCTTACTCACAGTGCCTCGACAGTATGTACGTATTTTTTGTGTAGTACATAATATAATGACTTATTTTAGTCGTTCATATCCAATTTTTGATATCGGCTGCGGTAATATCTGTCTCAAACTACACTCAAGCTATTTCCAAACTGGCAACTGTGTGATATGTCATGCGTTGATTTGGCATGACAGCGAGATGTCAATATTAGCACTAAATTATAAAAATTATTACATAGGAACAATTTTTGTACACTTTGCTTAAAATTTACGATACTTTTCTAACAGGTCTAATAGAAAACATCTACACTACTTCATTTTCTTTAATATTGAAATGATTTTTTCATTTTGAAATATTTTTAAGGATTTCACAAAGTATATAAAGGCGAAGATGGTCTAAATAAACCTTCTTATTAAAATTAATTGGATAAATTATTATGATGTGTCTTTTAGAGCACATGGAATCCTTTATATTTGTTTAAAAAATTTAAAACGTTATAGTTTGAAATGTGAAAACCTAAAACAAAGTACACCACTTTAAAATGCAAATATTCATCACAATACTGGCAAATATTTTAAGCTTTAAATTATACAAATAAAAACCGTTTTATATGTTACAAAGTATTTTACGAGACTTATTGAATAGCCTATTGTTTGCGAAAGAAAAGTTAAGCGTATATAAATTGGGACCAATATATGGATGTGATTTTTTTCGGAAGCCGTCTGTTTTAAACCGATCTTATTGGAGCCGATTGGTTTATTATACAAAGATTGATGTGATGATGACGATAGGCGAAAAGAAACAAAATTAAAATATGCCGACGGATTTCATTATGCAGAAAATGTAACAAAGGAGTTTTACAACCTATTAAGAATATCAGAGTTTACGAAACAATAGGACACAAGTATAGCTCATATTTAAACAACCAACATAAATCAAGAATTTCTGATCATTTTGAGACGGTCATCTAAAACCTATTCAGCATGTTAAATAATTCTCGTGAAACTACTTTTTAACATAAATATTAAATTCATTTGGGGAGGTTGTTGATCGATTAATATGTTTAGATATTAGCTACTGGATTTAATGGGAATTAAATTCTCATTTAATATAGTAGATGAGGAAAAAAGGAACCAACAAAACGGCACGGTTATATCACATATTAGTGTCATAATCGGAAATGTATTTTCTATATAAAACCAGCAAATACTTTGTTATATATATGGGCTTTGGATGTTTAGTTGTAAAAGTTTTATGAAAATTTCATTGCATGGAGCCCTATATTTTGAATAGTAAAAAAAATTATGTATTACCTTAAAAACGCACAGTTCGCGAATATCAGTATACGATATAGTGCGGTTTTTGTCTGTGGATTAGAAAATTATAACATATAAATCATCGCAAGGTGGCCATCTGTAGAAAATGGTTTGTAAATACATAGTGTTGAGATTTACAAAAATATGATAATACTTGATAATCTCACAGGTATCTAGCTGACAACTGAAAAACTAAGAGAGAAGAACGTATTAACAAGATGGACATCTTAGTATAGAGTATAGACCGTCCTCGAAAAAGATAGAGTGATACTTACGGAGAGACAGGTGTATAATTATTCATAAATATTAAAATAGGCAACTTGCCTAAAACCAAGAGAGAAGAAGATAAATGAAAGCCATTAATTATCATTTAGAAATGTTTTGTCAAATCTATATGGATAAATGTGATTGAATTAATAGAAAATACAGTATGAAAATACGCGTTTTTCTTGCAATATTCGCCCAATTTGCTGGGATGTTTTATTTTTGTTTCTCAGATATATCTTTACTGATTCGATATCATGAAAAAAGATAAAACTGTGCCACACAGAAAATTTTAAGTACTGTAGATATATTTTGATAGTTGTCACATAAATTAAGCACATTGTTTTCATATACAAACCATCAATGTTTATACGTAATATATATAATACTGTACAAACTGATTCTTCTGTGATAAGTAAAAGGTATGCAACACTTACAACTGCACAATCATGTGCGTTATCTACTTTGATATATTCTATATAAAGAGTTAAATTAACTGTATAAAACTATTACTAATTGTATAAATACGGAATTCGTTTTTTTTTTACAAAATCACAAACAAATATGACTTTCACGATACTCACTAATAACTGCTTTTTTGGATTTAACTGGTTATGAATGTAACAAAAAAATTAGATGCCACATCACAATAAAATCTCACAGTATAAGAAAAGCAGTAAATTTCCAATTTGTGCGCCAAAAGTTCAGCAAGCAAATCATTTAATAACTGTTATTGTTGTACTTTTGTGAGTATCGTGTAATAAATGTTCTATTCAACAGTTTTCTGTATTTTTTGGTGTTTTTGGTATTTTTATGAAACTGTGATTATAAATATTGGTGTACAATTGTGCAAATCAAAGTTTATAGCTATTTTAGGCTATAAGATATATACAGTAGTTTTATTGTAATACTCGATATTTTACAGAGGTTATTGAATTTTTATTACGTTTTGCTTCTATCCTTTTCGTTTTTATGTTATTTTTCTCTTCGTCATTTTTATAATATATTTTTCTTTATATAGAGTCTTTGGCAGAAGATCCATAGAGGAGTGACAATGTCTATAACAAAAGTTGTATAGCAAATCAGGCTTTGCAAGATAAAGATTTCTGAGTGAAAATCAATTGTGAACTGATTAATAATCTTAGATACGCTTACGATACTGTTATCTTGTGAAATAGTCTCCAGGACCTACAAGATTTACTGGATTACGTAAACATGACAGGAAGAGAATTGGGTGTAAAAATGAAGATTCAAAAAGAATAATGAAGGGCAACAAAGTCTATTTCCGAACGACATGTTTCGCTCCCAAAACCGTTTATCAGTATGCTAGTGATGATATGGATGAAAACAAAAGAAAAAAAAGTTTTCAAAAGACAATTTCTGAGGCAAATCTTTGGACCGATCACCGATGGAGTTGCGAACAGCACCAGATTACCTATTGGAGGGAGGAATTCAATGTCAATTTAGGCTGAAGAAGGTTGTTGGAAGAAGAAATAATTTCATTCATGAAAGTTTTTGAATAAGAGTTCAATATCTTAACTTGAAGGTTTGAATTTTTAACTGTAAAAACGTTTTTAAATCAGAATGACAAATAGCTGAATCGGCCATATAAAAATAATGGCAAACTGATTACAAAGAGTCTAGGACAGAGAATGCTAGAAAAGATTCATGTAAGAAGTTACATGTATACATGTGAATATTTGTATTTAGACAAAAAATAACAGCATGAAGAGCTAGGAAGGATTAGCGTGCTTTAGTATTTATAAATAAATCATTTCATTCTTTATTTTCAAACTGTAACGGTCTTTTTCTAAAATGTAACTCAATAATATTTTGTGAGGAGAAAGGAAAATAAATTTATAAAATTTATCGAGTATATACAATAAAAATACTTAACTCAATGTGCAATCAGTAACAACTAGAAAACTATCTATGAATCCCGCAGATTATATACCGAACAGTTATTCCCAGTTCTACTCGGTCTCGTCCTTGTAATGTGATGGTTACCAAAAACTACCCAATGATTGTATTTGTATTGACAGTATCTATTTGTTTTGTGATTTGTATTGTTGAAATTATGTGTGATATCTGCACTTAAATGTGTATATGTTTGCATGACGAGCAAATCTCCCGTTCGACGGAGGGTTCCTTTAGATTTACACAAAAGTTGACATTAATTATGAGTATAAAACTCGCCATTGTAAGAATCAGCTGGAAACGCATCAATAATTATAATCTAAAGCTCATCCAAACAATAAACCTTGTGAGTCGTCTCTACGTAAGTTTTGTACTTTTATGTTTGGTCCTTCTGATTTGGAGCACCAATATCCTTCCTTGTATCCTGCTTTACTCTATCTTTCTTTTCTTCATTACATTATCATCTTGGTTTTTCAAGTTAAACTATATTGCTGTTCGCATCATTTTAAACACAAAATTCTACAAAAGATTTTTCTACCGTGAGTACTTTCGTCACGAATTATTTTACGAAATATTTCTTCCATACGTTTACTGATCTGTTCTTCTCCTTCTCCCACCTCACCACAAAATGTGACTGGCGATCCCCCTTTCCAAAGCAATAGCAAGTGCTTCATCTAGTAGGTTTGGTCGTGCTAATTAAAAAGCTTTCCGTAATTCGCTCTCTCTCTCAAACCGTTAACAAACGTATCTACTGCTATTACTTCCAATATTTACCGGCAAGTTATTTCTTGTACTATAGATTCTACTTCGTAGTTAGGCTTTGTGTATTTATTATAGATGGTTATCTCTATAGCGTTTTCCAGTTAATTGCATAAGGTCTGATAAAATATTTCTTGGTCCTTAGGAATCGATAGTAAAATGTCGGTAGCATAACCTCACAAAGGCTCTAGTTATTTTAAATTTAAAAGAAGAAACTTGATAACAGAAGGTGTTTGCTGCTGATTCTTACTAATAAATCTTAAAACTGCACAAAGATGAGAGATAAGTGTGCTGATAAAATGTAGATGTTTACAAAGATCAATTTATATTTGATAAAATAGTAATTAGACCATAAGAATTTATTAAAGAATATCTAAAGATTATTTAAAGATGAGTGATATTCTGATATAGCAAAATAAAAATGTTTTTATAAAAAAATCTAAATATAAAGGGATCCTAAAACAACATTGTGCGGTAAACAAACACTTATGTTGACGCAAGGTAGAAGAATGCCATTTAACGGTAAAATTGAACTGATTAAACTTTGAAATTTAAAACTTTCAAAAAGTTCAGTGATCTTCCAAAATAAAATATTTGATGTTAATATGCTGTCAATCTCCGGGTAATTATGACTATACTTCTTCAATCTAAATGTGCTATAAGTATAGTGAGAAGGGAGATAAATAAGATAAGAATGTCAAGAAAACTTGGGTGGTTATTAGAAAGAAACATGAAAAGTTTATTATTTGAAACATGTTATTCACAGGGAGCAAAGAAATAGCGACAATAATTGTCGATATTATTAAGAAATTATTTCTTGACAGCAAAACGTATCACAAGGGTTTTAAGGAGTAATTTGGGAAAATTGTGAATACCCTTTCGTTTATTTATATTATTCAAACGAAAATAATTAGTGGTATCACTTTGGAAGAGATGACATATAAAATAATTGAGAAATGATGTGTAAACGTTTGCTTATAAAAAATTTGCTGCTTAATATTTTGTTTGATGGAGATAGATGTATGTAGTTTGAGATAGATTATGATTTGATATTTACAGGGTATTGCGCCATTTTACATCTTAGCTGGTTGGGCACCTACTTATTGGCCAGCTGACGATTACCGTTGCTTTGTGCCTTCTAATTATCCTCAAACCCCTTCCGTAACCTCTTTAATAGCTTTTGTGTCACTGCACTTAAGTACTATGATTGCTTCTTATATGTTAAACAATTGTGAATTAAAGCCTATCACTAAGAAAATTCAAATTCTTGAATGTGGTATAGTAATGTTTTAGTTGATGTCATTGGAATTTGTTTTTTATTGGAAATATTCTTGTCAGGATACTTTTAGTTATTTAATGTTAAGTCATTGAATTGAAGCCTCGATTTTAAATGGACGGTATAACCAGCTACATATGTATATATTTTGTTGTAACAAATCATCTTAATGTTAGCTGTATCATTTGCACACAAACATTTCATTTTACCCTACAAGTTCCGTCCATTTTTGACGAAGGCGTTTCTTAAATCGTGCAATATGAATCTATCATTTATTTATCTATGATGTATTTGAATTAAATCCAAATAAAACTGTTTGTTACATCATGCGTTTTATTTATATCTATTGATAATATTTAACATCCAATAATAGAGAAATTTGACAGTATTAAAATGAAAATATAACATATTACAATTAATGGTTCTGATCCTTCTGTAGTCGACGAGGCAAACATTCCCAGCTGAGACTGATACTTTGTCTTCTCGATCTTTGGATTTGAGTTTGTGCCTACTTGTGCATGTCTCATGATAGCTAATATACTTAATTTCGCGATAACATACTATATTATAGTGATTACGAATTCAAATAGAGACGGCAGGGCGTTTCTGTTCCTGACATGAGGCGAAATCATCTTACATACATCTAAACTACAGAAAGCTTTCCTGGAAGATTTATTTAGCACATTTCCCCTAGCGTAAAGAATAGAAAAAATGTTAAAAACAATTGTTTTTGTTCACGGCCATCAAAAGAGAATGGCACTTTCGTGACACTGCCACTTAAGACGAAAAATATGGAGACATGCCTTGTGTTGAATTTGTACACACTAGTGCATGTCTGATCCAACACACTTAAAATTGCGATAACGTGCTAGTATTTATGACAAGACCGATAGGGCGTTTCTGCTCTTGGGGCACAGAATGTGTATATTATAGGAACTGTTAATACATTTTTTACAAGATATAGATGGAGTGAAATAGTGAATAGTGAAATTCAAAAAGTTTTCAAATTATATAATTACACTGAGAAGTCAGATTTCTAAAGGGTCGACCTGGACGTGACTCTTAACGCGATGTATGTGTTAGGCACAATAGCCTAATAAAAAACTATTAAAAATAGAACTGTTAATACAAAGATTTAGGAATATTTTAAAATGCAGTCGACCTCAGAAAAGTACTCTTCCAACGGAAGTATAGAAAGACCAAATGCAAGGAAGCTATCAATAAGAGGAATGGAAAAGAAAAAATGTTACAGACTGGAAAAGAATAGGAAATGAAAAGAAAAACGGCAAAAAGCATTTGTAAGATCAAAAAAGCGAAAGTTCATAAAGAAAATACAAACGTGGTTTATACAGAAAGAAAGTAAAAATTTTTTCAATAAGTTCGAAATAAAGGCAATGCTAATAAATAAAAATCCCTTTTTATAATTAACAAAAATGGAAAATTAATGACAAAATGAAGAAAGAATTGTAAATAGATGGAAAGAGTATTTTGAGGAAGTACTAAATGTAGACAATACCTAGAGCCTACATAGAGTCTCATACTGAAGAAAATATAAACGACGAAATAATCGCCCATCCACCTTCTTTGGAGGAAGTAAAAAATATTTAAAAAATGGTAAGAGTCTAGGCGAAAATGGAATAAATCCAGAACTTATTAAAATATGGAGAAGAAAAATTAGCAGAACAATTACATGAGCCCATAAAAATTAAATGGGAGAGGGAAGAAATGCCTACATATTGGAACAGATCACTCTTAATACCGGTATACAAAAAAGGAAATTAGGCTGCCCAAACTATAGGGGAATAACCTTGCTGGATACGGTGAACAAAATATTAACGAAGAGTATTCAAGCAAAATTGGAAGAATACAAACAACAAATAATAAGAGAGTATTAATGTGATTTTCGAAAAAACAGATCCAATCACAGATCATATTTTTACATTGAAGCAAACCGTGTGCTATGAGTATAATTAATTGTTGATTGGAATACATATTTCAATCAACGGTATAACCGTATAACATTCCTATACACGCTGTCTAAATCGATTTCAAACAAACATAACATAGGATTCAGGAAATAGACAAAAATTATTGAATTTATTAAAAAGATCCACACCATAGTTTCAAACCGATTTCGAACTTAATTCAAGATTTAGTATCCGGATAACAGAAATGCGAGGAGATTGTCTGTTTCGCCCATAGGCATAATAATTATTGAATTGTGTATGGTTCACTGTCATTTACAAAGAGCATTATATTTGCCAACCGGTTACAGGTTTCTTCTCTAATAATTTTACTAGTCTAACACTTAACATATAGATGGCGGAAATAATGAAGTTAAATTTTACATATATATTAATGTTATTTATATGTTTTATAATTTGTGCTTTTATAATATGCGAGATTGTCTGTTTCTTCCATAGAAATAATTGAATTTTCTATGGTTTCTCCGTCGTTTGCAGAGCATTAAATTTGCCATCCGGTTACAGTTTTCTTCTTTAATAATTTTACTAGTCGAACTCTTAACGTATAGATGGCGCAAATAATGAAGTTAAATTTTACATAAATTAATAAAATTATTTATATTTTTTATAATATGCACTTCTATTTCAAAATATTAAATTAAATTTTAAAATTAACCAACTAACTTGGTTTAAAACAAGCTATTTACGTTCTTATAACCAAAAACTAGAAAACATGGAAATAAAATCTCTAAGATTAAGGCTGTTTTATCGGTGCACCAAAACCTAATGACAGTGTTTTCTCTGTTATTTACCGACAAAATGTCTCGAAATTTGGACACGTTATTTGAAATTATGTTGCCTTTAAACTGATGGTTTTACTTTTTTTATTTTTTTGAAACTTCTGTTGAAAAATTGGAATATACTGTTTAACGTTCTATTATAACCAAACTTTTTACGCCCATCACTCGAAAGAGTTTTTTTTTCTGTAATCATTGATTTTTGTTTCACCTTTCTGTGTCCAGTAATAATCGAGAAAAGCGTGTTCCAACTTTAAAGAAAATTGCTAAAAAATACTGAAATCTAATAGTGAAACGTGTTACTCATCATCGGCGATTAGTTTCATCGTTATCGCCTTCGTGACGTCAAATCTCATGAACGTACGGTCAGTTAGTTCGTGTTAAAAGTAATTTGAATGGAGAATAATGTATTTGTTTTCATTAAACTACCCGTCGGCCGGCGGCACTGAGTAAAGATGGTCTCGCGTAAGCAGTGTAGAAAAGTAAGTGATACGCCCATTTCAAATCGCAGTATGCTTGGACTGCTAAAACAGCCTTAAATAAAAAATTTTCATAACACTTGTTGTTTTCTTTCAATCCTTCTTTTTTTATCACCTATCAACTTTTTCTCTTTGTTACATATCCTTCCAATATACAATTGATATTCAGTTGGATTACTAAGAGCAAAAAACTTGGAGAGTGCGGACCGGGAAAGAGGACTGAGATTGACGGGACATGGAGTAACCGACTTGAGAAACAAGTGCCAGAACAACATAAATGTATGATTGTAAGACATAAAAGAATAATGGAACAGAGACATCAATAATATGGCATAAAGCAAAATAGTTGGAATAAAAACTCGAGACAAGCCACCAATCAGAAGAAATAAAAAAATGTCAAATTCAGCACTTACAAAAAGTAGTATTGATAAAATAAGGGATGAAAAGTGTAGTTGCTGCACAGAACATAACTTTATTTTTCAACAGATAGAAATTGACAATTTTTTATACCTTTAACTCATCTCTCATAACGTACTTGAGAATCAGCAATATAAGCTGAATATCAAATACAGAAAACTGTCACGACAGTTTCGAAAACAAACAAGGTTTAAAGTAGGGGGACCCTCTGTCTACAACATTGTTTAATATGTAACTAGAATGGGTTCTAAATAGAATAATTTAAACAGAACAGGGACTATAAGAACAAAGTGCTATCAGATATAACCTCAGCTGAAAAACTCAACCTAGTCATTAATGAAAATAATACAAAGCATATAAAATTTACAGTATCTCAAAAAATATTAAGAGAACAAGTAATATTGGACGGTGCAAAACAAACCCATCGAATGGAAAAGTGATGCACAATACCTGGGAGTCATAATGGATCAGGGACTAACTTTCAAAAAACATGTAGACGTCACACTAAAAAAAGCATATATGGCAAAAACGTCAATAAGAGGATTCGCAGGTAGGAAAAGCAAATTAAGAATAAAAACTAAAGTAAGACTGATAAATAGCATCATACTGTCTATATTAACATATGCATCTCTCATATAGGGACATGCCTGGAAAACAAATAAGAAGAGGATACAAGCGGCCCACAACCGCAGCCTAAGAGAAGCAGTCAACGTACCCAGATACGACGCTGAACGTTTTCCTTTCAGAGAATTCCAACAAGCCCGAGTGACCGACATGATGGTGGAAAAAGCCAGGATAAACACCCGAAACAGCTGATACTGGCCAAACGCGTATATGTAAAATCAGAGGATACTTCGTAGCTCTATCAACGTAGATACCCACAATCATTGTGTAGGCCCACTAATTAAGATATTTTTCAGACATCCTTAAAAAACCACAAAAAACGGCTTCGACCAACAAAAAACTAAAAAATATATACTAATAAACCCCGGTAAGAGCCAACAAAAAAAAATTAACACAAACCAAAAAACCCTGACCCTCGAGCACCAAGTCGCCGAACTGGGCATAGCCCAGAGCGGAGACTTGAGGCACGAGTAAGCAATTTTAGATTTGCGGATAAGTCACAAGAAGATAGCAGGAATAAAGCGCCTTACGATAGCCCGTACTGATCGATTAGGAAACCATGTTAGAGTTCTTATACCCAGGACCCCCCGTGAAGGGCATTTAGAATTAATACACCTCGCTTTAATGAACACCCGAACGTCATTTCAAGTTGTGTACAAGTGTCTCAGGCTGGGTTCAATTAAATTACTTGCTAGCTTGCAGCAGTACTGCAGTGTTTAAATAAATAGTAAACAGTCTACTAGAGAATTGATCTAGGCGCTTAGGAGACTGACAAGAAAAATTCATTACAAGGAATTTGGATAATGTTTATTTTCTGTTCTATAGACAACAAATACTTATACAAAATTATAAAATGATGATAAAAACAAATACAAGATTTACAACCAAATTAATTTGTGTATAAAATAAAGAAATAATAAACAGTGGGCACCTTTACCAGGAATACAACTAGAGGAGATGCCCCACAGGTGAAAGAAAAATATATAATAAAAGTTCCTGTTAATTTCCTGTATACTGATGTAAGATTATTTAATAGTTTAAAACAAAATTATAACCCTGTCATATTTTAAATAGCGATAAACATACAGAACTGCCTGCCATTTATCCTCTCATATTAATGTATCGTCTATATTTTAAGTAACTTCTCATAACTTCGTAAAGTCCTTATATTTTTGATAATACCGCGCCTAAATTTTTTGTGATCTGCTTTTTGCAAGAGATCTAACTGATAAAGTTACATTTTTGAAAAACATGTTTTTTCGGATATGGGAAGGATTATTTAATCGGTTATTTAATCACAATTTAACTACACGGAATGTTAGAATGTTCGACAGAACACACATATTTTTCAATAAGAGAAAACTCCATGGATGAATGTATCACAAAAGAGAGAAAACAAAAATAGATGCACAGTGAGAAGCAAAGAAAGTAGAACCAGCTGCTATATAAATGAGGTGGTTGTTTTATTGGAAAATGAAAATATAGATATTTGTTCGGGCTACACATTGATACAAAATTATTGATTATATCACGATCTCTATAGATATAATCCAAAACCATTGTATGTAAGAAAAACTGGGACTTGAATCTAAATTGAAATAAAGTCGTAACAGTAGTATAGTCCTTCTCATTGCCTTTTTTAGTGCTCCATTTATTTCTAACACGTGTGCTAAATAGAGACAAAAGATTGTTTGTCTTTGGTTACTTCTCAAGGAAAACCATCATATTGCATAATATATTAATATATTCGGAAAGCATACTGACGAACAGATATTTAATTGGTTGGCATTTCACCACACCCAGTCCCTATATCTATCAATATATAAGTTTAGAAGGAAAATTAGTTTTCTATCAGCCTAAGGAGTAAATTGGTTTTAGAAGAGGCTATGGAACAAATGCCAACCTACAAGCACTAAAACACTGATATAATATATGTTAAGTCTAATAAACCACGCGCGTTACTATTCGTTGACTTAAGGAAAGCTCTTGATACCGTGGAATTGCCGGTAGTACTGAAAGCATTAGAACAACGTCGAGATAGAACAAAACAGTAGACAAAGATCGAGGAGACCTATGGAGACCAACAGTGGATGCAAGAGGTTAACAGATGATGATGACAAATTGAAATTGGAATATCTATTTATTAAAAATCATACGAACAAACTGAATTTTGCCGAGAATGTCAATTTTAGCTAAGATAATTTTGAACAAAAATGTTTAGCATTTTTTATGTAGAATGAACCGTTCTCTCACTGTAGAACAACGCTGGAAGCGATCGGCAATTGTTAATGTCAGTTACGCGCGCAAAATCATGTTCAATAAAATTTGTTTCAATTCGACGGTAAAAACTCGATATCTTTTGATCAGAGTGTACTATAGACAAAAATCAAAATGCGTTTTAAAGGTGAAGAGCGCAACGTTCGTGTCAAATTTTTGTATTTTGCCGCAAATAAACTGAGTTTTTATAAAGGCGTTAAATAAATAAACGTGGCGCCATTTTTGCCAATTTTTATGATTCTTATAAGATCAATACAATAATTTATCTCTTCTATTCACCTTTGACTATGGAGTTTCGATAACTAGAGCCTAATTTTTAAAACCTTTAATATGAAATTTTGGTAACAAATGTGAGGCATTTGAAATATGCTCAAAAAACGTTGAATTTGAAATTTCACATTACAAATGATCTAAAAAAAAAAACATTTAAAACTGCTCCTTTTTAATTACATTAGTATGTTTTTCAAAACTACACATCTTCTGCTACAAATTACACTCAAAACCATCTTCTTGAAGGCATTTCCCGCGACGTGGGATTGTTTGTAATGAAAAAGTATAAATTCTGCGTTTTTAGTCATATTTCAAATGCCTCATTTTTGTTGCCACAACTCAAAATTCAAATTTCATGTTACAGGTTTTGAAGATTGGTCTCCAAAAATAGAAATTTCACTTTGACCGGTTAATTAAAGTGATACATTTTATTAATCTCACGAGAATTGTAAAAAATGGCAAAAATCGCGCAACCTTTATTTATTAAACATATTTATAGAAATTCACTTCATTTGTGGAAAAATACAAAAATTTTACAAGAAAGTTGCGCTCTTCACCTTTAAACTCTTCACACTCTGATCAAAAGATATCGAATTTTTACCGTCAACTTGATACACATTTCGATTTTTTTGAGTTTTTACCCCTCTACGATGGGGGTTTTAGGGGGAAACCCGGAGGTAAAAGTGCTAAACTTTTTTGTAACTTTTTTGGGGTCCCAAAATTGATATTCTCGGCAAAATTCAGCTTGTTCGTATGATTCTTAGGGGTCAAATCTCTGACAACTGAATTATTACTTTCCAACAAACTAATTTAGAATAGTATATACAAAAGTAAGTAAATACACAAATTTTGTTTTTTAATTCAAATTGCAATAAATTGTCCTAATAAAAAACCACTTAAATTTCGTAGCAAGTGCACATTTGGCAAATATAATCCTGGCAGTTGTCCCGTATGTCTCAAATTGCACACAATACTTCATGTAATACCTCACTGCTGAAAAAAGGCTCTGAGACGAACCATACTACTCGGAAACAATGGTAAAGTTTCTTTATAAAATTATTATTAAAGAAAAGGTCACTTCGACAATTTGTGGCCTATTTGTTTACAACCTTTGCACGAATTACAAAGTAACGACAAAATTTTAATAGCTACACTGTTGCCGCGTTATATGGGGTATTGGTCCTGGAGAAACAAATATTTCAAAAGAAAAATATAGTGTATAATATCCTTTATTTTCGATGTTTTGAAGAAATAGTGAAATTGCTTTAAAAAGTAATATAGTGCATCACACACTTAAACAAGACGTTCCCAACTATAAACAAAGAGTACATGAGTATATGAAGACAGCATCTTAGTATATATTATTTCCTTTAAAGTTTATTGCGACTCATCAATGACACTTCTACGCCGTCGCAGTACAACCGATTGCATAGTAATTCCCTAGCAAAATTGTAGTTATTTTGACTTATATATGTACATTTTTTAATAAAATAATTTATAGAAAAAATTTGCTACCCAAAAACATTTAATATCATTAAAAATCAGTTCTCCATTTCACCTATGGTTTATGGAGTGGAAATAAAGATTAGGACTTATTGGTATTATTTCTAGAGTTGCCACGTGTAGTTTTAAATTAGCCACAAAAGATTTCTGTAATGTAAACGGACCTAAAATACTGAGAATCAGCAATTATTTTTTGTATTTCATAACAAACGAAATGCCAACACAACAAGAACAGATCAATTTATAGTAATGAATTTAATATAATAATAAAAACGCCACATGATATCATTTCATCATTCCCTACATTCTCTATTAATCCCACAATACAACAACTATGCACGAAGATTTCAACGTTAAAATTGGAAAGTGTTCAATTAACTTTAAAGTAAACACTGTATAACAATACTTTGCTGTCATTTTCATCAAGACTGAATTGAATCAACTTCTTACTCGTTTTTTATTATTTTGTATGCTATTACCACAGCAGTTAATTTTGAATGCTCAACTTTAACCTCATCAGGCACTGATGCTCTGTTTACTCTTGGGAACTTCTAGTGTAAATATCCTTAGTACAATGGTTCACATATAAAACATTTTTTGAAATCCATGTACATGAAAGATATCGAATAATACAGTATAAAAAAAATGTGAAAGTCTATACGTTACAATAAATCTCTAAAACAAACATTCAACAACATGAGGCACTTATCTAATATAATAATTAAAGCAGCGTCGTTATAAGATTGTATCAAAAATATTTTACCAAAACGAAATTTGATACTAATTATCACATATAAGAATTTACACCGAGTTGCGCACATAAAAGAATCCCGCTGCTGAGGTTTTTATCCGAGGATCATCATTAACTGGCCTAGAATACTTAGTAATAGTCTCGTCATTGAACAAATACCAATCATCACGTTTGTTATCTAACTTAACTGTGGCAAAGTAATGTCCATGCGACATAGTACCCGTGTGTTCAACAATACTAACTAAATTGTACCTCGAAGTACCAAATCTCAAATTTCGCAAGGGAAAGTCGACTTCTGCTTGGTTCTTTACATAGTTTGTGATATCACCACTATTCATGTACCTAATAACAAAAACATTATTAATATATCATTATCAGCCCAAAAACGAAAAAAAACAGGCATACATTGTGGATACCTGAATACTCAGTCGGCGAAGAAGCCACTTATCAATACTGAATGAATTTAAATACTTAAGCATTGCTTTAGATTCTAAATTACCACGGCCAAAGCATACCCACCACATAAAAAAAGGTAAAAGTGTGAAGCGGATTTAACCCGTGTGTTAGAAATTTCACATGGAGCGTTTGCTTAGATTTTGAATAATTATGGAAGCAATTTTATCACACTCCGAATAATACATATCAAATATCAATCCATTGATTTACTTGAACAGTATCTTTTCCCATCCGGAATATTATATAAGTAATAGGAAACTGTTAATGCGAGTTCATAGTAAAATAAACGTAGAATGTATCGACATAGCTCGCAACAAAGGAAAAAAATAATAAAATATGTAGGTATATAAGATAGAAGGCAACCGTAAATACGTATTTCTGACTATTTGGTCGTCATCAGTAGGGTGCAGCAAATTAACAAAAAAATTCATCATGCACCGTAGTGATGACGACCAAATATTCAGAAATACGTATTTACGGTTGCCTTCGATCTTATAGGGTAAGGAAAGGTATATTGGTGATACAAGTAATTTGGTGATAATTTTTAATCAGATTACCACACAGTTCCCTATGCAAGCACATTCATGACACAGCGCTAGTAAGTTGCTAGGAGTGTAAGCAGGACAAACATATATTCCGATTTAGCGATGCGCGCACCTGCGTTTAGTAAACAGACTGTTTTGACCATTGTGCGATAGTGGAGTCATTTCTTATTGAATGTGAAAGACTGTTACATATTTGGTTACATTTTTATTGGAATAATTGCCGTTTTCTTTATAAAACTTTATAAAAACATTCAATAAACTAATTATCAATAAAAAAAGC
Organism: Diabrotica undecimpunctata; assembly: GCF_040954645.1. Classification (NCBI taxonomy): domain Eukaryota; kingdom Metazoa; phylum Arthropoda; class Insecta; order Coleoptera; family Chrysomelidae; genus Diabrotica; species Diabrotica undecimpunctata. The sequence continues at coordinate 73,273,930 of NC_092812.1, forward strand.
TGCATTGAATTCGTGATTTAGCCAAGGTAGGTTTTTATTCCTTAAACTGCGGTTGTTGTTTCTTAGTGTTTTTGCACACATTTTTCAAGAACTTTTGAGACGTTAACTTTGGATATATTTTGTTCTTTTATTTAAAATAAAATAGAGAAGTGTAGTATACTATGCAAAAGGTATTGTTTTGAGGAATCCGTAAATGTATTTTATTTTTAAAAGCTGTTAACTTTTTTTTATCACCAAATAACCTATTTAATTTTTACGTTTAGATTGGCAATGGAAAAAGAGGGTAAATATAGAAAATATAATCAACAGCAACTTCAAAACGCTGTCAGATTAGTAAGAAGTGGAGGTAAGACTATACATAAAGCTGCAAAGGAAGTAGAAGTCCCATTGAGCACTTTGAAACGTTACCTAGCAAATGAAGAGGATTCGGTAAGAAAACTGGGAAGGCCTTTTGCATTGTCATGTGATTTAGAGTTGAGGCTTTACAATTATATTATAGAAATGCAAGAATTGGGTTTTGGACTAACCGTGTATCAAATTAGAAAATATGCTTATGATCTTGCTAAAGTTGATGGTTAGGAGAAATTCTTGCCGTCAACTAACTGCATTGCAAGCAAATGGTGATGGAATAGTTTTAAAAGTAGGTACAACTTGTGCCTTCGTGTGCCAGAAATTCTTTCGGCCTACAGAGCTTCCATAGCTAATGAATTTATGATCAAAGATTTCTTTTCGAAACTGAATGATGTTCTTACGAAACTCAATATAAAAAACAAACCTAATTTAATTTGGAATTGCGATGAGACTGAATTATCGTATGTAGTGAACCTTCCAAAGTTGTTACCGGCATTGGTAAAAAGTATGTTTATAAAAGATCCTACGCTGAACGAGGTCAAACTCAAACTATTTTAGCATGCATTTGTGCTGATGGAACATGGATTCCTCCTATGGTAATCTTTAAAGGTGTTAGATGGAATGATACACTTAAAAATGATGCCCTTCCCAACGCATTAATAAAATTATCTCCTAAAGGATGGATCAATTCTGAATTGTTTTTGGAATGGTTAAATTTTTTTATCACTACGATACCACCTGAACGTCCTGTAGTCTTGTTGATGCACTCTCATTCTGCTCACATTGGAGCTGAAGTTTTGAAAATAGCGAAAGATAATCAAGTTTACCTATTTACTTTCCCAGCTCATTACACTCATCTTTTGCAACCACTTGACATGGGACTATTCAAGCCACTTAAGACTTACTGGCGCGATAGCATGAATCGTTATATAAGAAATAACCCTACGGATGCTCCAAATCGTAGCAACTTCTATTCCATTTTGAATCCAGCTTACATAAGCGCCTTTACAAAGAAAAACATTGAGAATGCTTTTAAAAAAACAGGCATATGTCCTTTAAACGGAGATGTTATTCCAAAAGAAGCATTACGACCTTCATCTTTAACTGACATAGCTTCTGCTTCTCCAGTTTCAACTGACGCAGCACCTCAAACTTCTATTTTAAATCCTAAAGCCACAGTCGATAATATTTTGAAAGCACCAACAGCTTCAAAACGTCCAGAGAGGTCAAGAAAAAGGGACTCAAGTGCGAAATGCTTAACACCGACAAATGAAAACACTTCAGTAACAGAAAATCTTCAGCAACAGCCCTCGACTTCATACAAATCTGTCCAAAAAGCAAACAAAAATTAAAATAGATGATTGGGAGTGTGGCTTATGTGGAGTCCTTATTCAACTGATGTTAAGAAAAGAAATGGAGCCCAATGGATTCAGTGCTGTATTGTGCTTGTTTGACACCATACCACGAGATTTGCATATCTATCGAAGATACTGACGCCGATGAAAAACTTTATTATAGATATGATAATTGTATGGAATAAAATTTTTAAATATCTGATTAAATATACAATTTCCATAATATCACCAAATTTCCTAACCACTATCACCAATATACCTTACCGTGTCACCAACTTACCTAACATAAGTTTGTATGTCAATTTGACATTTACTATCATTATTAATCATTTTTTGTTAAATTAACTCTTCTAAACATTTACTTCAAGTAATAAGTAACGTAATAAAGCAAACATTATTTCTTGCTTAGTTTTCGAATTCCTATATTATTAGTATTTTTCGTTTTTATCACCAATATACCTTTCCTTACCCTACACATATTTTACATATTTTATTATTTATAATTTTTTCGTTACTGCGATCTATGCCGACACTTCTTCTTCAGCTTTTCCCTTTTCAGGGGTCGCTGTTCCTTACTCTTCGTCGCCAATCATTTCTGCCCATCGGCTCTTCTTCACTTAAACCATTTCTCTCTTAAATCCTCTGCCACACATTTCTTCCACCTTCTCCTCGGTTTTCCTCTACCTCTTCTTCCTCCCATATAGTTTTCATTTTTGAATCTTTTTTGAGACTGTAGTCACCCCGGCTCTTTCCCTAATCAAGTCATTTCTGTTCTTGTCCCTTTTAGTCTTACCCAACATCCACCATAACATTTTCATTTCTGCTACCTCCATCTTCTTTACAGGCCACACTTTACCGCCGTAAACCAACGGAGGTCTCACCACACTCTTGTATATCTTTTCTTTCAGTCCTTCCCCGATTTTTCGATCACAAAGTACCCCGATCAGTTAAACCAACCAGCCTGTATCCTGTTGGCAATTTCTCGATCTAGTGTCCCATTTTCCGTTATGTAGAAGCCAAAGTATTTAAATTCTCCTAATCGTCCTGGCTTCTCTCCAAGCAATTCTACATCCCCAACCATTTCTCTTCCTCCCAACCACATATACTTCATTTTCGACCTGCTAACTTTAAGTTTTCCCTCTTCAACAGTCCTTCTCCAACATTTCTTTTGTGCTCCTCTACTAACACAATATCAGCAAAGAACATTGACCAAGGAGCCTCCTCCCTTACTTTCTCTGTCAGTTCATCCATAACAAGCTTAAACAGGTAAGGACTCAATGAAGAACCTTTGTGCAAACCAACCGTCACTGGAAAACTTTCGGTCAATCCGACAGCAGTCCTTACTTTGGTGTACGCTCCCTCATACATATCCTTCACGAGCCTTACGTACTTTTCAGAAACCCATTTCTCTCTCATACATCTCCATAGCTCTCGTTTGGGAACTGTGTCGTACGCCTTCTAAAGATCTATAAATATCAAATGTAGCTCTCTTCTCGCTGTATTTATCTATCAACTGTCTCAACACTAACAAAGCATCCGTTATCCTCCTTCCTGACATAGACTCAAACTGTTCTTCTATCGATGACTCTCTCCTTAACCTTTGCTCTACGGTTCTCTTCCAAATTCTCATTGTGTGCGACATTAACTTTATGCCTCTATAGTTCTTACAGTCCTGAATGCTTTATTTTTATACAATGATACCATCACACTCTCTCTCTCTCTCCATGCATTGGGCATCCTTTCTTCCTCATATATTCTATTCATCATTTGCCATAAAATATCAGGCCGTTCCTCTCCTAGAGCCTTCTACAGGTATTCCATCAGGTCCTACTGCCTTACCGTTCTTCATCCTATTTAACGCCGCGACACCTCTATCTCTCGCTATCCCTGGTATTATATTCTCATTTGGGATCCCGCATCCTCTGTCTCTCCTCTGATGTTATTCATTTAGCAAGTTACTAAAGTACTCTTACTATCTTTGCTTTATTTTAACATCGGTTCTTAACACTCTTCCATTCTTAATCTGCCGCACGTGGGTCAAGTTCTTTGATGACTTGTCCCTTGCTTTAGCAATGTTGTATAACCTTTTCATCCCCTGGGGTGTTTCCAACTCTTTACACAGCTGTGTAGACGATCTTTCCTTAGCATAGCTACACCGCGCTTTGCTTCCTTCTTTGCCACCTTGTATGTATCCTTATCTTCCTCTCTTTTGGACCTGTCATATCTCTTTCTAGACTCTTTCTTCTCTCTAACCTTCTGTTGCACCTCATCGTTCCACCAGAAAGTTTCTTTGTCTCTAGGAGGCCCTTTACCAGATGTTTTTCCCAGCACTTCCTCTCCCACTTTACCCACAACTTTACTGTTGGCTTCCCACCAGTCATTTACCGTACCTTTTTCCTCAAGCTCTTCCAGCACTCTACTCTTAAAAACCATTGCCAAATCCTTATCCTTTAACTTTTAACTTCCACTACTTTACTTTCTGGTGTCCTACTTGCTTTCCTTTCTGCCACACCATCATCTCGGTATCCACTAGCACTGGTCGGTGTTGACTAGCTACACACCCACCCTTTATCACTTTACAGTTAGTAACCTCTTTTAGCTGACTTCTTCTCCCAGCACAAAATCTATCTGACTTTCTTCCCTTTCCTCACTCCTATTCTGGTCTTCAGTGTTCATAAAAAACGTATTAATGACAGCCAAATCCCATGCCACTGCAAAGTTAATCATATTATTTCTCTCATCTTTCTTATTCCCATCACCAAATGTCCATGAACTTTTTCTATTCCTGCTCATTCTGTACCAATATGTCCATTCAAATCACCACCTGAAGTGAAAAGGTGTTTAAAAATCGCTCCTTGTGTATCATAATGTCGTTGATTAAACTCAGAACTAAGTGAAAAAGATAAATATAGATTTTAGCAACTGTAAATACAAAATAATTATATTAATTAACAATCTGTACAGACGAACTCAGTGAATACTGAAAAAAAAAAATAAAAAAAAATAAGCAAACAATAGATAACCAAATTGTAAACATAAAGGTGAACGTACTTGTCCGGAAAGGGTTCCAAAGTAACTTTAGGTGTTTAAATTATATTTAACTTAGATTTAACTTTAGTTACTATAATAGATGAGTCAGAAGCTAAGATATTTAAAAGAACAAAAAATACACAAATAACACCAAAAAAAGAAGAAAATGAAAGCTTATTAGAAGCAATGATAAAAATGATAGAATAACTAACGAATGACATGAAGAAAATAAAGAAAGAATTACATGCACATTGCGAAGATATGAAAAATATAGGCCAGGAGCTCAAGGAGATTAAAGAATATAAAAAAGAAATAAAAGATCTTAAGAAAGTCAATGAACAAGCTATGAAAGAAATGGAGCAACTAAAAAAAGAGCTCGCTTTGACGAGAGAAAGAGTTGAAAAAATAGAGAGAGAAAAACGAGTAAAAAATATAGTTGTAGAGCGACAATAAAATATAATGTACAGGAAGAATTGCGAGAGATAATGAAAAATTTTATCAGGAAAAAAATAGGAGCTGAACTAACAGTAAACGTAGCGAAAAATTGGGGGAGAAATCATGTTAGGTTGAGTTAAGTAGTAGAGAAGAAAAAATAGTAGCTATGAAAATAAAAATAAATTGAAAAACTTAAAAAGAAAAGATCTATATAAATGACGATATGGCCAAAGTAGAAAGAGATATACAAGCAAAAATCAGAAACTATGCAAAGGACAAAAGAACAAGAGGAAAGTTTGGATTTCAAAAGATATTTATTGACAATGAAATATGGAAATGGAATCGAGAAAAAGTGAAAAAGCAACGGAAACGACAAGACATGGAAAAGAAAAACGAGAAGAACTTATTTTAGCACAAAATAAAACAATGTAGCAAAGGAAAAATACGTACAGATGGCAACGAGGAATATCAGAGGGTCGCTTGAGGAATGAAAACTAAAACAGTTGGCTGCAGTACTAAATAAATACAAATTTGATATAGATTTACAGGAAACTAGCAGTTAGGGCAAATTAGACTCGAAATAGAAAACCATATTTTCTTCAATAGTGGCGGTACAAATAGAATGTTGGGAACAGGCTTTCTAATAAATAAAAAATTAAAGGAGTTAATTGTTGAAAATAAAGCATTGTCAGAAAGATTATGTATTCTAAGAATAAGAGGTAAATTTCAAAAGATTTCACTTGTGAACATACTAACACCATGGGAGGAGATGATTGCAGAAATGAAAGAGGAATTTTACGGTGATTTGGATAAAGCATATGGAAAGATACCTAAATAAAATCTGAAAGTGGTACTAGGGGTTGCAAACGCAAAAATTGGCACGGAAGAAATCTATACATATACGATAGGTAAATACAGTTTGCAACAGAGAATAAATAATAATGACAACTTGCTAATAGACTTCGCCAAAGAAAATAATCTGATTGTGAAGAGCACTTACTTTCATGGAAAAGTAATCGACCAGATCGACCATGTACTTATTGAAAAATATGAAGAAAAGTATATTACTACAATCAGGACATTCAGACAAATGACGAGATGCCTCCGACTAGCGAAGAAGTTAAAAATATTATAGAGAACCTAAAAGTACCAAAGGTCCAGAAAACGAATAACATCTGAGATGTTCAAATATGAAGGCTTTCTGGAGATCTAAACATGCGTATTATATTTTTCCTAAACTCAATGCTCTTTTATAAGAGTATATGCATGCAAGAAAGAGCTTCCCGAGTACCCATGCCGTTTCGGAAACGAAACTTTTTATCACCAGTTATCCCTTCACAAAGTTTATATGCGACAATGCAATATTTTCATAAGCATGTGACTCATTAAACTGATAAGTCGATAGTGTTTACCCTGTCTGGCATTCTTTTGCTTGGAAATAGTTATGAATATTGATTCTAACCAGTTGTCTGGTAATTGGAAGCTGCTGTATATCTTGTTAAAGAAGGAGGTAATAATCGCAATACTCTCATCTAAAATAGTCCAGGCGGTATCTTTTTGGAGCTGGGTGTGAAACATATAATCGCAGTTTTTTGCATAAATCGCTCCAAAGTATCACTACTAACGATAATTTCACAATGCGTGAGTTATCAATTGTGGGCTCAACTTTTTATTAAACAAAATATGGAAAAAATTCAAAAAATTCGATATTTTTCCTACTTTTTTCGCATATATTTCAAGAAATGTTAGTTTTAGAATAATATTTTGTGTAGAACATAAAAGTGCTGTAATTAAATGTTACATAAGACAATGCTAGTTTCAACTCTTAAGAATTATTATTACTATTGAAAAAATACTAAAAAACAGTTGTAGTTCCGGAATTATGATCGGTCAAAGTTGACCTACGATTTACAATAAAAGTGTAAGGTTTTACGATCTGTTTTTCAAATAAAACCTAAACTATACAAAGCACTAATTGGGTACAAATGTACATTAGCTACAGACCACTACAAATTGGTTAATATGTCAATTAAAAGTAGTCCATTCGTCAAAATATTGACGGGAGAGCAGCCGTCGTGGCTGAATCGAAATTAACATTAAACATTTCAATTATATCCGCTTCTATTCAACCAATTTTGATGTTTTTTTTTAAAGTCTCGTGAGGTAAAAAAATTAAATATCGGATTTTCAAATACGTATTAAAAAATTTATAGGTCCTTTAAACTACCAAAAATTATTTACGATGATTTACGATTAATACGATGATTGAGGAGCGACACACAGAATCCCTAAAAAAAGGACTGAAAATGAATTTCAGCAAAACTAAAATAATGTCAAACAAAGATGACAAACCTATGATAAACATCCAAGGGACAGAGATAGAACACGTAGATGAATATACATATCTGGGTCAAAATGTCAAGGTAAGCAAAGAAAATCAGACTACCGAAATAAGCAGACGTGTAAAAATGGGATGGGCAGCATTCGGAAAACTCTCATACGTACTTAAAAATAAAAATATACCCCAAAGACTGCGAACCAAAGTGTTTAATTCCTGTATCCTACCTGTACTTACATATGGAGCTCAAACCTGGACATTCACTAAAATAAACATGGAGAAGATCACAAAAACTCAGAGAGCTATGGAACGACAGATGCTGGGTATCTCACTCAAAGACCATAAAACCAATGAAGATATTCGTAATAGAACAAAAGTAAAAGATGCTGTCGAACAGGCAGCTAAACTGAAATGGAGCTAAACGCAAATGTGCTGGAGCGACGATATTAAAAGAACTGCAACAATCCGGCAATCCGAAAAGAGAAAAGGGCTTAATATATATATATATATATATATATATATATATATATATAAGTATATATATATATATATATATATATATATATATATATATATATATATATATATATATATATATATATATATATATATATATATATATATATATATATATATATATAAGTATATATATATATATATATATATATATATATAAGTATATATATATATATATAAGTATATATATATATATATATAAGTATAATATATATATATATATATATATATATATATATATATATATATATATATATATATATGTACAGATTGAACCAATTTAAAACAGAACATACAATTTAATATATATCTGTTTGAACTGCATTTGAAATAGTGGACCAATATAAAACTTGGACAAAAATAAATCCATACCCGGTGATAAACATTGTATAAAATATCGTTCAACTATCAGTCTCCTTTAAAGGAAAGAGGAGCTTGCCTAATAGTCGGAGAGATAGAGCCGAAATTTTGAACTGATCAGTAATATGACATTTCTCTATTGGAATATATTCATTGTAACTGGGTTAAGACTTTGCCTTACAGGCGGACGCCCCTCGTGGTACAGGGGGTGGCTATACAGGGATGAAGTTGTAATTTTTTTCGGAAAAATTAACGATCGATAATATGGCTAAAAATTTGCCCAGAGTAAGATCTTGATATAACTAGACGAAATCCCAAAGGGCTGACGCGAGAGTGGATACATAAGGGGTGGCGGACAGGGGTGAAATTGCAATTTTTTGGGGAAAAATTAACGATAAGTAATATGTCCGCCATTTTCATGGCTCATTATTTAGCCCCTAAAAACTATAAATCCAAAAGGGCAGACAGCTGGGTTGGTACAGAGAGCCATAAAACGGGGTCAAATGTACCACTTGACTGCGCATTTTAGGTCTCGGCAACAATTTTCAAACTGATTTTATTATGATATTTTTATACCGATTGATTTGAAAATTTGTATGCTCACTTCTGTTACTATACTGAAAAGCGTCAAGTAGAGTTTTCCTCAAAATTTTCCAAAAAAATTTCCGTAAATGAAAATTTTCGTAATTTGTTGAGGTAAAATCTAATTTGTAGAATTCTTTCGATTTTCTGTCAGTTATACCATGATTTTTTTCCAAAAATTTTCAAACGATTTTTCCGATAAGAAAAAAAAAATTATTAGAAAAACTTTAAATTTCGTCATTTTTCTCACTCTCATTGATGTCATTACATTCATCATCTTCGTCACTTTCACTTTCAATAATATCACATTCATTATCTGCTTCATTTTCAATCACTACTTCTCGAACTGATTCTGGCATCTGAGGTCCACTAAACCATTTGAATTTATATGTTTCATCTTCAAACTCCCAACCATGTTCTTCAACAATCAATTCTGTTGGTAGTTTTTTATGAGCATTTGTCCAAATATTTGAAATATAATGAGCTCGCAGTAGATGTTGGTGTAATTCATCTTGACATGGTGGTAAGCTTGAAGCATCGAAATTTTTTAGTTTTTTTTTAAGGTTCGTTCACATCATGCAACTTATACTGCCGGTTAAATAGTGAAAATCTGACATCGTTTACTTTTCTTTTTGGAATTGTTCTCGTCAGTCCTGTTCCATATAAGTGACATACAAAAGTTTCTAAGGTTTCAAAAACTTCATTACAATCGAAGTCAGTTTCACCAAGTTGAATAAAAGCATCTTGATACTTATTACATTTAGCGCATGCGTCTAGAATTACTGATCTAAATGAACGCGCATCATTATTATTTTAATATTTTAAAATAATAATGATGCAAAATTAATGTCAAAACAGAATTTGTAAAATTATAATTAACTAATGAAAAAAAAATTCAATCAATTTAAAAGTTAAAAAAAAATATTGAAAATATCTACAAAGTAAATTTCAAAACTTAAAAAATTGGTAATTCCACTATTAAATTGATTTTTATTAATAATTATTTGTAAAATGTTAAAGGAATTCTACAAATTGAATTTTATCTATTGATAAATAGAAATAATATATTTTGTATTATTTGATTATTAATGTAATAATAAATCAAATTTTTCTTATATCTGAACAATCATTATTTATACAATATAAATTTAAAAACCTTTTTATTGTAATAAAAAATTAGTAAAATTACTATTTGTTATACAAAAAATATTTAATAATTAACATTATAAAATTACTTTAATTTAATAAAATATGAAATATCAAACATTTATTCAATTAAAAATTAATTCGTAAAATATTTATATTTAAGAAAAAAATGTGATTTGTAAAGTAAATATGACTTTAGTTTGGAAAAAAACATTATCATAATATCATTTTAATACTACAAAATATTCTATAAAAGATTCAGACGATGACGTAGAGTTTTATCAAATGTTTTAGAAAAGTTTTTCTCAATTTTTTTTTCTTATCGGAAAAATGGTTTGAAAATTTTTGGAAAAAATCATGGTATAACTTACAGAAAATCGAAAGGATTCTACAAATTAGATTTTACCTCAAAAAATTACGAAAATTTTCATTTACGGAAATTTTTTTGGAAAATTTTGAGGAAAACTCTACTTGACGCTTCTCAGAATAGTAACAGAAGTGAGCATACAAATTTTCAAATTAATCGGTATAAAAATATCATAATAAAATCAGTTTGAAAATTGTTACCGAGACCTAAAATGCGCAGGCAAGTGGTACATTTGACCCCGTTTTGTGGCTCTCTGTACCAACCCAGCTGTCCGCCCTTTTGGATTTAAAGTTTTTAGGGGCTAAATAATGAGCCATGAAAATGACGGACATATTACTTATCGTTAATTTTTCCCCAAAAAATTGCAATTTCACCCCTGTCCGTCACACCTTATGTATCTACTCTCGCGTCCGCCCCTTGGGATTTCGTCTAGTTATACCAAGATCTTACTCTGGGCAAATTTTTAGCCATATTATCGATCGTTAATTTTTCCGAAAAAAATGACAATTTTATCCCTGTATAGCCACCCCCTGTACCACGAGGGGCGTCCGCCTGTAAGGCAAAGTCTTAACCCAGTTACAATGAATATATTCCAATAGAGAAATGTCATATTACTGATCAATTCAAAATTTCGGCTCTATCTCTTGGACTATAAGGAAGCGATAAGTGGTTTGACAGCATAATAACTGCTTGTTTAGTCTAGTTTTTTCAGTGATTCTAGGCAACCTATTTGGGTGGAGGTTTGACTTGTTCTTGAATGAGTTCCGAATCCAGCAGCCCGCTGAAGTATTGGATTTTTATAATATAATAATTATTTGACAACCTTTTGTTGGCCAACCACCTAGAGCGGAGTTGAGCCGAAATACATTGATTTCGTATGTTCCGTTTTAAATTCGTTCAATCTGTATATATATATATATATATATATATATATATATATATATATATATATATATATAAAAGCAAAAAAACCGGTTTTTACCTCAGTTAAAATAAATACTTTCAATAATACAAAAAAACTTTGATTAGTTCTATTATAATTAAATTGTATTCCATTATATTATTTAATATTCCACTCCAGGTTTTTTAGTTTTGCTGAGAATCGTATTCTTTTTCACTACGTCTTCATCGTCGATCAATGCGGTAATTTGCCTCTGGTGCAGTAATAACCTTTTTTTAAGGGGCTAATGTATTTTTTATTTGTCATCAATGTTTGTTGTGAAAGAAAAAAAAAACGGTTTTTTATTGTTTTTATTGAAAAAGCAGAAAACAAACCAAATTGTTGATAAAACAGATATACGTAAAAAAAAGGGAAAATACAGAACGTGGTAAAACATCAGTGAAATTTCAATGACTAATATCGTGTATTGCCTCCCCTTGATCTAATAACCTCTTGCAGATGACGGGGCATACTCTCAATTTTTCTCCGAATTACATGTTGTGGTATGTTATTCCACTCTCTCACTAACAGATCCTTAAGCTCCTGTGCGTTGTTAGGAGGAGGTGTATGGGTTTGAATACGTTTTTTCAAAACGTCCCAGAGATGTTCGATGGGATTCAGGTCTGGAGACCTAGCTGGCCAGGGTAACCTCGTAATTCCAACCTCGTCCTAGTATTGCATACTGATCCTAGCAACGTGCGGTCGCGCGTTGTTCTACATAAAAACGACGTCTTCTCCAAGCCCTGCCATAGTGGGCATAACATGTTCTTTCAAAATCTCCGTAATGTACCTTCGTACAGTTAAGGACCCATTTTCGATGAAGGCTAATTCTGTGCGGAAGTCGGAAGATATACCTCCCCAAGCCATGACGGAACCTCCAACAAATGTCATTCTTGGAGCAATGCAAGCTTGTGAAAATCGTTCACCGGTTCTCCTCCAAACTCTTAAACGTCCATCGGATCCAGTTAGGCATAAACGGGATAAATCTGAGAAAAACACTTTGCTCCAATCATTAATTAGCCAATGCACGTATTGTCGAATATATTAGCAAAAGCTAGTCGTGCAACTCGATGCGCCCGGCAAAGTGGCGGTCCTGTACCCATTACCCGAGAAGATAGTCCAGAAGAACAAAGTCTTCTCCTGACTGTTGTAACTAATAAACACTAATGGTGGGAATAAAAAACGTTTGTTCCTTGCGTTTAAAAAGAAAGTCGAAGAACAAATAAGACATTTAAAACAAGCGGCAGTTACAGGTACCGTTCATTTTGGGAAGTGTGTACTTTTCCACTAAATCGGCACTATTGGAATTCTTTGTTACAAAGGAAACCCCTAAGCTGACAACAATTCTCAGAAACATGCAAAACATGAATCAGTTTGTATTTGTGTTATACTTATAACTATTTACGATAAAGCTCGTTAAAAATGAAATATCGGTGATTTTCAAGGTGACCCGGATTTTATGATCGCATATGATCGAAGTGGTAAGATAATAAAAATTGAGTTAAAAACAGATTTTTATTGCTGTTATTCTTTTATAGCTATCAGTAAAATAAATTTTATAATTTTAAATCACAATTTTAAATGAATTTTACTCATTGTATTCCGTAATTTTTCATAATATATATATATATATATATATATATATATATATATATATATATATATATATATATATATATATATATATATATATATAAATCCGGAAACTAATTGTAGAAACCAAATTCAGATTTCTGCTTTAATCTATGCCTTCTGAGAATTGCAAGGCAAAACAGACGTTGATAAAGATGTAATTAGATACATAGGGAATCTAAAATTGCATTCCACGACATATCTCCTCAACTAAGCAAAAATCCTTAGCGAATTGGTTTCTAGTACTCATAAAGAGTATACCGAGATAAAAGGAAAGACAGTTAATATTTGATTTCACGTACAGTGCGTCTGTATATCCGCTTATACGTATTTCACCCTAAAAGGAATCGACGGAGCTTCTATTTACAAACGCTCTGAACGAGAAAACAATGTTTCCTATCGTGGTAACAGTAAAATCTCTTCGATATGGACGCAATAGCGACATCTGATCATAAATCCGGAAACTAATTGTCGAAACCAAATTCGGATTTCTGCTTTAATCTGTGCCTGCGCACAGATAATCTGCGGTTTTAGGATGAAATACTTATAAGCGGATATACAGACGCACTGTACGTGAAATCAAATCTTAACTGTCCTTCCTTATATATATATATATATATATATATATATATATATATATATATATATATATATATATATATATATATACATATATTCTTTAAAGTTTAAAATTTTCTTTAAATTTATAATAATGATAATTATTTATTGTACCGTTTTACGATATATTACAATAATTTTTGGTTGTTTAAAGGACTTATAAATTTTATTAATTGCAAATACGATATTTGATTTTTTAGCCCGCAAGACCTCAATTTAAAAACAATCAAAATTGGTTGAATAGAAGCGGAGATAATTAAAATTTTTAAAATCACTGTCGTGATGTTGCTCCGGTTTCTCAATTTCTAAACAGGATTCTTGTAGCCATCGGTCTTTTGCTACTTTCATCCTTTTTCGGAATTCTTTATCTACTTCACTATATTTTTCTCTATTTATGAATTTGTACTGCCTCCGAACGTCCATTAGATCTAAGATGTCTTGTGTCATCCAGTCATTTTTAACCGTTCGTTGTCTTAGAAGATTTCCTCGAGATGTAAAAAGAGCATACATAATAAAAGATGAAAATAATTTATCACAAATACTAATGGAAGAAGATGAGCATGAAAACGTAAGGTAATTTAAGGTTCATATAAAACTTTTGCAAACTTACCTTTTCAACACAATGGCGAGTATTTCAGGTTCTACAGTTAACTCCTTTTTATTAATTATGGTATCCGTGAATTTACAATTATTGCAAGAGAAATCAGTCAGTTTAACTTCCTTTAGATAATCAGCAACCATATCCTGAAGATGGCACGATTTATTGGGTACAGATAACAACAAAAGACTGTCGGTATCATAAGTCGGATTGACTTTGCGACAATTGCAACATACTTTTAAATTTTTTAGTTGAAAATAAAAGCTGTCAATCCAAAACGAAGATCTGCCTTGAAGCTGACCGTACCATGCTTTTTCGCTCTCAGTCATCATTTCTCGAGGTAAATCAGCTGAGCAATCTTCACTAACTGCAGTAAAAAGAAATATGAAAAATTCGAAACAGTCCTCATGAGTACCCTTATCGTATACTGGAGCAAATTCACATATTCGATTCTTGAATTGGGATATATAAAAAGTTTTTTGAGAATACAACGTTCCACCCCAAAGTTCTCTGAGCACCTAAAAAAATCATCGATTAGCATAAAATAAATGGTGAACACATACAAACGAAAAAGCAAAGCATTTGCAACTTTAACACGTTTCCAACTGGAGATTCAGACATCAATGCCATCTTAAACCTATTTTCCACTGACCTGAACAACTTATTTGTATTCTTCCAAAGCACCCATCATGTTTTTCTACGGCCCAGTTCCTTTTTCGATTTTGCCTTGCATTATGTTATGAAGTAGTAGTTTCAAGTCTAAAGATATTCAAATTACAATAATTCAAACCATCTTTGTATCTTTCAAAGCTATCTACCTATTGGGCATTGATAATCCCAGCTTTGTCATGCTGACCAGAAGTTTAAATGTCTACGGACAATAGATTACCAATGTCACGCGCAATAGAATTTGTAAAATTTGGTCTGAGGAACAAACGCCAGGGATATGTAGCCTAGGCTTCATATGCTTGTTGCACAAAAGGGGGAACCAAGTACAAAGCTATAAATATCGAGGAATAATCCTCTTAAACACCATATACGTGCTGAGGAACAAACTGCTGAGAACTAGAGTATATACTTAATATTCCTGTTGCAGAAAAAGGGTAATCAACTACAATGCTATAACTACCGAGGAATAATCCTCTTAATAACATCCTCTTAATACCAGATATTATCACATAATTTGCATGGTGATCGTCAACGTCGGATAATTCTGATATGGCACGCGAAGAAGAAGAATTTGCATGAGAAATTGAAACCCTATACCAAGGTTTAAGCAGGTTTTATACATAGATATTTGACTATTAAGCAGATCTTTACACTACGCAATCATTTCTGTTTAAGACCATAGGAAAAATTCTTGATAGACATAGTAATGCGGGGCCATTGAGGCATCATTCTTCCAATAGCAACCAGCATGCATATCAAGACATCACTGGAAGAAGTAGTTCAGAAAATCAGTCACTCCTTTAATAATGAAGAGATTGTATTAACCGCCTTCTAGATATAGAAGGCGCATTTAATAATGCAGTAACAAATTCTCTTAATCATGCAGCAGCAACAAAAAAGATATCCACTATCGTATGTAACTGGATCAAGGCAATGCTGGTAAGAGGAAAATATGGTAATGTTCTATTCAGCACGCTCTAACGAACATTAAATATTCTTACTAGGTGGTACGACATGGTAAACTTTCTGTCAATCTTAATAAAACAGTAGTAGTCAGTTTCACAAGGAGACCTAACCCAGATAAAATCTGGATACCCGCTCTGTATGGAGAAACTGGCAAAAAGGCGAATGAGGTCAACTACCTAGGAGTAATAGTTTATCAGCGGATTTCATGGAATGCCCATTTGAAAAGAATAACTAACAAAAAACGCTTTCCCTTAGGACACGTCGAAGGATACGTGGGAAAACATGAGGTATGAACCCCAAATAGATGTACTGGCTATATATGACTCTAATCAGACCTATGGGGCACTAATATGGTGAAACAAAAGACTACCAAAGAGAAACTGAATAAGCTTCAACAAGCCTGCTTAATCATAACAGGAGCGATGTGGACTACCCCAACGCCTCCTTAGAGATCATAGTTGACCTCTCCCCATTACATATATAGATGGAAAAGAACGCAAAGGTAGCAACATACAGAAGGCTAATCAGATACCGGAAATCAGAGCAAGAGGCTGTAGAGATAATTAAAAATCACCCAGAGTTGGAAATGGTACAAAAGGCAATGCAATCCGAGTATAATTTGAAAAGTCGTTTACTAACCTCTTTCCACGAAGGGACGAATGGGAATCGAATTATTTGGCGGGGATACGAATCCTATAGTTTTGTCGTATAGTGATTTATGGGAAAAAGAATTAGAAAAAAAAAACGAAATGCATGGGAGAAGAAAATAAAAACAAGAAGTAATTTTAGAAACAACAATTATGGAAACAGAAAGTCAGTAGAAATCGGGAATAGAAAAAATTTTACAACTTATGCAATTACAATCACAAGCAATGGAACAAAATCAACGAGAAACAAAACAAGCTATGAAAGAACCCAAACAAACAATGAAAATAGAAAAAGTATGAAAGGGAAATAAAAGGATGTTTGAAAATAATGAAGTAAGAAATGAAAGAACAAAAAATGAAGAATAAAAAACAAATGGAAGAACAAGAAAAAAGAAAAAAGAATGAAAGAAATTTTAGAGGAATTAGAAATCAAATTCGAAACCGTGATACAAGAAGACAGGCGGGAAATAAAAGAAAAGATTAACTGCATGGGCAGATCTATAAAAATTATATCGGATAGCGGGCATTCCAAGCACTGGAATCGAATCAAATTGATCCCAAGTTAGTTTGAAACTGTCTTCACAATCTGATCCGGATCGGAAAAAGAAGGTAAATTTACTATGGGTGCCTGTACATTCTGGTATTGAAACTGAATAATTCACATATTTAGGCTCCTTGATGACCAATGACAACTCCATAACAGAAAAAATCAAACGGAGAATATTTCTGGCAAACAGGTGCTATTTTGGGCTGCTTAAACACATAAAAGGTAGAAACTTGAACCACAAAACAAAAATAACAATCTACAAAACCCTTATACTGCTCGTGCTGACATATGGATTGGAAACATAGGCCACCTCCAAAACCTCTTGCTTATATTTGAACGAAGAAGTCTGAGAGGAATACTCGGTGGCATATGTAAAAACGGTATTTGGAGAAGGAGGTACAACTATGAGATATCCCACAAATACAAAAAAAGGTCTGGTTGTAAAGAAGAATTTTCTCTCATAAAAATAGGACATCTAGCAAGATCACAGTAGAACAACCATCCTAGACGAATTTTTATGTCACAGCCTGTGGCATAAAGGACGTGGAAAATAGATGAAACGGCAAGCCAAAACTTAGGTGAAAAGATGGTGTAGATGATGATGCTAGAAAAATATATGCAGCAAACCGGCAACGGTTGGCAATGGGCTCTACTTTATGACTGTAGCACCAATGATGCTGATGAGCAGAGATATGGCATGTTACAACTCGTTCTTTAGGGTAAAGTATGTGGAAAAAGTGGACCAGGGAGAAAAACACAATAGCTCTTCCACTTATTTTAATAATAATTTTGTTGTCTAAAGTTTTTATGTTCTGTATGAGCATTTTGTAAAAAGTGTATTATAAAATAAGTGATGGATTCGCCCGTTATTCGACTGCTAGATATTTTGCTAGTTCGTTTTTGTGCTGATATTGATCTATGTGTAAGAGGTAGCTGGCAAATTTAGGGAACGTCCAAAAATCAAAGGGAACATGGGTTTATGAGCCGAAGATTGTAAAATAGGGGAGTTTGCTTTTCTTTTCTTTCCTGAGTGAGCATTTAAACTATTATTCACATTAAAGTTTGACTGTGTAAAAATGAGATTTTTATTTTTGCAGCTGGCTGAGTTGGGCCAAGATTTCTATTATTTGGGAGAACAGGAAATTCTTTTTCATCGTTAGAATAGATAAAGAGTTGAGACTGGTGAGTCCAGAAAGGGAATTTTCACAAAATAATTTTACTTCCAAGTAATTTTTTGTTGAACCATAAAATTTCTAATTTTCTTTTGTTTTTCGTTAGAAGGACATTTTTTGATATTGTTATATCTTAGTTATCTTTCCAATATATAGAAAGCATAATTTTGTTACAATTATTCTCATCTCCACCGCACCTGTATCCACATAAATGTGGACACTTACTAATCCCAACTCCAACGTTACTTCAGCTAAAACTCAAACGCAAATTAAATTTTACCAACGTTTTTGGTACAACTTAAGTCACCTTCCAATAACCTGCTCCTAATGTCATGTCGAGTCCTTTATATATTAACATTTAGTCTAGAATATTCTTTCAAAAGGCTTCTAGAATCTTCTTACTATTCTAGATTATGTGGTCCTGTCCGTTTTTAATCTTCAAGTTACCGCTGTCACAGCGATACCAAATATTCAACACTTATCATAAAATGGCACGGTTTGGGTTAGTTCAAGGACAATCGTTACAATATTGTTACCAAAGTTCCGAAGATTTATCCCACATACAAAATGAAAAATATAAAAGTATTGAAATTCTAGAATATTCAAGATGCCATCGAAAAATCCTGAAATGTCTAGTAATAAAGTCTGGAATTTCAGAATATATATATATATATATATATATATATATATATATATATATATATATATATATATATATATATATATATATATATATATATATATATATATATATATATATATATATATATATATTCAAAGAAAGTTGACAGTTTAATAACAATAGTATTTTAATGTCATAGTTGTCATTGAATTAACTATTGTAATATTGTTGGTGTTATAAAATTGATTTTCAAGAAGTGTAACATTAATGACAGCGGTGGGATAAAAGAGATATTTAGCAATTTTTAATGATAAATACAAGATCCACTGAATTTAATAAAGAAATTTTTTTGATTTTTAAAAATGAAAGAAGAGGAAGAGAAGCGTAGACAAGTAGAGAAGGAGAGGCGTAGAAAAGTAGAGGTAGAAATAATAAACATTTTGTCTCAAATTCTCGAAAATTTTCAGTTAGAAGTAACTCAAATTACTAGTAGAAAGAACAATAGTACATCAACAAAATAATTTAAAAACCGATTTACAAAATCAAAATCATCAAAACGAATTAAAACAACAACAAAACCATTTAAAATCTAATTGAGAAAGACAAATAATAGTTGAGTTAGAAAGAAAAATTAATATCCAAGCTTCTTTATCTAATATTATTTCAGTAGCTAACGTTGAATCTGAACAGACAGCCTCATCATGTTCCATAATTGAACCAGGTAGAATTAGAACTAGCAAAATTTTAACACCACACTAGGGCAGTTGGCTGGACTGATAAAGAAATGACAGCTTCCTTGGTAGTGTCACTTCGAGAACAGCCAGTAAACATCTAGCAATTTCTTCCCCAGAATGCACCCAGTTATACCTCTCTCGTTCAAGCTTTAGAGCCAAGATATGGCCAGGAGCATCTAAGTAAGTTTTTCAAAGTCATCAAAGTTTTGATATCGAACTGAAAGTTCAATATCAAAAGATTATTGCATTTGGTGTACACTCAAGCACCTAAAGATTTTCTGGAACAAATTGACATACAGGCATTCATAGATGGACTATCTAGCCCAAATTAAAAGAAATAAGATTTCGAGAGTTATATTAGTTACCTAATAAACATTTTTAAAAACAGTCTTTTTTGTGTTTACAAAAAATGACGGTAAATTATTTCATTGTATAACTAGAAAACGAACTAACTATGCTTGTATTATATACTATTATTAAAAAGAAATAAATGGATCGGTTAATTGTCATTTTTAAATGTTTCCATATTTATAAATTTGCCATAATTTTCACCTGTAGGTAAAGTACGATTCTGGCATCTGTTAGGTTCGTCAATAATACATGAAATAATTCTCGAAACACCCAATACGTTATATGAAGTCATAGTTAATGACGCACTGAAAGAAGGCTTTGAGAAAAATCATATAAAAAATCTGACAACCTAATTGAATAAGTAAAATTTTTAATAATCTGATTCCCAATTAAAAAATCCAACTATATCTAAATAAAGATTTTATAAAAATGTGTTAGTTTTATGCTTTTGGTAAAAAAAAGTAAAACAACTTACTGCTGCAAGATGATGGTTAATCTTCGGTGGTTTTCGCGTTGTATATGAAAG
This sequence comes from Diabrotica undecimpunctata, assembly GCF_040954645.1. Lineage (NCBI taxonomy): Eukaryota > Metazoa > Arthropoda > Insecta > Coleoptera > Chrysomelidae > Diabrotica > Diabrotica undecimpunctata. Next base: position 73,294,432 of record NC_092812.1, read on the forward strand.
ATATCTGTCTGTAGTCACATAAGACAATTTGATAGCAGGTATAACTTTCAAACACTGCAATAGGCAGTTCATGTAACAAATATTCCTAACATTTTTAAGACCTGTAAAACCATCTCCAATTCTCTGAAATTATAAGATATATATAAGATCTTTACAAATTTAACATTGTTTATAATTATATCTACGGTGCTCGGTAAAAGAAGTATAAGTCAATTTAGTCAACTTTTCAGGAGAAGCAAAAAACGATAAATTATTTTGTTCTGAAGCTAATTAGTTGTCACATCTCCTAAATCGTAGTATACAGAATTGTTATATTTACCTATTTTATTTTGTAAATACTAAACTTAAACAAAGTATATATATATATATATAATATTATATATTTTTTAATAAATGGAAATTACAATAAAAATGTGACTAATACACGTACCAGATGACTTATACTATTTTGTTCAGCCCAAAAAAGCTGTTGTTTATTAAAAAATAAAACATATTTATGCAATATTTATAAAAAAAAACATATAAAAACATAGGAATAATGTTAATACGGTTTCGGCAGACCAATAGCTACGTCCCTTAACTGAGAAAAGTATTACTTTGCGTCAGATGAATCTTCATTATTTGTAATCACATGAGCAGCATCAGTTGTGTTTAATTTTTTATAAAAATCGTGAAATACTGGACTTATCAGAGGAAGAAGATCCAAAGTATTCTTTTTCTTCTGCACTGATATAACAAGAGTGCTTTTATACAAATTGATGGGTACCAACCTAGAATTAGTTTGTCCTCTACATAGTACACTTAGCGTCAGAAATGCCTCTTTTTCATCAAGTGATGTATTATAAAGAATAATTCTCTTTTCTCTCGTATAACGAAACCAGTTCACATCAAGCCAATTGAAAGGATTTCCTCTTGTATCTTTTTCACGCATAAGACTTTTCAAAAGATCTGAAAAATTTAAGAAATCCCCATGGTAAAGTTCTATAACATTGTAATTCTTCTTTTTCCTGTACTTCTTACAAGCTGATACCAGTCGTGCGGATTGCCAATTGGAACACTTAACCTTTTTTTGCTTTTCGATCAATCCATTTTATCAATATCGCATTCTATATGACTGTCCACCCACCATGATTTTATGATCAATAACTTCCAAATTAGTGTTATTTTGCATTGCTACTAAAAACATCATAGCAACATGTGAATTTTTGTTCTGACCACCTCATGTATCCGAGTACAGAGTTACTTCGGAAACACTTTGGAGTACAGGGTTACTTTGGTGGTAGCGATAATAATTCTTTATAAATACATGTATCCCCGTGTGAAAGCCGGCCGCTCAAGTAGAATACCTTCATGGCTTCTCCTGCTTCTCCCCCAACTATCATACTACACCCACCCCTACCCATCAAACACGTCCTGATATCCAAACCAATACCAGAGGAGAAAACCTCCACTAATACAAAAACCAGTGGAAAAAACCACTGAGAACAAATGGATATGCATAGAACAGGCGGCTATGCATCATTCTAATATATCGCCACCCTAACCTCAAGGTGTAACACCATCGTGCCGAAGAGGTGCGTGACCCAAGGGGAAAAGTAGGTCTTAAGCGATGCCCTAAGGAGAAGGCGAAACGAAGGGGATTATAGCCTTGGCGGAGTATAGGCGCACTGCTCCGCTGGACCGAAGAATCGACCCCCAACTCGTGGGAAGAAAAATGGAAAAATATTTAATAAAAAAGAAGGTAAGCATAGGGGTAGGAGAGTCTATGGAGCATATAGGCGAAGAGAGGCTGGCGACATTAACGGAAGAGGAAGAAAAGGACAGTCGGGGGGAGAAAAATGATGAGCCAAAGGAGAAGAACGAAGGGGAAAACGGGGACATAGGTGAAACAGTGGAGGAGAATGGCAGTGAAAACGAAACGGGGGATAGTAATAACGAGGGTGAATGGACGACCAACATTAACAGAAAAAAGAAAAGAAAATCGCACGGAGAGAAAGACATAGGAGCTGGTGGAAATAAAAATGAAAGTAAGATCAATTTAAAAAGAAGTGAAACAGAGAAAGGAATGTCAAAAATGAAGGGATGCATCGACGAGTTAGTGAACCTAACAAAGGCGGTGGCAAATACAAAGAACGAGATCAAACAGGGAGCTGCAAGGTACGGCAGATTTGGTGCGAAATGGAAAGAAACATTAGAGAGTTAATGTATAGTGCTACAGAGGATATTGAAAAAAGGGAAGGAATAAGAAGATGCGTAATAACAATAGGGACGCAACTGTAGCAACAACTACGAGGTGCGTAGGGACCCAGGTAGAAGTAAATTGGGAAGAGAACCCAGAATTACAAAGAAAAAGGATTGAGGAACTATATAAGAAAATGGATACGGCAGAAAGCACCGAGGAAATAAGTGAAGTACTAGATCAAGAATGGCCAGAGGAGGTTTATGACAAAGTAACCATCTGTAAAAGAGGAATTTTGGAGGCACCGGACGATGTGGCAATCTTGATAACAGAGGATGCTGGTGACGCAAGAATGAAGGGGGATTTTAGTGCAAAGTACCCAGACCTCCCCTGATTATACGTGGAAGAAGATGAAAATGGAAGAATTGGGACTATGTCTCAAATAACATGCATAGTAGAGGAAAATGGGAGAAAGAAGACATCAAAAAAATTTCTCCACAAGCTGAAACAAAGGAGAGGAGAAGAACCAATGGCTGTTAAATTCTTGGCAGCAGTAAGGAAGCTATTCGACCGTATGGAAAGAATGGATAGAGAAAAGATTGGGATAGCAGAACCAGCAGCACTAGGAGTGGAAAAATCAAGAAAAGTGCTAGAGTGGGCAGCAAGACGAAAGAAGGTAACGGCAACGATATACGACAAAACGCTTAAGGAAAGGCAAATAGTAGCCACAGAAAAGAAAGGGATGGTAATCATCACAAAACCGAAGGACAAGCCCTATGCTGAACTTGTAAAAGAGTTAAGGGAAGAGCTAGGAGAAAGAGAGGATGTCGTCATAAACAAGGTTAGACAAACCAGACAAGAAGGTGTCGTCCTGGAATTAGATGGAGGATATCTTTACCTTGGTATCAATAGAACAAGTCAATATGGTAATATAAATGAAATGAAATTATTTGGTCTTTTTAGTTAAATGTTAAACCCAACTAGTTAAATGAACTTTTAATTTGGTAAAAACAGTTTACTTCAACTTATACTGTTTATACACTTCGAGTTTGTGAACTATTCTTGGCTCTAATAGTATATGTCGACATGTAGATGATTATAGTGACGAAGATGAAAACTTTATTTCAGATAGTAGTGACTCTAGCAGTGCTCTTGAAGAAAAAATAGAATCTGTTCCAAATAGGTTCAAATGTTTCAAACAGATTCTAATAGGAATCTTCTCCTCTCTATCAACCATCTAGAATATTCATCAAACGCTAGCCTGTCCGTTCTATCTCCACCTCTGCTTCCTTTTTGGTTCGCTGATGACTCCAAGCTGGTAGTCCCTACTCCGACGATCGAAAAGCCAATGTAGGGGTGTTCTGTAGCAGTGTCATCCGGCAGCACGGTCCAGTCTCTAATTTTTCTCGCCACATTCTGTGTGGCACAGGTGACATCGATATATGAATGCGAATTTCCCCTCACGAACGTTGGTTCCCGACCATTATTTAAGACAACTAAGTCCAGAGTTCCTATCCATTCCATAAGCATTTGTTCGCAAGCGTCGTTCTGGGAGAACCCTACTCCGCCGCTTTGGCGTTGAAGTCTCTCTGCACTACACACTCTCTTCCCAATAATCTTACGTCATTCATAATCTCATCCAGTCTACTTTCATAATTCTCCACTGTACAATTCGGTGAAATGTAGCAGCATTCCACATTTACTCCCTCCATACGTATCGTCACAAATCCCTCATGCGTATCAATATATACTCTCACTTTTCTATTAAGTATCCGCACTCCTACTACGCCCGACGTATCCACGAACCATTCCCTACTGCGAACTAACGTGGGGTTTGGCTCCGCCGCTATCAGAATATCAATTTCTTTTTCGATTGCGGAGACCACAGCGAGGTCGTGAGCTAGCCTAGCCGTCCCAATATTTGTTTGCAGCACTCTTAACACACGCTCTCTTTCACACTTATTCCCCATTTTGTCAGTCAGTCAGTATCCTCCTACCCTTCTTCCACCTTCACCTCTTGCTCTTCTGATAATTCCCCTGAATTTGGGACACCAAGTGGACGTAGATGTATGACCTTCCTCGTCACAATTAAAGCACTTTACAGTGTTGCTTTGACACTGGGATTGCACATGACCCTCCATCCCACACTTCCAGCACCCCCCTTTTGCTTCTCCCTCACAGTCTCTTGCTATGTGGCCATGTGCTTGGCATCTATAGCATCGTGTTACCTTCACCATCTGCTTTACCGTCACGTGTACCATCCCGATCTTTATTCTTTCTGCCACTAAAAGTCTTCTGGCTATGTCCTCATCTACCTCCACATAACAAATTCTACTTTCTCCCCTGTTTGTCCTTATTTTTCCAACTACTTCACATACTTCCTCCCTACCAGAAATTTCTCCACCGATTCGACGATGTCTTTTTCTGTGGTTAGGCCATCCATGTCCGCTGCCAAGTGTATCTCGCCAGTATGGGTGATACCAACATACACTGGACACGTAGATTTAGTTATAAGTTTACGTTTACGTAAACGTTTACATTAAAAATCACATCCATACATAATCTGTACCCTATCGTAGCTTTCACCCTATCTAATATTCGAAGATAAGTAGCCAGAGAACGAAAGAAACAAAGTCTAGATTCGTAAGATCCACTCCACGAATACCAGCCCATTATATGACTACTCAAATCGAGGAAAAACTGGCCAAATCAACACATTTGTAAGATATACCAGAAAAACTTGTCATGCCAAAAAAAAAAAAGAAGCTGCTCCTCTCCATCTGAATCCTTAAGAGGAACTTCCTTCTGGTAGTTGTCAAACAGCTCTTTTCTGAAGGGACAAGGTTTAATTATTTGGGCTCAATATGTAGAGTATAGTCAATAAGCTATTGTTTATAAAGATCATTGCAAATTTGACACTAATTCTACTTATATTGATTACTTATTACCCCTAAATAGGAGATAAAACATTCAGAAGTGTGCAATATTGGTGAAAGTGGTATATTCTTGTTAGATAAATTAACCATTTTTTCTTTTTTGGCATGAACACTACTACCCATTTTAACACAAATATCTGTTTTAGCACTTAACTATTGTTGTTTTGACATAACCTTCTATCCAGATATCGTATGTAGTACACAAATGAGACCAAAATATAACTAATAAAAAAGCTATATACAAAATATAGAACAATGAATGAAATAAAAGCAGTTCTCATTAATCGGATTCTCACATAAAACGTATAAAGACTTACTCATGTTAACAAAATACATTACGAAATTTCCGCAAAAAAAACATGTAATTCGGCATTAAAATAATAAAATTATGATAAAAAAATTTAATTTTTAAAAATACAGAGAATATGAAATTTTCAATGCAAGTGAAAATTCCATTAAATAATAAGCCCAAGTCCTTTTGTATCTATATACCTTTTTATAAAGAAGTACGTTCCTACCAACAGCAGGTGTAGTTAGTAGGATACAATATCTGTTACACACTGTAATGCGTATCAATGACAACAAAAAGAAGGAGCCCGAATAAACTGCTTAAACTATGTGTTGGAATAATACTGCATGATAGCAGAGTTGCCAAACTATCAGAGCTTACTTGAACCTATGAATTTACTGTTCATATATACAGTGAAAACGATCTGAACGACCCCTATAATATATACACGTGGACTAAACAATTTCACAGCAAACTTTTTCACAGAAGTATTCAAAGAATGGTGGATATGTATTATGGAAGTGTATCCGTAAACTAATCTGCCGCATATGGACACCAGAAGTCATCCCCGAGGATTGGAAAATAGGAATTATATTTCCTATACACAAGGGGGAGACAAACGATTCTGCGAAAATTATAGGGATATAACTGTGTTAAATGTCGCCTACAAGGTATTATCAGGAACTATATACAGCCGCCTTGAATCATTTTCGGTAGAAATAATTGGTGAATAACAATGTGGTTTCAGACCAAAGAGGTCAACTATAGACAAAAAATGTTAAAACAACTATCCATGTTAGAAATACCGAAAAAGTTTGTTAAACTTATACAAATGACTTTGGAGGATTCCTAAGGCATTGTGAGAATAGATGGAGATATGACAGAGGCATTTGATATTGAAAATGGAGTTAGGCAATGCCTTATAAACAGCACTTTTTAATTAAACTTTGGAAGCTATATCAGAAAACTAGATATGAACGGCTGTATTAATACAAGATCCACTCAAATATGTGCATATGCTGATGACGTTGCCATAATAAGCCGTAATAGAAGGGTATTGAGTGAAAAAGCTATAGATTTGAAACGGGAAGCCACCGAATTTGGTCTAAATATAAATTAAAGGAAATCAAAATATATGGAGTGCACAAAGTCGAAGCGACATGATAATCTGCAGGTAGACAACCATACCTACGAATATGTCTACACCTTTACCTACCTAGGCTCAATAATAAATAACAGCAAAAATGTCAGTTAAGAAATACAAGCACGAATTCTTAAAGGTAATAAGTGCTTTTATGCATACAAAGACTTAATGAAAAGTTATTGAATCATCAATCTATGCTTAGAATCTACAAAACAGTAATTAGACCAGTGGTTACATATGGATGTGAAACGTGAACTCTTATAACCGATAATGAAAATCAATTGAGAATATTTGAGCGCAAAAAACTAAGAAAGATATTTGGACCAACCCATTGTAGCGGTGGTTCGTGAATAATAAAAATAAACTATGAGCTGGATTAATTAATGCAGAGCACAGATATCGTTATATTTGTAAAGTCACAAAGACTAAACTGGCTTGGCCACTTATAAAGAATGCCAAGTTATCGAACTGTAAAAGTAATCCAGAGATGGAAAGCCCAAGCAAATAGGACAAGAGAAAGACCCCTAAAAGGTGGATAAAAGATGTAGAGAAAGATCTTAAAACCATGAACATCAGACAGTAGCGAAGAAAATATCCGACAGAGCAGAATGGAAGAACGTTGTTAAGCAGGTCAAGACCCACAAAGGGTTGTAGCGCCAGTAGTAGAAGAAGAAGAGTTCACTCTGTATCCGAATATCCGTCAATGATTTCTATTAAACTTAATTTGAAAACTAGAACATAATATGTACCTCTGTACCATAATGGAATTATCGATCAACGTCGCAATAAAAACTCACCCTGTATATGTTAGTTCAATTTCATTGCTGACAAATAACATCACAATGTAATTTTTTAATCCAAGGCGAATTTAAGATATGATATCGCACTAGCTTGGTATCGATATGGATTATAAAAAGGATATGAACGGTTTTAACGTTTTTCTTGTTGGTTGAATATAAGACGATTTGTAGTAATGATCAATACTCAACTAGTGGATATTGATCAGATTGATGTCAACATATATGCATTTTTATAAAAATTGTTACAAGAAGCTCGTTGCTCTCATATTTTAACGGTTAAAAAGTAAATAATAACAAGACTTTGAGATTTTCCTAAAAAGCGTCACAAATAAAAGAAATGGATAGAAAAAGAGTGGAAAATAATCTCCGACACCCAACAGAGGATTATGGACTTTCCATATAAGAGAGTGAAACATAAAACCTCATCTTCTATGGTAAATCCAGTTTTCTGTGATATAAAACATATTTTACTTTTAACAAAATTAAAATTTTTAACATTCCAAATATAAAATTTCATATATAATTAGGTTACTTTATCTGTGCTACCTTCTAAATTATTTCTAATATAATATATAATATGAAATTAAATACTTACATTATTTGGCTTAAAAGATCTATCCACAATTGGTTTAACTATAGAACGAATTCCATTCTGCGATTTAACATCTTTACGTTCTGACTTTCTTATTATTGGCGGTGCTTTAGGAATTTCTGTATTAAATGTTGGTTTGGCTGCTTTTCTGGCCATTAGTAACATCGCAGCTTTATTACTATCTAAAATTTCTTTGACCGAAGCCTCGTCTACATTCGGTTTTATTGCATTTTTATTAACGGGAGGCATGACTACTGTGTTTACTTCAATGGATTTGCTCGAATTTTCGACTATTGCATCAACTGATGGAGTAGATGTTTCCTCGCGTCCTTCTGTATGAAATTCGTTCTTATCTTCTAAAACTATATCTTCTTCAGAATCGGATATTGGAACTTCATGAATTTTTAATCTCATCTGCACTACTGAACCAGCTTCTGGATAAACTATACTATCCAAATCAAGCAGCTCATCTATATCACAATTAGTCTGGCTTAGAAATACATGGGAATTATCTACTGTCGATGGATAACATTCCACAAATTCTTTTAAACCTCCATCTAATATTACGGGTTCTTCTTTGTACTGTCTACCTGTATCCCACTGAAATATATAAAAGGATTAACACAATTTTTTTATATTAACTATAACCTCAAACGCGAAACTGAATATGATTTCTAAAAGCATTTGACTTATAGACTAATAGAAGTACATAAAATTTCAACATAAATCGTGCAATAATATGTAGTGAGTAATAGCATACCTTAGTCAACTATTTGATATGCTATAAATTTCTATGTATGTAAGTCGAGGTGAATAGTTTTGGATAAAGTCATAACACCAGTAAATAAAATCCTAATCGAAAAATAAACAACAATAAAAAAATTAATATCTGATGATTGTATTTTACAATATGCAGAACTTTTTATAAAGAATAACATTTTTTCATAAAACTAAAAATAAAAAGTTTTCCAATGGTGCAGACTTAATTGGACCATATGTCAAACTTTTTTATTTTTAATTTTATGGAAAAAGTTATTCTTTATAAAAAGTTCTGAATGATCTAAAACCTAGAATATAATCATCAGATATTAATTTTTTCTAATCATATACGCGGTTTGTCAAAAAATATGAATTTTATCTAAGAGTTAACAATATCCAAAATTTAACAATATCCTTAATTGGATTTTGATGCTGAACTGGCCACCCTGCAGCCCTGATCTAAACCCCATAGAGAATTTGTGGGATATTATTGATCGTCAGCTCAGGAGCTGACAACCACCATCTGTCTCTCTTGACGACATATAATTCATGGTGAGAGAAGTTTGGGATGCAATTGGTCAAGACCAAATACGCCGCTTGGTTTTAAGTATGCCTCATCGCTGTGAAGAAGTAATTAGACGTAGAGGTGGAAATAATCGCTAATAAAGTGTTTTTGGAGGAGGGAATTTTTAAGATCATTTAGGTTATTTTTTCTTAGGTTTTGGTTGTATTAAATGTCAATAAAGTTTATGTAAGTAGTGTTTCCTTTGCTTTAAATAAAATCTTGTTACATTTAAAGTTCTGTATAATCTTTAATAGAGATATCGACATAATTTTTTACTTTTTAAATATTGAAAAAGGATCAAACTATTTTATGTAGCATTTCTTTCTAATAAATTCCACAGGGTGTTGCAAAATAAGATGAAAAAACACAACTTTATTTTTACACCATGTATACAAAAAAAACGTTGGTATTTTTCAGAAAACATTACTACAGTGATTTACTAGAAATAGACCTATAATGTGAGTAATCATCAAAATCCAATTATTCGTTCAGAAGAAAATTAGCTTCAAACTTGTGTTACTTTTTAGGTGATGCGTTAATTTTGGACATTGGTGTATATATATATATATATATATATATATATATATATATATATATATATATATACACATATATGATGATGCTTTTAAAAAGAAAAAGCATAAAAGCATAAAAGTTGACGACTTTTATTTGCCAATTATTGACCGATAAAACCTCTGCTATTCAACCATTGAATATATTCCAAATTTAATCAACGGTCGTATTTTTTACTATATATATATATATATATATATATATATATATATATATATATATATATATATATATATATATATATATATATATATATATATACAGAGTGGCCCAAAAGTCTGGAAACGGCCAATTATCTCGTAAATTGCTAGTCATAATTGTACAAAATTTGAGGTACACCTATTTTGGAATACGGAGATTCCATATTTAATATTTGCAATGTTGCCAGATTTGCCGTTTCTCTTATATTATTAGTAACTTTGGTTTTTCAAATTCATCATCCTGTATGTTCAGTCATTATTTGAATCTCCTATTTAATATGAGTTCAACCATATGTTACACTTATGATTTTATGTAGTCTGGAAGGTCTTAAATACATAAAACAGAAGTCTGGCAGCGACTAATTGTCTGTAATTTTTTTTAATACTAATTATTTTCAACTACATTAAAACGTAACAATTGATAGATTACAACATTTTTCAAACATAATGGTTATTTTATCAAGTTTTCAAAATGTGCTCCATTTTGTGAGTTGACAGTACCCTAATCGATGGTAGAATCGAGATTCATCGATAATTCGTTGCCTTAGCTCTGCAAGCCTTGCTGGTTTAGTTTTGTAAACTGAATTTTTCAAGTATCCACAATAAAAATAATCTTTAGGATTGGAATCAGGTGAATTTGGAGGCCTTCCAATTCTACCTCGTCTACCAATCCGTCGTCCAGAAAATATCTGATCTAAATACCGCCGAAAATTTACACCAAGATGAGATGGAGCTCCATCTTGCTGAAACCATATCTGATTAAAATTGGCCCCAAATAAGTTTCTCAGTGTAGGTGCAATTTCATTTCTAAGTAACATTTCGTAACTATCTGACGTTAAATTTCCTTCGATAAAAAATGACCCAATTAACTGAGTACCTGACCATACATTTAATTTTTGTGGTCTTTGAGTATGGATTTCACGCATTCAGTGTGGATTTACGTCACTCCAGTACCTTAAATTGTGCCGATTTACACTTCCATACAGTGTAAAGGTTGCTTCATCGGAAACATATATTCTGTTAACGAAATTTTCATCATTTTCAATTTTATCCATCATTACCTCAGTAAACTCTAATCTACGATCGAAGTCATCTTCACTTAATTTTTGCAATAAGTTAATTTTGTGTGGTTTAAATTTATTCTTACGTAATACACGTAAGACTGAAGAACGACCAACATCATGTACTTGTACAACCCTGCGTGAAGATGTATGTGGATCTTCAACAAAACTTTGCATTATATCTAAAGTTTTGTTGTCATTCATAACACTTTTCGGTCTACCTGATCGGTATCTATCTATTACTTCTCCAGATTCCTCAAATCGCTTTACAGTTTTTTCTATCGTCGCCTTATGAATAGGAGAACGGTTTGGGAAAGTATTATTGAACAAGTTGGCTACTTTACAATAATATCTTTTTCTGTCACTTTACTCTCTCATCAATAGAATAGTAATTCGTTCGTTTTCGTTAAGAGCCATTTTAGAGAAGCAATTTATCTTGCAGCAGTTTTCGAAACACAACTACTGTCAGTTTTAGTGGTGGTTTTAGTTGTAAATGGTGAACAAATGTCAAAATCACAGCATTCTACATTTTAATATTTAAATTTATTAAAATCTACATATTTTGCACTGTTTTATGTATTTAAGACCTTCCAGTCTAAATAAAATCATAAGTGTTACATACGGTTGAACTCGTATTGAATAGGAGATTCCAGTTACTAAGTTACTAATAATATAAGAGAAACGGCAAACCTGGCAACATTGCAAATATCAAATATAGAATCTCCGTATCCCAAAATAGGTGTACCTCAAATTTTGTACAATCATGACTAGCAATTTACGAGATAATTGGTCGTTTCCAGACTTTTGGGTCACTCTGTATATATATATATATATATATATATATATATATATATATATATATATACAGTATACTCCCTCGGTTATAACGAACACGGTTATTACGAGTTTTCGCTTATAACGAGGTACATTAGAGGTAACGTGAAATTTCTATTGAACTATAACCCTCTATAGCGAGGTAAATTTGCTTATAACGAGAGAAAATAAGATTAAAAAACGTGTTTTTTTACGTTTTGGCCCGACCGTAGCTATAAATAAATACCCTTTTTAAGTGCCGTCCGCAATCAACTTCTTACAATTTATGATTCTTAGTCGTAAATATACAATTTACGATTCACAAGTGTCATTGTAGGGGGTTGACCATTCACACATAGAAGCATAGAAGCATCTTTAGAAAATATGATAGATAGAATACTGGACAATTTAAAGCAGTTAAAAAAGACAGACTTCTTAAAATTGCAGACGCAGTAGTTTATGTTATTCTTGAAAATACGCTTTATACAGATTTACAGAATACAGATTTTTTGTTTTAACGTCTATCATTGACAATAAAAGTAAACAACTCTTTTTTGTTTTAATGTATTTTATTGACAATAAAAGTAAACAACTTTTTTTCAAAAACGCCATTCAAACAATATTTATTAGCATCTTATATTGCTCCGAATGGCTTCTTTAGTTCATCATGCGCATATGCGGATGATGTTGCCATAATAAGCCGCAACAAAAGTGTATTAAGCGAAAAAGTTATAGAACTGAAACGAGAAGCTGCTACGTTTGGTCTATATATAAATGAAAGCAAAACAAAATATATGGAGTGCACAAAATCGAATGAACATGAGAATCTGAAGGTAGACAACCATACCTACAAATATGCCTCCACTTTTCCCTACCTAGGCTCAATAATAAATGACAACAACATCAGTCAAGAAATACAAGCACGGATTCTTAGCGGTAATAAGTGCTTTTATGCATACAAAGACTTAATGAAAAGTAAGTTACTGAATCGTGAGTCTAAGCTGAGAATCTACAAAACAGTAATTAGACCAGTGGTCACATATGGATGTGAAACGTGGACCCTCTCAACCACTGATGAAAATCAACTGAGAATATTTGAGCGCAAAATACTAAGGAAGATATTTGGACCAACCCAATGCAGCGATGGTTCGTGGAGAATTAAAATGAAGCACGAGCTGGATGAACTAATGCAGAGCGCAGATATTGTCAGATTTGTAAAGTCACAAAGACTAAACTGGCTTGGTCACCTAGAAAGAATGCCAGATAATCGAGCTGTAAAAGTAGTCCAGAGATGGAAGCCCCAAGGAAACAGAACAAGAGGAAGGCCCCGTAAAAGATGGATAGACGACGTAGAGAGGGATCTTAAAACCATGAACATCAGGCAGTGGCGAAGGAAAGTATCCGAAAGGGCAGAATGGAAGAACATTGTTAAGCAGGCCAAGACTCACAAAGGGTTGTAGCGCCATTAGAAGAAGAAGAAGAAGAAGGCTTCTTCAGTTCTCGTTATAGAGGGAGTCTACTATATATATATATATATATATATATATATATATATATATATACACTGTGTGTCAGCCAAATGTGTGTCAGGAATAAATTAGCTTAAAAACTTAATAAATTAAGTAGTATTCGAAAAAACGGTCGAACAGGTCGATTAGTATTTATATTTGAGCATTTTTTTCCATAAAAACTTTTTATACGGGATGTATCAGATAACGGTGGCCAATACCAACTTGCTTATTTTAAATAGAACACCCTGTATATTAATTCATTTTTAGATTCCTCAGATCATTTTAGACATTTGAATACAATGTCCTATACCCATCTTTGACTGCTTCGGAAATATTAAGTAAAATGCAAAAATTCACATTTAGAAAAGAAAATTATTTATTTGTCGAAAGTCGCTACCACTGTCTTAATACTTCTTGCCCATGTAGGTCTTGGTAATGATAAAGTAAGCAAAAACTATTTAAGCATTCTTTTTTATTGATATGTTAAAAAAAAAAACAAAAAATCGTTTACTTTGGTTTAAAACGCCAATGTTTTATTGTTCCATGACAGAAGTAGTTGCCAGTGCTATAGTTGTTTGAATTTCACTAACCGCAAGCCAGAAAAATGGTTTATTTAACAGAAATGCACAAAATTACAATTGTACAGATGATTGGTTATGGAGATAAGACACGGACGCAAATGAAAGTAGCTCGTTTATTTCACGAAGCATTTCCTAATTTGCCGCACATATCTCAAGGGACAATTGGTAAAATAGAGAATATTACAAGAGAATACAATATTAATATACAGGGTATTCCATTAAAAAAAATGAGAAAATTTTGTACAGTCTAACCTATCACATCCAGACCTGTCACATCCGGACCTCCCCATAACCGGACAGTTCGCGGAACAAATTTTTCGAAGATATGAAGAACCTGCCGGGATATGAAAAAATGAAGGAAGACGATGTTAACAAGTGGTTGAGTGCAGACGAACAAAACGAATTAACAGTCGGCGATCTATTGAAGATGGTGTGCCAGAATGACGATATAAACTTAGACAACGAAGGGGATGAAAGCACTGACAAAAATTCGGTCGTAATGAGCCACTCCGAAGCATTCAAGTCGTTCGAGGTTCTGCTGTGCTACGTTGAAAGTCAAGAAGATACTTGTGCAAGTGACGTGATACTCTTAAAATGGATGAAAGACATGGCTTTAAAAAAACGGGTACAGTGTGGAAAACAGCAGAAAATAACCAATTTTTTCAAAAACTAATGTGTAAGTTGTGTAACCTTTTGTTTTTAGTATGGAGCATATAGTATGTCTCTACTAAGTTTATAAACGTTTAATTTTTGTTTATAAGAACAGAAATACAGCTTGAAAACTCTATAATGTTTAGGTTTTTAGTTTACCTTTCTTATCTATGTAATGTATGTATATATTGTATTTTAGTCCTGATATTAAATGCCTAAAACTTTAAATAGCCTTTATATCCAGATCGGTCGGTCGCCACATTGATGCGGATGTGGCAGGTTATACTATATTTGAAAATAGTGATCACACTGTATATTGTATGGCTGAATTTCAAAAATATTAAATTATTTAAAAATAACAATACACTAGAAAATTTTTGACATATCATTTACATTTTTATTACCTTGGAAACCTACTTCACAGCCCTTTAAATTTGACCGGTTTTCTCAAAAAAGTGTAAATATTTTAAAAATTAATAACTTTAGGCCTATAAAACCTTATATAAACTCTTTATGTTTTAAAAAATACATTCAAAAAGGCTTTAATATACAGTGTGTTCAATTAAAAATACAATGTTCATTCCGTTGTTCTGACCGACACTGTATAATCAAAAATAATTTTAAATCGTAGACGTCTTTGATATACATCACTTTTGTTTGAAACCTTTTTTTATATACTCCATGGCTGAGTGCATTTCCTGTCAGCATCGATTTGGCCAACACAGTACCAATGCAACCAAAATACAGTATTAGCCCGCACAGGCCTATATTTTTCTGTACAGGCCAGTATCCCTACTGTAAGGTCTGCCCTGTCAGCCAATGTATTATTGCCCGTATCGCGTTACTAGGACGTACGCACTTGGTGGAATACAAATAGTTAATTGTTAGTTATCAAATTTATTTTTTTTTTCAATTTGATTAATAATAGATTGCATTTATGTAATATATAATATACATAAAATATGATTTTTTTTCGTTAATTTTAATAACTTGTTACTATTGTTTGACAATCTTTTCGAAGCAATCCATGTGATTTTAATTCAAACCCGTATTATTCAAAAAGTAAACTAATAATAAATATATATATATATATATATATATATATATATATATATATATATATATAAACAAATTTTAGTGTGATTAATAAAAAATTCCTTGTTGAGTATACTAAAGTGGTCTGATAAGTTCTCGCGCGGTGTTGAAAATTTAATATCGTTCAGTGATACAATTATTTGGAAAAGTATGTTAACTCCGTCAATGGTGAAGGGGGTGATGAAACCAACCGAGTAGCTCAGAGGTCACTTTCGACACCTTTGCATGTCCCATGACAGGATAAGAGAGGAGGGACTCTTCTCACGGGAGGGAGGGCAAGGCCAGCAACCTGCCAAGAGAAGACAATTTGCTCATAGAATCAACAAACTGCTTCGGATTAGGATGGATAATCAAGATCAAGGCAAGAACAAGGAAACACATTAGGAATAAAAAAGAACAAAAGAGGAACAATATAAGAATAGCAACCTGAAATATCAAAGCATTGAAAAACAAACACCAAGAGATACTTTTGAACGGTAAGATGGATGTGTCTCATATTTAGGTCAAACGTGACACTAATACCACTTAATCAACTGATTTATTCAAACTAGAAAAAAATCAGGTCTGGCTTTAAAAAATTAGTTAGGTTTAAATTTGAGTATGAATTAAAACTTTTTTTATAAAAATTAAAGTTTTTTGAACAAGCATTTATTAAAATTTAAAAAACAAACCGAACCTGATTCTAACTGGAAAAAATCAGTTCCTGGAAAAATTTCATTCTGTATAAGGTTTTTGAAAACTCTAATAAGAATTTTATAAATTAGACAAATAATTTTTAATTAAAACATCAAATTTGACTATGAATTAAAAGTTTAGCAAAGTGGACCATAGATGTAAAGACTGTAACTTTTCTTGCAAAATTAAATTTTTTGAATAAGCTTTTAATGTAGGTAACATTTAACAAACAAACCAAACCTGATTTTTTCCAGTTTGATTTATTCAAACAGGAAAAAATCAAGTCCGGTTTTAAAAAATAGAAAAAATTTCACCCCGTTTTTGGAAACTCTTCCAAGAATTTTATAAATTATACAAATAGGCAAATACAATGGCACACTTATTTTTTCCCCACACGTTTACCTAATTTATAATTTAAAAATCAAATTTGACTATAAATTCAAAGTTTGGCAAACTAAACCACATATTGAATGCAGGTTATTTTAAATGTTAATTTTAATTTTAATATAATTCAAAAATAAAGCTGATTATTCCATCCATCCTATGGCTCTACAGACCAATTCGAGTCCTGGCCTCCCTCATTAAACCTCTCCATTCATTACAGTCTGTGGCCATGTTCCTCCACGATCGACTGCCAATCTGGCGTCCTCATCCACATCACTCCCATCCCTTTCTCACTATTCCAATAGGTCTCTTTCCCTGCGGGGGATTTGAAGATTCCAGACCCCCCCTGAGGGTCTTCATCTTCAAAAGACATCTCAGTCCAGGACGCCACCTGACTGACTGACGCCACATTCATTCATTCTCCATTCATCCACATCCACACTCCATTCATCAGCAAGGAGGCTCCTGTCTCGATCCAGGTAGCGCGTAGAAGACCCTCATCGCTCCTAGTACGGCATTACTCCCAGACGGGCATTTCTTCCTTCCCCACAGTCTGACTTACGCATTCTAACTCATACAGTCTGACCCACTTTTCTACCTTCAACTTCCAGCATCTTTTCCTCTTACCTTTGCCGTTGCTCCAGCTGTCTTTCTTCCTCTTCTTTGTTCTTGATGATTGCACGGATATAGTTGTGTACGCCAGTCCAACCTGCTTTATTTTCAATCATTCTTTCAATCATTTCTCTCACTGTAACAAAATTCACACCTGTCTCTCTTTCCATTCTGTTCCTTTCTACTATCCATCTGTTGCAATCTAACATCGTATGTGTCATAGTGTCCGAGTGTCCACAGTATAGACATTCATCTGTGTCAGCCTTTCCGAACCTAGAGCAGGTAGGCCCTAAAACACCCGCGTCCTGTGAGTACCTGCGTCAGGAAATAATCCAGTCGCCTGTGGCCACAGTCCACTCAATCTCTTATGTTCGGGATCAACATTTTCGTCCACTTGCCACACCCTCCGTGTTGTTCCATTCTTCTTGCCATCTTTGAATAGACTTTTCCCTTTCCTGTCTTTTCTCGGCCTTAGTAAGATTTGGGCCTCCTCTCTCATAGAGGCTGCCGCAGACACAGTCCTGTCGGCGCATCCCACTCGCAACAGACTTGTTCTGTCCACTCGTGTCATGTAGGCCCTGCCTGTCGTAAGAGGCGACTAATGGGTAGGAATTGAGAAGTAGAGAACCGTCGCTTGAGGTGTCGGGTTTGTAGAAACGCACACGAACGCTTAGGCGTCGCGGTCACCGGTCTAGTAGTATCCGAGACGAGACGCGTGGGACCACTCTACTCTCATTCCAAGAGAACCAGGCGAGGTTGAACGAGCTGGGCCCATACACACCTCTCTTGGCCTTGCGTCAAGCGTGGTGTTGGTGTCCCGGCACGTACCCGCCAGGAGATTTAAGAGTGGTAGAGGAGAGATCCTCGGCGGCGACCTTTCTACGTGCGAGGTGGAAATTTCTCTGCCTGCGTCACCTATCCGCCTGTGGGAGGGGATAACGGGTAGGTGAGGTAATCGCAACACAGGTACTACGGGGAACAGGACTACAGGTTTTTTATAATTGGAGGGCACAAAGCTATAGCAATGTACACCGTGTAAGACCCTCCTCCTTTCGGATTTGGGTCCCCCAATGTTAAGCATCACCCTCCCCAACGCAGCCGCACTATTCGCAACCTTCCGGGTCACCTCCTGCACGTGTTCCCCCATTTTCCATTCTGGTGCAATGTCACTCCTAGGTACTTTAAATGTTTCTTAGGTATTAGACATGCTCCCGCACATTGTAATTTATCACTCTGCCTGTTTCTTTTCCCCTTTAGAATGATGGCTTCGGTTGTCTCTACCGCAAGTTTCAGTCCGTGCTGCGTCATCTATTTCTTTACTATGTGTGTTCCGAATCCGGTATTTGAGATCTGGCTCATCCCGGGCCACTACCAGTACATCAAGGTCATCCGCAAATGCGAAGGGGGTTATTTACTTCCATCCTAAATACATGACCTGTCCATTGAAGACGCTGTAGGCGGGACATACTGAGATAAACGTGGTTCTTTATACATATTATATATTTCATAATTGTATTTGATTGGTCACTTGTTCTCATTTATAGGGCCTCGTATTCGTCTCAGTACTTTTCATTTAAAGATGTCTATACGGTTTCATAGCTCACTATTGGTCGGATTATGGTCTTGTAGATTCGTATCTTAGTTCTTTGATGTACTTCTCGTGATTTAAATATCGGGCTCATAGTAAAGTATGCCGTATTAGATAGGATGATTCTTCTGCTAAGCTCTGCATCGTCAATATTGTCCTTTGTGATGTTGACTCCTGTATAAAGCTGTGTTACCCTCTCCGATCGATTTTGTACTAGGATTTTAGTCTTTTTTTCGTTTATTGACATACCTATTTGTTTAGCATGTGATTTAAGTTCCGTATTAGTATTCTCACTTGTTGCTTTGGTTCTGCTCATGATATTGATGTTATCTGCATATGCTGCCAGCTGGACTGATTTATTGATAAGTATTGGTAAGTGTCTACCTTCTGATGTTTTTCTTAGTATGTATTCCATTTCTATATTAAGCAATGTTGGTGCCAGCTCATCACCCTGTTTGAATTATTGTGTTATTTGAAATGGATCTGTCATCTCATGTGATATATGTACCTGAGCCACTGTGTCCGACATCGTCATTCGGATGAGCCTAACTAATTTAAAGGATATTTCAAATTCACTATAAGTGTGTTCTGTTTATTCAGTCATATGCCTGTTTAAAGTCGACGAAAATATAGACACCTATGTCATGGTCCAGAACAACAAAAGACAAAAGATGGATACATCTATTGGTCAGGAGGAACCGACCCAGAACATCAATATGAAACGGCTATATTAGTATCGGACAAAATTGCGCAGTCATAGACTTCATCCCTCTAAATGATAGCGTAGCAATGTTGAAATTAGGAACAATCCATAGAAACCTAAATGTTATTCAGGTCTATGCTCCAAAAAGTAACAAATTAGAGAAAGAAATTGAACACTTTTATAACAATATAGATGAAATAATGCGAATAGCAAAAAAAAGGCGAGATAAAGATGATTATGGGTGACTTTAACGACAAAATTGGTCGTAGTGCCGAAGAAGACAACATAGGAGCATACTATCTCGGTACCAGAAACAATAGGGGAGGTAGAATGGTACAATTCTGCGTAGAGAACAACCTGTTAGTAGCCAACACCTTCTTCAAACAACATCCTAGAAGGCTATACACCTGAAAAATCACCTGCAGACAGAAAAGATAAAATTGTTAGAAATCAAATTGATTTCATTTTGCTCGATAACAAGTTCAAGAAGTACATAAAATCTACTAAAACATATCCTGGAGCTGACATTCATAGCGATCACAATCCAATTATTTTTTTTTAGACTAAAAAAGTTTCTAAAAAGTTAAAAGGGAAAAAGTGTCAAAAAAAATAGACATCTCATTACTAAAGAACCCTGAAAAGAAGAATGAAATAAGTATCACAGTTGAGAAAAAAATAGAAACGCTAGAGAACTTGGTACAGACAGACGTTGAAATAACATGGACTGCTCTAAAGAAAAATACAAGAAGACGACATCGGTTTCACGAAAAACAACAGAAAACAAGAACGGATAACACAAGAGATCATGGACCTCACGTAAGACGAAAACATAAAACAAACCCAATAGAATACAAACGAGTCAATAAAAAGGAAAAAAGTGAGGAGAAGCTAAAGAAAACTGGATGTTAACCAAATGCCTAGAAATTGAACATCTTCAGGAAAGATACAACACCGTTAATGTCCATAAAAAAGTGAAAGAAATTACAGGTAGACACAGAATTCGACAAGAAACAATATTTAGAAATAATAATAACGAGATAATTATAGGTACAGAAGACAGACTGGAGATATGGAAAGAATACATTCAGACACTTTTTGACGATGATAAACCTTGTTCTCCACCATCCAAGAATGATTGAATTAATGAAAAATGTCCAAAAATAACAAAATAAGAAGTTATTTATGTAGTAAACGCTCAGAAGAACAGAAAAGCCGTCATCCAGACAATATCAATGTCGAAATACTTAAATTAATTACAGACAACGAAAGTAAAAGCCTTGACTTAATAACAGCACTATTCAATAATGTAGACTTTACACCACATGATTTTATCATATGACAATATCATATGAGATTTGTTATGATTCCTCGTTTCTCTGATGTTTTAAAAAATCGTGTTTACATTGCATGATAAGTTATGACTTATGATATGAGTGACAATGAGTGAGGTTTTATTGATTTTTCTTTTTGTTTATGGTCATAGCATCGAGTAAAAAGACAAAAGAGGGAATGAAAAGGTAGTGGGGGCAAAAATATTGTTAGACAGGAAGTGCCATCTTGAGAGGCCAAATTAAACAAGGAAAGAGAGTCTTTCCTTGTTTAAGAAATCAAATTTAGTTGGGTTATGTTATTATGTGTCCCAACTGTCACATGAAATCTTACTTATATTGAAGTTTTTTAACAATTGTTTCACATTTTAGACTGTTATCGTTAATATTTAATTAAAATTTTTTCGTCTAAGACACATTCTGAAAACTATTTTATAGCTACTGTTAATAAGTGTCGGAAAATTTAAATTTGGCGCATTCGCATTTCCGGATATGTCCGCCATCAGAGGCCACTTTTTTGGTCACCTTTTCATAACGATTAGATTCCCTCTTTTGTCTTTTTGCTCGATGGGTCATAGAGATATTAGACACAGTACAGGTATCAACTATTAGATTTTTAAACTATTATAATGGAAAATAAATCTTTGATTGCATTTGCTTCCCGACTTTTAATAATAATACGCCGGCAACAACAGCGTACAGCAGTAAGAAGAAAAAGGTCAGACGCCTTTGGGCTCGCAGGTGGCTCTTACCAAGTCTGTGACTCTTACGAAGAAATCGTGAACAGGGTATATCAAATTTAGTGTTGATAATATACCAAATTAAATATAATTAGTAAAGAAACTAAA
Organism: Diabrotica undecimpunctata; assembly: GCF_040954645.1. Lineage (NCBI taxonomy): Eukaryota > Metazoa > Arthropoda > Insecta > Coleoptera > Chrysomelidae > Diabrotica > Diabrotica undecimpunctata. The sequence continues at coordinate 73,316,319 of NC_092812.1, forward strand.
CTAAAATTATGACTAAGAAGACTATAAAACACTAAACTAAGAATAAAATAAACTAAATAAATAATAAAAGAAAAATACGACACAATAGCACACATTAGATAATAGGTTCAATATCAATGCAACAAACAAAAAATAAATAAAGAATGTTGTCTCTCGGTAAGGGGATGTTGCTGAATTGACATAAGAATAAGGCGCGATATTTAAATATATTGGTGTTGCCCGTATTATTATCGAAAATCATGTAATTTTATCATGCGGAATAGGTACCGTCCTATTCTCCTGTGACAAGCTATGACGAGCCACATGACAGTGCTCACAGTACGACAAATCACACAGTGTAAACATGTAAATTTCACTTCATGACCAAATCATATGACAAATCACATGATAAATCATGTAGTGTAATAAGAAGGAAAGGATAGTGTCATCTACCAGAAATATCGTTTAGTCGGTTTTTTGAGATATGAAAGAAATTCTGCTGATTAACTATTTTTATACCAAGAACAAGATAAAACCGTAACTGGAGAATACTATTTTTAACTTCTAATGAGACTGGGCACAAAAATTCGTAAAAAGAAGGAAAAAAGCCCCGCATTTTCCCCTTCTCCTTCTCCCAAAGAATAGGAAATAATGCCAACAGTGAAAGGGAGAAAACTGGAGTACATCAATTGGTTATAGAACGTAAAGTATTTGGCAAGACCATGTTACGACTAATAATGGAAGGAAAGATAACGAGCCAACACATTATTGGAAGGAGAATTTCTTGGCTTAGAAAGTGTTTTAGTATGAGGGTCACTTAATTATTCATGACAGCTGTGAATAAAGTTAGAATCGCCGTCATTATTTCCAACCTCCGATATGAGAAGGAACTTCAAGAAAAGAAGGAAATGTGTAGAAAAAAACTGTAGAGATATATGGTTTACATCAATTGGTGTTCAGAATTCGATGACGAGCACCAGCTGAGCGCGCAATCAACGCAACGGTTGAAAATGTCACTCTCTCTCTCTCTCTCGAAGCGAAGCGAAGAAGAATTATACAGTTTTGTTTATATAACTTCATTATTCTATTGTAAATTCAATGTTAAATAAATAAATGACTACTACAGTACACACAAAGTGTTTGGTAAGAGGCCTGGGAATAGCTATTAACATTGTCATGATGATGACCAACATCCAGAACGGAATGGCACCACAAGAAAAAAAATGTTGAAAAACAAAACCTCTAATTTTTAGGCATAAATAGTTGTTTTCACCCGTTTTCTACCAAGAACTTTTCAGACCACTCTCGTGCATCCTTATATATTGGAATAATAGTGACTTACCTCTACAATAAAACTTCTTAGTCGTTCTAGCTTTGATCCCAAATAATTATATGCAGTTGTATCACTATCGAGCAGAACAATAACATCAAAGGAATCTCTCTTTTCCCACACCTCTTGAATTGACTTATTCAAACGCAATCCCAATGTGTTAGCTGAGAGGCTAGAATACAATTTTTTGAGTAAAAAGCTTTTTCTATTTGGATAACATAGTAAGAAGTCATTATGTAACCCTTTTTAGATTTGTAAATTGACACGATATAAATATATAACTAAGAAGAATATTACAATTTCAGTGTTCCAGTGTCTCATTTAACAATAATTTCGAAGATTTCAATGATATGTCCATATAAGTGAAAGTCGGGTAAAATGGTCCCCTAACATATTTTTCATAATTTTCATATAAGCGTTTAGCTAAAGTAGAATTTTTTGAATGGAGTTTAAAAAGGTATTTTTTCTGTTTATTTCATATCTGTTGCAATTTCTCTAATTATTAGTAGTCACTGATGTAAATTAGTTTTTATATTGGATCAGATTTTGATGTAAAATGGCCCCTCCATGTTGAGGCAAAATGACCCCGGGGACCATTTTACCCTTGCTTAGCTTACCAAATACAGTTTTGAGTTATACTGGAATATTTTTATAACAATCAAATCTAGGTATATTATCTTTACAGAAATAATGGTTAGAACTTATGTTCGAAGGGCGACAAGACAGCAATGGGATTCAAATTCAATGAGACTTGCCTTGGAAAACATTTCTAATGGCACACCTTTTTAAATAGCTGCTAGGCTATAATGTGCCCTTAAATACTTAAAAAAAGAGCCAAAAATCAAAATGTATTAGTAAGTGAACTAAAAGTAGACTACTTTATTCATAGGCAACAGGTTATTCGAAAAGCCTTAGTGGATTTACTACAACCTTGCCCAAAGAATTGGAGACTTACTTAAAGGAGTATGTTTTAGAGATAAAAGACCGACTATTTGACATGACGAAGAAAAACTTTTGTGAAATGGCCTACGATTTTGCAGAGAGGAATGGTATTAAACACAGGTTTTCTAAAAACAAAAAATCAGCTGGAACGGGTTCGTTTAGAGACTTTCTAAAGAGATATCCAGAGATTTCTTTTGGAACTCCTGAAGCGACTTTAGCTGCCAGAGCGAGAGGTTTTAATAAAGTGGCTTCGCTAAGTTTTTTCTCTTTTAGATGAACTACAAAATAAAAATATCATTAATCCTATGAAAAAATATATAATATGGATGAGTCTGGTATCCAGACGGTTCCTAGCAAGTTGTCCAAAACTTTAGCACATAAAGGGCGGAAACAGGTTCGTTTCCTAACAAGCGCTGAAAGAGGACAGAATGTCACCGCTGTTCTCTGTATAAATGCTGCGGGTCAATTCATCCCTCCAGCAATAATATTCCCTCGCAAACGAAGGAATGAATTATTATTTCAAGGTGCCCCATATGAAACACTTTCTCTTTACAGCGAATCTGGATACAAGAAATCATGTTTCAACAACATACACAGTGATCAGTTGAAAATAGAATCAGTCTGATTATTGCTTGTTGAAAAGGACGGACCCTTTTCATCCGAACATATTCCCAGATTGGAAATTTAAACCGTCGTCGTGTACAACTGATCGACCTATAGTGGAAAATTAGACCGTTGATCCCATCCATGAACAAAGAACTCCTTCTCCACAAAGAGATACTTCTTCGCTTCCAAGTACTTTACCTATAAGGAAAAGAAAAATTCGTAATATGTCTTCATCAGACGACTTAGAGGAATAGGAAGCAAGTAAACAATCTTCTGATTACATCAGAATTTTTGGAAACAGTCCGGGGGGATTATCGGAAAATGAAACTCTGTTTACTGCAGCCTCAAATCCGGAAGTTGTTACTTCAAACCATACAGTCGTTATTACGAGCTCTGCAGTTGGTACTTCAATCCTAATTTTCGAAGTTAACACATCACAACAGAATGATGGCGTTAAATGAAATGAAATTCCATTATCACTGGAGGATACTTTTGTAACTCCATATGATTTCTCTCCACTCCACTCTCAGGGGAGAAGTTCAAGACCTTCGCAAGGATCAACTGTGTTCACGTCTACACCAAATTATATTTTGATGAAAGCAAAACAAAAAACACCCAAATCAACTTCACAAGAAGCTAGAAAAGCTGTGAACAGAAAGGAAAAAACACAAGAAAATAAGAGATTTGATGATATTTTCCTCGGAATTATTCAGTAAATCGCAGGCGAAGGATGTTTGGATTAAGTACAATTTGTGCAATAAATAGTGTCATTTACTTGCAGGTACAGGTGTAACTAGAAACAGAAATTGTATATTTGCGATTTTCGTAAATAAAAATTACTTTTTCTGTACAAAAGTGCTATAGGGCCATTTCACCTTATGGGCGATAGCTTGGTTCAATTCAGTTTTATGCTGGGGCGCGCATGTTCTCTGGCATGTTTTCCTTAATCTTCGCTTTTCTGCAATTTTTTCATTGATTTCATTAGGCAGGTTTTGTTGTTTGGTTAAAATTAAAGAAACGCTCACCAAAATATAAATTATTCCTACTGAAGATTCGAACAGGAAATGGCATATGTTAAAAGATGCTCTTATACGCACATGTGAGACAACACTAACACCTAAGCTGATCAAGAACAAAAATGAATGGATGACCGATGAGATTCTGGATCCCATAGAAGCAAGGAGATCTTATAAAACCAAAGACAAAAACATGTATAATATTATACACACAGAAATAAGGAGAAAGATCAGAGATGCAAAGGAAAGATGGTATAGTGACAGATGCGAAGAGATTGAACAGTTGGTAGAGAAACATGATAACTTAAACCTTCATAAAAAAATTAGGGAAATAACAAGCACTAATATTAAGAAAAAATCAAACTTTGCTGGATAAAAACGGCAAAATAATTATAGACGTCGGTGAAAGGCTTAAAAGATGGCAGGAATATATTCAAGAGCTATTTAAAGACGAACGGACGAGATAGTACTAGAGCAGGAAAAGTTCGACAACGGCCCAGACATAACAGAAGATGAGGTATTAGAGGCGATAAAGCGAACAAAGAACAACAAGGCAACAGGTCCTGACGAAATACCTGTAGACATAATACTGTTAATAGAAGAACAGCAAATTGGAATATTGGTCGACTTATTCAATACAATATACAGTACAGGAATCATTCCCAGAGATTGGCTGATGTCAATATTCATAACATTACCAAAAAAACCAAATGCAAAAGAATGCCAAGACCACCGGATAATAAGTTTAATGAGTCATAAGTTCAAAATATTTTTAAAAATTATACACCAGAGAATACACAACAAACTTGAGCAGGACATAAGTGACACACAATTTGGATTTAGAAATGCACTGGGAGTTCGATGTGAATGTACTTGTGCAAAGGTGCATGGATGTTAATCAGCCAGTATATATGTGTTTCTTGGATTACAACAAAGCCTTCGATAAGGTCAGACATAACCGTCTTATTGAATTAGTTGAAAAGAAAAACTTAGATATGAGAGACATCAGGATCATTAGCGCTATCTATTATAATCAGATCGCTGTGGTAAAAGAGAACAACGTCTTTTCAAATGAAATAAAGATTGAGAGGGGCGTCAGGCAGGGCTGTGTCCTGTCTCCTACTTTGTTCAATTTGTATTCAGAGGAAATAATCCAGGAAGCACTAGAAGAACTAGCTATGGGAATAAAAGTTAATGGCCGACCAATCAATAATATACGGTTTGCCGACGACACTATTTTATTAGCGGAATGTCTTGAGGATTTACAACAAATAGTTGACAGAGTGGTAGAAGTCAGTGAAGGAAACGGACTGTCCCTAAACACAATTTATGGTAATTACAAAAGCCCAACAGCGCCAAGAAAACATAACAATACATAGAGAACAAATTAAAAAAGTTGAAAAATATAAATATCTGGGTACAATAATTAACGAAAATAATGAGTACACAGAATAGGACAGGAGATTAGGGCAAGAATAGGACAGGCAAGAAATTCTTTCAATAAACTGAAAAAAGTATGTGTTTTCCGTATTATTTTATGGGTTGGAGGCTAGGACATTAAAGAAAGATGTTTCGGACAGATTAGAAGCCTTCGAGTTATGTGCCTACAGAAGGATATTAAGAATAAGTTGGGTGGATAGAGTCACGAATTTCAAGGTATTGAGAAGAATGGGAAAAGATAAAGAGGTTTTAAATACAATTAAAGTCAGAAAACTGCAATATCTGGTACATATCATGAGGGGCGAGCGTTATAACTTGCTGCAATTAATAATACAAGGAAGGAAGAATACAGGGTAAAAGGAGTCGCGGAAGAAGACGCATCTCCTGGTTAAACAATTTGAGAGCTTGGTTTAACTGCACTTCTGCTGACCTCTTTAGAGCAGCGGTATCGAAAGTGCGAATTGCCATGATGGTTGCCAACCTTCTTAGAGGAGATGGCACAAGAAGAAGAAAGAAGAAGAAGTTGTTTGGCTCCCAACGGTCTTGTCGGTGTTGACCGCCAAGCTGCCTCTTGTATTATTTTAGTAAATTTTTTAACAGCTTCGTCTACATCGCTTTTCCAATTTATTTCAATGATATTCTGAAATATTTCCCAATTCGTGAATTTATTACAAAGGAATGATGGATGTTTCTTCTCAAGAATTTTTATGGATATGGTAACCATGATAGGAAACTGGTCGGATGATAATTCAAAAAAAGGTTGTACTGTTTGAAGTTTGGATGGAATTCTCTTAGTGACACAAAAATCGATCAAGTCGTCTGGAGTTCTGTTGGGATTGGTTGGCTAATATGTAGGTTCACCTGTTGATATATCTCAGATTAAGATTATTATTACTATTCATTGCCATATACAGTTGTCTGCCTTTCGAGTTTATTAATCTAGATCGCAGTAAGTGTGTTTCGCATTGTATTCGCCTCCAACAATAAACCTATTGCTGAGTGTGTTGAAAAACTCTTGATATTGCTGTTTCTTTATTGTGTGTCGTGGTGCGCTGTAAATAGCACTAACAATCAGTGGACCGTTCCAGTTATCAACGCTAACGCTAGTTGCTTGGATATAAATTTTACGAAATTCATTTATTTGGCAATGCTTATTGATGACCTAATTATAATTTCAGTTCCTCCACATGCGGTGCCATCTGCATGCTTTGTATTATATATCAAGTAGTTTGGAATTTTGATGTAACTTCGATTTATAAAGTGAGCTTCAGATATTAATATTATGTCAATCTTATGATTTGTTATAAAAGCTTTGACCTCATAGGCATGTTGTACTAGCCTGTTGGTGTTCCAAATGGCTATTTTCATGAACATTTAGCGTAGTGCCTATTTGTTCCATTAGTGTATTTAACATGCCTTTTAGTTCCTTTATATCGTTTGTGGTTTCTGTTTAGATCATATTGGTACTCTGTATTTCGTAAACATTCTTGTTACTAGTGACTTAAGCAAAGCTGATACCAGGTCATACAGGTTGTGTAGAGACTTGAGTGAGTGGCTTGCAAGGTTTGCTACAATCTTTATAGTTTGTGGGATGGTTTCCTTCACAAAGGACACATTTGACATCGGCAGATTTTTCCTTGCGAGTGCATTGATTGGTTGGTACTCGCTGGTGCATTTTACATAGCATGGTTTTAGTTGGCAGTATGGTTCCAAATCACTGGGGTATCTGCTTTTTTGGCGAGGCGGTTCGATTATGACCTTATGGTGCATCAAATTATCTGTTTTGTTGCTTTCAGCAGGTTTTAGGTCAATAAAGAACATCAGAAGCTAGGCTTTGGTTTCAGGATGTCTGCTATTCCAAATGTTTGTACCAATATGACCAAGTCCTTCTAACTCTGTTCTTAAATAATTTGTGTCAATCAAGTGGCGCAAATTTTTGAGTACGACCCTGAAACTGCAATCATTCTTCATCTGATATTTCATCTGGTCAACATTTAGAACTTTTAGTTCATAATTATTTTTGGCTTTTAGTTTTAGTAGCCCCATTAGTGAAGTTATGTTTTTTACCACTTGAATAAATATTGGTGGAGGTTAAGGTATCTCTGGTTCCTCAGCGTCTTTGCTTAGAACTTCAAATTTATTAAAAGTAGATGCTGGCGTGTTCAGACTTATTATATTTTTATATTTTATTTACTTTTTAATGCTAATTTGTAGGAGATCAAATTAAAACTTGTTGGCCTTGATAACTTGCTAGGCTGTATATGAGTTTTCTGATAAATTAGAATTATTACTTACCCAGGCACTATCACTTCTTCGGGTATATTGATAAGGGTCCCCATTTTACAATTAATTCTGCAAGCTTGGTAATGCTTGTTAGGTCGTATATCAACTAATAAAAAATTTTGGTTTTTCTGGAGCAGATTAAATAGATCAAGGGGTCCAATAAATTTGTCTATAATAAAAGGAAAACAATTTTTCATCCAATATATTTAATAAACTATATTAAGCACAATAAGAAAATAAAACCTACCTTGAAACTTTCTTTTTTCTGTTGGTGATTCATCTTTTTCTTTGGAAACTGGTACTGAGGAAAGTTCAGAAGAATTCACTATGTTATTTTCTAGGATTAATTGTTTATATCTAAAAAGCATTTTAATAAAACATTTTTGGTATTTGACATTTTATATATCTTCACAGAGTCAACAAGTTATCATAGTCACTGCAACTTGTATTTCCATCTCTATTTGATTTGCATCCCACATGAAAAATGATAATTATACAGTGTGTCCACAGATAGGGTGCTCAAGAGAAGAGATTTTTTTATTTTTAATTTTAGCAAAGAATGTCATTCTCAATAAGAAATTTCACTTGTTCTAAAATCCCTGTTTTAAATTCTAAACTGAAATGAAATAAAACTTAGCATTTTTTTTGTTTTGAAACTTTTAAATAAGCTTTCTCCTCTTGGACATATGGGACACCCCACATGTGGATACACTGTATATACCTCATATTTTACAAATTTCATCACATTGTTAAGTGATATCTTAATTATATTATTAATTTATTCATTATTAATACACTATAATAACTTGAATTTTTTAAACTTTATCTTTCTAACTTTTTTTTAACTTCACAGATTAGTAAGTTATGGTATTACCCTTGTAGGTGATAACTAGTTATGAGAAGGTTACGAAAGATCCGTTCACAAAGATCTGTTCACAATCTGTTCACAATCTGATTTCAGTTTCCCAGAACGGTGAAACCCTTACGCTGCAAAACTTTAAAATTATATATTTTAGAATTGTCGAGTCAATAGTCCCGTGGTCTGTTCTATTTATAAATTTATAGGAAATAAAATCCATTTTAAATGTTGAATTATCATTCATTCATGAACATAACAATATGGAATTTGTAATTTTACTTAACTTTTTCAAGTATTTTTTTTATATTTTAATGATTTCTGAAGATGATTTGAGAAATACAAATCTTAATGTCAACCTTAAACTATATTTTATTCTTAAATTTATAGTAACAATATCGAATTCTACACATAAACAACAATATAATTAAAGTCGTTCTAATGAAAGAATCTGTATGAACGGGTCCTGCATTATCATTAATTCATATACAGATTCGTAAAGATATCAATATTAAACTCTACACATTTGCCTTTACACAACAAATTTAATTAGTCGTTCATATGAACGGATCAATTTAATGAATGACCTGGAAGACCCAGGTCACCGGAACGAACCAGATCTTCCCATCACTAGTGGTGACTAAGTGAATAATGGGTTTAAATATTACTTTATTCTAGAAGTGTCAAAATAAATTGCGGTTGTCATGTTGCACATATTTGCACAAATTTTACTAAATTACTAGTTTTATCAAATAAAAATGATATTTTTATGCAAAGAAAATAAGTGAAATATTTACCGTTCTTGTAGACTATCTTTAAGATCCATGCTAAGTTGTTCAACTCGACGGTAATCATTTGAATACATTACTTTTAAATAATTTTGATCATTTGATATTTTAAATAAGTGATCCATGAGATGTATGTATCGTTTACACAAGATATAACATTTTTCTTGATCATCCTGGCACTGCATTAGCTCTGCCAACATCTTGTTTGAAAAATTGGAGACCCTGTATATACAAAGCTAGTTTATAAATATCTTGAATAACCAATAAAATATATTCATATCAATATAACACACTGTGGGCTTTCACAGTCATTCACATTCTTAGGTGTGCAAGAAATAAAGTTTTGCTGGTATTCTAAGTAGTAGTGTCTCATTTTTCAATTACTGCACCCAGCACTTGATTATGGGTAGATAATCTAAGTCTACAACCAACTACAACATTGATGATAAAAGATGCTAAATGGGGTGGCTGGGACTGTTAAGAATTAGCCTTGTGTTGCATGAATAAAAAATTTGGGGCACAAAAGGAGCAAATTGCATTACATATTTAAGTTCCATATTTTGCATGTTATAATGAGCATTCATAGATATTACAAATTTATGAACCAACTATGTATGAGACAGGTGTGTCTATACCCAAAACAAATAAGACCCTTGAAGAAATGTTGCAAATTTGTATCCTGTTCTTCACTTAGCATGTTTAAGTCCATTAGAAGTTTTAATTTTTTGTTTAGTCAATAAACAAAACTGCTATCAACAGACAACTATTAGTGATGTTAGTACTTATAGATACATTTTTTACTTGTATGCTATAAAAGTAAAGAAATTAGATTTTAAAAGAAACTTCATCACGTGATATTATATCAGAAACTTTTCTAGATCCCTTGAATCGTAATTAATAAGTATTTAACTTATTTAATATGAATAAAAACAATAAGGTAAGTAAGACACATACTGTATATTGATATACCTATTCCTTAAATGTAGGTACACTTACCTGTTAAATTTCTGTAAGCCATTGATAATTTTATCTCTTTGCGCTAGACTATCTAGGCTAGTTAAATTATTTGAAATATATAATTCTTTTAACTTCATTTTTACTAAAAATTAGATCTTTCTTTAACAAATTTTATAAAAACATAACCTCGTTATTAAACGTCAACCAATTACTTGTTTTGAAACTGAAACTGGTGACTGGTATCCCATTGGCATTTAGTCACAGAATAAGTTGAATGATATCATAGCATAGAATAGTATTTAATGACATAGATTTTACACCTATGGCGATCTGTAGTTGAAAATTCAAACCGCAAGCACAGAATAAATAACAATTAATCTATTCTTCAACTAAAAGTACGAATAAAATAGTGCATATTATGTCTGTAGTTGCCGTAAATAAATTAAACCGCGTTAATTTTTCTATGCACACCAGATAAAATGTCACTGAACAGCACTGGTTCCGTTTAAAACATGGCTGATTCCGTCTGCGCGAACGAGATGCGCGTACTTATTTTTTCAAGCAGAGTGGACATTCTGATTGTTTATTATTATGTGCCGCAAGCGTTATTTCGGTCATCCACTGACCTACGTATCTCTATCGTCCAATGAATTTTATATTTTGTATTTGTAGTAACCAAAAACATTATCAAAATGTTATAAAAACCTCTTTCAGATATAACAAGAAACCTAGAAAAATCAAGCCAGTTCGAGAAAACAGTTCTATGAAAACTTACGATGCAAGCATACAATGTTTGATTAAACGTAAAATATATGATTATTTTATTCAAAATTAACACGTTAACCACGGGTATACTAAGTAAAAAAAATACCGCATGGACGAAAGTTTTTTGTGTTTTGTTAAAAAGAAGGCTTACTATGTATTTCTGACATAATATTTCAGTTCTAATATTTCAAAATTTTACGTATTTTTTATTATTTTTGAGACGGTAGGTGTTGAGAGGGAAGCAAAAGCCAAACAGCCACGTAAAGTGATGGGTTCCCACAAATAACAAAGAAATGGAAAGATTTCTTGGTGTAATTATTTGGATGAGTATAGTGCAGCTCCCACGTCTAAAAGCTTATTGGAGTACTAACTTTTTATACGCCAATAAGGTAAAAAATTTCATGGCAAGAAACAGATTCGAACAACTGCTTCAAATGTGGCACTTCAATAACAATGAGGATGTAAGCTTTGCCAATGACAAACTTAAAAAGTTGAGCCCACTAATCAAAAAGTTAATAGAAAGATTTCAGTATGTTCTTGTACCAGGAACTGATATATGTATTAACGAAACTCTTGTTCCTTTTAGAGGCCGTTTAAAATTAAAGCAGTACATTAAAAACAAAAAGAACAAATTTGGAATCAAATTATACAAACTTTGACAAACTGGTGGATATACCTATAATCTACAAGTGTATTGTGGAACCGATGGTACCGGTAATGCAACAGTAAATGTAGTCATGAGTTTGATGGACAATCTTTTGGACAAGGGACGAACCCATTAGGATAACTATTATACTAGAGCGTATCTAGCATTTCAATTGTTGGACAGAAAAACGCATCTTGTTGAAACTGCAAGGACGAACAGAAAACTGAATGCGAAAGAAGTTGTGGCAAAAAAATTAAAAAGACATGAAGTACAGTATTGCCCAAAATAAACAGTACTGAAACTGAAACATAAATGTCTCTTTGTGCGCGCTGTCATATTCAAATTAACTAGTATAGACCCGTCAAGTAATCCTTAAACAATTAATTATTAAAGCCTAATTGTTAAAAATGGTGTTGAGTACAAAGGAGAAAGTGTTTCTTGTGGAGCATTATTTTCGCTCATACGGAATCGGCCGACATAATAGTGCAAGTCTGCAATACGTGTGTGATCAATTCACAGAAAACGTTCTCCAAGTAATGCTGTAATTTTGAAGGTTGTTGAAAAGTTTAGAAATACGAGTGATCTATTGTGCCAACGAAAAGAAAACTCAGGGCGTCCCAGGACAGTTAACAACAACGATAACCATGAACGTGTTTTTGAGAAAATCTTGGAAAATCCGAAAGTCAGCCAGACAAGAACAGCGTTGCATCGTGGCTTAAAACGAACTTCCTTGCAAAGAATCCTCAAGGAGCTGGGTGCATTTTCGTATGTGATTTAGGTACATCAACAATTACATCCCAGGGATTATCACAGTAAAGTGGAATATTGTACCAGAATTCTTGCATTACAGTATGAAAATCCTGAATTTTTGAAAAATGAATGGTTTTCAGACGAATCACATTTTCATTTGTCAGGCCATGTAAGTCGTCGCTCAAATCGATTTCTGGGCTTTGCCAGACCAGATGAAGTTCAAGAAGTTCCTTTACATAGCGCAAAAGTGAGTATCTGGTGTGCAGTTTCGGGACACGGAATCATTGGTCCATACTTTATCGAAGAAAATGGTAGGCAAGTCACACTTAATCAACAGAGATACATACAAGTTTTAACATGCTTTATCCCTGATCTACGTCAATTTTGTCGTGCACTTAATTTGGCATTTCGAGACCAATTTTTCCAGCAGGATGGGGCAACTTGCCATACTGCTGTCGCCGTTTGCCAATTTTTTCAGGGACATTTTCCAAACAAAGTCATTTCACGATTTACTGACTTCCCCTATCCTGCACATTCTCCAGACGCATACATTTATTGCATGGCTAAGACTACCGTTATTAAACGGGTACCACAAATCATCAATGAGTTAAAGGATGCTGTTAGAGCCTTCTTCGCAGACTTGAGACAACTTTTATTCCATAACATTACGAGAAATCTGGAATATCGGTATGAAGTCTGTCTTGAGAGAGAAGGAGCTCATTTAGAACATGTTATAAAGTGTCAATAATATGTATTTTTTAAAACAATAAAATAATTACAAGTTCAGTACTGTTTATTTTGGGCCATACTGTATTTGCCCAGGAAAGTAATACTGACGTCGTTATGATGAAATGGAAAGATACCAGAGATGTAATGATGTTGACCACCAACATCCGTGGTAGTGAAACAACGTGGAAAAGAGATCGAAAAACCAAAAGCCATTGCAGATTATAACAAAGCCAAAGCTTATATTGATGTTTCGGATCAACTGAAAGCATGTTCACATTCTCTTAGAAAAGGAACTAAATAGTATCGGAAGTTAGCAATCGAGCTAATTTTAGGTTCCGCTTTATCGAATGCATACTTTTGTTTTAAGGAAATAACAAAAAATAAAATGTAAATTACTGAATTCAGAGAGCATCTCGTCTTGACACTTTTAAATGTAACTCATGAGATTGCATCAGCCAAGAACATCCAAAATGATAAGCATCATGTATTACAAGAGCATGCTAAAGGTCGATGTGTTGTGTGCTATGCTTTAAAAAAAGAAACTTTAGGACGGCAAAAAGCACAAAGCAAAACTCCAAGAACTAAATGACAATGCACATCTTGTAAAATGAGTTTTTGTATTTTATGTTTTTTTGAAATGCATTCTGCTACAAAATAAAAGTAATGCGAGTTTTTTACATTTATATAAAAGTAGGTATATAACTGTTTATTTTTGTAAACAAGTTTATGCTAAAAAATGTTTTGTTTACATTCTATTCATTTTATTTCTTAAATACATTATTTCCTTATTGATGACAATTAGTTGACTAGATATACTGAATATATCTAAATATTCCAGAGCGGTTCATATTAGATGTATCTATAAACGGCTATTTATCGATTTTCATAAACTTATCCCTATCGTGTGACATTCCAGTGAGCCGTCTTATTTTCTATTTGACATGAGACGTCTATTGGTGTCACGCCGGTCTAAGTTTACAGGACAGTGAGACATTGCGTTTAATATTTTACCATGCTTCTTTTTCGCGTGCGATATCAGAATTATCCGACGTTGGCGATCGCCATTGCAAAGGCTTCTCGATCTTCTGCAATATGGAATAATTGTCCTGCATTTGATATCTGTGTCCATTCACGAATGTTTTTTAACCAAGAAACTTGTTTTCTTCCTACACCTCTACGGCCCTCTATTTTGCCTTTAAGGATCAGTTGTAAAAGTTTATATCGACTTCCCCTTACTATATGTCCCAGATAAGACATTTTTCGATGTTTAACAGTCTTCAGCAGTTCTCTATCTTTGTTGACGCTCCTTAGTACTTCTTTATTAGTTTTCCTTGCTGTCCAAGGTATCTTTAGCATTCGTCTATGAACTCACATTTCCAATGCTTCAATTTTGTTGATGATCGATACTTTTAGCGTCCACACTTCTGCACTATACAAAAGTACGGACCAAACATAGCACTTAACCATTCTTTGTCTTAGTTCTAAACTGAGATGATTATTGCAAAGAAATGACTTCTTTTTCACAAAAGTAGTTTTAGTCACTGCTATTCTACGTTTTATTTCTATGTCTGGATCGAGTTGGTCCGTTATCACAGTTCCCAAATATGTCATTTTGTGAACTTTCTCAACTTGGACTCCGTTTAATTGAAGTTTTGCATCGGGATGTGGGTCACGACTAAACACTAAAAATTTGATTTTGTTTGAGTTTATTTTAATGCCCATTTCCTCTCCTACCTGGTGAATACGATCAAGCACAATTTGGAGACCTTCAATATTATCTGACAGAATTACCGTATCGTCTGCATATCTAATCACATTAAGTAGTTGCCGGTTGAGTTTTATTCCATATGGTTGTCTCTCAAACATTGAACAATGTTGACGACAAAATCAACCTTGTCTGACTCCTCGTTGTATGAAGATTTCATCGGTGTAGTTATCTCCAATTTTAACGATAGCAGTTTGATTCCAGTACAAATTTTTATTGACACGAATATCCTTGTTATCTATTCCGATATTTTTCAGTATTTGCATTAATTTTACATGCTGTACTTTATCGAATGCCTTTTCGAAGTCCACGAAATATGCAAATACATCTTTTCTTTGGTCACGGCATTTTTGTAATAGGATGTTAAGCGCAAAAAGTGCCTCCCTGGTTCCCATAGCAGTTCTAAAACCAAATTGGGTATCTTCGAGATCTTCTTCGCATTTGCGTCTAATTCTGTTGTGAAGTATTCTTAGGAAAATTTTAAGAGTGTGGCTCATTAGGCTAATTAATCGATATTCTGAGCATTTTCTTGCATTGTGTTTTTTAGGTATTGCGACAAAGACGGATTTGAGCCAATCTGTGGGAATCACTCCGGTGTTATATATTGAATTAAAAAGTCTTATGTTATCATCCATGCAACTTAGTTGGTGTATCATCTGGACCACAAGCTTTTCTAATTTTAGCATTATGTATTGCGTGTTCTACCTCGCATTTCATAATTTCTGGGCCGTCAGTACAGTTTTGGTAGAATTCGGCAATATTATTCCTGTCATCTTCAAACAACTTTGATATATACAGGTGTCATTATTTTCTTATTTAGTGCTCATTTACAATAATTTTGTTATTATTGTCAACAAGTACAGAGGGCACTCGTTTTTTAAATATGTTACTTATTTCTTTTAGATTTTTGTGCATATTAAATAAGTCGTGTTTAGATATTACATCCTCCATTTCGTCGCACCTTTCTCTAATGCATTTTTCTTTGGCTAATTTGATCTCCTTTTTTATTCTTCTCTGCAGCTGTCTATATTCTGTTTCATTAGATTTTATCAGTCGACGTTGTTCCATTATTTTCAAGATGTCGTCTGTCATCGATTTATTTTTCTTGATTAAGTTTTTTCTATAATCATTGTTTGTGGAGATTTCATTAACTTGGTTTTTAAATTCACTCCATAGTTCTTCTGGATGTTCTAGTTGTTCTCCGATGTTTTTTATTCTATTGTTAAATTCTTTTTTAATGTTATGTTTTATGTTTATATTGTCAAAGTTAAGTACATTGGTTTTTGGTTTTTGTCGCTGAATTCGTTTTAACCTTAGTTTAATATCTGCTACAAGTGGTTGATGATCAGATCCAATATCTGCCCCAGGAAATGTAGTGACTTTTTTGACGGCATTTCGGAAACGCTTATTTACAAGTATATAGTCTATTTGAAATGATGAAAGAACTGGACGTAGAAGCTTGAAAGATAGGCCTTAATATGAATTACAGCAAGACCAAAATCATAACAAATACAGATGAAGACATCACAATGAGGATCAGACAAGATGAAATAGAACAAGTTCAGGATTATATATATCTGGGTCAAATTATAAAACAAAGAAAACCAAACAGCAGTGGCGGCTTTTGGGGGTAGGCAGGATATGCCGGGCCTACCCAATAATTTTAAGAGCTTTAAAATTGAAAAACATATATTCAAAAATTATGTTTTTAAATGTACTAAATCACTCAATACATTAGCGTCCGTCAAAACAACTATGTTATTATATTACCACAGAAAGCATCGAATCGTATTCAGGCTTTTTAAATGTCATTAATAGGCCCGATCGGAACTGGCCGACCCATCTCACATAAGATCCCCGTACAAAAAGCGTTTGAAGTTAAGCAGCTTGCCGGACAACGATTTATATTGTCGTGTTTATGCTTGCTGTTTAGGCACCAGACGATCCGGCCTACGACGACCATCGTTGTCACTTGTACGTAATTATCGAATTGTAATATAAATTTTCTTTTAAATTATGATAAAAAATATGTAACATAATCTATAATAACATATTTTTATAACATATTTTTAAACAAACATCACCATTGCAAACAAGTGCATGGTTGCCCAAATAAATTTTAAAAAATTCGTATAATTCGAAGAAAAAAAAATCACATTTGCATGATTTCTATATCGCCTGATTGTATGCAACTTATATATGTGAGATTGTTTTATAACTGATACATAAAAATGAGTTTTTATGACGCTTTACCAGGTTGCAGTAGTAGTAATGTAATACTTTTAATTGCTCTTGGTATGATGTCTACAAATGGTTGTCTGGAAGTATTACGAAAATCAGACTATATTGTTGGTCGTGTTTGTTATTTTCTAATAAGAAATATGTATGGAATTGTGAAGGATACTTTGATTTAAAAAAATATGTCTAATTCCTTAAAAAACATTCCAGTTGCAAGGAACAGTTAAGTAATTTCCTGTCCTTTAAGGATGTACAGAAAAGGGCATTTTCTATTCGCGATTTGCTAGATGAAAAATTAAAAATCGCAAAAATTAGATACAACGCAGAAGTTAAAATAAAGAGAAAAATCATTAAAAAATTAGTTAGGGGAGGGTCATGACCCCGTAACCCCTCCCTCTGAATCCGTCACTGATTACACATAGCTATTAATATGTAATTTGCTGGCTTGGCCTATCCAAAATTTTACCACACCAGCCGCCACTACCAAACAGCAGAGATAAAAAGACGAGTTAGACTGGCATGGGCGGCATTTGGCAAACTAAGCTACATTCTTAAAAACAAAAGATATCCCCAGCATCTTAAGACCAAAGTATACAATCAATGCGTACTCGCTGTTCTCACTTATGGTTCCCAAACGTGGACATTTACAAAAGCAAACATGGACAAAATCATAAAAACCCAAAGAGCAATGGAAAGACAAATATTGCGCATAAGATTAATGGATAAAAAGAGAAACGAGTGGATAAGAGAGAAAACAAAAGTGAGGGATGTTAGACAAGAAGTTGCAAAATTGAAATGGAGATTTGCAGGACACAATATAAGACAAAAAGAAGACCGATGGAACAAAATTCTTATAAGTTGGAGACCGTGGGAATATAAACGAAGCAGAGGAAGGCCCCAAATGAGATGGGCAGATGATATCAAGAAGCACGTGGGCTCTAGGTGGATGACTATAGCGACAGACAGTGCTCTAGCGAAATGCTCTGTTTATTTTCTTCAAATTTGTTGTTTAAGGGTTTTGTGTCAGCAGTTAATGAATGATTTTTAGTAAAATAGTTTATCGGGAGCTTTGTCAATTTAGTATTATATGTGTTTAGTAATATAATTTTCATAGAAAATGTTATATGTTTGAAATTAGATATTAATAATCTTATTGATAATTTTGTAAAAATTGAAACAAGGAGAATTTATTTTTTTTTAACTATTTACATGGAGTTCTACTAAATTTTATACAATTGCCAAAAGATTAAATAAATATAATTTAATTAAAAAAAAAACGAAGGGCGTCTATACTACAGTTTTGTATACAGTAGTTTTGCGGGGGGGGGCACCTTATACTCTATCACCGGGACTGCTCTCTGCAATCAATGATGAATAAGATTACAATTCTACACGTCCAACTTTAAATAGGCTTTTGCATGACATTAGCTTTGAGTATAAGACAGTTTATTCCAAAGAAATAGGGTACCTATTCCCGTGACTTTGAACCGTCCAGGTATTTGACATGTTCTTTGAGTTTTATGGACTTCGATAACTAAAACCTCTATGTTTCCTGCAGTGGGTTCGGTGAACTTTTTAAATTATTAACAATTTAAGCCCTAAAATGGATCATTTTAAGAACTTTCGTCTACTAATAAAATGTAAAACACTTTTAACGAATTTGGAAATAATTATACGATGATACACGTTAAAAACTTTACTGGTGATTTTTGAATGTTAATTTATTAATTTTATGTTTAGAAAACTGTAAAAAAACCTAAGAATTCTTAATTTTTAATAAATGTTAATAACTATTGTAAACAATGAACCTACAAATAGAACAAAATCTGGTATTGATACTATAAACTAGGAATTTGCAACATATAAAACGCAAAGAATCACTATCTACTATCACTTTTTTTTTAAATACTTGGCATTCTTCTACTGGCGCTACAACCCTGTGTGAGTCTTGGTCTGCTTAACAACGTTCTTCCATTCTGCCCTGTCGGATACCTTCCTTCGCTACTGCCTGATGTACATGGTTTTAAGATCTTGCTCTCTCTATATTGTCTATGTATCTTTTACGGGGCCTCCCTCTTGTTATATTTCCTCGGGGTTTCCATCTCTGGATTACTTTTACAGCTCGATTATCTGGCATTCTTTCAAGTTGGCCAAGCCAGTATAGTCTTTGTAACTTTACAAAATCTGAGCACTTGAGAAGAACAAGTAGCAAATTTTATGTAAGAAAAGTGCACCGGTTTGACTCTAGGACCGAAATTGACGCCAATATGTCCGATTAAAGAATGTTTAAATGATGAACAAATAATACAAAAAATTATAGTTTTTTCCATTTTCCGGCCAAACGGTACATTTTCTCATAGAGGTATATATGTATATATTTTTTGAGTCAGACCGTCAGGATTAATCGGAATAAATTAAATTTGGAACGAAATACTAAGTTTTTATTTTCACGAAATTTGCAGGACATGTAGACCTCCAACTGGAATTTTTTTTCACGAACCGTAAGATGTAGAAAAAATCTGAGCCCTTGAGAAGAAAAAGTAGGAAATTTTATGTAGGAAAAGTGCACCGGTTTGACTCTTGGACCGAAATTGACGCCAATATATCCGATTAAACATTTTTGGGCAAATTTCAATTTTAGGAAATTGTTTCTTTTAATATTAATATATACACTAGGTCTAGCTTATTCCAAATATGTGATTTTTTTCTATCCCCTACCCACAGTTTGGCAAAAAAATGGACAAAATCGAATTAATAATTTTCAGTTTTTTCCATTTTCCGGCCAAACGGTCCATTTTCTCATAAGGGTATGTATATATTTTTTGAATCAGTACGTCAGGCTTAATCGAAATAAATTAAATTTGGAATGAAATATTAAGTTTTTATTTTCACGAAATTTGCAGGACATGTATACCTCCAACTGGAATTTTTTCTCACGAACCGTAAGAGGTAGAAAAAATCTGAGCTCTTGAGAAGAACAAGCAGCAAATTTTATGTAAGAAAACTGCACCGGTTTGACTCTAGGACCGAAATTGACGCCAATATATCCGATTAAAGGATGTTTAAATGATGAACAAATAATACAAAAAATTATAGTTTTTTCCATTTTCCGGCCAAACGGTGCATTTTATAATTAAGGTATGTATATATTTTTCGAATCAAACAGTCAGGCTTAATCGAAATAAATTAAATTTGGAACGAAATACTAAGTTTTTATTTTCACGAAATTTGCAGGACATGTAGAATACCAACTGGAATTTTTTCTCACGAACCGTAAGATGTAGAAAAAATCTGAGCCCTTGAGAAGAAGAAGCAGCAAATTTTATGTAAGAAAAGTGCACCGTTTTGACTCTAGGACCGAAATTGACGCCAATATGCCCGATTATTGAATTTTGAAAAAAATCCAAGGGTACCCCCTTTAAACATTTTTGGGCAAATTTCAATTTTATGAAATTGTTTCTTTTAATATTAATTTATACACTAGGTCTAGCTTATTCCAAATATGTGATTTTTTCTATCCCCTACCCACAGTTTGGCAAAAAAATGGACAAAATCGAATTAATAATTTTCAGTTTTTTCCGTTTTCCGGCCAAACGGTGCATTTTCTCATAAGGCTATGTATAAATTTTTTGAATCAGTACGTCGGGCGTAATCGGAATAAATTAAATTTGGAACGAAATACTAAGTTTTTATTTTCACAAAGTTTGCAGGACATGTAGACCTCCAACTGAAATTTTTTCTCACAAACCGATACAGGTAGAAAAAATCTGAGCCCTTGAGAAGAACAAGTAGCAAATTTTATGCAAGAAAAGTGCACCGGTTTGACTCTAGGACCGAAATTGACGCCAATATGCCCGATTATTGAATTTTGAAAAAAATCCAAGGGTACCCTCTTTAAACATTTTTGGGCAAATTTCAATTTTAGGAAATTGTTTCTTTTAATATTAATATATACACTAGGTCTAGCTTATTCCACAAAATATGTGTTTTTTTTCTATCCCCTACGCACAGTTTGGCAAAAAAATGGACAAAATCGAATTAATAATTTTCAGTTTTTTCCATTTTCCGGCCAAACGGTCCATTTTCTCATAGGGGTATGTATATATTTTTTGAATCAGTACGTCAGGCTTAATCGAAATAAATTAAATTTGGAACGAAATATTAGGTTTTTATTTTCACGAAATTTGCAGGACATGTATATCTCCAACTGGAATTTTTTCTCACGAACCGTGAGAGGTAGAAAAAATCTGAGCCCTTGAGAAGAACAAGTAGGAAATTTTATGTAAGAAAAGTGCACCGGTTTGACTCTAGGACCGAAATTGGCGCCAATATATCCGATTAAATGATGTTTAAATGATGAACAAATAATACAAAAAATTATAGTTATTTCCATTTTCCGGCCAAACGGTGCATTTTATCATTAGGGTCTGTATATATTTTTTGAATCAGACAGTCAGGCTTAATCGAAATAAATTAAATTTGGAACGAAATACTAAGTTTTTATTTTCACGAAATTTGCAGGACATGTAGACCTCCAACTGGAATTTTTTCTCACGAACCGTAAGATGTAGAAAAAATCTGAGCCCTTGAGAAGAACAAGTAGCAAATTTTATGTAAGAAAAGTGCACCGTTTTGACTCTAGGGCCGAAATTGACGCCAATATGCCCGATTATTGAATTTTGAAAAAAATCCAAGGGTACCCCCTTTAAACATTTTTGGGCAAATTTCAATTTTATGAAATTGTTTCTTTTAATATTAATATATACACTAGGTCTAGCTTATTCCAAATATGTGTTTTTTTTCTATCCCCTACCCACAGTTTGGCAAAAAAGACAAAATCGAATTAATAATTTTCAGTTGTTTCCATTTTCCGGCCAAACGGTCCATTTTCTCATAAGGGTATGTATATATTTTTTGAATCAGTACATCAGGCTTAATCGAAATAAATTAAATTTGGAACGAAATATTAAGTTTTTATTTTCACGAAATTTGCAGGACATGTATACCTTCAACTGGAATTTTTTCTCACGAACCGTGAGAGGTAGAAAAAATCTGAGCCCTTGAGAAGAACAAGTAGCAAATTTTATGTAAGAAAAGTGCACCGGTTTGACTCTAGGACCGAAATTGACGCCAATATATCCGATTAAATGAGGTTTAAATGATGAACGAATAATACAAAAAATTATAGTTTTTTCCATTTTCCGACCAAACGGTGCATTTTATCATTAGGGTATGTATATATTTTTTGAATCAGACAGTCAGGCTTAATCGAAATAAATTAAATTTGGAACGAAATACTAAGTTTTTATTTTCACGAAATTTGAATTCATTCAAGAACAAGTCAAAACTCCACCCAAATAGGTTGCCTAGAATCACTGTGAAAACTAGACTACACAAGCAGTTATTATGCTGTCAAACCACTTATCGCTTCCTTATAGTCCAAGAGATAGAGCCGAAATTTTGAACTGATCAGTAATATGACATTTCTCTATTGAAATATATTCATTGTAACTGGGTTAAGACTTTGCCTTACAGGCGGACGCCCCTCGTGGTACAGGGGGTGGCTATACAGGGATGAAGTTGTAATTTTTTTCAGAAAAATTAACAATCGATAATATGGCTGAAAATTTGCCCAGAGTAAGATCTTGGTATAACCAGACGAAATCCCAAAGGGCGGACGCGAGAGTGGATACATAAGGGGTGGCGGACAGGGGTGAAATTGCAATTTTTTGGGGAAAAATTAACGATAAGTAATATGTCCGCCATTTTCATGGCTCATTATTTAGCCCCTAAAAACTCTAAATCCAAAAGGGCGGACAGCTGGGTTGGTACAGAGAGCCATAAAACGGGGTCAAATGTACCACTTGCCTGCACATTTTAGGTCTCGGTAACAATTTTCAAACTGATTTTATTATGATATTTTTATACCGATTGATTTGAAAATTTGTATGCTCACTTCTGTTACTATTCTGAGAAGCGTCAAGTAGAATTTTCCTCAAAATTTTCCAAAAAAATTTCCGTAAATGAAAATTTTCGTAATTTTTTGAGGTAAAATCTAATTTATAGAATCCTTTCTATTTTCTGTAAGTTATACCATGATTTTTTTCCAAAAATTTTCAAACGATTTTTCCGATAAGAAAAAAAAAATAGAAAAACTTTTCTAAAACATTTGATAAAACTCTACGTCATCGTCTGAATCTTTTATAGAATATTTTGTAGTTTTAAAATTATATTATGATAATGTTTTTTTTCAAACTAAAGTCATATTTACTTTACAAATCACATTTTTTTCTTAAATATAAATATTTTACGAATTAATTTTTAATTGAATAAATGTTGATATTTGAAATTTTATTAAATTAAAGTAATTTTATAATGTTAACTATTAAATATTTTTGGTATAAGAAATAGTAATTTTACTTATTTTTTATTACAATAAAAAGGTTTTTAAATTTATATTGCATAAATAATGGTTGTTCAAATATAAGAAAAATTTGATGTATTATTACATTAATAATCAAATACAAAATATATTATTTCTATTTATCAATAGGTAAAATTCAATTTGTAGAATTCCTTTAACATTTTACAAATAATTATTAATAAAAATCAATTTAATAGTGGAATTATCAGTTTTTTTAAGTTTTGAAATTTACTTTGTACTTAGATATTTTCAATATTTTTTTTAACTTTCAAATTGATTGAATTTTTTTTTCATTAGTTAATTATAATTTTATAAATTCTGTTTGGACATTAATTTTGCATCATTATTATTTTAAAATATTAAAATAATAATGATGCGCGTTCCATTTAGATCAGTAATTCTAGACGCATGCGCTAAATGTAATAAGTATCAAGACGCTTTTATCCAACTTGGTGAAACTGACTTCGATTGTAATGAAGTTTTTGAAACCTTAGAAACTTGCATATGTCACGTATATGGAACAGGACTGACGAGAACAATTCCAAAAAGAAAAGTAAACGATGTCAGATTTTCACTATTTAACCGGCAGTATAAGTTGCATGATATGAACGAGCCTTTAAAAAAAAAAAAAACTAAAAAATTTCGATGCTTCAAGCTTACCACCATGTCAAGATGAATAACACCAACATCTACTGCGAGCCCATTATATTTCAAATATTTGGACAAATGCTCATAAAAAAGTACCAACAGAATTGATTGTTGAAGAACATGGTTGGGAGTTTGAAGATGAAACATATAAATTCAAATGGTTTAGTGGACCTCAGATGCCAGAATCAATTCGAGTAGTGATTGAAAATGAAGCAGATAATGAATGTGATATTATTGAAAGTGACGAAGGTGATGAATGTGAAGACATCAGTGAGAGTGAGAAAAATGACGAAATTTTTAAAGTTTTTCTAAATTTTTTTTTCTTATCGGAAAAATCGTTTGAAAATTTTTGGAAAAATTCATGGTATAACTGACAGAAAATCGAAAGGATTCTACAAATTAGATTTTACCTCAAAAAATTACGAAAATTTTCATTTACGGAAATTTTTTTGGAAAACTCTACTTGACGCTTTTCAGAATAGTAACAGAAGTGAGCATACAAATTTTCAAATCAATCGGTATAAAAATATCATAATAAAATCAGTTTGAAAATTGTTACCGAGACCTAAAATGCGCAGGCAAGTGGTACATTTGACCCCGTTTTATGGCTCTCTGTACCAACCCAGCTGTCCGCTCTTTTGGATTTAGAGTTTTTAGGGGCTAAATAATGAGCCATAAAAATGGCGGACATATTACTTATCGGTAATTTTTCTCCAAAAAATTGCAATTTCACCCCTGTCCGCCACCCCTTATGTATCCACTCTCGCGTCCGCCCTTTGGGATTTCGTCTAGTTATACCAAGATCTTACTCTGGGCAAATTTTCAGCCATATTATCGATCGTTAATTTTTCCGAAAAAAATTACAACTTCATCCCTGTATAGCCACCCCCTGTACCACGAGGGGCGTCCGCCTGTAATAAAAAGTCTTAACCCAGTTACAATGAATATATTCCAATAGAGAAATGTCATATTACTGATCAGTTCAAAATGTCGGCTCTATCTCTCCGACTATTAGGCAAGCTCCTCTTTCCTTTAAAGGAGACAGATAGTTGAACGATATTTTATACAATGTCTATCACCGGGTATGGATTTATTTTTGTCCAAGTTTTATATTGGTCCACTATTTCAAATGCAGTTCAAACAGACATATATTAAATTGTATGTTCCGTTTTAAATTCGTTCAATCTGTATATCCCAAGGCATTAATAGAAGCTTTGACAAACTAAGGCATTGACAAACCATACATAGATACTTTAGCAAATATACGCAGACAAGCAAAAGCTAAGGTAGAAATTTATGAAAACACTGCAGAATTTTCCACTACCAGAGGTGTTCGACAAAGAAACGCAATATTACCAAAGCTCTTCACTGCAACTCTAGAAAATATATTTAGCAAAATGAACTGGCAGAACAAATGCCTATCTATTGATGGAGAATACATCAGCCATCTAAGATTTGCAGACGACATTGTTCTGATTGCTAATAATCCTGCAGAATTACAAGAACTACAAGACCTAAATGCAGTTAGCAATAAAGTTAGTCTAAAAATGAACTTGACAAAAACAAAAACTATGTATAACGAGCTAGAGGATGTCCAAGATGTAATAATAAACACTGCACTTATAGACAGTAGCCGAGTATGTATACCTGGGACAATTAATACATAAATCTGGGTCCCTACTTCCAGAAATCAACAGAAGAATGAAACTGGCTTAGGCATATTTTGGTAGAAATGCAGTTATATTCAAATTGAAGATGTCACTCCACCTTAAGAAAAAAACATTCGATCAGTGTATATTACCAATCATGACATATGGCTGCGAAACTTGGATACTAAGAAAGAGATAATACCGAAACTCTAAGGTCAATGGAGCGATGTATACTAGGAATAACAAAGAGAGATCAAAAAAGAATATAATGGATCAAACAGAAAAACAAGGTCACTGATGTCATCCACGGAATTAAATCTTTAAAATGGCAGTTGGCGGGAGATTTATCGAGAAGAACTGACAATAGATGGTCCACTAGAATTACACTGTGGTATCCAAGAGGCGTCAAGAGACCAAGAAGACGTCCAAATTTAAGATGGGACCATGACATAAGGAAACAAGCTGGTACAACATTGCACAGAAAGCGAATATTAGACAATCGTGAATGAATGTTCCGAAAGAGTTCCGCGGTTAGTACAATTATACCTAGAGCTAAGATTATTACTATTACAAAAATTTATATTAAACTCAAGTCTTCCGGGTTGAACCGCGTCGATTATCATTGCACCAGCAGTAATGCATTGGTTAGTGATCAGTGTAGTAGTGTATAGGGGCTTGGGAGACTGAGACCTCGGAAGCCCTGAAGAAGACATCAAAGAGGATGTCGAAAACTCGGCGGAATGATAATTGACGCGGTTCAACCCAGAAGACTGTTAAGTTTAATATTAATTCTTGTAATAGTATTAATCTTAGCTCTAGGTTTATTATATATACTTTTATTTGTACACCTTCATAAAAATCTTAAATATCAAATTAACCAAAACTTCGTCAAAAAAGCAGAAGACTAGGTTCACCCTGAGCACCAGGTAGCTTGAGGACTATCGCCGTCAAAATATTCGTGTTCAAAGACCTTGAAAACCCCCAAGTAATGACTTTCGACTGATTTCGAATGAAAATAAAATAAAACTCTAGGAGACAA
Source organism: Diabrotica undecimpunctata (assembly GCF_040954645.1). Taxonomy (NCBI): domain Eukaryota; kingdom Metazoa; phylum Arthropoda; class Insecta; order Coleoptera; family Chrysomelidae; genus Diabrotica; species Diabrotica undecimpunctata. The sequence goes on from NC_092812.1 coordinate 73,343,169, forward strand.
GAACCACCCTGAGTACCATGTAGCTCGAGGACCATCGTCGTTATTATATTCATATTCAGCGACCTCGAAAACCTCTGAGTAACAAAATTAAACTCATTCCTGTCGATATTTTCTTAGTTGCAAATTTTTCATTTTCTATGCACTTTTCTTATGCACAAAATGCAATTTTCATTTTACCACCTTGAATTTTGTTCAGAAACTTTCCAAAATGTTTCACAGCGATTCATCTGGTTGCAGAAAATTGATAGTTTTAGTGGTTCATTTCCTCGCCTAATTTAACAGACGCTTTCCAGGACAAAAAATCAGCACATGTTTTCTATATTTGTTTAAACAGAAATAAGTATTTAAGAATAGTTGCCAACCTTCGATGACGAAGAGCCACAGAAGACAGAAAAGATATAAAAAAGAGAAGGTAGTAGGGAGGAGGAAAGGTGTTAAAATTAAGCATTTTTATAAAGAATTACAAAATTTACAAATCTACTGGTTTTGATTAAAAAATTTACATTTTGGAAATTGATTTAATCCAAACTTACACAGCAGTACTTGATACATAAATTTAAATTTAAAACATTTACAATTCTTCTTTCTCATCTAAATCTATGTCGGAGAGATCAATATCCTCTTCCTCTGGAAGTACACCATCCTTGCCGTCCCAAGGTTCGATTTTGTTTATTTTTGGAAGCTGTTGGCCCTTTACAGGAGCAGTATTGCCTTTACCATAGGACAAATTTCTAAGGAAAAGAATAAATCTATATTACTGAACATTATTTAGAGTAATACTTTTTGTTATTGCCAATCAACATTTTTTTTTAATTTGATTTTATTTTCTAAACATGAATGACAAAGAAAAAAATTTTGTATTTTTCTTACCTTAAAAATTCATAAATACCATCCTTGGAAAAAGATCCACGGAGAATGGAATATTTCATTTTTTTCGAGTTAATAACAGCCATAGCTGGATACCCAAATCCACCAATATCAAGGGAATTCTCTAAATCAAGTTGTGTACCTGCTTCAGACCAGACCCATCTATAAAAATAATAAAATTATTTTTTTGATTAGATAGAGATATTAGATTGACAGAGATATAGTTAAAAGAAGAGGAAGGCGGAAGCTGCATAACAATACAATTCCTAAGAATTACAAAGCACTAGATCCCATGGACTTAACAACACAGATTCAAAGTTACTAAATATAGCATCAACCAGAATATACAGAGCTAAGTTGTGCTCTTATGCATGCAGCTGCTATCATTGTTAAATAGAGGAAGATATCTGTAATGAAATTTTGTGTTAAAAACAGTACTTTGAAATTAATACAATTAGAAACTTTGGTTACAAAATTTGATTTTCACCAAATACATGACATTTAAACATAAAAAACATTAGGCTCAGTTTGATGTGTATATGAACCAAATATAATATAATATAATAAATATATATATATATATATATATATATATATATATATATATATATATATATATATATATATAAGAAAAAAGAAGTACTTGTGACTACTTGTGACAGAGAAGCATTTATTAGATTAGGACATTTTTATATTAATTATTTTTAAGATGTATTAGCAGCAATTTTTATTTACTAAACTAATTTTTATTTGGTAAGTTAACAAAAATTGTTTTTTCTTTCTAGTTCAACCTTGTAAGATATTTTGTCTTTTTTTAGCAGCTCTTGATAATAATTGTAAACACAATTGAAAGCTCGAGATATAAAAAAATAGTTAACCAATAGCCCTTTTATGGCTCCAACCCATCCAAAACAGTTGTGGAAGTTCAACTGAAATGAAATGCAGTCTAGTATTTGGTCATTATAACCAAAATAACAGCCAGGTACGCTAGCAGCAACAACAGCCAGGTACATAGCGTACCTGGCTGTTATTTTGGTTATAATAACCAAATACTAGACTGCATTTCATTTCAGCTGAACTTCCACAAGTGTTCCTGATGATGAGTTGAATAACTCGAAACACGTGTAGAGCAATGGTGGAGTTCCGATTGAAATGAAATGCAATCTTTTACTTTCATTTAAAAGTCTTTCTCTACGTAAAGAGCGAAAAAAATGTAGAGGTTTACACAGTCATTTATGTTATTTATTTTATGTGTATGATAAGAAAGTGATATTTCTGGCATCCATTTTAAATATGTGCAGTGTGTTTCTGTCTATTGGATGGTTGGCAAACATCATAAATTAATGAAGCTGTCTGTGAAATTTAAAGTACCAGACAATTAAGTAAACAATTAAATAAGTAATTAATAACGATTAATAACAATAGTGCTCAGTTGTAGTTTTTTGTTGTCATTTGCTTTTAATGTGGATTGATCATAAGTTGTTACAACATCAAAAAATCCTACATATTGGTTTATAAGTACAAATTCTACTATTGAAATCGTTTAGTTATAAATTTACACACTTTTATTTTTTGTAGTGAACTGAAGCAGCTTTTGAAATAATTAAAAAGCAAAATGTATTCAATATATCAATGAAGTAGTTAACTTCTCTTTTTTTGCCAACATAAATGACTAAGTTAACCTCTGCATTCACCTGCTGAATACATTTGAAATGTTGAAATATATATATATATATATATATATATATATATATATATATATATATATATATATATATATTTGTGTGTGTATGTGTGTGTGTGTGTGTACATGTAAATTATAAATATTAGATATTAATGCAGGGATATAGAATAGGAAGAACAGACTAAATTTGGATTGTATATAAAGATAAACACAGTAGAGAATGAGTAAATTCTGTGAAGGGTAGAGATAAGAGGAGGCCTAAAAGAGGGAAATGTTATTTCATAAAAAAAGTATTTAGTACTGACAGTAGATTACTTTATACAAACACTATGACACATACCCCCACATCTTCTTCTTGAATGTTTCTCCAATACCAGCAAGCATCTTAATATAATTATTTCTACATTCAGACTGACAATCTAAGATGTGAGGAAGAACAGCAACTACACACAGAGGTTTGTCTTCACACAATTTCTTAAATGACTTGTCATCTAAAATTTGAGTTACTTCTGGTGCTGGAATATTCTCTGCTAACTTTTCTAAAGCCCAGTTAACAATGTCACTTGATGTACGACCACCATCATAATCTGTAGGAGAATCTTTTGCATCTGGGGCAAAGAATTTGATTGTTGGATATCCTGCAAACAGAATTTTTTGTAGCTTGTAATAATTTATATTGCAAATGGAAAAATTACAAGATAATTAGATTATATTGTAGTTCCTATAGCTTTAATAACATATATTGAGATACCTGATAGGCATAAAAATAGGAGAAGTCTTGGATAAAAAGTATATATTTAGGTATTTAACTATACACACATTATACACATAATTGTTCATTCATCTACAACATATCAAGAAAGTAGAATAATACACATACATTTGCAGCAAAGGAAACACCCAGTGAATCCATTCCAGATATTGAAGTTGAGATCTGCTCATTAGCAACAATTGTTACATATTCTCAATTTTACTGCTTTGAATCTCTAGTGGTGAGTGAAAAATTGAATATTTTGGGAATATAGTAATTCAGCCTGAGGTGGAGTACTATAATAGAAACTTTCATAAACAGATGGTACAGTCCAAAATAGGAAAATTAAGATCTGCTATTTATAGGAAAAATGGTTACCACTGTCTCATGTATGTAATAGAAGAAAACTGTATGTTTATAAATGGTGTCTTCTAGATTAACCAAAGTGCAATAAAACAAGGAAAAGTGGCCTCTCACAAGTTAACTAAAATATGTTACTTTTGTTTTATAAATATAGTTTTACCTTGTACTCCATATTGTGATGCTCTTGCTTGATGAACAGTTGCATCTAATGCTCCAAGTTTTACCTTGCCTTTAAGTTCAGCTGCAGCTTTAGACCAATGAGGAGCAAGGTTTTTGCAGTGCCCACACCAAGGTGCAAAAAATTCTACTAGCCACATATCATCAGATTTCAGTACTAGCTTTTCAAAATTGCTATCAGTCAATTCAATTACATGGCTATTATCAGACTAGAAGAAAAAAAGCATTCAATACAAATACTGTTAAGATTTTAATCTTTAATATCACCTACATCATCAGACTGTGATCCACCTAAACCAAGATTTGCTTTAGCTTTTGCTTTAGCTGCCTTAAGAGCACCTTCAACAATATCTTTGGCAGTTCTACCACCATTAAAATCTTCAGGTTTACGTTTATCTGTCCCAAAAATTTTTATAGTAGGAAATCCTCTAATTCCATACTGACCTCCTAATTCTTTGTGCTGGTCTACATCTACTGCTCCAACTTTCACAATACCCTAAAAATTTATTTTGTATTAAAAATATCCATTATGTATGTCTTACACTTTTGAAAAAATTCCTTATTGATTTGATAACATTAGAGACAGTAGGGCTATCCAGGAACAAATATTTAAGTACCTAATTATTTATGTATATTAATTGTATATAAGTACTTACTTTTAAAGCATTGGCTGCTTTGGTATATTCTGGTACTAAATTCTTACAATGACCACACCAAGGAGCAAAGAATTCAACCACCCACACTTCATCTCCTTTGACCACCAATTTATCAAAATTACTTGGTGTTAATTCAACTACATTTCCACTACTAGGGTAGAGAGCTAGAGATGACTGGAAAAAAAGACCTAAAACTATATGCAAAAGAATAAGTTTTTTATTTTATGTTGTACACAGGGATAAGTGTATTCCCCTAACCTCAATTAGATAAATAAAAGGGATTTAGTTTAATACTAAAACACATATGGAAAACATACTTATTTAGAGTAGTGAATGATTAAAGATCAAAAGGACAAGATCAGCACAGCAAAAAGCAATCACATTATACTTTTAAATATTCTAGTTTACTTTTTTACTTGAAAATATTATAAAACATAGTAAACCGGCAAAATACAACGTTAGGAGTTAAAAGTATAAATATATCGTTGCTCTGGATTTTGTTTAAAAATTTTTAATGTAAAAAAATTGTGACCATATACACAAAAAACAGTGGTTTTGTGAATTAATACTTACAAAGTATTTGTATCATTTTTAACACAGCAATTTTACATTCAAATATATTCAGTTCTTAGAGTAGAAAATATTCAGCAGTCTTTTTTATGCACCATCCAGATTACACATTCAATTTCCACCTACCGGAGCTACTGAATTCAGATAATTAGCAAAACGAAATACCCCTCTCTCACAAAACAAATTTTGCCAAGCAACCAAATTTTCGTGGTATGATTTGATTCGTTCATTTCGGAACGTAGGCAGCAGCTAGGTTGTCTCGGTTTACGGCTTACGGCACAGATAAAATGCGACAATACATACGCCATATTGTGTGACGTCACAATATCTAATGTGCAAATACAATATTAGTCCATATCAGTTCATTTTAACGTTTTTTAGAAACGTTTCAGATTGTTTATTACATTACCTTTATTATTATTTTTAGTAATAAGACAAAATTGGAGACCCTATTTTTCGCGTAACTAAGTTTATTTTGTAGGAACCATGAAGAATTCTTAAATTTCAAATAAAAAATAAATTTCTACTCAGTTTGGATGTATGACTAATAAATTATCAAAAAACTAAAGCTAAGATCAACGACCTTTCATACATATTAACTCTATTCATACCTAAAGCACAGAATAAATAACAATCAGAATGTCCACTCTCAGATGCCGCCTTTGAAGTTTGTCAGCACGCGATCGCCATATTTTAAACGGAAACATAGACTCGAATTGAGAAATTTGTGACAAAATACGACAGAACTGTAATTTAAATTTTTAGAGATTAATAATTTAGTACATTTGAAATAATTTAATAAATTCTTCAACTAAAAGTACGAATAAAATAGTGCATATTATGTCTATAGTTGCCGTAAATAAATTAAACCGGGTTAATTTTTCTATGTACATCAGATAAAATGTCACTGAACAGCACTGGTTCCGTTTAAAACATGGCTGATTCCGTCTGTGCGAACGAGATGCGCATACCTATTTTTTCAAGCAGAGTGGGCATTCTGATTGTTTTTATTCCTAAAGCAGATATCATAAAGATTTAAAACAAATCAAAATAGGTAGTAGAAGAAGAAAGGAGAAAAAGTCGTCGAAGAAATGAAAATTTTAACAAAAACTAAAACATATGAAGAAATATGTATATTTTTAATGTGTCTTAATTACGAAAATGTCCAATTTTTAAACCCCAGATTAAAAAACAATAGTTTATTAATCTTTGGTCGTTAATCTTTATTCTGTGGTAAAATTTTTACAGATTTACGATTCTGTGTTTGACAAGAGACGCTCGAACTATTTTCATTTTCATTCATACTTTGCTTTTGCTGTCAATGCCGTAATGGTGGTTAGGAAAAGTGAATTATCTTAAAATAAAAAAAGTGAAAATGTTTCCAAAAAAGATTTAAATAACATTATAAGATATTAAAGTGCTCAGAACAATTCGAAGTAGCATATTTCTGTCATAATTTGGAAATAATTATGATGGAGAGAATTGTGGCTTCATCAAAATGGTGGGTGTTTGTTTTTTGGTTAACATAATAGTTTTGATAAGTTTATGTTTGGCTAAACCAAGAGACTGCCCAAAGATATGCTCATGTTTGGGAGCATATGTAGACTGTTCCTCAAAGAAATTTGAAACCAATTCCCTCAGTATACCAAAATGGGCAACACATTTGTAAGTTGTTTTATTATGTTATTTTTTTGGATGTTATTTACCTTTAATTTTAAGGAATTTGCAAAACAGTTCAATAAAGAAATTAACAGATGTCAATTGGAAACGTCTCTCGGCGTTAACAGAACTTACTTTAAACAAGAATGCCATTTCTTCCATCCCAAAAGATGTATTTCAGTATCAAAGTCAGTTGAGGATATTGTAAGTAACTTTTAATTATAATTTACTAAGCAATAAGCAATTATAAGTTCATTTGTAATAGAAACAATAAACATGCCTGAAAAAAATATCTAAATATGAAAAGTTCAGGTGATAGATGAAAAGTTGCTAATGCAAATCTGTAAATTTAGCACAATTATTGTTTTCAATATCCAATGAAGGTATCACATAAATGGTAAAATTAAGACTGTAATGTTTTTACTTTCAAATTGGATGTCTTAATATAATTATCACAATAAAGGAATAAATTATATATTTATCCAAATTTGTAATTTTTGAAATAATTCACTTATATCTGAACCTTATTTGAGAACTTGTCTAAAGGAGATGAGGCTTGGGATATGTGGTTTTATTGAACTTCTTGAAAATGGTATTGCTAGTGGCCAGAGAAGAAAATGTACCAATCATGTGATTCAAGAAAACTGTATAATACAATTATACCTTTAATAATTCTTATAAATGCTGATGACAGTGATAGATGTGTAATCTTATCAGATAGTAAATAAATTGAAGTGGTTAATTCAGATGATGAATGAGGAATTATTCAATATTATATATTTATCACAATGCATTATTGTCACCATGAAGTTAGATTTAAGTTACTGCGAGTTTTCAATAAAGTAATATACAATCATTTTGTAATAAGAAAATAAACTTAAGTCTATAAATTAATAATCAAGACAAGTCTCAAATATTTTAAATAGTAAAAGAAAAACTTTTTTGTAGAAATGTTTTCTGTTGTTTCATTAAAATAATCCTTGCATCTGCAAATTTAAAGGTGATATTTTTGTTTCTAGTTTTTTATGGCATCTCAAATTAACTCTGTTTTGGATTAAACTCACAGTGATGTGGAGAAAGTTTAAAATTTTGTTTTATTTGAACATTTTGCTGATGTTTTATTTATTGTAATTATGTTATTGTTTAACCCTAAGCTAAGTCACATTTTTAATATTAAATCAGTAGATTTTTTAATACCTCTGCACGTTTTAGTTCATCTGGATAATATAATTGCAAATTTTGAGCTATTTTTCATGAATCACATAGATTTAATCAGTTCCAATACAGTTAATAATATCTTTTCTTTTCCATGATAAATTCTTCATATCAATGGTTAAAAGTCATAACCTCGAAAGTAAAAATTTTAAATTTTTTAGGAGAGTGAAAAAACTTCAATGTTTAGTACATATTTTTTCTGTCTTAGTGTTTATTTAACTATTAGTTTGAAGAAACATGACAATATGTAGTTTTCATGAATCTAGGATTTTGCAGGAATATTCAAAACAATATTTTCAACCCAAATCCTCAAATGTAAAAATGGTAAATTTTTGACTTATGTTTCAACATTTAACTGTTGATATATCATTTTTATTTGCTTTTATTTTAGTGCTAATGCAGCTTTCTCATTCTTTGTCAAATTTTTCATTTATTATTAAAAATTTGTTGCTGTGTTATTTTTTGTCTTTATTGAGCTTTGAGAATGTTCCCATATACTATCATCAAATATAATATGGTAATGTCAAATACATCTTGTTATTATCATTTATATGAATTTTGTTTAATTTTTGTTTGTTTCTGAAATATTTTAAATCAAATGGTATCATATGACAGTTTTTAGTTTATGAATTTTCTGTATAAATAATAATTTTGTATTTATTATAAGTAAATAAGACAAGTTGCTTACTTTTTTTGTTGAATCAAGTATAGTTATAATTACAACAAAAATTTTAAATATGGTAAATGTCAAAAAGTTCTAAAAATTAAAATTAATAAAAAGAGGGAATTGGTTTTAATACTAAAAGTATTCACTTCAATAAAAACTTTACACTTTATATTGAGTCAGGGATGAGCTAATATAAAACTTATAGTGTGCAAATAAATTATAGAGTTATTCTGCAAAAACTCTAGTTTGGCAACTTTTGTAGAAATTATACATGTATTACATGTGAATTTAAGATTATAAATCTTTTTATCAGTGGGGGTGGGCAGCATATTATGCTCTTCATCGTTGCTTGTCATGTTTTAATATTTTCTTCACTGAACTATTCACTAATTGTTCATTACCTATATTTTATAGCAGTATATCCCTATATTTGTGTTTGGCACTTGGTCCCCGTTTAGGATACCAACATCTGAAATATTAAAGCATTACATTTTAAAAAGCAAAACAGTAAAAGCTAAAAATAATATGTAACTAAGTTAGAAACAACTTTTGAATAGATTGGGGCCTTGTCAAGTACTTATAAATATCAAGCTTCCCCTTTTAAAGGCCTCATTCACAAATCCTGTTACTTTTTGGAAAATTTTCGTGATATTTTCTTTGTTACCTACCAAAAAAGAATACCAGAAAACTAACTTTATCACTATCATAAGCATCCACACTCATGAATAAAATAACATTTCAAATAGCTTATATTTTGACATTGTCTTTCACTCACTCTCGAACATAAGGAAAATTAAACCCCTCTTAGTAAATAATTACCAAAAAATAATACCGAATATAAAAAAACATTAAAAAATTGTATATGAAAATCCAAGAAAAATATGTAATTTTCTTTATCAAAAAAAAACATAAGTGAAAAAATAATAAATATTGATTTATATCGTCTCTACAAAAATACAATAAAAAACCTCGAAAAGTTATTTATTAATGCTCAAAAATAAATTTATTAACAAATATATTTTAATTTAAAAAAAAGAAGAGGACAAATATTCTCATCAATAATTTTATAATTAAAACAGATTGCAGTTTTTAAATAATTAAAATAAACTCAATACCCAAATTAAATTAATTAAAATTGATAATTAGATCAATATTTTACTGCATCCTGAGCGAATACAATTGGCCATTGTTTCGTTTATACTGAAATTAACGTTAATATTACATCTACTAACATACTTAACAAGTTAATAACATTACATAGTTTCTGCATGAATAAATCATACTACGTACATACTACTTAATCTCCTAAGAACTCTCAATATTGATTTTGAATTTATGTTCTTGCTAAAAAAATTCGTTACTTCTTGACGACTAAACTACCTATATGAGAACTAACTCATAAGATGCAATAATTAAATGTGTTCGTAATTAGCCGCAAAAAAAAACAAAAATAGTCAATATATATTATTCAAACTGACGTTAAGAAAAGTCACCGGCCTCTGAGTAGGACATGTGTTAAATATCTGAAAACAGGTGGCCCTCTAGATGTAGAAACAAATATGACATGCGAACCATCAAAGCGTTTGTTGAAAAACAGTGTATAAACACTTTTAAATATTTGGACGAGATCGCGAAAGGTGTGTTGGTTGTGGCGCGTCTAAGTATATAAATATGTGGTAAGAATGGAGTGGTCGGAAGAAAATATTATAAGACTTATTGATGCTTACCGTGGGAAATCCTTATTGTGGGATCTTTAGCATAAAGACCATTACCAAGAAAGCATCACTCATAACAGAAATGGCAGATCGCAGAAGGTTCGTCAAGATGAAAAATTTCCACGAAAACTGAACGCGTCGCCCACACACGGCGCCAAGTGCGTGGATTTGGAAACATGTGTTAGAATATAGTAGAGTAGCGACTCTTCTCTAGCGCGACATTCGGCGTAACACGCTGCGGCAGATGACAAGTGAATGATTTCCAGGGATTCCCCGAGCATATTTGCTATCGATATTGAATTAGTGGGCACTCTCAACGAGGCGCCGACCATAGGATCGTACCATATTATTATCGCCAGGTAAAATAAATGCATTACTTTAAAAATGCGAGCGTTCACTGTCAAGCGCAGCGCACAGCTTCGAGCCAGGTATCGGACCATGGACATAGAGCATAGTATTTGAGCTTGGTATTTTTTCGACCCTCGACCATGGAACTCTACGATCAAAACGCAATATGGACAAAGAAACGTTGATAAGTTTTGTATAAAAATCACCACAATAGCATTATATTGAAGAAACCGTGGTCCGCAAATGCTGTAATGATATGAGGAAATTTTTGTGCAAACACATTTTATCTGTACTGCAGTAAAAGTGGTTTAAGTATTTGTAAAATGTCTGTTTCAAAGTTATTCTAAACAAGAATGTAGTGTTCTTTTCTTCATTTATTGCCGTTATTTATTGACAGAATTATCTTATTTGTATAAAAAATTTAACCTATATATTACGATTATATTTAGTTTAAGTTAGATTACATTAATTTACTCTTTATTGTACAAAATATGTTTTAAGTCAGCTGGTCTGCCTGCAGCAAAATGTCTGGCTTGAAAATTTTGAACCTCATTTGTAAATTGAGGTAGTGTTCCATACCTTCTCTATCAATTATTGTATTATGCAATAGTTCTGAACTACTGCATTCAAACCATTCCCTCAAGTTCTTAAGCCACAATATTCTTCATCTTTCCACATTTTGCTTTCCTCGAATTTTGCCTTGCATAATAAGATGCAATAATGAGTATTTTTGTCCTTTCATAACATGGCCTAATTACTCAAGTTTTCTTCTTTTGATAGTCAATATTATTTCAGGTTCATTTCCTATTTTTCTATAACTTCTGCGTTTGACATTCTTTGAGTTCATAAGTCCTTTGAGTTGCCACTTACTTCTCAGAATTCCAATAACGCATTCTACAGTTCGCCGAGCCCGGGATAAACGTTTGTTAAAAATTTCTCTGTCTATAAGGTTTAAATAGGTTCTCCAATGATACGTTTCGTCAGCTATTATGACATGAAGCAAAATCAAGTTTGTGCCTGGAAGAGGACTATTATCCGGTAAATTAAGTGTGCTTTGCACAATATGGTTATAGAAAGCAGACGCCCTGAATGTCTCGCCATCACTCTGTTCATGGATATCAGATAGAACATTCCACAAACATTATGTTACTTCACTTATAATATTATACACTGTACTATTTCCCATATGAAAAGAATGTGCTAAACTACGGAATGATATGCCGGTAGCAGTGGCGTGCCGTGACATTTGAAGAAAGGGATGCAAATTAAAGGAAATTATAAAAAGACTTACTAACCTTTTTACTTGTAGTGCAGCTCTATTCTTCTGTCAACCTTGGCAAACTCGTTTATGACAGACTCATAAAAACTTTGATTTTCAGACATTTCTGTAATAAGTTCTTTTTCAATTGATAAAATCGCTAAGTTAGCTAGCCTCTCCTCACTTGTGGAATTTCTGACAAAGTTTTTAATCCGCTTTAGTACAGAAAAACTTCGTTCTACAGACGCACTTGTAGCAGGTATTGTTATCACTAAGTCACATAATTTTGAAACCTCAGTCTATGCTTCATCCAGTTCAGTTTGTTTAAGAAATGTCAGCATTTTAGAACTAGTATCAGTTTGTACAGAGTGTTGGGAAGCATACAAAACGCACAGTTGGGAATGCTGGGAAAGAATGTCAAAAAAGTTTGCATAATGTATTTTTAGACAATTAAAAGCCTCTTCCGGGAAACTACAGTTGGCATATTTATTGAAGTTGCATAACTCCACAAATCTTAACTCACAAAGTTTTTTAAATCTTTCTTTAAGCTGCTGGGAAATATTATCTATTATTTCACAAAAAAGTCGATTATAAGATATTTTTGTGTCGCCTACACCGTCAATTCTAATGCGTTTTCTCTTGGGTTCCATCTCTTCGAGGTCACAAGTTTTTTGCCACATTGCTCCCTCTGTCTATTGATTTGGACTTAGAATTCGTTAATTTTTTTAATACAAAATCCAATATCATTCGATTTAGTCTGCAATACATCAAATACAATGTCTGTATAAGGGAATATTTCAGAAAATACTTAAAGCAAAAAATTAAAATCAAAATCTCGTTTGACTAATTCCAAATAACCTCTTGAGGAATTCACAGTTTCAGGGTCCCAACGGTCTTTATGCTCCAAAATGCTTTCAAATAACTCTATTAGGGATTGAAGATATTGGGAAACTGTTTTTACTAACCTCCCATTGTAGTTCCATCTGGTGGGAGCTGCTCGAGGGAACCTTTTCTGAAGAATGACATCTAAAGCATGTGTCCTTTTGGACGATTTAGAAAAAAAAAGCAGCCATTCCGCTCAAGGTTTGGAAAAGTACTTTGCAAGTCTTATTGAGTGCGACTGATTGCGCTTGAACTAAATTTAGCCTGTGTGCAAAGCAGTGCACAAAAATTGCATTTTGAAACCTCTTAACTTTGGTTTGAAGTCCTCCCAGGTGCCCAGCCATTACGGCAGCTCTATCATAACTTTGAGCGACAAGTTTGGAACCACAGTCCAGTTCCTCAACTATATTACAAACATGTCTATATATACCTGCTGCCGATCTATCTGCAGTTATATCCAAAAATCCCCAAAATCGTTCTTATATTTCACCATTATTTTTGATGTAACGCAGAACAACTGACAATTGACCGAAGTTGACGATATCTGTAGTTTCATCTAGAACAATGGAAATAAATTGTGCTTCTTTTATTTCTTCTTTGATTTTTTGCAGAACAATATTTGCCACAGAATTGATCAAATTGTTTTGTATCCTATTCGAGGACCTCGAAATACAGTAGATTGATCTAAATGACTTTTTAGTAGTTCGTCATATTCAGATAAAAAATTTGCTAAAACCACAATATTTCCTTTATTTACAGATTCATAATTTTCATACACACACTTAAAACATTTTTGAAAATAATTCACAGCAGAATTGTTAAAACTCTTGAATATGAAATTAGTGACACACAATTTGGCTTTAGAAATGGCATGAGTACAAGAGATGCTTTGTTCGGCTTGAATGTGCTGGCTCAGAGATGCATGGACATGAATCAGGACATGTACTTATGTTTTGTAGACTTTGAAAAGGCATTTGATAAGATTCAACATATAAAGCTTGTAGATATATTAAAAAGCAAAAATATTGACAGTCGTGATATGAAAATTATATCTAATTTATATTGGAATTAAACTGCCAAGGTAAGTGTTGACAACCAGTACACCCAAAATATCAAAATACAGAGAGGAGTCCGTCAGGGTTGCGTGCTGTCCCCACTACTTTCCAATGTCTACAGTGAAGCGGTATTTCAAAAAGCGCTCTTAGGCTCAATAGAAGGTATATCTATCAATGGAGAAGTTTTGAATAACTTACGTTTTGCAGACGATACAGTAATAATGACGGATATCAACAATGATTTACAGAACGTAATGCAACGCCTTAATGAACGCTGTCATGAGTACGGACTGCAGATAAATTTAAAGAAAACTAAATGCATGATCATGACTAAATCTGCACATGCACATATCCAACTGACTATTGAAGATACTGCAATTAAGAGTGTTAATAACTATAAATACTTAGGAACATGGATAACATCAGATGTAGACCAAACCAAAAACATTAGGACACGCATTGAAATAGCACGTGCATCATTCATTAAACTTAAAAAGTTTCTTTGTTGTCGGGATATAAGACTAGAACTACGCCTGAGAATGCTTCGATGTTACGTGTTCTCTACTCTTCTTTATGGCTTGGAAGCGTGGACACTAAAACAAGTCCATCTGAATAAGTTGGCCGTCTTTGAATTTTGGTGTTACAGAAGAATCCTGCGAATATCATGGATTCAAAGAATGTCAAACGTGGAAGTAACTAGAAGGATAGGAAATGAGGCGGAAATAATATTAACTATCAAAAGACGAAAACTTGAGTACTTAGGACATGTGATGAGAGGGCAAAAATACGCATTATTACAACTTATTATGCAAGGCAAAATCCGAGGAAAGCGAAATGTGGGAAGACGAAGAATATCCTGGCTTAAGAACTTAAGGGAATGGTTTGAATGCAGTAGTGCAGAACTTTTTAGAGCGGCAGTCAACAGAGTCCGCATAGCTATGATGATTTCCAACCTTCGATAGAAGATGGAACTTAAAGAAGAAGAAGAATTTTCATTATGCACTCGGAAACTAATTTCATGTTCTCCAAGGAAACATTTTTTTACTTGTTCATTATGCATGCGGTGACTAACTTTAAGCTGATTATCTAGAGCGTGATCAATTCGTGTTTTGCAAAAAGTCTTTTCTTTTATAACTGCTTCTAAATGCGTTTTACTTAAAATGTGTCGTTTTATAGATTTGTGCAAATTATTTAAATCTGAGTAACCCGTACTACACTTCCACGCGTTTTTCTCACTTCTCACTAAATAATATACACGGAAAACAAAATAATCTCGAGAGAGTTTTACAACCTGTCAACCACTTAAAGGAATCGTATATATTTTTGTTAAAATAACGTGTACATTTCGTCGACTTGGTTTGAATTTCCAGTAATGGTTTTGGCCTGTCTACTTCCTCATGTTAGGGTATTGGACCCTAAAACAAAAATTTATTTTCGAATCAATGTACTCCAGTTGTTAAATAATGTGTTTCCAACACCTTCCACGTCTACTATAAATGCGGAGCGTATTCCGAATTATCAAAATGTATCATTTAACAACACAAGTTTGCAAAGCCCAAAACATCAATTCAGCAAACTTCACAAGCTTGGAATTATCCAAATTTTAATTAAATATTTGTGGTAATTTTTTTTAACTTAAAAGCAATAATAATAAAAAAATTGTAACTTTGGCCTACTGTCTTTTTATATTTAATATTTTGTATAAAGCTTTAATACATACCTTCTTGTTACCATTAACCGTTCTTCAAATGAAATTGGCGTGGCATAGTTTTATCCAAAGCATTATCGATTTTGCATAAAATATACTCAAAAGTTTCTATATCCATCCTTATATACTGAACAAATCGACGTTTATCTTTTTGAAGTTGTTAAAAAGGTGGTGAAATTTTCCATTCGTTTTTTGTTTAAAGGATGAACTTTGTATTTTCTCTTTTCCATAGAACACCATTTTTTTAAATTTGATTCGAAAAGAATAGCATCCTCATCTGACGACGATGAACATTCCATACTGCCGGCAAACGTACAACAAACACTGACTTAAATACGAAGAGACAACAACGATACCAGTGGAAGATTCCTCGTTTTGAACATGAAGAGTACGATGATATGCTCTAGGCGAGGATACGATGCGATGGTCTCCGTTATGAACGGTGACTCTATTTCGATAAAATCTCAAAAATCCAATTTAAGTAATGGCAAATCATAGCACAGATAATCCGCAGTCCGGATAATGCGCGCAAGGATAATTGAGGTTCTACTGTATTTTAAATGCAGAATACATAAAAATTAATGTTGAACATCCAATAAAAACGTTGTACACACATCAAAATAATCTAGGAGACACCTCTATTAATAGCTTTAAATCAATGTTATCTGCAAATACAAAAGTAAATTTACGTTTTTAATCTTTTTTGTTGTTTTGTCGATTATTGTATCAACTTTGACGGTAATCCTGATAAGAATGACTAAAAAATTTAACAAAACATCAATATGGTACCTGATTTTCGATGTCTATATAGATTTTTATCTAGTTTTGCAATTGCCAATAATGGAGAGACATCATTTAAATCGCGAAACGCAGTGGCGTGCTATAGGGATGCGTCAAGCTGGCAGAAGTCAAAGAGACGTTGCTGAGGTTCTCCACACGAACAGAAGTGTCATGAATCGTCACAGAAGCTGGTGATGTTGCTGAACGTCATACAGGCCAGGCCGTACAAAGATAACAAACCATATTGAAGACCGTTTTATTACGTTGCAGGCTTTGCGATATCGCACTATAACTGCATCACAATTACAAATGAGGCTGCAAGAGACCCATCAATATTTGTAAGTGGCCAAACCATTAGAAATAGACTGCATGAAGTAGGGTTAAATGCTCGAAGACCTGTGAGAGTGCCTGTGTTATCCAGAGAAAGACGTGAGTAGGCCTCTATTTTCTTCACAGATGAGTCCCGATTGGATTTGCACCATATACAAGACGGACAAGAATTTGGAGACGATCTGGCAATGCGGAACGATTGGCCAATATGCAGGAGGTTCATAGATAGCAAGGTGGTAGTATAATGGTATGGGGTGGCATCACTCTTGGTGGAAGAGCCAATCTTGTTTGTCTGGAACGGTTTTTAAATGTAACAGATTACCGTGATATTATTCTCCAACCCCTTGTACCCTTTGCACAACAAGCTGGTCCCCAATTTCAATTAATGCACGACAATGCACGTCCGCATACTGCCAGGGTCGTGCGAACATTCATCGAAGATAATGAAATTGAGGTTTTACCATCGCCTGCACAATCGCCAGATTTAAATCCAATTGAGCATGTATGAGATATATTGGGCAGGCGCATTTTACAACAAAATATGAAGTTCTCTTTTAATTTTGTTAAGAGCTATTGCGATAATTCTAAGAAAAAATGTTTAATTTATATTCAGGACACTTATTTATAACTTTTTATTAAAAATATTCGAAATAAATTATTTGAAATCCTTCTTTAATCTCGCATTTTGTTTTTGTTCCCTAGATTATTTTGATGTTTGTTCATTAATCAGTAACTGAAGCAAAATCAATTGATATAAATTTCAGGTTTGTAGAGGTCCTACCCTCTTACTAAACTGGTATATAAAAATATGTAACTAATTGGTATAAATGTGATTGATGTTGTTTTTACTTGTCTTTTTTTTTGTAGGGAATTAAATCGTAATAATATACAAGTGATTGAAGCTTTAAATTTTAAAACTCTTGAACATCTAAGCACATTGAAGTTAAAACGAAACCTTATAAGAGAGCTTAAAGATGGTTCATTTTATGGTCTCAAAGAAATTGACAAATTGTAAGTATCCAGTTCTTTATTTAAATTAAAAATATGTAGACCAATCAAGTTAGTAAAAAATAATAATTTTTTTGTCATAATATATTTTTTTTTTTTTGTATAGACCGGTTTGACAGTTGAAATGTGTAGTATGAGATAATAAAAAAAGGCTCTTATCTAGGAACTCATCAATTTTTTAGTGGAAATATGTTTAATTAAACAATCAAACCCCCAACCTATTATTTTGCACATAACTTAAAAAAAACTTGTCTTATGTAGAGATTTGACGCCAACAGACAACTTTTTCAGAAAAAAAATGCAAAATGAGATATGCTAAATTAAAAACGGATGATCAACAAATCTCTATTTTTGAATATTGTTATTAACTTTTTTATTATTTATTAAAATTTGTTTAAATTTACCTAAACTTAAGAGTCTTATCGTGTTTGAATTTTGTGCAAAAGCTGGGCCAGATTGGCTGAATAGTTTTTGCGAAATTTAATTTGTTTTTTGAAAAGATGTTTGAAAAATGAGCTAATGTCTAAGGTTGGTTTAGATAATTTGACTAAATGTATGAATTTTGAATTGAATTTTAAGGATATATAAATATTTATATTTTGACATTACGCGTGTAGTTGTTGTGTAAGTGTTTTAAGTTGTAATATTGATTTTATAATGCCAAAAAAAGGTTTAACACAAGAAGATTTATAACTGATTTTAGAAGATAGTGGTGATAGTTTATATGATGAAAATTATGAATTGGAAGAAAGTAGTGGTGAGTCTGATGATAGTAACAATGCAACTGTTAGTGAGACATGTAAAAGAAAATGCACTAAGCTCAATTTAAATAAGTCTAAAATGGTCAAAATGTCAAGCAAAATTCAAGAGCCAATTCCTTGTACAAGTACTGATGATAAAGTTAGGTTATGTTAGAAGATGAGTCCAGTTGTGTAGAATCAAACAAACTCTGATTTAGCTGACGTTTTGCTTACTACACCAAATCCACATCTCATATGGGATACTCCTAATATGGATAAACTAAACAAATTTACATTTAACCCAGTACAAGATTCCACTATCAGGGAACACCTAACAACACTAACTACACCAATTATTGAATTTTATTGTTTATTTGTTGACCAATATGTTATAGATTTACTGATTAGGGAATCAAATACTTGGAACAAAAAATAATTGATGGTATTGTTGATGAAAAAATTACACCACACTCTTTGGCTGCCAAAGAAAAGAGTTGTCTTCTACGAAGTTAAAATATTTTTTTGGACTGACGATTTGGATGGGGCTAGATAAAATCCCTCATTACTAAGCCCTCGCTACAAAAATGTCATTAGTAAGCAATGTGGAATGATCAGAAATAGATAGGAATCTATTCTCCATTTTCTTCATGCTGCTGATGCTTCATGCAGAACTATGACAAAGATGACAAGTTATACAAAATAAGTGCATTGATAATACTAATGAATACAAAATTCCAAAAATGGTGTGTTCCACAGGAACATGTTTGTATAGATGAATTGATGATACCATTTCAGGGCAGACTTGGATTCCGCCAGTATATCCCCCTAAACGACATAAATATGGACTCAAATTGTTCAAACTATATGCTGATGGTGGATATACATATGCAGTAAAATTGTATGGAGGAAAATCTACTAGACCAGGGAATACAAGTGTTGCAACGGATGTAGTGTTGCAACTTATGGCACCGCTATTAAATAGTGGTAGAACATTGGTAACAGACAATTTTTGCACAAGCATTACTTTAGCTCAGCAACTGAATGCAGCTAATACTCATTTAATCGGAACTCTACGTTCCAAAAGGAAATTTAATCCGTCACATGTGGTTTCTGCATTGGAAAAGGGTGAAATGAGAGCAATACAAACATAATCGTAGGCAAGTGGAAGGATAAAAGTGTCGTACCGGAAGGGTAATACTTTGGAAAAATAGCATCAAAATTACCACTCCGGACGCTCTATGTTTCGATATTGTCTTGAAAAAGACAAGATCTATTTGTTTTATAACTGTTAAGGTTAAATAAAACTCAGGTTTGTAGGTAGAAAAGACTCAGCCACAGCGTCTAAAAGAAAACAAGCAGAGCCCCTAGAGCGAAGTGCTCTAGGAGAGTCCGTAAAGGACCGACTTCGACTGCCTTAAGATCCGAATAATCACATATTTAAAGACATTTTAATATTTATATGAGACTTTCGGACCTCTTGGCCAATAGAAAATTGAATAAAATGCAAGAAGGCGGGCGATGCGCATCAGGGTGCGTATTAGTTTGCTACTAAAGGCACCAGGATGACAAAAGATATGTATTATTTTTGACCATTAAAGATATACCAGAAATACTTTATTAATGTGTCAGACCAGAAAACAGCATATGCATCTACAATTCGGAAAGGTTTGTAAAATTTTACTATTTGCCGAAAGACCAAACATAATATTATTTTTTTATTTCTAGGGATTAAGTGATACCGAAAAATTATTTTTCAGTTGTTAACAAACACAGCAGTAAACGCCCATCTACTATTCACAGAAGTATCTAAGAAAAAAATGTCTTGTTTCTTGAACAATGGACCATTGTCTCACAGACCTAACAAAACTTGGGAGATGTTCATCATGTTACAGGATTATTGCTATGAAATATGGACGTGCACAGACCATAAACGTTGCTAAAAAGGTGTCGACGACGTGCATACCATGTGAAGTTAATCTTTATCTATGTCACAAATATTTTTTTGCTACTCATGTTGTTTTTATAAACAAATAAATTTAATTAAAATAAAGTTTATCATCCTATTTTAATTTAACATATCTAATTTTGTACGTATTTTTCTCGTGAAAAAGTTGTTGATTGTTTATTTAAACATATTTCCACTAAAAAATTGATGAATCCCTAGATGAGTCTTTTTGTAATATCTCATACTACACATTTCAACTGTCAAACCCGTCTATACAGTTGTGTCGAGTAACAAATCTAACTTAATTGGCCTAATATGCAATATATGTCTTATATAAAAGTGTCAATGATCCTTCTAAATCAACAATTTTAGCTCATAACATAGCTATATCTACCTATTCAGTGGATATCTTTATACATATCTGTTTCATTATAGTTTCAAATTATTTACTAATTATATTATTTATTTATTTATTCCATGAAAGTATAAATGTCACTGATAAAAATGTTAAATATACAATTACAGGCCCTGAGCGAAGGCTATGTGGGTCAATCTAGAAAAAAATATAATTCAACACTAATATAATTACTTTTATTTAATTATTAATAATAATAAAAATTAAAAATTTTAAATAAGATGAGGTTCACCTGTACAAACAATTTGTATATGTATATAGATGTTATCATTATTGATATTTATTTAACAGTAAGAAAACTCCAAACTTATTTAAACAAAAAGGAAACAAAAAACAAATGTAAAAAATGTACAGTGTGAGGGGGTTATCAAATGGTTCTAATAAATTAGATTTTTTAATTTTTATTTGAAGGTATTGATGTTCATTGCCTTCACAATATGTCCTGGAAAAGGTTGTATTACTTTAGTCCTTCTACAACAATGCTTCGTTGTCCTGCAGTTGTGTTCATTGCTGTAGCTCTAAGGTGGAATATATTTCTTACATTATAGTTGTAGTGGCAGTGTTTCTATATTAAAGTGAAATTTCTCCATTTGACACTGGTGTAGGAACATACATGCTGAGGTGGATACAGCATGTAATGCGGATGGAACAAAATGACCCAGCTAGACAAACGCTCCTTGATAGACCCATTATTCAGAGAAGAAAAGGAAGATCAGGAACGAGATTCCTTGATAACATCAATGAAGACATGAAAAAATGGGAATATGTGCTTGGCGAAGGAAGGCGATGGATAGGGATGACTGGAGAGAAATTCTTGAGGAAGAGGCTAGGACCCACGTAGGGTTGTAAAGCCAGAATGATGATGATAATATGGTTTACTTATGGATATAAAACTGCCCATGGTGCATGGTACCAGCAGTTTTTGGGCAAAATGTATAACAAATCTTAAAGCCCAGGTTAATATACACTGTGTTCCAGGCTGAAGTTTTTGATTTTGTGGCCTGCATTAATGAAATCCTAAAAGGAGACACCAAAGCAATGACAATCAACATTTATGCAGATAATCGAACGGCAATTCTGGCCATAATGAACCCACTTACCAAATCAAAACTGCTATATACCTAAAGACAATAAAGTGTCTTTAATATGGGTGCCGGGTCATGGACAAGGGAGCATTGGCAAAACCAGACTCGAGAGAAACCTTTGTAGACCTAGAACCATTGTGTGGTATTACGCAAGATGCTGCAAGAAACAAGGTTCTTAAGTGGCTGATCAGGAATCATCAAAAGAAATGGACCAAGGACAAATCCAAACTAAGGAAATAATAATAAGAACAGACAAAAATCTCACGGACAATTTGATGTTGACCCAGAACCATTGTGTGGTATTACGAAAGATGCTGCAAGAAACAAGGTTGACAAGTGGCTGATCAGTAATCATTAAAAGAAATGGATCAAGGACAAATCCAAACTAACAAAATAATACCAAGAATAGACACGGACAATTTGATGAATTCACTGGTTCTCTGGGGCTTGAACCAAAAGAGAACCGTAAACTACCAAGGAGGAAACTGTTGAACTTTGTTGGGGCCACAGGACTCATTGGTACCGTTCGCGTCATAAAAAACTGGTACAACTCTTATAACCAAAAACCGTATTTTTTAAGTTGTGTACGTTGGTCTTGTCACATGTGTCATTCTAATTTCTAGGGCACTGTTGCCAGTTCAACGAAAATATTATATGAAACCAGCTAAAAGCAGGGCAGACCGCCAGAGGATACAGTATAATGTTAGTTTTTCACATTTATTGTTGTTGTAATAAATAATAATTTAATTTTGGTAGTTTGCCTATTATTAAACTTATTGACACAAAATACAATTCGTGTTCGGTAGGTAATTGAAGTATAAAATTACAGTATATGCATTCCAATGTTCCCTAGGTTTAAAGATCCTTCAAACATTTTGGATAATAGGTCAACCCTATCTCTGGTTATTAAATTTATTAGAAACGTTTTTTTGTTGTTATTAATAAAAATAATACCTATCTAAAAACTTTATACATTTTTGAACGTTATTTTTTATATATTTAGATTTTGTGCAATTCCGTTATCTGTGATGGCAACAACGAATTGATTCACGGACCATTGTGTCCAGTCTGTAACACAGGTTTACATTGGAAAAAAAAAGTGTACCAGTTTTATATGACGGGAAGTGTACCAACCAAAACAGGCTTTGGTACAAAGGTCTTATGACTAAGTGCCAGAGATTAAAGTGTCGCCTGAACCATGAAGAAGAAGCAGGGATTTTATAAATTCAGTTCTTTGATCTCTCCTGCATGTTGTTTAGTTTGGTTTTAGACGTAATAGATCTCAGTGTGTTGGTTGTTTTGAACGTTTTTGTGGTATTGTATTTAATTGATATCTTTTTGAATTTTTCTGATAAGCCCTTTACATGTGGTATTGTTGTCATCTTTAAATCCCTTCTTGTGAGCATTTCGGGCTTGGTTTTGGTGTTTTTTTCCTTTCTTTAATATTGTGGATAATAATTTTCTATTTAAAAACTTGTGGCATAAACTTTTGTTTATGCCACAATTACAGGGGAATAGCCCTACTAAATGTTGCATATAAAATACTTGCAGTATATATAAAAGATAAGCTATCTCAAAATATAGATAATGACATAGGGGAATATCAATGTGGATTCAGAAGAGGGCGCAGCAGAGTGGCTCAAATTTTCCTACTGCGCGAAATACAAGCAGCAAGCTACGAATATGGAAAACCTACAATGGCCCTATTCATCGACTTTAAACAAGCGTTCGATAGGATAAAACGCAAAGAAATATACAAAGCACTACGTGAAATGGGAATTAGTGAAAAACTGATAAGAATGGTAAAAGTGACACTCCGAAAAACAGAGAATAGGGTTAAAATAAATGGCGAAGAAACAGATAAGTTTGAGGTCAGTGAGGGGGTGCGACAAGGAGACCCACTGTCATCGCTGTTGTTCAGTATCGTCCTCGAAGTTACCATCAGAGAAGCTGGAATCAACAGGTCAGGACTTATATATCAAAGAAAACACCGATGCTTAGCATTCGCTGACGACATTGTACTGATAGCCAGAAGTAAGCAAGAATTAAAAGAAATAATAAAAAGATTAGAAATGAAAGCGAGAAAGAAAGGGATGTACATAAATGAAGAAAAGACCAAATATATGGAATGGACAGAAAGGGATTACCTACAAGAACAATACCTGACAGTAATAACAGATGAAAAAACATATAAATTCGAAGAAGTAGAAATATTCCAGTATTTAGGAGCGACATTCACGAGAAGACCAAATATGAAGGAAGAAATCTAAGCGAGAATTATGGCCGGTAACCGTTGTATTTTTGCACTAAACAATTTATTAAGAAGCAAAAAAATATCTAGAAGGGCTAAGATAAGAATATATAAGACAGTAATAAGACCTATTGTATTATATGCCAGTGAAACATGGACAATGAACAAATCCGAGCAAGTCTTGCTGCAAGTCTGGGAAAGAAAAGTCCTCAGGAAAATATTTGGAGGTAAATTATGGAATAGTATATGGATAAAAAGACCAAATATGGAATTAAAGGAGATGTATGGAGAACCGAATATCGTAGGGATCATAAAGTCACAAAGACTGAGATGGTTGGGACACATCCAAAGGATGGAAAACACGAGACTGCCAAAAAGAATGCTAATGGGAGGAATAGAAGGGAAAAGGAAGAAAGGCAGACGGAAAACCAGGTGGAAGAAGGATGTTGAAAAAGACATAGAAAAACTTAAAATACCAAACTGGAAAAATAAAGCAACAAACAGAAAAGAATGGAAAAGAATAGTAACCCAAGCCATGGGCCTTCTAGGCCTGGAGAGCTAAATTATATATATATATATTAAAACCTTTGTTAGCAGGTTTTTTTCTTCCTGAAATGCACATTCATTTGAGTAAGTATTTTGGACTATCATATAATGATTTGATAATTCCTTTTTTTATATTTTTGTTGAGGTTGCAGTGATAATTTAAATATCTGTTGATGTGGGTTGGTTTTCTATAGACTTAGTTTACATATTCTGTATCGTCTTTTTGTGATTAACACACCCAGAAATTGTGTTTGATCCATTTGAAGTGAATTTGATCGATTCATCCCTACAGTTAATGTCAATCAAAGATTTATTCAGTGTTTTTGGTCCATGAGGCCACACATTATCCACATATCTCCACCAAACTATGGATTTTTGGTCGTGTTTGTACACTATAGTTGGAAATGTATTGTAACGATGTGCATCGCCTCCGTCCCGTCAACGTTCCGTACGCGCGCACTCCCACCGCAAGTTCCACTTCCATCGATGCGCGCTAATGGGGATGAAGGGCCGACGACCGTATATAACAGAAGCCGCCGCACGAGAGAACCCAGTTCCATCAGAGTGTTGATCTGGTAACAACTTCACTGGCCCTAGGGTGTTGACTGAAGGCCGACCGCTTCTGCTAGAGTTGATCTAAGACAGACCTATTCGGTTGCTAAGTGTTGATTAGTCACTTCCCGCTCCTGGTGGGAACGAGTGTTGATCGATCCGTCCTTCTCTACACCTTTTCTTTTTTTTTACCGTGTCGTTTAAATGTCATGACATTAATTATATTTTATTTTTCGAGGTAATAAACAGTGGGCTTATCGAGCCGTGCGCCGATACAGTCGCCGTAGGATTGGCATTTGAATTGTGTACATATCATCTCGAGTATAATTGTATTTCGTTTATTTATCTGTTTCAAATATGTTTTTTTTTATTAAACCTGATTTTTACTGAGTCTGCTCAAAAGAGCTACCCGTCACAGTATGCGCAAAGTAATTATATATTCTATCATTTTTTAGGTTACTGGATTTCAATTCCTTAAAAGTGATATCAAAAACCTGGTTATATGGTTTAGAAGCTTTAAAAGAGCTTTCTATCAGTCACAACTTTATCGAGAAAATTGAACAGGATTCATGGGAATTTTGCAAAACGCTGGTGTTACTGTAAGTATTCATATCAAAATAAACAATATCTTAACACATATTAGACATAATCGTAGTTATCTAACAGCAAAATTATTTTTAAAACCATTTTAAATCCAGTCTTTCATAACTATAACACTACATATAACAACACAAATTTCATAATTGTAAAATTCTGATTTATTCATATACCTTTTGTTTTTTAGGGATCTGTCTTTTAACAATCTGACGTCTATTGAATCCGATACATTTAAAAATCTTGATCATCTTCAGAAACTTTCTCTAAATAATAATAATATCTCAGTTATCAATGAAAAAACTTTTTTTCATCTACCAAAACTTAAGTTTATGTAAGTATACACTATTATGTAATAATGCAATGAATTAAAATCTTTTGTGGGAAAATGTTAATTGGGGTATGTTTTCTGTGCTTCTATATTGTGTTATCTTATATATATTTAATAAGTATAATGGCTAGAAAGCGTACAAAAATTGAAAAATTTTTCAGTTTTTAAATGATTTTAAAAGGAAACAACTCGTTCTTCTTTTCAATGGTTGGTCGTTGCAGTAGCTTCCAATTGTATAAATGGATCAAGAAGACTTCAATCAAATTTCTTCGAACTTGCTACAAATATTTTGTCATCAGTTTTTCCATAAACTTAATCTATCTTTAGTTTTATCATTTCAATTTTTTTTTAATTTGTCTTGTAATTGTGTAAATTTCTTGTAGTTTCTCAAAGGTCTTTCGAAACACTTCTTCGAACTTACTGGATACATTTTTAAACTTATCATCAGTCTTTTTATAAACACTCTTATCATTTCCGCGGAAAATTTTCGTAGAAAGTTTCTCTTTGATGTTTTTATAAAATTCTTGTAGTTTTTCATAGGTTTTTCAAGAAACTTCTTCCAGTTTTATCAGTCGTTTAGATGTTTCTTTTATTTTACTGTATGTTTAATGGTTTTTTTCGATTGGTGCTTCATGTGCCTTTTCAAAGATTTCTGGGTTTTCTCCATTGTTTATGATAAATTCTTGAATTGATCATTCTTTAAGAATCTGTAACAAAACAAACATTTTATGAAAAAGTTGAAAGACATTTTTGAAAAATTACCGAAACATGATATGATTTCAATGCGCAAATTGGCAAGGAAGATTGGTGCAAAAAGTAGCAGGAACACAAACAATACACAAGAGAACCGACGATTATGGCAAAATACTTTGCGATTTTGTAGTAGTTAAGAACATGCAGATAATCATCATTGGTGCTACAGCCCTATAAAAGAGCCTCGACCTTCCCAAGTCTATTACGCCAGTCAGTTCTATCCATTGCCAACTGTTGCCAGTTTGCTGCGCCTATTTGTCTACCATCCTCATCTACACCATCCCTCCATCTGAGTTTTGGTCTACCTCTATTTCTACTTCCCACAGGTTGTGACATAAGGATTCTTCTAGGAGGGTTGTTCTGCTGTGATCTTGCCAGATGTCCTGCCCATCTTAGACTTCCTATTTTTATAAAGGATACTACGTCTTTACCACCAAATATATGTTTATATCTGTGATATATCTCGTAGTAACTCAAGTTAGCCCAAGACTCCAGAACAGGTCAGAGGTAATGTAAGTCGAAAAAACCTCACCAGCTACAGGGGGTCATGTAAGATGCCCCCATTTTCAGTTTTTAATAATCAATAAGTTAAGTCTATTGCATTTACCTTGATAAATACCATGAGGATTATATTTTAATACGGACGTCCTTCCAAAGTTTTTTATGTGGCCATACAATGTTTTTAACAACTTTTTATTTAACTGATGATGGAATGATTTAATTCCGAAAAGATCTTCTTAAAATAAAAATTTAAGCTTGTAATGAGCACCTTTTTTAAACCTTAATACACACGAACACCACGTGCTTTGTATTCAACAGGTATACTAGCCACTCCTGGATATCTCCACTTCATGGTTTGTTCCAGTTTCACTTTTAATATTATGTGTAACGTATGTGTGACGTATTTCCATTTTTTAATTTCACATAAAGTAAAAACTGATTGACCACAATAAAGCGAAAATGTGAATAAAATAATTTAATTAATAGTAATTATTTAATCTAAAGTTTTAAATTATTAACCAAGAATAATTTCTATTATGATGTGAGGAGTTTCATACACTCTTGTCACGGAATAATCACTATCCTTCGTGGATTAGTGGTAAGAATTCGACAAAGACGTCGCAGACGATTAGAGTTCAAAACCCACATGTGGTTTTCTTTTTTTTTTTCTTTAATAATTTGAAATTATGCAGAGATCGTTTTGCTTTGAATCGTTAAACATTTATGTCAGTCGTTACTAGTATTAGAAGTGTTTAAAGTTAAACACAAATATCTTATTGAAAAAAAAAGTATCGCCGTACTTTCGAAAATAAAGTAAAAATTCTTCAAAATTAAAAGAACGTTTAAAGAATGTTTAAATAAGTAAAAATTCTACAAAAATAAAAAAAATATTGTAAATAAACGTATTTACAATATGTTCAAATAAACCTTCATTAGCAGCAGAACAATATCCCAAACTGTCACTGAAGAAATATAAAAGTTTGATGGATCAGAGTTCAAGTCACGATGTTCTCATGCAGGCGCTCAGGGTACAAATCCCACATGAAGGTTTTACTTTTTTAAAAATTTGAAATTATGCAGAGATTATATCGTTTTGCTTTAAATCAGTAGACATTTATTTCAGTTTTTATTATAAATGTACTTCCAAAAATATTTAAATAGGTAGAAATTCTATAAAAATAAAAAAAAATTATTCTAATGAAATGTATTTACAATAAATGTTCGAATAAGCCTCCATTAGCAGCAGAACAATAACCCAATCTATTATAAAAGTTTCGTCTAACATTAGTTAATGTTTCTGAACTAATACCTCTCATTGAATCAGAGATCTTTTCTCTTAATTCTTGGAGAGAATTAGGCCTATCGTCTTCATTTCCATATAGCTTGGACTTGATATATCCCCACATAAAAAAATCACAAGGTGCAAGATCAGGTGATCTTGCAGGCCAAAAAATATCCCCGTGGCCACTAATCAATCGATTAGGAAAAGTCGCACTGAGATATTCACTGACGATGCGAGAATTATGTGCGGGACAACCATCGTGTTGAAACCATATGGAATCGAAAGGTATTGGTAAATTACGAAGGG
This sequence comes from Diabrotica undecimpunctata, assembly GCF_040954645.1. Taxonomy (NCBI): domain Eukaryota; kingdom Metazoa; phylum Arthropoda; class Insecta; order Coleoptera; family Chrysomelidae; genus Diabrotica; species Diabrotica undecimpunctata. Next base: position 73,372,163 of record NC_092812.1, read on the forward strand.
CTGGGACAATTTGATTTTGGAGAAGTTCCAAGTATTTCCGCCCAGTCAACATACCGTCTATAAAAAATGGACCAATGACATGATTCCCTATTATGCCTCCCCAAACATTTACTTTTCGGGGACGCTGGGTACGAGCGACATAAATCTGACGAGGATTTCCTCGAGACCAATACCGAGCATTCATTGAATTGTGACAGCCCTGCAATGAAAACGTACATTCATCGGTGAACAAAACGTTCTCTAAAAAATGTTCATCTTGATGTGACATTTCCATTGCAGTTTGACAAAATTCTAAACGTCTATATTGATCCCCAGGGAATTGTTCGTTGGATTTATTAAGTTTATAGGGACGGTATCCATGTCTTTTCAAAATTTTACCTACTCTAAATCTTGAAATTCCATATTGTTCTCCGAGACGAGATGTTGATTGGGTAGGATTTTGCTCAATACTTGCACAAATCAAAGTGTCCCTTAGTTCCAAATCTGGATTTACCTCCCTTCGTCTACGAACTCCTCTTGGAGTGAACACGGATCCATAAGTAAAAAAATTACGTATAATAGACTGAATTGTTGATCGTGCTGGAGCCGGCCTATTTGGAAACATATTTACAAATTGTTGTCTAATCATGTTGTCTGATAATCCATTCACATGCCAGACAACAATTTGCACTTTTTCCTCGACCGTTAAAACCATTTTCACGAATTGTTTTTTCAATAAAAAGTTTCTGTTTACCGTGCAAAAACAATTCTCGGTATGTTATTATTGTTGATGGCTTGATGATTTGGTTAGCTGTAAAGCAGGCAGCTGTTCGCGCGCATCCATTACAATGTTGTTAATTGTTTTGAAAATCATTACCTGTACAGAGGAATTGATATTAACACTGAGAATTTAGTGATGGATTTGGCATTAAACAGTCTTAACCGGATTATTTTGCAATCACAACTGAAGACTGTAAAACTGAAATTGAATTATTTTGTATTTCTATTTTTTTAACATTGGAATAAGAATAAATTGTAAATAATGAGTTTTTCGAAAACTTTTTACCTAATATGTATCATATTTTCTATTATTTTTTGATTGACTAAAACAAAAATTTTATCCTTGGTGTGAATTGAACCTCCAATCTTCTTGTCACTAGACCACGTCTCTAACTATTACGCCAATTCCACACATAATTGTTTTAGGATAGAACATACCTACCTTTAGTTTAATCAAATATTTCAGTTAAGTTATTTTTATTATTAAATAAACTTAAAAATTAATAATTTAAAATCGCTAATAATTAATGTTTTTTACTATAATATATCTTAATTTATTCAATCATTTATTCTAACATCAGAAATTATTAAAATAAAATATTTTCGAGGTCATCCGTATAATTATGACTGAAGTGAAATAGCCACGTCAAGAACTAGCTTTATCTCATACTATCTCACAACTTAATCTGTCTTCTATCCTTTCCGCTATTTTGCCGGGTGGTAAGACACTCATCACTGTATATAATACAGGTATTATTCCGAGAGAAATGCAGACAACGAAAATGATCAGAACGAGACAATATATTATACGGCGGAGCTGCACATCGAAAATCCAAGTTATGAAGAAGTAGTTCAGATAATAAATAAACTAAAAAATAATAAAGCACCAGGAACGGACGGAATTTCGGCAGAATTATTAAAGCATGGAGGATCCGAATTCTGGGAAAGAATCCATTACGTAATAACATTAATATGGACGAAGGAGCAAATGCCAGAGGAATGGACAGTTGGCCTCATACAGCCAATATATAAAAAAGGAGATAAGAGGGAATGCCAGAATTATAGGCCAATTACATTGCTAAATGTAATATACAAAATTCTTTCTGGTATAATCTACAATAGATTATTAGAATACTCCGAAAATACAATTGGTGATTATCAAAATGGATTCAGACCAAATAGAGCCACTACAGATAACATATTCATACTAAGAACGATACAAGAAAAAGCTTATGAATACGACATAGACCTATATAATATGTATATAGACTTTAAACAAGCTTTTGATAGTGTGAAAAGAGACAAAATGCTGGAAGACCTTTGTAATCTAGGTATACCTAAGAAATACATCAGCCTCATAAAAATGACATTGCAGGGTTCAAAAGCCGCAGTCAGAGTAGATGGAGAACTGACTCCCTTGTTTAACATCAACATGGGAGTAAGACAGGGAGATGCCCTATCAACCATGCTATTCAACCTAGTTCTTGAGGCAGTCATCAGAAAAACCAATATAACCGGCCATATAAACACCAAATCAGTACAAATTACTGCATATGCAGACGATGTAGCCATCATTAGTAGGAATAAGCCACGACTAATGGAAGTGTTCAAACAAATTGATCCTGAAGCAAGAAAAAGAGGTCTCAAAATAAACGAAGCAAAAACGAAGTATATGACAGTCAAAAGAATAACTGACAATGAAAATAATATCACAATAGACAACTATACTATCGAACGAGTGGATGCCTTTACATATCTCGGCACAGAAATCAATCAGAATAACTCCGTAAGTAGCGAAATTAATGCACGTATTTCCAGCGGGAATCGTACATACTATGCTAATAAAAGATTGATGACATCGAAATTATTAGACAAAAGAACCAAAATGACTATCTACAGAACACTGATTAGACCCGTAGTAACCTATGGATGTGAAACTTGGGTAATGACGAAAAAAGATGAAGCCCAACTCAGGACATTCGAGAGAAAAATACTGAGGAAAGTATATGGCCCGGTACAAGAGGAAGATGGCACATGGAGAATCAGGAGAAACGACGAGGTTAATGAGTTAAATGAAGGTTATGATATTGTAAGATTTGTGAAAAGTCAAAGACTGTCATGGCTGGGACATGTGCAGAGACAAAACGATGCAAAAACAACAAAGAAAATGTTACAATGGAAGCCCATAGGAAGGCGAAAAAAAGGAAGGCCCAGAACGAGATGGTTGGATGACGTGGAAGACGACCTGAAAACAATGAACATAAGACAATGGAGAAGAAGGGCACAAGAGAGATCTGAATGGAAGGACATAGCCAGACAGGCAAAGACCCATCCAGGGTTATGATGCCAAAAGAAGAAGAAGAATTATTCCGAGAGATTGGCTCAAATCAACATTTATTACATTACCAAAAAAACCTAATGCAAGGGAATGTAATGACCACCGTATAATTAGTCTAATGAGTCACACACTAAAAATATTCTTAAAAATTGTCCATTTAAGAATTTTCAGAAAAGTGGAACAAGACATCACTGAAACCCAATTTGGATTTAGGAATGCCATGGGTACACGAGATGCATTATTTGGATTTAACGTCCTCATGCAAAGATGTATGGATGTAAACCAACCACTCTATGTTTGTTTTATTGATTATAATAAGGCGTTCGATAAGGTCCGACACAACCGTCTTATACAGTTACTTAAAGATAAACACATTGACAAAAAAGACTTAAGAATAATAACTCATCTCTACTTTAACCAAACAGCAAAAGTCAGAGTAGGCAAAGAACTTTCGGAGGAAGTAGAGATAAAAAGAGGCGTAAGGCAAGGTTGCATACTCTCCCCCTTATTGTTCAATCTATATTCGGAAGAAATAATTAAAAAATCACTCGAAAATGTAACCATTGGAATAAGTCAACGGCAGACCCATCAACAATATCAGATATGCCGATGATACTATACTAATTGCAGAGAATATACAAGATCTACAGACACTTTTAGATAATGTAGTAAATGCTAGTGAGGAAAGCGGACTAACGCTTAATGCTAATAAAACAAAATTTATGACAATTTCTAAAACACAACAACAAGACATTTTAAACATAAGAGGGGTTCCAATAGAAAAAGTAAAAAAATACAGATATCTTGGTACAATTATTAATGAAAATAACGAGTATACAAAAAAAATAAGAATGAGCATTGGACAAGCTAGAGCAACATTTAATAAGATGAGAAAAGTATTATGCAGTAGAGACCTTAGTTTGCAACTCAAAATAAGAATATTACGTTCGTATGTGTTTTCGGTGCTGCTGTATGGGGTGGAGGCCTGGACCTTAAAGAAAGAGGTGAGCGATCGACTTGAAGCATTCGAGATGTGGACCTACCGAAGAATATTAAAAATAAGTTGGGTAGACCGAATAACAAATGTTGAGGTCCTCAGAAAGATGACAAAGGAAATGGAAATCATGAATACGATTAAGATAAGAAAGTTACAATATCCCGGCCACGTTATGAGAGGGGATAAATATGTGTTGCTACAAACCATAATGCAGAGAAAAATACAGGGAAAACGAAGTATTGGAAGAAGACGCATCTCCTGGCTCAACAATCTGAGAAAGTGGTATAATTGCAGCTCCGTCGACTTGTTCAGAGCTGCAATCTCAAAAGTGAAAATAGCTGTGATGATTACCAACCTCCTTAGAGGAGACGGTACCTAAAGAAGAAGAATACTTCCGTTGACAGTTCAAAGCCAACTAGTGCAAAAAATGTTAATTTAACGTTCATGACGAAAAAACGAAAAATTTTCAAATCGATTTTTTTGGAAAACCGTGTATTCTACCGACTTAAATTGTACCTTTTAGTACTAGAATACCTGCAAATTTAATAATCTAGTATCAAGAATACTTAAAAGTTAAAGACAAAAAAGTTATGCGTTAAAATAACCGTTAACCTACCCAAAACGGGCGCCTATGACCTGTACTAGAAATTCACAATTGATGGAATCGATTCAACCCTCGAGGATAAATAATCGTACTAGTTTTCGATTTTCTAAGTAGAAGCGTTTTGGAGGTATTAAAAAAAACTAATTACAAGGCGCCTTCTTCAAAGAGCTCTAGTTCCCTTAGGAAGTATTTTCGGTCTAGGTAAATCGGGTTATATTGTCTTAAAATTATCTGATGAATCTCCGGTCTTCGTTTGTCAGGAGAGTTTTTGGACACCCTGTATATAATATATTATAAATAATTTTAACTCATTAATTGAATTTGCCTCGCATTTATTATAGTCCTGGTAGTATGGACGCACTGGCTAGGAAAAATATTCTCATTTCATATTTTTGCACAATGTTACTTGAAATAGATCCCTTTATAACAAAAGTGCATGTTTTCAAGAGAAAAAATGGCTTAAACATTTTTTTTAAACATTTAAAAAAATTAATTTTTTTGCCCATAATAAGTTTTTTATGTTCATTTATACAGGTTTAGGCTGATTCTGAGCAAAAAATGTTTTTAGTAACTTTTCTCTTAAATGGTTCGTTTCGAGTGATAAACAATTTAAGGTCTTAAAAAGTAGGTTATTAGTATGTATACGTCTTAACGAAAAAAATAAGCCCCGGATTATTGAGATCCATTCAGTCAAATTATCTGGACCAGCCTTAGAAATTAGCTCATTTATCAAAAAATCTTATAAACAAATTCGAAAACACTATTTAACCAATCTGGCCCATCTTTCACACACAGTTCAAACACAGAAATTCAGGTACATTTAAATAAATTTTAATAAATAATAAAACAATTGTTAACAATATTCAGAAACAGCGATTCTGTGGTTCATTTTGCAATAACATAATAGTTTATTAACAAATCTCTAAATAAACAAGTTTCTAAGTTATGAGCAAAACAATGAATTTGACGTTTTGATTGTTTATTTAAAAATAGTTCCACTAAAAAATTGTTTCGAGTTACCACCTAACTTTATTGGCCATTTATATTATATAATTATAATTGAGAAAACATTGTAAGCATAATAAAAGCACAGAGTATTAGGTGGTACGGATATATATTCAGAAGAGCAAAAACGCAACTCAAAGAAAATTAATGAAGTGAATATTAGAAGAAGAAAAATCAAAAGGGATACCCAAGATACGATGGTAGGACCAAGTTAAAAGAGATTTAAGAACATTGGAAATAAAGAACTGGTCACAGACACTACTAGATAGACCAACTACAAAAACCAGTGGACTGGTCCACCACGGCAAACAGATCTGAATAGTTCGTCAGAACAGCTAGAATTTCTTTAGAAATCTATAGCTTGTAAATACTTAAATAAAAATAACATTAGAAGAGTCTTGCAATCTTGCATACTGGCAATATATGTATATGGACGATATTTAATATTTTATGTCACTAGATATTCTTATTGATAAATATTTATACTATAAAGCCCAAAAATTTTTAGTATGTACTAATGAAAGAATGATTAAATTTCAGAAATTTAAGTAATAACAAAATTGGTTGGACTGTAGAGGATGCCTATGGGGTCTTTCAAGGTCTGAATTCCTTAATGAAGTTTCATCTTGCTGGCAATCAGATCAAGTCCATTAATGCAGATGCTTTTGTAGGACTAAAAAATGTTACTTATCTTAATTTATCTAACAATAATATTACCTCAATTCAAAATAATGCTTTTGCCGAACTACCAATGTTAAAGGTAAGAGATCATAAAGCTTTTTTTTGGTGTCAATAAAACTACTTTTTTAATAGGAGCTGGTAATAAATACTACTAGCCTGTTATGTGACTGTAATTTGAAGTGGTTTTTGGACTGGCTTCTTCTCAAGCAACTAAAAGTACAAGCTCTCTACTGTTCTTATCCAGCTTGGCTTAGAGGTCAATCATTACTTGAAGTAACAAGTAACTTCACTTGCAGTAAGTGCAAATGTTTATACAGTTTTACAAATAATAGACCAAAACTTTATGACCAGGGAAAATATAAATCTTTTTGTTTTAGATGAATTGCCAAAACCTCGATTAATTGAAGAACCTGATGTAGCAATAATGGCATTAAAAGGCGAAAATATAACCCTAAACTGTAAAGCGATGTCCAGTTCTTCAGATCCAATGAAATTCACATGGCGTAAAGACAATGCTGAACTTATGAATCCCAACAATGAAGTGAAATCCAGAATTTATTCTGACGGAAAATCAACAGAAACGACATCCAAACTGCATTTAATAAACATTGACAATTATCATGCTGGAAAGTACCAGTGTTTGGTAGCCAATAGTTTTGGTGTCACGTATTCCCAAAAGTCAACTATATCTGTACTTGTGTACCCCGCTTTCAAAAAAGTGCCGAAAAATGTAACTGTACGTGCCGGAGAAACTGTTAAATGGGAATGTGGTGCCACTGGTGAACCATTCCCAGAAATAGCATGGCATAAAGATGGAACTGACTTTCCAGCTGCTAGGGAACGAAGAGTAAATGTTATGCCCTCAGATGATGCAATTTTTATAGTAAACACTAAGCCAGTTGACATGGGTATGTATAGCTGCACAGCACATAATTCTGCTGGCATGATATACGCAAATGCTACCCTTATTGTTGAAGAAAAACCATCATTTATTAAAAAAATGATGGATAAAGAAGTTTATGTCGGTAAGTACATTTTTATCTTTATAACTTAAAATTTTGCTACGTTCAAAATTTTTCAGGTGAGCATGTTGTACTACAGTGTCTTGCAAAAGGATTGCCAAAGCCAACAATAACATGGTTGAAAGATGGTGATTTAATTATACCAACAGAAAGGCACTTTTTTATTCATGATAATCAAATGGTTATTATTGTCGATTCTGTTCAATCAGATTCTGGAAATTACGAATGCCACCTAAATAATTCAATAGGACAAGAAAGCGGAAGGTGTAGAATTGTTGTAAAATCAAGTAAGTATATAATCATTAGAGTTTTATTATAGATACATTGAAAAACTCTAGAAGGCCATGAAATTCTTTATACCTACCGTAGCGGCTTTGTCATTGTTTAGTTAGTTTAGTTCAGCGGTTCTCAACCTGTGGTACATGTACCGCTGGTGGTACATATCATTATTTGCGGTAGTACGCAAAAAAAAACAAGACACAGCCAAAATCAGCACCGCATAAAATACAAAAAAAAAAACAACAAAATAGTAGTTTACGTTACAAGTTCAGTAGGTGACTATAAAACTAAAATAAGGGAGCATTGTCGAAATGCCGGTCACGCCGGTAACACTGATTGTGAAATCGCGGAGTAGTCGCCAATCACCTTTATTTTGGTTAGTATTTGACTTGATAACTGAGCAGCAGTACACACAAGTGAGTTTACGTTAGCAGCGTACCTTCTTATTTTAATTATAAAGTTATGGATAAATGGTTAAAGAAACCTGTAGCAGCTCTAGAAGAATATTCTATTCAAGAAACAAGTGATTTACTATTTATTTCAAGCATTGTAACAAACGTTGATTTAAACTAAAATCCTAACAAACAAAAAACAGTTACTATACAGCATTCCACGTTAACAAAATAACATTAGGCTTATGGAGATCAGTGTTGCCAAAACTCTCAGGCATGCGGTTTACTAGATTGTCGATTGTCGAATTTCCGTTTTCAATTAACATTTAACTGTAAAGTCAGAATAACAACTGAAGAACCACAAAGCCTTATTATCATTATATAGTCTCAGAGAACGACAAAAAATCGCTGACATACGTACACCGTATTATTTTAAGTTCCAATTAGTAATTAGATATATGCACTCCAAGCGGTCCGTTTATTTGCTTTTAAATCTTTAATAGTCGGCAAAGTGCATGATTTAACTAAGCAATATTTTCTACTAATTTCTATGATTCATGGTATATGATATTCTTACCGAAAAACAAATAAACTGTCGTTACTATAATTAAAATAAGATAAAATAAAATTATCTTTTGTAAATACTATTTATTTAATTAAAATCATTTTCCCTACTTTTCATCTCTTGTTTCGATTGGGCATTTTTGGTCAATTACGTTAAAAAACATTAATTTAATTCATGTCTGTGAAAACGAAAATACAAATTATACAACCCTGAATCGTGCTTGTGTTCATCGTGGCATCGCTGCTCTTTTATCGTCCATAAGAAATACATGGCCCTATCTCTGCAATGTTATTTTCTGAACGTGAAACGCTCTATAGACGATATGATCCAAATTATTTAAAAATTGCATTTTCTTTTGGCGATGCAATGTGTAATATGTTTTGAGGTATTTCCAAATCATTCAATGAAGTTGTTTTTGCTGCAGCGTCATTTTAATTTTAATTTTTTTTTTAAATAAGAGTTAAACTTAAAGGTGGACAGAAGAAAATAGCTTCGTTCTCCTCAAGCAACGAAAATACTATTTTATAATTTTTAATATTAATATAACTTCTTTTTTGATATCGGTCACAAGTTCAATGAGTCGACTATACGGTCGAATACTACGGGACCTGATAGAGGAAGATTATCAATCGTCTGAAGACGAAGAACAAGGAGGATTTAGAGCAGGTCGTTCATGTACAGATAACATCTTCTGTCTTAAACAAATTATAGAAAAGAAAATTGTGACAAATAGAGAGTTACATATGACTTTTGTAGATCTTGAGAAGGCATATGACACAGTCCCGCTAAATAAACTATGGGAAGTCCTGGGCACATCAAACATACATCAAACATTGGTTAGTGCTTTCAAAGATCTATATTATGGTTCAAACTCCCAAATGAAATTCGGAAACCTCTTAGCTGAAAAATTTGCAGTTACTAAGGGTCTCAGACAAGGATGTTGTATCTCTCCGACTCTATTTAAGATTTATATCTCTGCAGCTCTGAAACAATGGAAAAGGAAAGTCAAAGGAATGGGTATACAATTGAACGATCAGGATTACATATATACTTTACAGTTTGCAGATGATCAGGTGGTGATCTCAAATGACAAAGATGACATGGAATACATGCTTAGAAAACTAATTGAAGAATACCAGAAATGGGGATTAAATATAAATTTAGAAAAGACAAAATACCTCTCAATTGGAGCTGAAGCAGAACAACTCGATATCGATGACAATCAAAAAATAAATCCATGCAACGAATATAAATACCTGGGCGTCATCTTCGACCGTAGTGGAAAAGACGAACGAGAAATAGAACATCGAATTGTACAAGCACGAAGAGCTATAGCATGTTTGAACGGAATTCTATGGAGTAAAGAAATATCAAAGAAAAGAAAATGGAACATCTATGAGACAATGGTTAAAACTAGCCTACTTTATGGAGCTGAGACATGGAGAATAACCGAAAAATATAAGAAAAAGGTCGAAGCCACGGAAACGGATGCCATCAGAAGATCGATGAGAATATCAAGAGCCGACAGAATACGGAATGAAGTGATAAAACAACAAATGGGTATAGAGGGCACTATAGTTGAGGATATTGAGAGAAAACAGCTCATATGGTATGGGCATGTGAGCCGAATGGGGGACGAAAGATTGCCTAAAAAAAACGATGATGTGGCAACCCCCAGAGAAGAGGAAACGAGGAAGACCACCACAGAGCTGGAACCTGGGAGTTAGGAAAGCGATTAGCGCTCGAAATCTGGACGAAAACCTAACTCAAGACAGAATACAGTGGCGTTTGGGAGTCGGACAACGTCGTAAGACGTTATAAAAAAAACCGAATATATATATATATATATATATATATATATATATATATATATATATATATATATATATATATACTTCTTTTTTGGGCAGTTTAAGAATAGACAAGTGTGGAGAACCACATACAGTGTGGAAACCACTTATGGAATAAAATTGTTTGTGTCCTTATTATAGAAAATACTAAAAAACTCTGGGACACGTTAAATTTAAATGTGCGCTTTTTAAACATAAATTTAAATGTACACGGTAATCCACGCAAGTCTGGCATAGTCCATATTCCTTATTTTTAATGAAACACCCTATATATTTTTATGTTTTTAAAAGATTCTTAACAACCAGATTTCAACGAACTATATCATGTAGGGTTTATAATGAATAATACAAGGTGAAATTTTAAAATTAATAATTTATCACGTGTTATGGTATTATTTTAAATTAGCTAAATACAGACAATACACTTCTACTCTAAGTGTCAGTATATTGGGGAAAATTTCTGTTTAGTAACCGTGTTAACATTTTTTGTCATGAATAGGTAAAAACTGTCTAGATAGTCTGCTAATTAAACTCAATCGGTAAATAATGCGGATTGTTATCAATCACTTGTTGGTGTGTTGACATTTTACATTAAAATAATAAATTCCTAATTAAAAGCTAATTTCTTGCAGAAATAAAACTGAAATATTTAACTGAAAATCACCGAATTGAGATTTTAATGATGATCGATTACAAGTCAAGTTGAAGTAGCAAACTTATTTAATCAGAGGTATCCTAAGTTGCCTAATATTCCACAAGGTACTGTGACTAAAATTTATGCACAATTCAGAGAACTTAGACATGTCAAACCATTAAAAAGAAAACCGAACTTCTTTGAAGATGAGGTGAATGTGGATATTTGTTAAGTGTCGCAGAGAATCCAACGTCAACTTCACGTCAAATTGCACGTCAAAATAATGTGAGTCACACAACTGTCCTAAGATGTCTCCATGAAGAAAAACTTCATCCATATAAATTGACTTTTGTGTAGGAGCTAGCAGAAGACGATCCAGATCATAGAATGGATTTCTGCGAAAGAATGATGGATAAAATTAACACAAATGAAATAGCTCTTGGCACAACTCTTTTTTCTGATGAATCAACATTTACATTGAACGGAGAGGTAAACCGACAAAACTGTAGATATTGGTCAGAGGAGAATCCTCATTGGATGAGTGAGACACACACTCAGTATCCTCAAAAGTTGAATATTTGGGCAGGTATTATAGGAGATCATATTATTGGTTCTATATTTGTAGATGGTAATTTGACAGCAGAAAAATATTTAAGCATGCTAAGAGACGATGGTCTTCCTCAGTTGGCTAACTTATATCCCAATCCAATAGATCTGACCCTACTGCATGATACTGTCTGGTTCCAGCAGGACGGTGCAACACCCCATTATGCTTTAATGGTGAGAAATTACTTGAATGAAATCTTCTTTAATAAATGGATTGGACGAAGCGGTACTATTGAGTGACTAGCTAGGTCGCCAGATCTTACACCTTTGGATTTTTTTCTGTGGGGTTATTTTAAGAACAGAGTATGTTCAACACAACCAACTAGCATTGAAGACCTCAAAGAAAGGATAACTACAGAAATACGGAATATTTCAACTCAAACTTTAAACAAAGTTGAGGACGAGTTTTATAGGAGACTCTGTTATTGCCAACAACAAGGTGGAGCATTTTGAGCATTTATTTTAATGTAATCCAATCAATTACCTTGGGTATTCTATGAATTAATTGTCTTGAAGAAAATTATACTTAATTACAAAATTTTACCTTGTACTATTCATAATAGACCCTACATGATATAGTTCGTTGAGATCAGGTTGTTAAGGAGCTTTTAAAAATATAAAAATATACAGGGTGTTTCATTTAAAATACAGATTATGGACTATGCCAGACTTGCGTGGATCACCCTGTACATTCAAATTTATGTTTAAAAAGAGAACATTTAAATTTAAAAGTTAAGGTATCTCAACGTTTTTTATTATTTTCTAAAATAAGGACACAAACAATTTTATTCCATAAGTGGTTTCCACACTGTATAATTGGGGAAAGGCTTATTTTACCAACTGCCAAATACATTTTAAATTGTGTTTTGGGGGGGAAAGGCAGCCAAAAAAGTGAATTCGGTTTCATTTTTGATAGTGCAGTTAGCCGTAGAATACTTGAAATGGCCAATATTAAGCGTCATAGAACAAATAAAGTCTAGTATTTTTTTCGCCTTGCAAATGGACGAAAGTACCGATATAACAAATTTTGTCCAGTTAATGGTCTATTGCCGCTTTTTGCATGGAAATTAAATAAAAGAAGAAATATTTAATACAGTGAATGATTTTATTACAAAACATGGTTTGGATTTGTCGAAGTGCGTGGGGGTATGTTCAGATGGTGCACGTACAATGAGAGGAAAAGATGGAGACATTGTAATACGAATTAAAGCAGTCGTACCATCAAGGTACGACTGCTTTAAGCAGATCAATTAAGACAGGTCCTGAAGGACGTTGCTAATGCAGTAAATTTTATTAAGTCAAAAGCTTTGAATTAAAGACTATTTCGGCTTAAAGACTATTTCGGCTTTTGTGTTCCGAAATGTATTCATGACAGTTTGCTCTTACATACAGAAATTAAGTAGCTTTCAAGAGGAGAAGTTCTATCTCGATTATTCGAGCTTCGTTTCGAAGTCTGTGTGCTTAGTCTGTGTCGGGTCTTGTTTCTGATGCGTACGTCATTATTGGTCATATACTGTCCTTATAGATTCTTGATTTCATCTCAAAGTTAATTTGTCAGTTACGTTTTGTACTTGATCTCTTACTTCTTTTTCAATGTCTCCATAGCTAAACAGTGTAATCCCTAGGTACTTAATTTCCATTACTTGTTCAATGCTAACTTCATCGACTTCCAGTTTAAATATTATTGGTTCTTTACTAATTACTATTGTTCTAGTTTTCTGAGTTAAAATCATCATGTTAAATTCTTTTACTCTATCCTTATTTTGGGCTATCAATATTACATCATACTGTTTCCCATTCTGTATCCTCTTCCTTTATTGACGTTCTTTATATCTTCGTCCGTGATTAGATTGAAGATTGAGCTTAGTGAATCCTCCTGTCTTATTTTTATTTTCTTTATAATATCCAGCGGGATCTCTCTATTATGCAAGAGATGTATTACATTTTTAAGTCTTACTTTGCCAAATGCCTCCTTTGAGTTGATCAAACATAGGAAGGCGGATCTATTGTATTCTAAATCTTTCTCTGTAATCTGTTTTATGACGCATATTGCATTTGTACACGACCTTCCCGTACGGAAACCTTGTTGCTCCTCTGTTAAGTTTGTGAATTTATGAGTAAGGATTTATTCTTTCTTGCAAAATTTTGTTGTAAGTTTCAGGGTAGTAAACAGAGTAGATTGCTCACTTCATCTTATTTCAACAATTCATTTGGTATCCCAACTTTACCAGCAGCTTTTCTGTTCTTTATTTAGTTTTTAAAGTGTTTTGTACATCATGCTTGCTTTTTTATTTTTCGTTTATGGTAATTTCTGGTATCCGTGGTTCTAACGTCATTTGTTGTTCCTCTGTATACAACTTCTTTAGATAGTCATTTCATGCATCCTTTTCGCTGTGTTTCGGGTTTATTAATTCGTTCACCTCCGCTCTTTGACCTCTTATAATTATATATGACCGCGATATTTCTTTTTGTAAACCAGGACAAGATACAATACTTTTGTATTGTATATTGTAATATTATAAAGGAACCCAGACTTCAGTGTTTGCTTCTTCTATTAGTTTTATTATCTCTACTGGGATTTGATCGGGACCCGCTGCCTTGTTGTCTTCTTCGGCTTTTCCCATTATGAGTTGGCTGTTTTCGTCCTCCACAGCACTATATTTTCCTAGTCACCTTCTCCGAGGTCCCTATCTATCATAGTATTTCCTATGTATGTTTTCCATCTTGTAGCAGGTCTTTTTCCCGGCGGGTCCCAGTCCAATATTCTTTTCGGCCACCTGTGCTCTGGCATTCTTTGTACATGCCCATACCATTACAGGGGCTCTGTTTTCCAACTTTTTTGTAATTGAGTGTTCTACTTCCATTCTGTTTCATATTTCCTCTGTTTTTATTCATCCGCTCTGGTGATTTGTAGACATCCTCTCATAAAGTCCAGTTCAACTGTTCTTATTTTATTTGTCATTGGCCATACTTCCACTACATATAGGGTAATATTCATCACTATGCTCTGAAAGAACGTTGTTTTGTTTTCTTTGGGTAGACTGTTGTTCCATACCACTGCATGCAGTGCTTTCGTGGCTTGTTTTCCACATGCTGTTTTCATTTCTAAATCTTTGATACAAGGATCATCTCGGCTTATCATTGACCCTAAATAGTCTGTTCTTCTAAACTTAAGTTTAAATCTTCAAGATCGGATCCAATACGTAAGTATTCGCTTTTACACATTTTTAAATTGAGTCTCCATAGCTCATATTCTTCCTTTATTAATTTCCATATCCTCCCTGTCTTGTTCAAAAATAACTGGGTCATCTGCGAAAAGTGGTAAATGTAATATATTCTCTTATACTGGTATGCCCATTGTTCCGCATTTTCTATACCATCCCTTTAAACTTCAAAGCTGATTGTATATATATATATATATATATATATATATATATATATATATATATAATGTTAAAAAATGTAGGTAATAGACCACATCCCTGTTTGAGATTGATGTGCGGTAATTGTTTTTGTTATTTCATTGTCTAACTTTATATGCTCCTCTGATTTTTTATAGTCTTTGTGTTTAATTCACCCATTTCTCTCTAACGTGCATTTTTCTCATTGCTTCCCATAGTTGTTTCCTGGGTACGATTATATGCATTTTCCAGATCTGTAAAGTTCCTATGTGTTTTAATATTTTTCTCTTTGTTCTTTTCTATCACCTGTCTCATGATGAATATATTATCTAGACACGATTTGGTGGATCAAGTGGACAAGATTCTTGCTGTTGAAGCCGTTACACTGATCCCTCTATATATATTTGGTGACCTTCTATAATCTTTTTTGAAAATGGAGGAGATATATCATAGATTTCACTCCTCTGAAATCTCCTTTGCTTCGATTTTATTGAATAACACTCGTATGAATGACACGGTCCTTGCGCCTCCATATTTTAGCAGTTTAGTTATATCTTCCTCTGTGATTTCGGCTTCCTCTGTTATTGTTGTCACATTTCTCATGAGATATACCTCTGTTATTGTTGTCACATTTCTCATGAGATATACTCCGGTCTATTCTCCTGCAATAATTTTGTGTAATGCTCCTTTGATGTAATTATCTGTATATTTTTACTTCGTTTATTACTGCTGATGTTTTTTATTTTTTTCCATGCTTCCGTTAATATATGATACCCTATCGTTTTGTCTATGTCTCTGCCCGTTCTTCTCTAGCCTTATTCTTTGCTTCACTTGTTGTCTGAGGGTACGTCATGTTCCTGGGGTTCTGTCGTTTAGCCATTTATGAAACTTACTTTTTTTCTTTTAATCATCTCTTCTTGGTCGTCACTGTATTTCTACAAATATTTATTCTTGTGTTGTTCAAAACCTAGCACTTCGTTTGCCGCTTTGTTTATTTTTTACTTTAGTTGTTGATACATTACTGTTGGCGTCCATTCTTCGTGCATCTGTAGTATATTCTGTAGTCTACTCTCATATAATGAATACTAAATTGTTGTAGAAGTTCTACTTTTGGATATTGTCATTTTGTCGTCGTCTCGTATATATGGATTTCCCTAGTACTAATCGGTGGTTATTTGTACATTCTGCTTGTATGTATGCTCTTACACCTTGTATTAGTTTTATTGTTTTTGTTAGTTTTTTTCTTCCTCGTTATATCTGGCCCACTGTAAGTGGTCGTATCTTCATGTTGTGCTAATTCTGGTCTTTCATCTAAGAATAGCTTTTGTCATCTCTTCAACCTGTCGCTATTTTGCTGTTAACTACTATATCTCTTTGCATTTTTGTTCATAACATTTCTCTTTTGGCTGTGAAATGCAACGGTGTAGTCTCAGAAGAATTCGAACTGAAAAAAAGTGTTGCTAAGGAGACCCGTTGCCTACCTTGCTATTCAGTATAGTTTTAGAAAAAATTGTAAGGGTTAGTGGGATAAATAGGTCCGGCACTCTTTTATACAAAGAGCACCAATGGTTAGCATACGCGGATGATGTGGTTCTCATTGCAACAAATGGTAAAAACTGGCTAGTATTGCAAAAATTCGGGAAAGCTGTAAAATTGAACTGATGGTTAAGATTAATAAATCCAAGTACATGGAAATCTCGAGGAAAAAATGAATAAACACCTTTAAATTAGAGGTGAAGGATTGACCAGTTGTAGAATTCGAGAAGGTGGATGAATATACGTACTTAGGTACCCTTATTGATCAGACATGTACGGATGAAACTGAAATCAACCTGAGACTGACCAAGAGCAACAGATGTGCTGGGGCCATAAACAAATACGAAGACTTTTTTTTATAAGATGTCTTCTCCGCGGATATCTCTGATTATACATGTTTAAAGCTAGTAAATAGTTTCTAAAGCTAGTAAACAGCTCAGTTGAAAAATTCATATTTAAAGTATAAAAATTTGTTACAAATATGCTGTAACTACAACAATATTACCAGCTTTTGTGACACAAGTTGATATATACATTTAACGTTTTTTTGTTTCAAGGCATACTTTGTACGTTCTCAGATTGTCGGTACTGACAATAAAAAGTTATTTAACTGATCTTTCTCGAAAATACAATTTAACTTCGGATAAATTTTGTAAAGCAAAGCGATCATAAATTCATTTATTTAACAATTAATTTATGGATGTTAATTGCATTTATTCGTTTGTAACATGCTGAGGTTTGATAGTGATGAATTTCATTAATTTTACTAGCATACGTATTTTTTTAGTCTTTGATATTTTGATTTATGTTTATAAAATTAGATTATATTTTTATAATTTTTCTTCTCTAAATAGTTCTTCTTCTTCTCTAAATATCTACAAAACGAAACGTGCTAGGCATGTAAAACCTCATACCAAAAGAAAGGTTGTGATGTTTTCTACAAAATACAATACTCATATACAGGATGTTACATTTAAAAAAAATTAAAAAATTTGGTATTTGAAAACAGTGTTAACACTGTATATTGTATAGCTGGATTCCAAACTAGAAAATTTTTGATATATCATTTACATTTTTATTACCTTGGAAATTCAATCCACAGCCCTTTAAATTTGACCGTTTTTCTCAAGAAAAGTGTAATTATTTCAAAACTTAATAACTTTAGTACTACAAAACCTTATATAAACTAATCATATTTTTAAAAAATACATTTAAAATTGCTTTAATATAAAATTAAAGTTTCATTTAAAAAAACAACTTTGGTTCATTCTGTCGTTCTGACTCACCCTGTATAATCGAAAATAATTTTAAATCGTAGACGTCTTTGATGTACACCCAAAATCAACGACGTCTGTGATACATTCAAAAGTTCACCCTTTATTCATTATAGACCCATATTCATGATTATAGCTCGTTGAAATCGGGGTGTTCCATTAAAAATAAATCTTATGGACTATGCTAACTTGCGTGTATCAAACTGTACATTTAATTTGTTTAAAAAGCGCAAATTTATATAAAAGTCGATGGGTCTTAGCGTTTTTTATATTTTTTTAAAACAAAGAATTAATTTTATTTAAGTGCTTTTCACCCTGTACATAGGGTCAGTTTTTAAATGCGATATTGTTCGATAATTCTATTATGGTACAGAATATCGAAAAAAGTTATAGTAAGTAGTATATAAGTTATAGTATAGAAAAAATGTAGGCAATGATATTCTCAAGGCTTGGAAAATATGCCGAATTCTACAGAGTGATTAATATCTACATGATAAAGCAAACATTTTTTAAATAGGATACCCTGTATATTTTCCCATATTTAGATTTCTCTCATAATATCTGTTCTTAAAATATGAAGTTTCACACTATTATACAGGGTACTTAATTAATTATAACCATTTTTTATTTCGATGTAGTAATGAAATAAATACCCTCTGTATAAATAAGGAATACATAAATCATTATCAGTATTACTTAAAACGATAAACAATATGTTATTGTTTTTAAATTAAGTTTAACAAAAATCATTGAAGAATATTCGTATACAGGGTGAACTATAAAAGAAAATTATGATTTTCTTATATTTTTAAGATGTACAACTCAATATTTTTTTTTTAATATTTCATTTATGATACTCATTATTTAAAGAAATATTTTTAATTTTCTTGAAACGGGAATACCTTAAATTTTTGTAAGTAGAAATAACTATATTTGTGTAATAATATATGCAATATGAAGAACAATATGCAATAAATGTAACAGTTTTTAGATTAATGTTATATCAACAATATTTTATTTAAAAAACAAAAATACAATTTTTTGGCATCTAATTTTATTTTATTCCTTTTAGACAACACCGATACAAGTAACCTAATGGGAATTATAGTAATTTCGGTAGTCTGTTGCGCAGTTTTGACATCTATAATTTGGGTAGTAATTATCTACCAAACGAGACGCAAAATTACCAATCCGGTCATACAGACCGAAATGGAGGAACTTCCGGAGTTAGGTGACAGTAGCCACATGCATCAACTACAACTGCAACGAAGTTCAGATAACATTTCGGACCAATCTTCGTGTAAAGACAGCGGCACGGGAGATTCTGCTAAACGTAGTAACGATAATTTAGCCCAAGAAGAGCTTACCTTTGTTACTAACAACCCTGATGCTGCTAACACTAGCTCAGAAGCGAATAATTCGCAAGCGCCATTATTGCACTACCCTACGAACCATAACCGGATTTTAACGGCAGAATCCAGTTTGCCTGTTGTAAAGGCTTTAGATAGTTAAGGTAATACTAATACTTGGGCCAGTATTTGAACGTACAATTATTTTTAAAGTATTAATATTAACCAGCTAATTTAATATACATACTTAGTTTATGGCGGAATATAGTTCCATACGTTGTTTAAGTTAGATGTTGTATTAAATATTGTATTTATCTACTAGTTGTTTTATCAAATTTTGTGTTCGGTTGTTATGTTCTTTCCGACAGATTTCTTCTGAATGATTCTTACATACATCTAGAGTTGTAACTGACCTTTCGTAAGAGCAAATGGATTTATTAGTCAGGAATGCTGTTTAAGCATTGAGTGAATGTGTAAAGACGTCTCGTCTGCCGTCGTTTAATAGTAGAGCATGGGACACTTTAGCGTGTGAAAATGTCAGTTTCCTAGAGCAATGTAAGAAATTCCTCCTCTGATGGCGATCGTCGGTCACGCGACCGTCGGCACAAAAATTTCGATATCTGTCAATTCTTCTTTTTAACAATTCTTGTTTTTTAGAGGGTATTTCAAACCGAGTGGCGAGCGCGTCCATGAAATAATTTATCGCACATACAATAGAATAATAGAAAACAATTTGAGAAGATTGTTTTATATTTGAAACCGCACTAATTACAAAATTATTACTCACTTAAATAATAAATGGAGTTTGATTTTACACAGGTTGTTTAATCGATACCAAACTTTTTAGTCAAATCAGCAATTTAGTAAAAATGTTCAGTACTGACACTGTTTAAATATAAATATTAGTTATCGCTTTTTTCAAAATTTTCTACGGCACGTGAACTTAAAATTTTAACAGAAGATTATAATACCATCTTTAATTGATACTATTGATACTATAAAGTTTGATAAAAGTTGCCAAATTTTTAATTTAGTGTCGGTTATCTTAAAACCTTAATTATAAAGTCATTATGGACATACATTAAGGACATACAAAGAACTGATAAGAATTATTTCCCAGAATTTCTGGTGACTGGATTTAAAACGAGTTAGTAATTTAGTCTCATTATGTTGTCGAGTTACGTCTTGGGATCCCTAGTCACGTCTGATAATAACGTTACGGAGGAAGTGAAGAGGCTAATATTTATTGGAAATAAATGTTACCATGACTTAATTAGGCAACTAAGATCAGATAACGTCGCAAGAAAAACAAAATGCCAAATATATAAAACCCTAATAAGACCGGTACTCACATATGGCTCAGAAACCTGGACACTCACTAAAAGAGAGGAAACGTTGTTAGCCACCTTCGAAAGAAAAATCTTGCGACACATATATAAGGGCACAAAAGAAAACGGAATATGGCGAAGAAGATACAACTCTGAACTATACAAAATATACCAGGATCCGGATATTATAAATGTAGAAAGAATGGAAGAAGGCGAAATACCAAACAAAATATTCAAACAGATGCCAGTACGAAAAAGAACAAGAGGAAGACCGAAACTGAGATACTTAGAACAAATAGAAAATGATATAACAACCTTAAAAATAAAAGACTGGAGAAAAAAAGCACGAAACAGATCAGAATGGAGAAGAATCCTGGAACAGGCCAAGACCCAAAAAGGGTTGTCGAGCCAGTGATGATGATGATTGTGTTGTCGAAAAAAGAAAGGTGCTAATACGCGTATTAGAACTATTTTGTAGAATGGAGATTGTTAAGTGTAGTACAAGTAAACAGATCAGATTGACACCAGAATCCAAAAATAGTTTACAATGTATTTAAATATATACAAATACTATTTCCTGAAGATAATCGAACCAATATTAAAAAACGTGTGAGCTAAGCTACTGGAGTATCTTTACATATAGTAGAAAGGATCATTCAACAAGCAAATATTTTAACAAACGCAGAGTCAAATAATTCACTAAAATTTCTACCTACTACACTTGCTAAAAGGAAAGAAACCGTGACAGACTTGAGAAAGTCCGACAAACATTTCATTAGAAATACCATTCACCGTTTTTATTAGACTGAACGTTGTCTTGTATCATTGAAGCTTTTGCAAAAAGACTTTAAGAGGTGTACGAGTGGGCTTGAAGTGTTAGTTCTCTCTACAGAACTGTGAAAGATTTGGGATTTAAATGGAAGAAAACGAAAGATAATGGCCCCGTGTATTAATTGAACGTAAAGACATTCGTGCTCTACGCATTAAGTATTTGGATAAAATTAAATATTACAGAAGCGAAGGTAAGTCAATTGTATATGTTGATGAAACCTATGTACATGCAGGGCACACTACGCCAAATAGCTGGACAGATGCCCTTTTGATTTTTAAATCATGAGCCAAGACAGGAGATTTTCATGATAATACGAATTCAGAAAATGACGAAAAATGGATGAAAGAACAGTTAATCCCCAATTTGCCTGTAGTATCTGTTGTTACTGATAATGCGTCAAATCATAATGTACAAATTAATAAAGCACCCACCAGTAATCCTAAAAAATGGATATGATATCTTGGTTGACAAAAAAAAAATTACCATTTGTAACATCAATGTTAAAACCGGAATTGTATGAAATCATCAAACGATAAACAAGATCATATTCAATATAAATTTGACAAAGAGCTGCACGAATGTGGACATGTTTCTTTAAAACTTACGCCATATTATTCAGACTTGAACTCTAGAGAAATGGTTTGGGCGCAAATAAAAAATGGAGTTGAAAAACACAATGTTTATTTTAAGTTAGAAGCTGTAAAAGTGTTGGCAGAACAGGAATTTGCTAGAGTAATTCAAGATAACTTGGAGATAGTGTGTGAACATGTTGTCGAAGTCGAAGATAAGTATTTCGAAAATTAACATCGCTTAGATGTATTACTGAAGAATTAAGGATTGATCTAAATGATTCTAGCGACGATGACAGTGAATCTGATTATGAAAGTGAATAACATAATTTAACGTTATGTATATGAATATAAGTTTTAAAAACTGTCCTTTATGTATGTATTATGTTTTTACTTTATTATCATTATTTCGTATATTCTCTTATTTAACATCGTGAAGTTTCAGTGAGTAATAATATAATTAATAACGGTTCTTTTAAAGTTTAAACAATCTTTATAACTAATATTTATTAATACTGTAAAACGTATCTACGATTTCTCATACATTAATGTTTGTTTAATACATTGTGTTAACCTATTTTTAACAATTTTATTTAAAAGTATTTTTTGAAACGCCAATGCTTTGATAGCTCAGGCTTTATTGTTCTGAGAAATTTCCGCCACTACGTTTGAAGTACCCTCTATCTGTCATTTTCATTTATGAGGTCTGTCAACTTTGCTTTTTTTATCCATCTAAATTTTTGTTTCATATCATTTATCAACTCTTCTCTATTTTTACATCTGTCATTTGTTTCGTGATGTCTCATGTTTAATGTTCGGGTGTGGGCAAATTTTACAGACAGTGAGAAAAAGTGGTAGAAAGTGTATTATTTGGTATATCTGTGTTATGATTTTCTCACTACCACCTGTATATCAACGGGTTCCCTTGCAGTTTGTACATCTGAGCGGTAAATATCAAAGGATGCTGGTTTTTCCTGCTATTTATTTATAAAGCTCAACAGGCCTTTAAGGTCTAGGACTAAAATACAATCAACGTAATACTTATATATTACAATGAAGTGGGGTGACTTCTTATCCAACCATACTGCTTGCCTACTAAATTGGCTTACTTTTCTCTTCCATTCATCCCTGTTTGTTGATCGTTCTTCTTAACCATCAATTCCCTTTTTTGTAAGATCTTCCCGTATGCCATAAAACCATCTTTGCCTGGGTCGTCTTTTCCTTCTTTTCGTGATTGAATCCCGTTTTAGGATGATCTTTGACATCCTCTTCATTTCCATTCTCATCACGTGCCCCATCAATCTCACTCTCTGTGCCTTTATGAAGCGACTGATGCTTGGTTCATTATACAGTTCCTCTAGCTCCCTATTTTATTTATAGGAGTATTTTTCATTCCCATCGTTAAAATTTTTCCGTATTTACTTTTTTCATTGTCCATGCTTCACTACCATGCGTCACTGTGGGCCTTATTTACTGTTTTATATATCCTTAAAACATTCGTATGTTCATTGGTGAAGGTCGTTTTAACTCTGCTATTTCTGATTATTTTTTCCAATACCAAATTAAAGAGCACCGTGGATAACGGATCTCCTTGTCTAAGACCTCTGTTCATTTTATTCCTTCTTATCCGCTTATATATATATATATATATATATATATATATATATATATATATATATATATATATATATATATATATATATATATATATATATATAGATATAATTTTATCATTTGCTATAGTTATCGCCTCTCTTGTAGTTTGCCACACCTGCTCTACTCCAAGTTTATAATCAAGACTGATCCCGAAAAGACACGTAAAAAAGAAAAGAGTTGATAGATCGTATGAAATAAAATGACGGATATAATAACTGATTAGTGTGGCTCTAGAAACATTAAATTTTCTCACACATAAGTCTTCTGCTGGTATGGTATGTGAGGGAGTCATTATTCCTCCCGTAAAAAAATAACATTGTCTAGAATGTGTTATTAGAATGAATGTATACTCGAACAATTACTTAGTTATCCTAATGTCTTTAGAGAAAATTACTCAAATGTAATGAGTTTTCTTAAGGTTCAAATACTAGCCTAATGAATATGTAATAAATAAGCACCAGAATTCTAGAGACGAATATATGCATAAAGTTATTAAAATGATGTATTTTTTAAATATAACAAAAGTACGCTAAGCCACAGCTGTGAAGATATAACGATGCGTAAGTTATTTTGAAAATTATAGTTCTGAAACTATTTTCTTGTGGCATTTCTATACTAACTACTTTTTAATTAGAATAAACCACAATTTTTATTCAAAATACCATGCCTTGCGATATAATTCCACCAGCCATTGTTATCCGTCTTCTCCCAGCCACTTTACCATTTCTGTTTTAATCCTAACAACACCTCACTCATTTAATAAAGCAGTCTGATGTCCATGTTCACAATATGCGAAACTGTCACTACCTACGAACAAATCGCTGTAGATTAAGTCTTTCAGAAAAAAATAGTCTTAATTATAATTATTACAATATTTTACCAAAAAGTATAAAACAGCTAAGCTGTAATAGTTTCGATAAAGTTATAAAAAAATATCTTCTAAAACATTGTTTTTACTGCTCAGAAGAATATATGACTCATTGCAGAACATCGACTGAACTGCTTACCGTAACTTTGCCATAAATGTTTTTCTGTTTATTATATGTTCTTGTTTGTATATATTATTTAAGTTACGTTTTATATTCGTTTTGTTAATACTATGTATGTTCTTTTTGACTTGCTACAAACAATATTTGTATTGTTATGTAGTTAAATAAATACTCTACTCTACTCTACTCTACTCTACTCACTCCTTTCCTATTTTAGTTGCTTTTAAAAGAGCGTCTACTTTTTTCATATTTCTTCTTTCTTCGGTTATTATGCTTATTAGGTTTAGTCTGGTTTCTTAAAATTTATCTGCATAGTAATCTTTCCATATTAAAATATCATGTTTTTGTTTAATTCCTTTCTATTATTTATAATTGCCTTTATTTCTTTCCTATTGCCTGTAGTTCCTCCTCATTTTTGCTTCTGTTTTGATCTGTTCCTATTGTTCTATGATTGGATGTGTTTGCCTTATCAAAGACCACATACTGACCTCATTTTTCTGATAGGTATTTGTAAGCGAATGAACTACCCGTAAAATCATCTCAGGAAGCACCTCACCCTCACAATCAAAGATATGAGAATAACATGTTAAACTCTTCTACTTTAAAATGCAAAATATGTCTAAATTGTCAATATGAATGAGGCAATAAAATAAAAATATTAGAAGGCAACAATTTTATTTTGTATTATGAAAACGGTTTCCAATACACACGTCAACATTTTAATTGGAAGGCATTTTTAATTAGAATTTTGGTTTATTCCCATTAAATATAGTAGGTAATATTACTGATTTTAGTGTATCAGCGCCACAGCTAAAGCCAAAAATAGCTAATAAACCGTTCAGGTGTTATGAAACGAAGGTACGCATAATTTCTTCTTATCTGTTGCTTACTGTATGACTATATTGAGCTTGTGAACCAAATAGTGCTTATATTGCCTTTTGAAACTAAATACAATACAACGAAAGTGCCTTTTGGCCAAAACATTTTTAAGAATTGGTCATCTGATTTAAAAGAATCTCTAGGATAACAGTTAAAAATGTCTATATTAAATTTTGAGATTATTACATGGTTTACAGTATTAGATAATTGCAAGAATGCAATAATGCAGCTGATTAATATATGAAATTAAAAACTATATACATTTGTTATATTCTAGTATATACTTAAATAATCTATAAAAATAAAAAATCGTAGCCTTTCACATTTACAATTACTATAAAATTATAAATTGTGTTAAAAAGGCTCACAAAAAAGATATTTTTGCAGATACGCAAGTAAATAGCTTATGCGCATTCTAGCTCAAATTTAGTAATTTTCCCATGTAAATTCCCATAAGAAAACCTAGGTTCATTCTGCACTTTTTTGTACCTTCAGATCAAAGGGTCTAGACGATCCGTTCTAAAAAGACCTTAATCATGTCTAGACTCTTCTTCCCCATCTCCAAATTATCTCTTGTATAGATTACCATATATTAACAACGTATTTTATCTTGTCTTTCTATTCATCTTCACTCTTATCACTTCCATTTGTTGTCCTCGAAATTATTTGATAATACTTTCATTTTGTTTCGTCACCTGTAAAAGGTGTATGCAGAAGTTAGAACGAATTGATGATCCAGGAGAGGACAGAATACCGAACGAACTAATAAAGTACGAAGGACCAGATCTGATCAAAAAACTACTAAAACTAATCCAAAAATAATAGAACAAAACAAAATTCCTCAAGAATGGAGATCAAGTACTCTAATACCTCCCTTCAAAAAGGGAGACAAATCGGACCCTGAAAATTACAGAGGAATTAATTTATTAAACCCAGCACTAAAATTGGCAACCAAAGTGATAACAAATAAACTGAATGAAATTATAACACTCGCAGAAGAACAAATAGGTTTTAGGTCGGGAAGATCATACACAAGTGCAAAATAAATCATTAGAATACAACAAAACGGCATATCTATGTTTATGCACTTATTGTACGCAAGGGTGATACCTCTAGGAATAATCAAAACGATCGAAAATATCTACCAAAACAACAATAAAAGTAAAAGTATTATAAAAAATTTAACTGACCCTTGAAGCTGGCACTGGGAGATTCCCTGAGTCCTCTATTGTTCAACCTGATTATGAAATCATAAAAAAGGTAAAAACTAAAAAAGGATATGAAATGGGAGAAAAAGAACCTAAATAGTCTGCTATGCAGACGACGCAATACTACTTTCTCAAAGTGAAGATGATTTACAACGTATGCTGCACCAATTTAGTTTAACCGCCAGAAAATTTAACATGTTAATATTCCCAAAAAAGACAAAATGCTGGAAGCTGGGAGCTGGAAGGTCAGATAATAGAACAAGTGATGTAGTTTTACTATCTAGGCATCGTATTATCTAGCTGCGAAAAGCTCGAAACAGAAGTGAAAGATCAAGTGAATAGAGCAAACAGAGCCGCAGGTTGCCTGAATGAAACAGTATGGGGAAATAAAAATATCGGGAAAGAAATAAAAGGCAGAATTTACAAAACAGTCATCAGACCAATAATGACATACGCGGCAGAAACAAGACCTGACAAAAAGGATTTTAAAAACAGCAGAGATGAAAACACTTAGAGAGTTAGATGTACAGATAGGCGACGTAGATGCAAGGTGTAGAACATAAAGGGCTGGGTAAGAAATAGAACAGTAAAAGGGAACGATCACATAAGCCGAATGACAACGAATAGAGTAGTAAAGACGGCAAGAGCCTGTTCCCCAATATGAAGACCAAGAAAACGATGGAACGACAATCTGGAAGCACATCAAAAAGAGATAGTCATGTCTATATAAAAAGAAGAAGAAGAGGAAGTGATGGTAGTAAATATAAAACGAAAAACTAGATAAAAGACTATCATTAAACGTAAATGGGTTAATATGATTATTTACTTTCATTCCCGGGTTTTATTTTGCCAATTATACGACTATTACTTTAATGTTAACCAAATTTATTAAGTAATACAACAAAAATACGTATAGTAAAAACAAAAGGTGTCTATTGTATATGAATACTAAACATCATCTCTTCTCAGTATCTTGGCTCCCAGTTGGAAGTCAGTTTGCAACGTTGTCATGTTGTGTAAAAAGTGGTGAACCAAAAAATAAAAATGCAACATAAAAAAGTCTCAAGCAGATTTAATATGGTAATACAATTCGTATATTGTATTGTATACAAATACATTCGGAGATGGAGATGAAAAGAGTCTAGATATGATTAAGGTCTTCCTAAAACAGCACGTTTGACATGAGACTGAAGATACAAAAAAGTGCAGAATGAACCTTAGATTTTCTTATGGGAATTAAGATACGAAAATTAAAATTCAATTGCCCAATTTGAGCTAGAATGCGCATAGGCGCATACTTACAGATATTTTTATATTGTGATCGTAAGTTAAAATCATTTAAAAGAGAAAATGCACGTAGCTGGAGCCCACTAAACAAATGTATGGATCGTAATCATTGCACAAAATGTGCGAAATAGAAAGTTTGGCGGCCAAAGATTAGTTATGGGTAATCTATAAACTAATAATGCAGAACATAACGACACACCTTGAAGAGCAGTAGCAGCCACTCATGATGGCTGATACATATTTTAAAAATACTGATGAATTGATATTAAGTATTTTTTTAATATTCCTTAGATTTATTTATTTCTCCTATAACAGTACAAAAAATAACCAAATTATGTCAAGATTTATTTGTTATAGTAGTAATGAGTGATGTTGACGTAATTTTCCAAATACTCATGAATCTGTCCATTCCGTATATGGTAGCAAACATAACGAAATGCTTTCATAGTATCAGATATTTTACTGATACGAATGATGACGGAATTTGAAAAAAAAATTACGAAATCATGCCCAAAGGATTTTATTGTTTATCGTTACAAATAGTAACGGTGCAATACGTTCACATCGAATTTCGTAGTTACTAGCAAAAAAACGTACTCTTTTATTATTACAATAAGTGATAATGCAATGTTCCAAATTTGTATTACACCCTTTTATTACGCATCTCCCAGCAAAATCACGAATTGGTAATTATTATGCGGTTTAATACTAACAATGATGCATTTTTGAGCGTTTTATCTTCATCAAATGTATAAGCATTGTGTTCAATAATATTTGTATATAATTGTATTTAAAGATGTAGAAGTTGTCTAGATACCTCGCCTAATATTTGATTTAAGTTATTTTATAATGCCAGCTGTGAAGTTTTACAAATTAAGTTTTGTGGAACGATCGATCAACAAAATTTCTGTTAACGGAAATTTCAGTAGAAACTTACCAGTCACTTTACTTCTGTTTGGTTTCTATTGTTTTAATTGTATTTTAAAATAAAGTTGCTTTCTCTCGCCTGGTTATCCTATCCTATCTACCTGCAGCGTATTACCTAAAGAAATTTTACGTCAGGCTCCAAAAAATTTACATATAACTACGTTGTAACGTCTGCGCCAGAATCCTTGCTCTTTCACTCTATCTATCCCCCATAATTTTTCAACTCTCTGTGACATCGCTTAAGCAACAATTTTACTCCTGTGCCATGAGCACGATGGTGTCCACCTTGGGATTGAAAAGCGCAGTAGCCACATGAGTCAGTTGTGGGGCACTTATCAGACGATTTGCTAATTGAACATGGCGTAGATGTGCATGTGTGTATGTATTTTGTATTTGCATCTATATGTGTGAGTGTGTCATGTTCAATAAACATATCTAAAGTTAATGCCATAGCTGCAGCCCCAGCCATGTTCTCAGTCGAGTTCTCGAGTGTTTATTTGGTTATACTTTTTCACACCCGTCCTAGAGTCCTATATACCATGGGACGTTCAACATTCGTTATTTGAACGCGCAAAGTGCTGTCCCAGATCGGCATGGGTTCAGAGTTCTTAAAAAACAGTTTATATTTACAAATGTGCAACCGTTTTCTATTTAAATATTAAAACAGTTAATTCGTTTACATTGATGTTTGTAAAGAAAAATTGAAGTAGTTGGGAAAAGATATTTTTTCAATAATATTCTTTTTCTTAGGACTCTGGCTTATCATTTACTTCATAAAAAGTTAATTTAAAAATTAAGATAAAAAAGTTTTAAAGAAAATATTTAGCGTAAATATTTGAATTCACGAATTTTAACCAAATAGTAACACTTTTCACTTACAGATTCAGTTGATACAAATTCAATTGTACTTTTGTTGATAAAATTGTTTAACTTAACTTGATTTATAAGAACTTTTGCAGCAGTTAGCTGTTTAATTTGTATTATATTTTAAAAACGCTTTTAATATAATTTTAGTTGTGATATATTATGTTGTATATAATTGTATTTATTTATATCTAAGTAATGCTCCCCACAAACGTATTATACTTTATTTTACATGTATTTACAGTAGCACTCTTAATTGGCTACCTCAACGCAGTAACCCTACCTGTCCTTTGGTCTAGAACGATTTGAATGAATGACTATATTGTAATTTGATTCTTGAGCTTGCTTACCATGAGTTCGCTCTGATGAAGCTAAGAAGCAGAAATATACATATATCTTACATATAATTTCGACTCAAAATCGAAATTTCGTGTTATAGGTTATAAAGATTAGGCTCTAACAATGAAAATTCCACTACGACCGCTCAATGGAATTGATAAATGTTATTTATCTCATGAGAATCATAAAAAATTGCAAAAATCTCGCAACACTTTATCTTTATTTGTCGATCAGATTTATAAAAAATGACTTCATTTGTGGAAGAATACAAAAATTGCATATTAAAGCGCTTCATTCTTCGCCTTTAAAACGCATTTTGATTTTTGTCGAAAGGACACTCTGATCAAAATATATCGAATTTTTACCATCGAGTTGATAAAAATTTTTAGGGGGAAGTCAGGAGGGGGGGGGTTATAACTGTTAAATTTTTTTGCATATTTTTTGGGTTTCCAAAATTAACATTCTTAGCAACGTTCAGCTTGATGGTATGATTTTTAGAGGTCAAATCTCTAACGAATCGACTAATAAAAGAATCCAAGGTGATGCATTAGAAAGAAATAATTCCATATCCGGGACTAGAGCCCGAAAATCATTGTATCATTACAAACTATCGGTGGTGAAAACATCCAAAAGACAAAAGATCCTTAAAAATACAAAAATAGAAATTAATAGATACAGGAATACACTATTTTCATAAATGTTATTATTGATTAGCTTTTAGCAAATCAGGTTCTTTCTGCATTTACGAGGGTGGGGCACAGACTGTTCAAAAGTTGGCCGTTTAAGATAGGCTACTGTATAGTATTTTATATTTTGTTATTTTATAAGGTTTTAAACAATTTACTGGTTTTGTTTTTCTGTATGAGTGAAAGAGTTATAATTAATTGTAATGAATTTTTTTTCTGTATCAATGAAAGACTTAAAATTTAAATAATATTTTTTTATCAAACAAAAATCAGATAATTATTTAAGAAGTATTTTTTTACCGAACAATAGATTTTGTGTGCCTTGAACTTTGACGCTTCAACTTCAAAACTGAACATAAAAAAAGGAGTTTATGACACTTCTTTGTAAAGCCATGGTCTTTTGCTGTGTCAAAAGTGAAGGTACATATTTATATGTTTATAGGAAAAAAAACTTTATATTTCTCAACAAATAATATAATTTGTGTTCTCTTTTTGTTACTTTGTAATCAATTAAATTCATTTCAATTTTTGATTTGGTTCTTGTGATTTTATTATGACTACTATAATGAATTTTTATAGACTTGTGTATCTAAAAGAGGTAAAGAAATCTAAATCACTGCCTTTACATGGTCAGTATGATGTCTGGATCACAATTAAGTAAACAGTACTTTATTCTTCTATTCACATTCTAACTCGTTAATTTATAAGTGTATATAATTATTTGTCTCCAATAATTTACTGTTTTGCCCATTGGTGCTTTAATTTTTTTAAGCAGTTTCTAACTGCGTATATATGGAAACACGATTTTAATGACTTAGATCCAATTTTTAAGCCTTATTAAAAATAACGCAAGTGCTTTATGCCGCGTGTCTTTTATAACCTTTGTGTCACATGTTTCAACAAATGTACATAAAAATGTTAAATTTGAATATTTGTACTAATTTTTAAAGTTATGAGACAGTCACTTAACGATAAACAATGTAAAAACGTACTCTTAAGTGATTTTCTTAATACTTTTTACATGCTCTGTGGATATTTTACCTTCCAGGTTCTGACCATGTCGTTTTTTATTACACATTTTAATGTTGTAACGTAATTAGTGTGACTGATCTTACCGTAATGATCTCTCATGTTTTGGTTTTTTCTCTTCTGTCAATTTACATTATAAATGTATATAGCACAAATAGTTTTCGATTTTCTTTTAATTGAAAATCTAAATTACTACTGCGATATATTAAATTTTGTTCAAAAACGACGTGGTACAAATGTGGAAGATAATTTTTTTAGTAAATTATGTTAATTTGAAAGTTTTTAAAATAACATTATCTGTATTTAAAATGTTATTTTCCCATTACAGTTCAGTAATAGCTGTGAAAAACAATCCGTTGCTCTGTGATAATGTTAAACAACAAAGAAAAACATTTGGCATGATATTCTGTCAAATTGATGATATACCTAATATTTTTGTCATGTTTGTTGTAAGTCCATCTTAATAAATGATGATCTGTTCCCTAACAAGATCTAACTCATGATTATACCACGTTTTAAACCGCTCTGTTATTTTTCAATTTTTAAATGTAAAATACGGAACAAAAATTTGATATCCTTAAATACTATCAACAAACAATAGTGCAGTGATAATGCCAATCAACTCAACCCGACGTGAGTAACAAAAATCCTTTATATAAGATATTACAATAGTAAATATAACCTATACAATTCGAATCAAGTTCAACTTACTGGTTTTATCAACTGGTTTTTTGGAACCGTTCGGAACTGATCCACACCGGTTCTTTGGCCGGTGACAGGACCGGACCTGCGGCAACGCGGGAAACAAAATAAAAATGACTTCAATTAACAACATGACTACTTCTACTTCAAATACACCAAAAAATACTTATTCCAATGTAGTAAATACGTTTAAACACCCAACAGAGGACCAAGCAGTAGTACTCTTCAGTATCGAAGGCATCAAAATCCACAATTACATTGTAGCAATTGGATCACTGGTTGGTCCACGTAACGTCTTGTTTGCATCTAGAATTCCAAATAACAGAATATGTATCTACCTCTCTACCAAAAACATAGTCGATATGCTTCTTCATTCCTACAAATATATTAATATAAATGAGTCAGAAATAGAGATAAGAAGATTAATCACACCAGCACAACGACTTGTAATTTCTAACGCATGTCCTTCAATTCCAAACAGTATAATTGAAGCAGAATTACAAAAATTAGGCATCACTGCAGTTTCCAAGATGACTTTCTTAAGAGTTGGTATGGCAGAAACCGAATATAGCCACGTCCTAAGTTTCAGACGGCAAGTATTTATTTCGCCCCTTGATAATACCTCCATTCCTGACTCCTTCAATGTATTCCACAATAAAACTTATCGTTTATTCCTCTCTATTGATGGACTAAACTGCTCCAAGTGCAAGACTATTGGACATAACGATACAGATTGTCCCATCATAACAACTGCTAACTCCTCAACCGTACCCTCAGAAAATTCTCCAAATACGACACCTTAAATAGATGATAGAGATCCTGAAACACAACAAAACATGGAAACGAACGCCAGCATAACTGAAACTATAGAAAATGCAAGTGAACCCTCCTTACCAAAAGAAACAATATCATCAAATCTAAATAATATTAACAATCCTGCTGAAACTGTAACTCTGCAACCTTCAGTTAATATTAATAAACAACTTACTCAAGTATCTACTCAAGTTAAAAGACAAATCCCATCCTCACCTGACATCGACCAAAATAACCCAGAAACGGACTCACAAATCTTTACTCCTCCTATCACACATAAACTAAAAAAACTTAAAAAACAAACTAAAACCTCTAACGACGACATTATTTGTTCTCTAGAATTGATAAAAGACAAAATTGAAAACCGATCACCCCCATTCATATTAAATTTTAATGAAATATGCGACTTTCTGGTTAATACCCTTCATGCTAAACATCCTGAAACTATCTCAAAGAACTACTCAAATGAACCTTCCGAATTAACCGATATCCTTAACTTTATTCATTGTTACTCTCACAACTCTAAATTAAAAAACAATATTACCAGATTAAAGAAAAAACTTAACCCCACTCACACATCTTCAACGGAAGAGACTGAAAAATCCGATGGATAAATCACTAATCCTTCAGTGGAACCCAAATGGGTATTTCGCTCACCTCGAATCACAAACTATTAATTCAAAAATATTCTCCACTAATACTGTGTATACAAGAAACTCACTTCAAAGAGAATTCTATAATAAACCTAAAAAAATTATACTCCTGAACCTGAACAAATTAAAAGATGTCATAGAAATTGTCAGCACCACCTTACCACTCCCACTCAAACGTTGTGAACAAGTGATACTTGTTCACAACGTGAACTCGACTACGATTAGGACATACTAAACCAACCCATATTCACTTAATAAATAAAGAAGCCATCCCTTTCTGCTACAACTGCAAGACACAAATCACTGTGAAACATATTCTGTTAGAATGCAAAACATACACCCAAGAAAGAAGAAAAAATAACCTCTCTACCAACATGAAGGATCTACTAAGCTGCCAGTTCAACCAAGTGCTGAAATATTTGAAAGACATTAATTTTTATAATATTTAATAGAATATATTTAAGTTATATATACATTTTAAGAAATTGAATACTTGTAATTTGTGTTTGTACCCCCTGCTAATAACTCTTAGTAGTTGATGCAGAGTCATTTTTGTTTAAATAAAAAAAAAATCTAACTCAGCAATTTTTTCTTTAACCGTTACCTGAACTCACCAATAACTGAACTGTTTGCACTGTGATTTTCTCTACTGTGCGAACGAGATTATGGGACTTGCTACAATTTTGGGAAAGGGCGACTCTGGCCATCAAGGAAAACAAGAAAAATGTGAGAGTATGTTATAATCTTTTTATGTTGCTTAAGTTTTTATGAATTCCGAAAAAATTTTATTTTTAATTTTACAGAAGTTTCAATATTGTTGATAATATTAAAGTGTATTTCACTATAATCTGATTCGAACAATGCCATAATTAAAACAGAATTTTTTATTTAAAATTTAAGGAGCAACCATAAAGTAAGATTGTATTGAACATATGAACCGTTAGATAATATCACGTATTTTAAATAAAGATTTAGCTTAAATGATGTTCGCCCGGGTTGTTTTTCAAAACTTATTCCTGTATCAAATGAAACAGTTTGACCTGAAAAAAAGGGAAAGAAAATGTTTATTATATACACTTTCAAATTGAACATAACCAGAGCGTCTGTATTCTTACAGTATTTCAAAGCCTTGTAGAGTACAGAAATATTTAAATACATATTCGCTATTTTTTGAAAAGTATTGTATTAATAGCTTAGAGTTAAGGAATTCCAATAGTGGTAAAATTAAACAGTTTAAAAGTTAATATTGGAACTACGTTTGTTTTAATACATAAGTTAATATTTTTTTAAATCTCGTTTTGTTTTCAGTTTAAGTTTATATTATAAATTAACAAGAATTATTTTTAACTGTTATACAGTACAACACAAAACATTTGTAAATACCTTTTAACCAAATATATCCAATTCTTATGTATTTGTTACTGAAACCTGGTATCAGTTTTTATGTATCACTCAGTTCTCCCACAATAGATCTATTATAATTTCAAATGCAGAAAATGGGATATATAAAAAATAAAAACATTTACATAAATATACTTTTATTTATTGTCCACATTGAAGCGATACTTCTTACTCCTGCCAACCTTTTCCCCAGGATCCTATTTAAACCAATAAAGTTGGTAAAAATAAGCCTTTCTCGGCACAACCGTATAGACAGGTTAGACAGTTGAAATGTGTAGTATGAGATATTACAAAAGACTTTCATCTAGGGATTCATAAATTTTTTAGTGGAACTATTTTTAAATAAACGATCAAAACGTCAAACTCCATATTAGAATACCCAATGCGTATAATATGGGGTAGAAAACCCTTTTTTAAATACTGTAATTTTCTTTTGTATTTTTTAAGCAGTCTTTTTATTAAACGCTTAAAAAGTGTACCCTATATTAGGCGACTTGCCTTTAATGGAGAAAGCGTTCCTAAAATATAAACCAGGAAAACTAATGAAATTAATTATACCAAGAATATAAGAGAAAAAGAACTGAAACTCATAATTGGTAAAGAAAATAGACTACTGAGAAAGTTTCATAAAAGTACTATTAGAGATGGATTTCTAGGGACAACAGAAACAAGTAGCGCGCTTGAACGAAAGAACTAGTGGAAGTAACACACATAAAAATGATTCGTGGATAAATAACCAACCTTTCTTACAAAAATATTTATAAAAGAAAATTGGGAATTGTTATCAAAAACGTCCAACTGACAAAAGACATCTCTCACAAATGTAAATCAAGGAATTGATAAATTAAAAAATAAGGGATTGTAATAAGCAGGAAAGTTGCACAGAAAGAACACTTTCTAAAAATCTTTCAAAACGTCCTTCCTTCCTTCACTCGATCGTTTCTAACCACAGTACAAGATTTAGTATTCGGATAACAGAAAAGCGAGGAGATCGTCTGGTTTTTCTGGTGTTTCCAACGCACCTTACTTTTCCTTCTTATTAATTTTACTAGTCTAACACGTAACGTACAGATGGCGCAGACAAGCAAAATTTTAAATAAATAGCAATTAATTTATAATATTATGCACTTCTATTTCAAAATATTAACTTCAAATTTTACATTATCCCAGATGTACAATAAATTGTACAACATTAACTTGTACATATGTGTGCATTCTTTCTCTTACAAATCAAATATGTTTATGGTCTACAATTTATTTTACGTTTTAGACCCATCTGAGTTAAGAAATAACTAAATAGCTTGTTTAAAAACAAGCTATTTATGTTGTAACTTAGTCAACAAAAAACTATAAGCATAGAAATAAAGATTATACATAATATTAAAAATTTTCCATTAAATTTTTTTGTTTTCTTTCAATTGATTACCTTCTAACATTTTCTTTTGGTCACATATTCTCCAAATATAAAATTGAAATGCAGTTCAATAAACAAGAATTGTCAGAACATAAACCATATTACATAAAGCAGAATAGTTAGAATAAAAACTCGAGACAAGTCACCAATTAGAATAATAACACAGGCCAACGATGAAAAAACTTTTTCACTAAAAATACCCTATTCTAATGTCTGTTGTCTGTTTAAATATAATCAAAAAAGTAGAGGTAATGGACTTAAATTGTGTTGGTAGCACTGCTGAAACATACTAAAAGATCAAAAAAGGTAGATTCCATTTGAACGTTAACAGCTGATGTTTGTTTACTGTCAATCTAACCTCACTTTCACGGTTTTTGTACACGTGCTCAACACAATGTCTAACCGCGGTTGTAAAAACTCTGTTGACAGTTTTTGTTATATTTGTGGTGAGTTTGTGATTAAAAAACACCAAATAAACATTACGGACTTTGTGAAAAAGGTTTATCGATCATACTTTGGAACTTTACTTGGCGATCAGGATAAATCTTGGGCGCCGCATAAGGTATGTTATGTATGTGTTGAAGATCTAAGAAAATGGTCAAAAAAGGAGAAAAAATCCTTCAAATTTGCAGTTCCTATGATATGGAGAGAGCAAAGAAATCATTCTGATGATTGTTACTTTTGTAGTGTTGATGTAACTGGTCACAACTCAAAAAATAAGAAGGTAATAAGCTACCCTAACCTTATGTCTGCCATCCGACCAGTGAAACACGGTCAAGATATGCCGGTCCCTGAACCTCCAGATGATTTGGATTCCATTCAAACTGAACCATCTTATGATGTAGAATCTGAGTTAGGTGAACAAGATGATGAAGAATTTCGATGTATTACAGAAAATGTAGAGCCTAAATTGTTTACTCAGATTGAACTTAATGACTTGGTTAGGGATCTAGGCTTAACTAAAGAAAAAGCTGAATTGCTTGGCTCTAGACTAAAAGAAAAGAACTTGTTGGGTGCTGGAACCAGCATTTATGTGTATAGAAAGAGAGAGCAACAATTTTCAAAATTTTTTGAACAATATGGTGATTTGGTGTACTGTACAGACATTCCAGGTCTGATGAATGAATTTGGTGTTGAGTACAAAAAGGAAGACTGGAGGCTGTTCATTGACTCATCCAAAAGAAGTTTAAAGGCTGTTTTATTACACAATGGAAACCAGTACGCATCTATACCTGTTGGTCATTCTGTACACATGAAAGAAAGCTATGAAAACCTAGAAATAGTGCTGAATAAAATAGGCTATTGTGATCATGGTTGGATGATATGTGGTGATTTAAAAGTAACATGTATGCTACTTGGTCAACAAGGTGGTTTTACCAAGTTTCCATGTTTCTTGTGTGAATGGGACAGTAGGGCTAGAGATCAACATTGGTGCAAAAAGAACTGGCCTGCTAGGGAATCTTTAAAACCAGGTGAAAAGAACATTCTTCGCAAAAACCTCGTAGATCCAAAAAAAAGTGCTCCTACCACCTCTTCACATAAAGTTAGGCCTCATGAAACAGTTTGTGAAGGCTTTGCCTAAAGATGGGCCATGTTTTATGTATCTCTGCCTAAAGTTTCCACACCTCTCAGAAGCTAAACTGAAAGAAGGCGTCTTTGTCGGACCAGACATTAGAAAAATGATGTTAGACCTTAACTTTGAATCGACAATGACCTCAAATGAGAAAGAAGCATGGGTGTCATTCAAGCAAGTGGTTACCAAGTTCTTGGGGAATAAAAAAGATCCAGAATATGTTGCTATTGTTGCTAACATGTTAAAGAACTTTAAAAAGTTAGGATGTTTGATGAGCCTGAAAGTTCACTTCCTGAACAGTCATCTTGATTACTTCCCGGAAAACTTGGGCGATGTAAGTGAGGAGCAAGGAGAGCGTTTTCACCAGGACATTAAACTGATGGAAAAACGCTATCAGGGCCGCTGGAACACTAACATGATGGGGGACTACTGTTGGTCACTTCACAGAGAAGTTCAGCAGGCGACTCATCGTAGAAAAAGCTACACAAGAAGTTTCAAAGAAAAGAGGGAAAGAAAATACAAACCAATCCCAGATGACTAATGGAACCTGTATTATATCATATGTATAACTGTTTCAAGTAACCTATTGTAATAATATATTCATGATTATGATGTAACATAGTGTTTCATTAATTTCACCATATACCGTATTTATACTACATAAGAAACTACATAAAAATGTATACTACATAAAAACCCAAATTGCAGAAAAACTATGGGCGATAAAAAAAAACTAAGGCCAGATTTGGATTCAGCACATAAAAATCAATAAAAATCAGCTATTAAAGTAAAAAAAGTTTTCACAAAAAAATTTTTCGTCGGCCTGTGTAATTAGTAGTTACTCGCCTAAAATAATATTGATTAATTATGTGATGTAATAAGCAGAAAGGTGTATTTATTGTACATAAAATAACCTCTATGTTGTTAAAACATAGAAATTTTAAACCTCACCATATCATATCGTCCATTAAAAACAGTCAGTCTAGTCGTCAATCATAGTTTCAAACAACAGATTTCGAACTCGATTCAAAATTTAGTATTCGGATAACAGAAATGCGAGGAGATTGTCTGTTTCTCTGTCGTTTACAAAGAGCTTAAACAAGGAAAGAGAGTTCTCTTTCCAAAGACCATTACCCTTGGCGACCTGTTACAGTTTCCTTCTTTAATAATTTTACGAATCGAACTTTTAACGTATAGATGGCGCAAATAATGAAGTTAAATCTTACATAAATTAATAAAACACATAATTATAACAGTATTTTAATAATATGCACTTCTATTCCAATATTAACTAAATAACTTGGTTTAAAACATGCTATTTATGTTGTAATTTACAGACCAGAGAACTAAATTTTTTCGTGACATTTTCGTTCTCAAACGACTATAGCATACTATAGGTTGCAGCACTTGTTTTGAAAGATGGCGGGCGAAATATGGATATCGTTTGTTGACATTCTAAATTTGATAAGGTTTGTCACCACAATATTACTCTGTTTTTCACTTGGTGGCAACCCCACCAAATAAAAGTGAAAATTGAAATGATTGATAATACCATTAAAAATGTTGTTTATTATGGAAAAATTAAGCACCACAGACATCAAGCAACAGTGGGTTAATTAAAAAAAAAAAAAAACAAAGTATGGTGCCAATTAACCAGTTTTGTCACATGAAAAAAACACTACAAGAAAATTAGATATTATGCATCTAGTAAAACCAGCAGATACTGAGATATTGAAGATATTAATCTACGGAGCATAGTCTGACTTTGAAAAGTGTGGTTCCTATGCATCAAAACACAAAGTTCTATGAGGAAGAAATGCTCTCATAGTATTATTGGCAACAATAAAGTTCTACCAGTCTTTGCTGATACATGGGCTACTAACATTGTACTATAATATGATTTAGCTATATTTTATACAAATAATGTTGAAGTAGTAGAAATGTGTTTAGCTACCCTAAACCAAACTGGCAGAGAACGGTGGAAAAAAACCCAAATTAGCCCCTTAAAGTCAACCATTAAAGGAAGTACTGCAACATTAAATGGGAAAAAGTATGAATCAGTTGCTTTAAAAATCTATGAAAAAATAAGTCAAGTTGAACATTTGGGAATTATTATCTCATATGATGTACCATGGCTGGCAGTAAATGCTGATGGAATTGTTTAGGGAAAATTTTGTGTAGAACTTAAGTGCCCACTGACAGGCAAAACAAAATCTGTGCAATCAATTTTACATGACCTTAAATATTTATGCATAATTGAGGAAAATAATATTACTTTAAAGAAAAATCATATGTATTATGGACAAGTATAATTGCAAATGTTACTTACTGGACTACAAATATGTCATTTTGTAGTGTTTTGTCCATTCGATAAGTCCACACTTATTATCAAAGTACCATTTGATGTAGAATTTATACAAAACATGTTGAAAGTTTTGGTATGCATATATTTTTACAATGATTACCAGATTTATTCCATTTATATAAATAAAAAACTTCTTTTAAAATATTGTTTTATTTCTTATAGGTAATTTTACTTGGAAAAAATATGTACATCTGACTACACTCACATCTGTTAATATTTAGATATATACAAATAGAATTAATATTTATCATTACTAAGTATTGGTGCAGAAAGGTTAACAATGCCTGAAATAATATTTATAACAGAGTCCATATACGGAACTAGGAATAAACTAACTCTTGCTTTAAGAATTTTAGCCCTTGTATAGTTCTTTCGTTTACTCTTGCTGAAGATCTACCATTATAGCATCCTTATTTTGTGTCAATTTGTCCAATGATCTCGATTGACTAAAAATTTCTTTGTCTGTGATTCCGCCACCATAAACAGGACTTACTGTAATTAAACCAGATGCTCTTTGTAGTGGGAATTAGTCATTACACAACACTTGTTGAATGCTTTTTTGTAAAAGTAATTCTTGTTTTAGGAAATTTCTTAAAACTAACAAGTATCCTATTTTGAATCTCTTCTTTTCCTGGCCAGGGGATTGCAGATTTTAATACTTCAGAAAGATCTTGCACCGTTATCTGAAAATAATTTCTACGTGTTTGCCGAGACACTAAATATAACATAAAGGCAAAGAAAAGTGAGGTCAGTTTTTAACTTAGCAAACACTACAACAATATGTTGTTTTAGCTGGAGCAATAATGGTTTCGAATTTTTATTTTCTAACAAACTAGCAGCTTCACCAACTTTTTCCAGCAAATTTAGAGTGGGTATTCCAGTGAATGCATTTAAATCGCGATTTGTTTGTATAAAATCATACAAATTAACTTTTTTGCCTTCACTTTACACAGATGGGGTCACTTGGATAGTCTTCTCTTCTGTGCTGATAGGTAGATTCTCAGATGGAATGGAACCTTTTTTTAAAAAATTTTTACCGGTCCTCACATCTAAAAAATAAGTAAAACCTTATTTCAATGATTAAGAAACAACCAGGCTGAGACAATATTACCTAACTAAATTTCCTATCAAATATGATTTACCTGGAAAAAAGTAATCTGTTATCTTAAAGTGTAGGCTGCATACATTCATGAATTTTGACACAGGTTTCGTAATACGAAGAGATACTTGCCAGTTTTTTTCGTAATTGCTCGTTTTTTTGGAAAGTAGTGGAGATGTATATCTTTTGTAAATCAAGTAGAACATTGTGGCACTGAAGAATATCTATTACTTTTCTTCTTATCACTCATTCTTTTTAAAATTTGATGAAATTTATACCAGTTTTAAACTAATTTATTCAAATTTTTGACATTTATCAATATTTTATCTATTTTGACAGCACGGTTGTTTGAGAACGCGAATAGGTATCTAAGAACTGGTTTTGATAAATTTAATGATAACAATATATAATAAAGAAAATATGCAAAAAATTGAATGTCATTTTTTACTTATAAACAATATATAAATAATTTAAGATCGCTATTTGATTTTATATACGAAAGGTGAAGATCAGTAAATTATATGTAAAAGTGACACCATTTTACTAAAACAGCATAGAAAATCCTTTAAAATGAGCTGAATTGACAACTACATATTGTAAATGCTGATATGAAAAGAGGCAAACAAGAATTTTTCCGTCAACAAACTCTCACAACATTCCTAGCAGGGATACGAGAACCAATGGGTTCCGTTATTAGAGCAATGAGACCAGGAAGTTTAGCAACACAATATGTGCAAGAAGAAAACAATGTACGATATCTTCAAAAAATAAAAAAAAATCAGATAACTCAATCCACATCAGGAAAAAACGAAAATTATCAAGAACGTTGACCAGTTGACCATAAAGACCAACTCGCCAAGTATCCACCCAAAAACGATTCTATCAACAGCCAAATTTTGCACCTCCGCAATAGCAGCAACCGGTTGGGCAAATCTACCCACAGAACCAGTTCCAACAGCCAAACTTCAACAAATTTATACAAAATTCAAACCGTCCAACATTCAGGTCCCAGAACCAGTCAAATATGTATGGGCATCACAGCAGCCTAGACTGACACCTATGAGTGGAATATCAGGTACCACAAACAAGGGCCGCCAAAATTTCACCCCGAACACAGCCAAAGTTTACCGTCGAAGAATTGCACAATATACAACGCCAAGCAGATAGGGAAGAAGATATTGCGAACTACCAGTACTATGAACCAGATTATGAAAATTTACAAGATGCCCACGACAATCAACAACCAGAACGTAATAGAACTCCATTCATTTTCAGATAAGGAGTTCTCTATATCGAAATTTCTAAGCCTCCTTTACGAATTCTTATTGATACAGGATCCACAAAATCTTTTCTTAATCCAGAAATAGCTTCTTATTTTCCGAATTACATAAAACATGAACCTTTCGTAGCTACATCGATTTTTCAAAATTATTCAC
Organism: Diabrotica undecimpunctata; assembly: GCF_040954645.1. Lineage (NCBI taxonomy): Eukaryota > Metazoa > Arthropoda > Insecta > Coleoptera > Chrysomelidae > Diabrotica > Diabrotica undecimpunctata. Next base: position 73,415,504 of record NC_092812.1, read on the forward strand.
AAAAATATTGTGCTGAAATTCCTTCATTTTCAGAATTTAATTCTGGCAAGCTGATGAAATTTTATCTGTTTAAATTTCAACTTTTGATGGCCTTATTGGCCTCGACAATCTAAAACTCTTTGAAACCCAATTAAACTTTCCTAAATCGCTTCTAGTTTCAAACAACCAAAGATGAAGAGCCAGTATATACGAAATCATACCGGTACCCATATATACATAAGGAAGAAGTAAAAAAACAAATATCTTCAATGTTGGATCAAGGCATCATTAGACCAAGCCAATCACCATGGTTGTCACCCATATGGATCGTGCCAAAAAAAAACCAGATTCGTTCGGTAAAATAAAGTGGGGAATAAAGGTATATATAAAGGAGAATAAATACTGACGATGTTAGTATTTTACCACCCTTGACTTAGCGAGTGGATTTCATCAAATTGAAATGGTTGAAGAAGACATTCCCAAAACAGTATTTAATATGGAAAATGAACACTACGAATATGTAAGAATGCCATTTGGCTCTCCAAAAGGAGTCCAAGGAGAGATCTGTCTCGTCTATATGGACGACGAAATCGTGTATTCAACATCACTACAAGAACACATGCAACGCACATACTTTGAGTGTTTGTGCTTTAAAAAAAAGTGTTTTCCAAAAAAACTTCATAATTTACGCTAGATAACAAAGGTTTACAAACGCTAGGTGACAAAGGAATAATGAGCGCATGTATTAAAATTCAAATTTACTATAACAAAAAATATAAACTAGAGTACAGTAAAATAAAAGTATGGTACATAGATACGTACAGACAAAATAATCAATAATTTAAAAATATATAATCATGCATACAATACATATAATAGTAGATAATATATTCAACAGGTTTGTTTTACTTCTTTTATACTGGTTTTTGAATTCTATAATTTAGGACTGAATACATACTTCTATAATTTATATAACAAAACGAAGTGAATTGTAATAATAAATTCAGTTTAATATAAACGGATATATTATTATACAAATTTACTATGACTACAAAAATATTCAATTTATAAATAATACATAACTCATTTAGCCAGGTTTCATTTATTTCTTTTAATTTTAGATTTGGCTTCCTTAACTTTGGAAACAAAACGAAGTGAACTGATGCTCTCGGCATATGTTTTTTCAAATGGAGAAATATTGACAATCATTAGCGTTTTTGAATTTCCTCCAAACGAGGATTTATATAAATGAGTTACCTTGGAATTTCTATATGGCACATGTTTATTGTGTAATATTAACATTAAAGTTTGCAAAATGGATAAACTCTTATTTAGAGTTTTGGTAAGACTCTTAATTTGTCTTTCCCATTACGATCCGGCTAAGTCTACATGGTTCACAGAACCAGTCCGAGATAAATTGGTTTGTTCATTTTTCTTCAATAAAGTCCCCAAAAAGGAACTTTCAATTTAATACTGTCGTTTCTCGTCTCTCATTATAAAAAAATCTTAATTGTGGTTTGTATCAGGATCCAACAGGTCCAGTACATTTTCATTAGGAGTCGTTCAAGTATTACGTAACGCAATTTGGGAGAGTTAGTGTAGTACAATTTACGGTGTTTTTTTTTAAGTTGGCAATCCTTTTCGTTTAGGTTTTACGGGAAACCCTCGATTGTAGTGTACAATATTGTTATTTTGTATGTTTTACTAGGAATCCTTCGACTATTTTGTACGTCCTTTTTATTTTTTTTCCTTGTAAGTAATACACAGAAACAAATTGCTGTAGTTTGTGCTGTTAAAGTCAATCCATACTGTAATTTCATCAAAAGTTGAAAAAAACACGAAAATTGACAAATACGATGTTTCGACGGAATATAGAAAGTTTGCAAATCTGGTATTATATAGCACTCACGTCCTAGAATCGTTATATTTCTGAAACAAATTCTGAGCAAGTTCGTGGTACCTAGTCAGTTAGATAAAGGATCATGCAAGTTTTTACCACTTATTGTGAGGTTGTCCGTTGATCTATCGCCTCCACTGGAAGGGTTTAAATTAGATGCCTTATAATTTCTTGTGGGCGTCAGTACAATGGGATCTCAAGAACAGAATATGTACAACCAGTAGTATCTATTTTATATCCCACAAAGGTGCGCATATGTTAAGTCATTAAAGAAACATGTATGACGGATAGATGATCAGAAATGGAAGAATTAGAAAAGAACCATGGCATGTTCAATATGCACAAGAAAGTTCGTGAAGTTGCTGGTCTGTATAATAAGGAAAACACTAATACTTCAATAGATAATGCAGGAAGTTATCACTGATGAACAAGAAATACTTAAAACATGGAGTAACTATATAACTGAATTATTCCAAGATAACAGGCCAAATATAAAGAGAAATGCAAATCAAGAAGGAATTCAAATTTTAAAATCTGAATTCTTTTAACGTGTACTTCTTGAATAGTTAAGCTTTTTAACGATGTACACGCTACTGGTGATATCTACGGAATAACTGTAATCTGTTACGCAGACGACGTAATATTATGCGACGATTACGACAATAGCCCAAGATGAAGATAGCCTGCACAGACTGGTCCACAGATTTAACATACGAGCAAAATAATTTAATCTGACAATCTCATCTCAGAAAACTAAAACAATAGTAATCAGCAAAGAACCAACCAGATGTAAAATAGAAATTGATGGCATCAGTATTGAACAAGTAATAGAAATAAAATACCTTGGAATTACACTGTCCAGCTATAGAAACCTGGAGAACGAAGTGAGAGATTAAGTACAAAAAGCAAATAGACTGGCAGAATGTCTTAATAACACTATATGGCGAAACAGACATATTAACACTGAGATGAAGTCAAGAATTTATAAAGCCAGTGTAAGACCAATAATGACATATGCCTCAAAAACAATACCCGATACAGCCACAACACCAAGACCTATATGAAACCCAATTTGGATGTAGGAATAGGCTGGGTAGGAATATGATAGAGATCTTGTATCATAGAACACTTATACAGGGAGCACGAGTTGATGTGAGATTAACCAAAGAATGCTACATTCAACGAGGCGTCGGACAAAAACACATTTATCTCCGTTGTTATTAAATACACTCGGATAGAATTTTCAAACAGGCTTTGCAATATAACCTTGGAATGAAAATCAATGATGAACTGATCAGTCATTTTAGATGATCTGATAACACTGTTATGTGATAGCGTCCAGGGCTTTTAAGAGTTGTTACATTGCGTGATCACAACAAGAACAGAAATGGGTCTAAAAATGAATGTAGAAAACATGATATTCAGTCGCTAATATGACGACACTGCTGCCCTATAGATAGGTCAACAAAACATTGGAAGAGTTACTCACTTTAAACAGCTGAGATGCTACTTATACAGACCAACTAGACCCAAGTAAAGGAATCAAGTGCAGAATTGAAGAAGCTCGCAACACAAATGAAATATTTTTTTTGCGACCACAGCCTAAACTTCAAATTACGTCAAAGAACGATCAAACGCTATATTTGGTGAGATCTGAAACTGATACGATCAATTGCCTAGAGGCGTTTGAGATGGCATAGAAGAGTTCTCCGAATACTCTGGATAGGATTGCAGACCAACGAAGTTGTGTTAAATAGAGCTAGTGAAGCTCATGAGTTATTAAAAACTATTAAAATGAGAAAGATTTCATACCTATGGAATGTTCTTAAACTAAGTGTCAACTTGTTCAACTTGTCGTTGAGATTGTGCTTTTCACAAGTAGACATGCTTATTTCTGTACTCGAGATCTAATCTCCAGTCTTCTGTTTATGCCAGAAGAGCTGAGACTATTCTCAGGCTGGTGTTTAATGAAAAAGTAAATGAGTGGACGACATTGGATCGATGATGAAATTTTGCAATTAATATCTCTTTACGAAGAAAAAGAATTCTTGTGGAATGTTAACCACAAGCTATACAGAAATAGTGCAAAAAAATTAGTATGTGTGAGTTTGCCACAAAATTTAATAATTGTGATGCAAACGAAATAAAAAGGAAGTTACACAATTTAAAGAATCAGATATCTACTTTATTATATTTATTATTATTATCAAATAATAATTATATCATTTTAATAATTATTATATTATTGTTCTAAAGTTATTTTCTTGTGTCATCTAATGCAATCACAATTTTTATTGGGACTGTATGTTGACTATCAAGCCAAAACGCATTTGTCTTGGTCTCGAGACTAAAGTCACCAGCGAGTCTCCCATGTCCATCTCGAGATCACCGCAAGTGATCTCAAATAAAGGTGAAATCTAAGGCGGCAAAGAAAACAAACATTCGCGATTCGATAAGAACAAGCACTACCGAATAACTATTCTGATTAGCCGAAACCCGTGAACAATTCGTCAATGTAATTGCCAATGTTAGAGGAACCTAATAGGGCACCGAAAGAAGAAGATACCTATCTCGTGATTGTATTTATAATTTTTGTTAAGACTATCATTTTATTTTGAATAAAATGTTTTATTTCCGTTTCTAATTGTATTGCCAAATGTGGTAATAGATAAGTATGTTATTTTATGAGTTTATTATTAAAAAAAGTTAAAACAGTTAAAATAGAAAAGTGCATGGGAGTAGAAAATGACATATTTTTCAAGAGAATCGATGGAAAGGAACTATATTTGGTAACACAGACATTGGCAGAGAGGATCATAAAGAAATTACACGAGGACAATGGACATCTTGGTAGCAGGAAGGTTTGGCTGGTTTTTCGAGAAAACTATATCTGCCAAAAAGATTACCGGATTGCCAAAGAAGTTACCCAAAAATGTGAAATATGTCAAAAACATAAAAGCAGAAATTTCAGAAATGAAAATATTGCAAAGAATATTGTATCCCGTCAAAAATTGCATATTGTAGCGATAGATATGTTAAGTGATCTGATTATGACCACGCAAAGAAATAAACATATTTTGGTGATAGTCGATATATTTTCCAAATATGCAAAATTATACAGTTGCCGTACGACAAAAAGGGAAGAAATAATGAGAAAGATTGACAATTTCATAGCCACCATAGGAACACCAAGAAGAATTCTCTTAGACAATGCGACTTATTTGCGGAGTGATCGTTTCAAGGGACAGCTTCAAGACAGGGGAATAAGGACAAATTTTGTCAGTATCAAACATCCTCAAAGTAATCCGTCAGAGCGTTTTATACAGGAGACTACGAAATTCCTTCGCATTGCTACAGATGGACAACATCGACGTACGGATAGGTAACAAACTCTCAGAATCTTTCGAAATAAGCAATGGCCTGAAACAAGGAGATGCGCTGTCACCTCTCCTCTTTAATATCATCCTGGAGAAAGTAGTAAGAGCAGCACACCTTAAAACAGAATTACTGACAGTAAATGGACCAAAATTACTACTAGCATACGCAGATGACATTGACATTGTGGGAAACACTGTCACCAATGTGAAGGAGACTTTTAATAAATTGGAGGTAGAGGCAAAGAAAACTGGTTTAAGGGTAAACGAAGAGAAAACCAAATACATGTGCATCAACGGACAAAAGGGACGAGATAGAATAGGACAAAATGTGACAATAGACCCATATAACTTTGAGAGAGTGGAGAGTTTTAAATATCTCGGAGCAACACTCACTGCAGATAACGATATCGCGGAAGAGATTAAAGGAAGAATTCAGGCAGCAAACAGATGTATGTACAGCCTCCACAATACTATTAAATCTAAAAGCCTAACACCAACATCAAAGATTAGAATATATAAAACGGTGATTAGACCGGTGCTCATGTATGGGTGTGAGACGTGGACCCTGACCAAAGAAACTGAAAGAAAACTTAGATGTTTTGAGAGGAAAATCCTCACAAGAATCTTTGGGCCTTATCACGACATTAATAGCAACCAATACCGAATGAAAACAAATGCCGAGGTCAAGCAGATGTATAGAGCGAGCAATATAGTCCAAGAGATTAAATCCCAACATCTTAGATGGGCTGGCCATGTCCATAGACTCCCTAATAACCGCCTTGCCAAATTAATATGGGAGGAAGCCCCCACAGGAAGAAGACCCTTAGGACGCCCACGAATGCGATGGAGAGACAATATATGGTCAGATCTAAGAACAATGGGGCTGCTCACCGACCCAACTTTTATGGACGACCGTTCAAGATGGAAGCAAGTTGTGCAGTCAGCCAAAACCCACCCCGGGTTGTAGTGCTACGAGAGGAAGTGCATGGGAGCAATAAGGGATGAAATTGTAAGATTGCCAAAAATGTAGGAATGTTGCGAAGTGGTAAAGTAAGGAAAATGTAAAAATTGTAAGATTAGCTATAAAAGTTTATTAGCCCGAATTAGAAATACTTTTTTATTTATTATTATAAAAATAATCGCAAATGCGATGAAAACAAAAACAAAGTTATTTTACTGACTTTCCGATACTTTTCGCAACAAAATTGTTACTTTTAGGTAAAAATAGTCACTTGGTTCAGTAACGTTTAGGTAGGGGGAACGGGGTACTGAAAAATCTTACGGTGCATTACACGGGGGGAAGGTAAGTCAAAAATCTTAAAAAATTGCGTTACGTAATACTTGAACGGCCCTTTATACGTCTCTGAAATCCTTAAATTCCACCCCAAGGGATTTAATGAATATCAAGGAGTGTGGTGTAGTGCTATCATTGTGTTATATGATTATGGACACTAGTTTGGAATTATTTATCTCCGACGTTTCGATGAAATTTAGAATAAAACACTTTACAAAGACTTTTAAAGTCTCCGCAGTCACAGCCGAAACTTCAAAGAGAAATAATTCCACATCACGGTCTATACATATGGAAAACAATGTATTATTATAATAAATATGTTAATTTAGAGTTTCTAAGTATCATATGCCTATCCATCAATTCAGTTCAATATAAACAAACATATTATTACACAAATTTACTATAATTACAAAAAATTCCAGTTGACACATACTCAATCAATAATTATAAACCATTCAGTCAAGTTTCATTTATTTTTCTTAATTTTGGTTTTGACTTCCTTAACTTTTGAAGCAAAACGAAGTGAATTTATGCTTTCACCATACGTTTCCTCAAATGGGGAAATATTGACGATCATTAACGTTTTTGAATTGCCTCCCAACGATGATTGTAATAAATATGTAAGTTTAGAATTTCTATATGGCACATGTTTATCTTTATTGTGTAATGACAACATTACAGTTTGCAAAGTAGATAAACTTTTATTTATATTTTTGGTTTCGGTAAGACGAGCTCCTTGATTTGTCTTTGCCGATTCCGACCCGGCTAAATCTACTAGGTTCACAGAACCAGTCCAAGATACATTGGTTTCTTCATTTTTCCCGTTGATAGTGATTTTCGTAACAGCGTGTGAACGTGAGCTGTGCTGGTTAACGTCTGTGGCAGCTACCGCTCTATTTTTTTGAGCCTTCTTCATGTATTTTTCAAAATCCCTAAATGAGCAAATCTTCTGAACTTTTAAATTTGAAACTGTTATCCCTCGTCCGTCATTGTATAAAATTTCTAAGTTCTGGTTTGTATCAGAATCCAACAGGTCCCTTACATTTTCATTATATATTTCTAAAAAGCTGGCAGTAACCTCATACTGCCATTTACAATTTTTCAAGTCTTTAATCGTGTCGAAAATTAAATTAATAGTTCTGGGAATCATTCCTGAAATACAAAAAATTAATTTAAAATATCATCACAGTCAAATTGCTCGATGAGCTGGTAACATAAAAACTATACATATAAAACATATCGTGTTGAACAAACAATAAAAACTTGATTACCCTTCACACAACACGATGTCTAGACATGCTTCATTGATTTTGAAAAGGCTTTCGATAAGGCCAACAAGACAAATGAATCATTCTAAAAACAAAGAACATTGATACCCCTGACTTTAGTAAAATAACAAATTTTGGTGGAGGCCTGACAACAAAACAAGGTAAAGTAATATATAGAAGACTCCCTCATGCTCCAGAATCCATCACGTCTTGGAAAAGGATGGTACAACGACTCAAGTCGGTTTCCTGAAAAAGGAAGACGAAACTTATACAGAAATGCTTGAGGAAAAAAACTTATACAGAAATGCTCGAGAAAAACTTATTAATGCCCATCAAGGCACATTTTCCCAGCTCATCTACCAACATTAACCCTTCGGCAGAGCCGGTTAATTCAAGAAAGCCTTCTGCGGCGGACTGGTAGCTGACTACCAAAATTACGAGGCCTAAAAGAATTAGATGGACTAAACACATTTCAACCATATAAGTCCCCCATAATGGATGGACTATAGATCCAGTCCTTCTGCAGCGGGGATACGATGTTATAATACCGCATGTAAGGAAAATCTTATGGACTAAATGTCGAAGTCATACAAACCAATAAGCCTATCTTCTCTCCTAGCAAAAACGCTAATAAACAGATATAGGCTACTGATTATTTTAAAAAAATATGGCTAAAAGGAACTACAACGTTAAAGGGGTTTTATTATTTCATATGGTCAAGGGACCCTAAAATATGAAAAACCGCGGAGTGCTAACATTTAGAGGCTACCTCAATGCTACATTTATTAAAAAGAAAAATCAATACCTTTAAAATGGTCTATCGTAAAAGGGTCTTTTTTTTTGGGAGGAGGAAATTTTCAAAAGACCCAAGGAGCTGGTGTGCTGCCCTCTACCCTGGTGTGTGGGATTCAGTCCGCTTTCCCAATTCAGACACCCGTAATGCCGAGCGAATTAATCGTGAGAACGCAAGTGCCTACCCACTAAAACCCCCTCGTTCCAGCCGCGGGCACCCGGTACGTATTTTTAGAAAATGCTACTTCGGTTGCCCCGCTGCTGTCCCTATCTCTACTCCATATCGGGGAAACCGGCTGTGAGGAGTAGTCATTCTTTTAATTTGTTCCATAAGTAAAACATTGAGTACTGTGTACGATAAAAAGTATGGAAAAAATTAATATTAAATGAAACATAAGTGTAAATAGCTAGGATAAAAACAGATAAGATGAACATATATGTTTTCGTGAAGCAGTGTAAAGATAAAAGTGTATAGATACAGGATGTATAAGTAAAATAAGGGATAAAATATCCTTGATAATGTCTTCTGTCACTCTCATCTCCCATCTTGTCTCGCTCTCTCGCGCGTTTCCTTTTCTTTTATTATCTCTGTTATTAGGTCTACTATCACGTTAAAGTTATCTTTGCTCTGCATGGCTATATTCATTATAGTCTCTGGTGTTGTCTCTCCTAGTTTTGCTCTCATATCTTGTTGTTTATATTGGAAAACGTTGCAATGGAATACGCAATGTTCTGCGTCGTCGCACACTCCGCATTCTATACATAAGCCATCTTCAGTTTTCCTTATGCGATATGTGTAGGACCTGAAAGAGCCGTGTCCGGTCAGGAATTGAGTAAAAAAGTAATTTGTTCTTTTAAACCTACATTGATACCACTGTTTCACGTCTGGAATTAGTTTCTTCATCCACTGTGCTTTTTCTGTCTGTGTCTCCCATTCTTGTTGCCATTCGTTTAGCATTTGTTCTCTTACCTCGGCTTTGACCCCTATTAGGTGGCCGTTTACACTGTCGTAAATGATCTTACGTTCCTTCGCTAGGAGGTGGATGGGGGGCGTACCCGCAATCACCTGTAGGGCTATCGTTGATGTAGTCCGGTACGCACTTACTACTTTCAAGAGGGGTTTTCTTTGAGCTCTTGTTATTAATTCCTTATATTTTTTGAAACTCAACACGTCAAGCCATACAGGTGCCCCATATAAGAGGGTGGATTGTACTACCTGGAGATACATTTTTCTTTTATAGGTACTTGGTCCACCTATATTTGGCATGATCTTTGTCATAGCAGCGATTCTCTGTTCAGCCTTCTGAACTACATTTATAAGGTGTTTCGTGTATCTCAAACCCGAATCAAGGTGTATGCTCAGATATTTAGCACAGTTTCTCGGTTCTATAATACTACCATTTAAATCAAAACTCAAAGTTGGTCTCTGTCTTGGTCCCTTTAGTACTACTATATCTGTTTTGCTACTTGCCAACTCTAGGTCATTCTCTATCATCCACCTGTTGACTTTTCTGTAACAACTTGTCACTTTATCTTCAATATCCCCATTTAAGTTAGCTTCTATTAGGATTGCAAGGTCGTCTGCATATGCTATGGCGTAGGTGTCCTGACCATAGTCTATTTCTAATACCCCGTTGTACAGTACATTCCATAGGGTAGACATGACAGACCCTTGCGGTACTCCTGATGAGAGATTCATGTCTGCATTATGTGCTATGTTTAAGTATCTATTTGTCAGGTATTTATTTATAATATTTATAATGTATTCTGACACTCTTGCTTCTTCGAGCTTCGTTAGTATGTGATGCCAATTTGCAGAGTTGAAGGCGTTCTTCACGTCGATAGTAAAAGGGTCTAGGACTAATTCTAAACAAGATACAGTTAATTAAAGTTTTCTACTATTAACGATTTTTGCTAAGTTTTACAGCTATTTTTAAATTGCTCATCACATTTTTTTCAACATTTTTAAGGTAAGTTTTTCTTTCTATTAAATGTACCATTGTATATAACTAAAACTGGATACAAAAAATTTATACAACAATGTTTACAAAAAAATAGGTAAAATGATCCAAAAATGCGGTATCTAGAGTTCTGAGAGGAAAAACCAAAAGCATCAGTCTATATTAAAGAGCCCCTTTCAAGGCTGTGGAAGCTCATTAATACAATAGGGCTGGATTATAAACTTTAAGTGACAAAGGTAAGCACAAAAAAGGTAAATCTGTAAAAGTTGAAGTGTGTGTCAGGCCGAGAGAGGCCCTAGTTGTAATCTGTAATGCCTATACTTAAATAGTTTTGTAGATATTTTAAATTTTATTGGAAAACAGGGTATTTTATGAATTAAATTTGTTATTTGTAGTTAATCTACTACAAATATCTTAAAGTAACACACAACAAAATTAAATAAAGAAATTGTTACTTTCATTGTAGAAGGTTCATTCAACAAATTCGAAACCAACATTGACCTTACTTGATGATAGTGATATAAAATTACTAGCTTACCCGTGTGCACGGGGTTCTCGGAGCCTTGCATAGTATAAGTTTTGCCAGATCCGGTTTGCCCATATGCGAAAACACACACATTGTACCCATCAATGGCAGATTGAACTAGTTGAGATAATTCTACAAAAAATTCTTCCTGTGTCGCACTTTCCTGAAAAACTTGATCAAAAGTAAATTCCAATTTGGGATCAGTTGATTTCGGCGTTGTATTAGGAGGCTGCGTAGGTCGAATTTCTATTGTACTTTCATTTACATAATTTATCCAACATTTTGATTTTTCATTTTCAACATCATTAATCGGAGGTCTAACTCTACAGAAGACTCTAATATTACCTAAAAATTAACTCGTGAGTAAAATATAGCATAGTATTAAACAAATATAAACAATTATATTAAAATGCTAGGTTTAATTCATTATTGGACACTGCGATTTTGTTACTTTGAAGTATGTACACTAAAGATTGTCACTTGAATTTGTTTCTCATGCTGAAATTATGCTGTCTTACTCTGTATCCAATTTACTACACTAAAGATTGTCACTTGAATTTGTTTCTCATGCCGAAATTATGCTGTCTTACTCTGTATCCAATTTACATTCAAAAGTTAGAAATATGTGCTTGTTTGAGGATTACTGATCTAATATTTTTATTTCAAATTGTGTCTTGTCCATATATGTACTTGAAAATTGTGTTACTACTGCCATCAATACATCTTTAGCCAGATAAACATGAAATATTTGTGTACCCCTTCATTTGTGTACAATAATTTCAAGGTCTAGCTCATTCCTTCTGTACAAAGATTGTTCAGTTTATCTTTGTCAATGCAAGATATGGTTGACTGTTTCAGGTTTTCTACTACAGAGTCTGCAGCTCAAGTCTCCATGGAAAAATTCTGTTGTATGTAGGTATCCCTTGACTGGCGCATGTACAGTAAGGAAGCCTATTATGACTTAACCTTATTAGCACATGGCTGTCCAATATATATTTTGTCTTGTGTTTGACCAGGTATATTTTTTAAGAGTTATGTTGCCTTCGGATTCAGGTTTTTTTCTGATCATGGACGATGCTTTTTGGCACTCCCATGGGCGGCTCTGGGCCGAAGTAGCTGATGTTTTCCTGGCAAGTGCATGAGCTCTTCCATGGACATAAATATATTTTTCGGTGACCTGGAACTCATACTATATCAGTGTGACACTGTTATGTTCTGCCAGTCTGTCGAGATTCTGTCGGCATTCTCACACTAGCTTACAGTCCACCTTAGAGCCTATAGTGCCTCCATGGCTACTTGGCTATCTGTGCATATATTGATTTGCTTCAGTTCGAAAGCCCTCATGTTAATTTCCCTTGCACACTGGAAAAATCTCTGCCTGGGATATCTCTACCACACTGTAAAAATACAGAGGCATATTCTTCTAGTGGAATATATATAACAGCTCTTCAGGCCTGGATACCCATGGCTTCTATTTTCTTCACTATTTTTTCTTCCTCCCAGTCCGGTATTCTTAGTCTTCTTACATGTTTTAACCTCTGCCCCATTTCTCGTGAGCTGACTTCCACTTGAAAAGGTACTTTACACCTATATCTGGGTATCCTATGGTCAGAAATCATCATCCACTCTGTATCCCTAATTTCATTTATGATATTACTATGTCCTGATCTAACCAGTAAGTTACTCAGGATTTCTCACTGCCTATAATATCCAGTAGTGCCTCCATAGCCGCCGTTGATGTGCCCCTTATAGCTGCTGTGATTCTGAGCAAATATTCTTTGTACCTTGCTTAGTTTGAGAATGGCACTTTTTAACCACACCTTTGGCCACCATACCACCATGTTGTTAATCCAATATAACATGTCTGATTTTAAACCCCACATGTATAGATCTAATGTATGCCCTATCATCCCTTTAACCCTGCCTAAACAATATTCCAGGTCTGCTGGATATGGTTTGCAGTTTGTTTTGTGAAGATTACGATAAGTTTCCCTGTTAGGCTCATTGCCTGTTATTTCAAAATAGATATGTCGACGGTCTGAATAAGACAGCTGATCCGACACATACTTTGCTAAATTTTGTTTTATGGATCTGCAAAAGTTTATTCTGATCTCTGATAGGAGCCCCGTCAACTGCTTGTTTCAGTTTGTTAATGATCAGGTTTGCTTAAGCCTGATCTAATTGATTATCAGGATGGTGTCTGCGTGCCACTGCTATTCTGAATATTTTTGTCATGTTCCTATGTGACTTAGTTTGCTCATTACAGCTCCTAGGTTTTTAGCAACTCTTTGTTATGGGTGGGTGATGGTTTTCCCAAGATCTCTTTTTACCCTCGGGTGTTGCCCATACTCCTGCTTTGGTTTTATTGGGATTTGCTATGGTCAATGTCCCAGCAGCCATTTTTGCATCTATCTTTGTCCTCTTTTGTTGAGCTCCAGAGAGGCAGTCTTTAATACTTCATGCAGAGTCTATTCTTTTCAGAACACGTTCTGGCTGAGCATTTGAATATAAAACACGTCGATTTTTAAATTTAATGTTCTACATTTTACAATAAAATTTCATTATACAAAGTGATACACATTACACTGATGACGTCATCGGCTCTTTTTTTAAATGTAACACCCTGTATTTTAGGACATTTTTAGATTGATAAAAATGAGCTGATTTGAAAAAAGTATAATACTCAGGTCTAATGAATATAATTTGAAAGATATGCGCTTAGAAAATAAATTATTTGTTAACAATTGCAAAAAAGTAGCCTACTTCTAGTTTTTGGTAAACTGTAATTATTTTTAGTAACATTCAATAACAATTAAGTAGTACAATAATTGTATTAATTCGTGAATATTCTGTATTATTGCTTAGAATTAATTTTAAGTAGAAATGATTTTCAGTGTAAAGCAAAGAATTGAAATACTCATGATGATATAGAGACAAATCGCGAACTCAGATGGAAGTGCGTAATTTATTTAATGATAAATATCCAGAAATACCCATCATGCAGTCAACAGTAAGTAAGATTGAAAAGAAATTTCGAGAAACTGGTACGGTTGAAAATGCATACAAATCAGGTCTTCCCTCTGTAAATTATGTTACAACAATGGTACACAAAGTACATAAAAGTAAGTAAAGTAAGTAAAATGCACAGTTGTACAGGAATTAAACGAGGATGATCCAGATAAAAGAATACAATTTTGCTCAATAATGATGGATAACAGCCACCGAAACCCTCTCTTGCTTCAAAATATTATTTTTTCTGATAAGGCTACATTCAAATTAAATGGCGAGGACAACCGTCAGAATTGTAGATACTGGGCAAAAAAAAAGAAACTGGATGCGGGAACATCATACACAATACCCGCAAAAGATAAATGTATGGGCTGGCATTGTAAGAAATAAAATCATTGGACCCTACTATTTCGAAGGTAATTTAAACGGCATACCTTCAGTTTTTACGTGGGTATCTTGTACCTACTTTAGTTAATTTATTCCCCAGTACAATTAGTCTTGGAAATTTTGATAAAAGTTTATGGTTTCAACAGGATGGTGCGCCTCTGCATTATGCTTTAGATGTTCGAAGGTACTTAAACGGAATTTTTCCGAACATGTGGATTGGAAGAAGTGGACATATTGAATGGCCAGTGAGGTCGCCAGACCTCAATCCTTTGGATTATTTTATGTGGGGACATTTAAAGAATGTTGTTTATAAAACGAAACCTGCAAATATTGGAGACTTAAAAATAAGAATTCGTAAAGAAATAAACAATATTTCTCAAGAAAGCATAAACAAGGTTCTACAAGAATTTGTACCATTTGGGTTACTGTCAAATACAACAGGGGCTACAATTCGAACATTTAAGATTAAGCCATGTATTAATTACTGGATTACTTTCAAGTTATTTATTATAATGTATTTATAATTTATTAATATTATAAATCAATAAAAATTAATTTTCTAAGCGCATATCTTTCAAATTATATCCGTTAGACCCTCAGTATTATACTTTTTTGGAATCAGCTCATTTTTATCGATCTAAAAATGTCCTAAAATACAGGGTGTTACATAAAGAGTCAATGACATCATCACTTTAATGTGTATCACCTTGTATAATGAAATTTTATTGTAAAATGTAGAACATTAGATTTAAAAATCAACATGTTTTAGATTTTTTTAAAAAGGCTTTTAATTTAGGAAATATCGAATTTATTCCATACTTTACGGACACACTGTATACACATACATATATACACACACATATACATGTATACATGCACATACAGTCAATGCTCAAAAAAATACTCAATTTTGACTGGCCTTTTTTATGAATTTTATAACATAACTGACAAATACCTGTCTTCTATGTTACAAAAGTAATCAAAAGTGTTTAAAAATGTGTTAGACTATTTTATTTGTTTTAAAAGAAATGAGATAATCAGATATATACAAATTAGACTATGTTACTTATTTACATTTATTGTGTGGAAGTGACAACAACTAGTAAAATGCTAATTTGTATAATCAACAAATAAATAAAATAAAAAGCATACCTTTTAAATCTTGAATTGTGTTTTGAAGTTGCCTCTTCAATGTTTCATTGAGCATATAATCTCTTTTTAATTTTTCAATTGTGGTTTTTAAATCAACACACATATTATTACTATTTCCCAATTCATCCTTTAATGTTTTATTTTCGTTACTTAATTGATTACATTTTGTTGTAATACTAATATTTATTGCACTAATGTTTTTATAATCAGTTTCTAAGATACTTAATCGTTTTTGCAAATCATTAATTTCTCCATCTTTTTTAGCAATTATTTCATCATAATTTTTTCTCATTTCTTCGGTATCTAAAAACAAAGCGATTAGGAAAAAAAAATTTCTAAACTGAACTTAGCAAAAATATACATATAAAAAGTATTTTTTTAGTTCTATAAAAAAGTAACCAGATGTGTTAAATGATCTTGGAAAGTTCTAAAGTAAGCAAAATTAACTGCAATTTGAATTGAAAATATTTTCCTGATGTGGAAATCGAAACATCAAAATAAATGTAAGTATTTTCAATTAATTTCATTAAACATAGTAGATAATATAGAAGAATGAGTAGTATGGAGCAGCACTATCAACAGCACTATGTAGTTTAAACTGCTTACATGTGGAGTAACACTAAAACCTGAGACAGAATTTAGAAATAATAATATTCATTCTGGTAAACCCAACCCAATAGGTCTTAAAATCCCAAAGCATATAGTTCTAGAAAAAAGTGTAAATAATCTACAAACATGAAAATATTTATTTAGCAAGGGCAACTGTTTTAAATATTTAGGGAGTGACTATAAATGGTGCTAGAAACATAGAAATTACAATTACTAGACAGTAGAGGTAAAAACATCAGTGTTCATAAATTAAGCAGAGGCCACATGCTTCAACAGGATAAAATGTAAGAACCCAAATAAAAAAAGGGGAATATATAATTGAACAGTATACTATAGAGTATAACAGGATAGAGTATCAAGTTAAAATTTATTCAAAATTTTGATATATAATTACCTGCACATTGTTCTTTAAGTGAAGAATAGGTTTCTATTAGCTTTTTATGTTTTTCTTGTAATTCTTTAAATTTTCCTTTAAAATCCCAAGCTGCGATTTTTGGTTGCTTGGCTTCTTTGGGTTCTGCAATAGTTTCCAGTTTGTTTGTAGCTGCTCGTTTAAGAGTAGATTTTATATTTCCTGCTACATTGCTTGGATTTTTAAAAATTGGTTTTATTGAAGGTTCAGTTCCAACTCTTTTATGTGTGGGGTTAGCCCCCAAGTTCACCATGGATCTAGATCTTCTTAAAAACCTTCCATGATTATTTCTGTTAGAGGCTGTGGAGATTGTGGCAGTACCAGGTATGTTTTTATTTTGGGAAGGTCCAGCGGTTCTTGGAGTAGCTGAAGCAATTTGTGAACCCTTAACCATGTTCTGGTGAACCTCTGTCAATGGAATCTTAGATTTTTTTGGTAGTTTTGATTTACTGGAGTCCATTTTAATACCTAAATAAGCATAAAATTAAAATACACATACAACTTTTACATTTTTTTTCCTTAAGACTAAACTATTTGTTTATTGCAATTATCAGGAAGGCATAAAATATCCATATTGAAATTATATTTTATGTAATGCTTAGGTTTCATGCTTCATGAAGCTGAAGGCAGATTATCAACAGATGGAATTTTCATTAGAGGATGAATAAAAATGTTATGAAAAACTCCTACTGTGTTCAAAGTAAAAAATATACTTACAGTCAAATTCTTGTAACTATACCCAAAAACTCAAAACATTTACCACTGGATTATATATTTAATAATTGTTTTAAACATAACAGAAGACTAAGTTAGAAACTGAAAACTTTGTATTCAAACGAAAAATCTTTATACAATTGCATTCTAACTGACGATTTGCTTCATATGTCAATTTTAAAAATTGTGTAATCTGTGGGAGAAAGACGGTAACGGAAATATATAATAGCTCTGTTCCTTTGTGTTCTGGTGTAGCACTAGTTCTAATAAAGTGTAAAATTCTTACACTAAGTTTTTTCTTTGCAAGGGGTGGTGCTATAATATTATATATGTAGGTATATTATACATGATCGGCTCATATAAGTATATATATTAACACAGACTGAGTAGTCTGTAGCTGTAGATCTATAGAGCTAAATGACATTTTGTTGTTGGTTGTGTCTCTGTGTTAATTCAAGTAAGTATTGCATCGTCCCTTTTTGGGGGAAGAGAGGGAGTGAGAAGTTTGAATACGCTAGAGAGAGAGAGATACAGATAAAACAACCGCAAAAGATCTTGTCGTTAGCTCGCGCGGCCGGTATGCTCGGTCCATAGTGTGATACTCTGGCCACAGAATAAGAAACAAATTGTTCTGCTCTGGCTCGGTCTATATATTGTGCGTGCGGAAGAAGACTGTTTCTCTGGTTACAACTCAAAAAGTATACATTTTCAGGAGAGATGATTACAGATAATTTTTCTATAAATTATTTTTTATTTTTAAATTCGTGAACTTTTCACTTATTATTGTTTTATAGGATTATGATATTTAGTGGTCTGATTCAGACGATATAATTCTATTTTATTTATCACTGTTGTTTTTGTAAAAACAGGTAGGTAGTTGTATCCCTCTTGAATATATATTTTTTTAAATATGTAAATGTAACTAAAATTGAGTTCCGACTTTATGAAACTACGTACAATTTATACTGCTATTTCATAGTAAAATAGGTATCTAACAAGTTTCCATAAAATGGTAGGCACAGAAACACTTAAAACATGGAAATAAGCCAGAAAAGCCACTTGTAACTCTCTTCAACAGAAAACAGAGTTAAATTTTAAAACGTTTTATTTTGTAGCCAAAGGGTAACGAATAATAAATGGTCAAACGTTCCTGAGGTGTTTATTCATTAAATAATAATATAATGTTTTAATACTGTTATATATAATATTAATAATATTTTAATACTAATATATTTAGCAAAAAACAATTAAAACTTTCACGGCTAATGTTGGTTATTATATTATATTAATAAAAATAAGAATTTAACCATTAACAATTTTGTAAATAAGAATACCTTATCTCTTTGGATATTTCAATACTAATCTTCGCGTTTAATCACTTTACTAGAAAACCTGGAATTCATACCCGAAGGTACTATTCGTTGCAAGATAATTAGGATGGAATTCCCCAGATTTTTAATAATATAATGGGTATAAAGATGCCGGCTTTGGCCACGTTCCTCGTCTGTTCAGTTTATATTCGAAACTTAACTTGAAAGGGTGAAGTTATAATTTACGGCAATAATTTGCGAATTATATGCTGTACGTGAGTGATTTTTTATTCCATATACCTACGAACATATACGTACCTTTCGCTCGTGCTCGCTTTGTTGGATTGTTTGTGATGGCTTCATCATCAACATCATCAAGTTTTACACCGGTACTGTTGCGTACAGTCAGTAAGTCTGTCTATTCACCAAGAAAGAAGACTATTGTCCTGAATGTTCACGATGCTCTGGTTTCTCAGAATCCCACAAACACTGTTCGCAATATAGTCGAAAGTTGTGCCAACATGACTGGCGTAGGAGAGTCAACTATATATAGGTTCCTATCAGAAAGAAAAAAACACGGTATAGCTAACCCAAACACAAACGAACACTTAAAGAGAGGGAAAAAGCCTATTGAAATTGATGAATTTGCCAAAAATGGTATTCGAAGGAAAATTCATGGATTTTATTTCAAAAAAGAAATACCAAACCTAAACAAAATTTTACAAGAAGTTAGACACGACCCGGATTTGCCTCATATCGGACATCGGACGAACTAAATTGTGGCAAGTTTTAAAAGAATTAAATTTCCGGTGGGAGAAATCAGACCGAAAATCACTTTTGATTGACCGGGAGGAGATAATATGTTAGAGAAGAAATTATCTAAGATCCATACGAAAATTCCGGGCTGAAGGAAGGCCAATCTTCTACCAGGATGAAACGTAAGTAAACTCAGGTCATCCTCTAAAAAAAATTTGGTCAGATAAAAATATATTAAGCTCCAGGCAAGCCTTTATGGAAGGTTGGTCTACTGGTATCTCCCCACCTTCTGGTAAAGGCAGTAGATTCATAATTTCTCACATTGGCAGTGAAAAAGGATTTGTGAAGTATGGTTTGTTGGAATTTCAGTCCAAAAGCACAAAAGACTATCACGAGGAGATGACAGCTGATGTTTTCGAAGAGTATGTTTAGCAGATGATTGATCACATACCACCAAATTCAATTATAGTATTAGATAATGCACCTTATCATTCACGACTAGTAGAAAGACTTCCAACTACTGCGTGGAAGAAACAGGGTATTCTTGACTGGCTGCGGAATAAGTATCTGCCTTACGAAGATGGAATGGTAAAAGCAGAACTTAAAAATTGCCCGGCAACACAAATCTAAGTTCAAGAAATACGTAGTTGACAAAATGGCGGAAAGGCGAAACATCACAGTCCTTAGACTTCCACCCTACCACTGCGAAATAAATCCAATTGAACTCATTTGGGCACAAATGAAAAGTTATGTGGCTAGAAAAAATACGTCATATAAAATACAAGCTGTACCGACTTCTGGTACTTTTCGCAACAAAATCGGTACTTTTAGGTAAAAATGGCCACTTGGGTGTTACATAACGTTTAGGCGGGGGGACAAGGTAGAGAAAAATCTTACAGTGTGTTACATGGGAGAGTAAACAATTTTAAAAATTGCGTTACTTATTACTTGAACGCTCCTTAAGGGGTAAGTATCAAAATCGCGGTATTCTTTACTCACAAAGGACTAAGTTGTACTACTAATTAGTCAATAATACTGTCAATAGTAAACATCAAGAACGATTTACGAAGTGGAAATCGAAACGTCGAATTAATTTATTTTAATTTTAAAGTCAAATTCTCATTAAAAGTAGTAAATTGTATTAAGATGCCACAAGAAAATAGCTCCAGAACAATATTAAATATCCGTCATCTCACATTTTATGTTACGATTGGAATATTTGGTAGGAAAACATGTAGGAAGAGTGGATAGGAATCGAAGAGGGAAAACTTTTATTGATTATACTTTTATAGATAATAAAGTTATTTATTTTAACAATTTATTTTTTAAAGAACATGGACATATTCTATATCTACTTTATATTGTGTATAAGAACAATAGAATGTGAGCATAACTGTATTATTAAAAAGTTCATAAAAATATTGCAACAATCACATGCTTTATTATTAAGTACTATATTACTATACCAAATAGATGAAATATGTATTTTAGAGATTTTGATACACGGTATACAGATTTTATTTCCCTAGATAAGCAAAACCGTTCTGATAAATACTTGCAGATCAGGAACAACTAATAAACATTAATATTGATTTTTTAACCTTTTGCGTTCGAAATAACCTTTGCATACGAAGAATATATTAAGTCCATTAGATGAACTGGACATACAGTGTTATATGTAGCACTAACTGCGACAATTATACATATCTGGTGGTCTGATAAGTAACCTCCTAGATAAGCAAAACATTTCTGACAAATACGTACACATCTGGAACAACTAATTAACACTAATATTGATTTTTTTAACCTTGCGTTAGAAATAGCCTTTGCATATGAAGAGTATATTAAGTCCATTAGATGAATTAGACATACAGTGTTATATGTAGCACTAACTGTGACAATTATACATATCTGGTGGTCTGATAAGTAACCTCCTTATTATTATGCCATTATATACTTATGATTATACAGCCACTAGTATATTTTTGACACCTACATAAAGCTGACGAGTTTGGAAAAATGACGCATATGGAGAAAAACGATTTTCGATCTCTAATTAACATTAAAAATTATTATTTGAGAAATCAAACGGCGAAGGAAACAAAAGAAATGCTGAATTAATATTACAGAACTAATACTCCTTTAGACTACACTGTCAGATTTTGGTTCCGTGAATTTCGTAGTGGCTGCATATCTACATTGGACGAACCATGTACTGGATTGCCCTCTGATGAAGGTACACTGTAAAATGCGAGGAAGAAAGTCCATGTAATGGTTTTAACTGATTGTAAGGTAAAGGTGCTAGATCTGGCCACAAGAAAGAATAATCTCTCCGACGGATGCCGCGTTTTCTGACCATTGACCAAAAACATCATCGTGTGACCACTTCTCAGTAGTGTTTGGACCTCATGAAGCGCAATCTGTAAGACTTTTAGCGTCGATTGGTAACCGTTAATGAAACCTGGATAAACTACTATACACAAGAGAATCAAATGAACGCACAGCAGTGGACTGAAGTCAGCAGAAGTGCTCCGAAGCGCCCAATCAAAAGATAAAACTATCAATAGCCAATAGTATTGTACATAATTGGACACATTGAAGCAGGAACTCAGTAAGAAACAGCGCCATATGCGGAAGAAAAAAATCTGTACTCTGGGGTTAAAAGTGGTCAAATCCAAAAATTAAATGTACTTGTATCTTTAGTAAAAAACCTTGAATAGTGATTTCAATCGCGGGCCAAATCCATATTAACGCTTCATAAGTTGCCTATCAAACTCAATTTGATTTTAAAATTTGGTAAAATCCTAACAATTTCAGTTTCAACATTGGGTAAGTCCATTTAGACCAATAGTAACTCGAGACTTGCTCACGTGAAGATACTATTCTGAATTAGTTCGTGATAGTTGTTGTTGATTTTACGACTACGCGGAAGATTTTTGATAATTTTGTGTTATAAAACTAAGTTAATATTACTTAAACATGGATAATTTGATAGAGGAAACAACTCCAAACAAAAGTACAAAAACGGGAAGATACTAAATGCGTAAAATTGCAAACAGAGGTAAGAAACTTTCCATCTCACAACTGTATACTAAAAGTAGGGCTGTAATCAAACTTATTTTATACACGTAACTTCTTGCATTAAAACGTCATACTAATTTAGGGATATACTAAAACATTTGCGCTTCAGAAACTGTAGAATTTGAAAAATCAAATATTCCTTCGTAACTCTATTTTTGATATCGATTTCCATTTATATCGAGGTGGACGTCCCTAAAATAGAAGTTATAGAGGCGCAAACATAGACTCAGATCATTGCCCAGTGAACTCAGCACTGAGGGCTAAAATTTCAAATACCAGTAAAGAAAGTAAAATGAATAGAAAAAAATTAAATGTGCAAAAGCTAAGAGTTGCGATAATTGCAGAACGGTACTCGGAAAACATCACCAACATGCTAAGAAATCAAAACATAAATTAAGAAGGCCAGACAGATATATACTCCTACTGGACCAGAATAAAGTAAGACAAATGAAGCCTACAGAAAGATGTTTACCCGACGAACTAAAACAACTGTAGAGAATTACCAGAAAAAAGAAGAGAAGACAAGAGAATACACAAAAGAAAAAAACGAAACCACTTAAATAAGGAACTTAAATATATAGAAAACCTCAACAGAGAGAAAGAATTCAGAGCATTCTATAAGAAAGTTAACATCAACAGAAAAGAATTCAAGGCAACCACAAGACAATGCAGAAGTCAGAATGGCGACCTATTAACAACAAGGAAAGATGTATTGAATAGATGTGCGGAATACTTTAACCAGGCACTTAATATAGAGGAAGAAGAAGAGAACCTGGAAAACGAAAGAGATGAGGTAAGGGGAACAGACGAGAGAGAAGAGGAACCACCAACGATTCTTGAAGTTAAAGATGCAGTTAAAAAACTAGCCAGAAACAAATCACCCGAAATAGATAATCTCCCAGCTGAACTATGTATATAACGAAGGTGGACATGATACCATAATGGCATTATAGAAGCTTATAAAAGAAATATGGACACAGAAATCCCTCCCCAATGATTGGAATACTTTGCACCATACACAAAAAAAAAGATATCTTTGAATGCTCTAACCACAGAGGAATTTCGCTTCTGAATACAGCGTATAAAATATCGCGATTATTCGAGCCCCTCGGTTTTACTTTTATAGTCGTACTTGTTGAATCACAATATCGAGTAATAAAAAAGGGTCGATGGTCACAAGTTATATCGGCAGCTGTTATATGGGCAATCCATGGAAAATTGTGGATTATTGATAAGAAGAGAATTGTGTGTAAGGTCAAGCTGATGTCGAGTCGGTATTCTCAGAAATTGGTCACCGCCTTTCCAGAAATTTCTGTGTCGTGTTTTGTCTACAACTTTCTGTTCCTTTCTATGTCAATCAGTGTGAATTGAACTACCGATTTGTTTGCTATCGTTCAGATCGTCAAATTAAGTTACTGCACGGTAAAATTTTTCCTTTTATGTACTGGTTTGTGTATTTATTCGAGTTTATTAGTTTCGGTTTCATAATTAATTTTTCATAAGTTGATTTTTGTGAGTGTAAGAGAGCATCTTTCTGTGCAATATGAGTGGAAAGCGAAAGAAAGTAATTGTAAGGGTGAATCAATAAAGAAGGTTGCTTCAGATTTAGGTGTCGGAGAAGTAACTGTTGGAGATAGGAAGCATAAGCGGAATGAAATCGAACAGTGGATCAACCAAAGTGTGAGTGGTGGTAGTGGATTGGCCCGGAAGACTATGAAGAAAGGGGACCATAATCAAACTTCTGAGTCGTTGTTCTTGTGGTTTTCACAAATGAGAGGATTGGACAGCCCGATAAAAAGCTATTGAATTCCAGAAGAAGTTTATGGATGGAGGAGAAAACTTTTGTGTTAGTGAAGGATGGATTGACTTATGGAAGAAGAAATATGGCATCCGACAATTGAATATTTGCAGCGAAAAACTTTCTGCTGACTCAATTGAAATTGGAACATTTTATTTAAAATTACGACATTATACTTAAAGATGGACTAACTTCAGACCAAATATTTAACTGTGATGAGACAGGCCTTAACTTTAAAATGCTTCCATCGAAAACTCTAGCTGCTAAAAATGAAGGAACTTCACCAGGTTACAAAAAAAGCAAAGAGAGAGTTACGATCACGATTTGTAACAATGCTTCAGGTTCATTAAAATTAAAACCTCTTTTAATTAGAAAATCCAGAAATCCAAGGGCATTCAAAAATGTCCAAATAAATTGCTTACCTACAATCTATAACAACCAACTCAATGCATGGATGGACTGTAACACTTTTAAGGACTGGATTTTTAATAACTTCGTGCCAGTCATTGATGCCTACCTAATAAACAAAAATCTGCCCCGGAAAGCTTTGTTGTTGTTGGACAACGCACGATCCCACCCAGATGCGAGTGAATTAATTAGTGGTGACATACGAACTGTGTTCCTTCCACCCAATGTGACGTTCCAACCCCTACACCAATATTTTATAGAAGCAATGAAGAGGAATTATCGGCGGAAGCTTCTTCAGATACTGCTAACTAAGCTGGATGAAGGGCTGACTGTAATTGAGGCATTGAAGAAGATCACGGTTAAAGATGTTTGCTATTGGATTGCATCTGCTTGGGACGCCATAAAAGTGAAACTATTCAGAAGTCGTGAAAAAAATTATTGAAGATAGACAACAAAACACAAGACGTTCAAAATGAAACTGAGACTGTGAAGTTGATTCTATAGCCAACCTAGCCAATCAATTACCAGTAGAACAAACAATCGGAAACCAAGACATCATCGATTGGATGAATCTAGATGAAGAAATGGAACTGACAGATGATGCAATTGCCAATCTAGTTCTAAACGTCACCCATGAAGAAGAAGAAGAAGATACAGATGAGATAACTCAAAAGATTTCTCATTCTGATGGATTAAAGTCCCTTGAAGCAGCTCTCGCATACATCGAACAACAAGAAGAATCGACACCATTAGACGTCCTCCATTTTCAACGTTGGCGCAACATCGCCGCCTCAAAAAGAGGAATGAAGTTGAAACAAAAATCAATAAGACTTTTTTAAACAGTAACATTTATAAGGTAAATTTTTTTATCTTTTATACTACTTTTATATTAGTTTTTAGTTATTAAAATAAACACATTGATCATTATTTACGTAGGTACACATTTTTCTATCAGTATAACCAATATCAGTGTTAACCGAGTTTTTTCAGTAACCGAGGTAGTCACGGTCCCAATTACCTCAGATAATCGCGAGTCTACTATATATATATATATATATATATATATATATATATATATATATATATATATATATATATATATATATATATATATCTATACTAGATTTTAAAGATATGGCGTTCTCGCAAGTCTGTATTGGTTTCTGGAGAAGAGTTTTACAAGTCCGATATTGGCAACGCTCGAAGTCTTTTAAAAAAAGCTGTAACATTATCTTCATTTACACCAGAAAGACTAGCACTAGGAGTTTCAGTTAATGCTGCTAAAATTGCAGATGTTAAAAAGCTTTTAGAGAAACATTATGGAGTGGACTGGATTGACAGAGAAGTCAAAAACACGAAATTATCATTTTATTTACATTATCAATAATACTACTTTGACAGAGGTTATTGAAGAAGATGAGCCTTGTTGCGATGACAATTAAAAAAAAGTGTAAGAGTCTAAATTTTTGTAATACAACGTTGCATGTATTTAATAATCGTACTAATGAATCTGAAAGTATCATGGCATGATACCACAGTTTCAGAAATAACGGAATCCGTACCTGTTACCAGTGGCATTTTGTTAGTTTCAGATTTAGGCAAATCCATTATTGTGATTTTCAAAAGGGGTCAAATCCTCTGTCACCATTGTCAAATGAGTACCAGATTTACAAAACTGGTCACATATACGTGTTTATCTCCATTTTTGTAAAAATGGAGTTGACCACTTTTTAACCCAGAGTACATAATTGTTGTTTCTTCAAGACAATGCTTCGGTTCACGACAGCGTTATGAAAATGGCAAGAATTCATGAGTTGGACTTCTAATTGTTTTCTCATCCTGGTTATTCCATTAATTTGGCTTTCTCCGATTATCATGTGTTCCCCAAATCTAGAGAGAAGGCTAGTAAAAAATAATCTAGAATCGTATTATTCGGATGGCTTAAAGAAAATCGCTGGGATCGGTCTATTGAGCTAGATTCTGATTCTTCTTCCAGAATATCAGGTTTTTCATTTCAAAGGAGGTTACTTATCAGACCACCTAGTATTCTATGACATAGTACTCTCCATCATACAGAAAGATTTCAAAAAAATCTCTTCCGTTCCGTTTTTTGTCATACATGCAGCCATTGATTACTTCTTCAGTATACAGCTTTCTTATTCATTATCCGTCGTTATAGTTATTTGGTATTTTTCAATTTATAATTATGAGATCACAATAATTTTGAGCTTGACAATAAAATAGGCAGCTTCCAGGTTGTCTACTGTGTGGGAGAATATATCACAAAACAGATCTGATTCTGTTTTTAACAGTATTCTGTCTCAATACTAACAGTTTTTGGAAAAGAGAACTGATTTAACAGTTAATATACTATAATAAAAAAACTTCTATGCCTAAATAACCACAATAACAATTGACATATAGTTTTTTCGAATTTTTTACTTTCCATTAAAATATATTTGAATTAAATTTAAAAAAGGCGTCAAAATCCCATTCTAAAAGCTAATTAATGATTTAAACGCGATAGTGCGTCCAAAGTTGGTTTTGTGGGGGTCAACAAATCAAAAAAAAAAACAGAAATATTCTGCTTAGTAGAAAACTAAAAAGGATATCAAGAGGGCCATACCTTTTAGGTCGTGGAAACTTCCACACAGGAGTAACTTTTAGAGTCAAAAACGGACTTTTAAAACATAAATAGCTGCCAGTCAAGATATAAAAATTATAAATAACAGTGTCTAGCTCTTATATCACTCTGAAAAATCCCAATTGGCTTTATGTCATTAAATTTAAGAGAAAATGTCTCAATCTAATCCGTTACATACGAAAAATGATGTATGTATATACAGGGTAAATTTTTAAGTGCGACATTGGTCGATAATTTCATTATAGTACAGAATATCCAAAAAAATTATTTAGAAGAAAATGATATTCTCCAGACTTGGATAATATGCCGAATTCTATAGGGTGATTAATAACTACTTGGTAAAGCAAACATACAATTTTTTTAAATAGGACATCCTGTATACTTTCTCATTATTATATTTCTTTAATAATTCCTGTTCTTATAATATTGGGTTTGGCACTACAATACAGTGTATTTACAAGTTATGAGAATTTTATTTTAAAATCGCTATGAAATAAACACACTGTATATAAAGAAGCAATACAAAAATAAATATTAATTTTACATAAACAATATGTTCCAGTTTTCAAATTAGGTTTAACAGAAATCAATGACAAATATTCGTATACAGGGTGAACTACGAACGAAAATTACGATTTTCTCATTTTTTAAATGTACAAGCCTATATTTCATTTTTTTCAAAGATTGCATTTATGATACTCTTCCATTTCATGAAGCATTTCCTATATCTAAACTCGTTACTTTCCGAGATATTTTTAGATTTCTTCAAATTTCGGGAATATCTTCCATTTTATAAGTAGAAATATCGTCGTCGTGTGTAATACAAACAAAATTTTCTTACTCAGTAAATAACTAATACAAAAACCTAAATCTAAACCATATGCAATAAATATAACAGTTTTTAGATATATATTATATCAAATTTTTAGTAAACCATTCAAAACTGTCAATTTTGACAAGTAAGTATTATTAAGTAAAATGCCACTTGTATCAGTAAACAATGGTAAAACAGAAGAATTTAAAAAATGAGTTTTCATATTATTACCTTTTTAATCAGTCTGTGTGACTGGTCTTTAACTTTAAAAATTAATTTTTCTGTAGAATTAACAGATATAACCTGGGCATTAGGAGAAATTGCCTACTTGCATCCAGAATATATCAACAGCGATATCTTGAACAGATATCGCTGCTATTACGGATGCCAAACGTAAGAGCTTTTGAAAAATTAATGAATAATTTTATTCGCCATGCAGCTGGGTCCGCTGTATATGAAAAAAATGAGAACCAAAACTGTGTGGCGAATATCATTACCTACATTTTGCTCAACAACTTTTTTGGATATTTTTTTGTACCATAATGGAATTATGTGTGTGTTAATGTCACACTAAAACTCATTATATATGTAATATGGTCGAATATATCTACAATCTAAAAACAGTCTCGTAACATTATTATATATATAAAAATAATAACCTATTGCAATTATATTTGAGGTATGATAGGGTGTAATTTTTTATTTTCATCATTTTCCAGTCTTTTCAAATCAATTGCAGATGCTGTAGGCACTCCTAGAGGCAACTGTAATAACTCACTTTCAAAATGAAGTATATTTTCTGCCTCCACTAGAATAAAAAAATATATTATTGAAACTTAAATCAGTTCTTATATTATGCATGTTAAAGAGTTGTTAGATATATATATATATATATATATATATATATATATATATATATATATATATATATATATATATGAATTTTTCAAATATTGGAATGTTCATTTTTCTGCCTCTCTAGAATTGAACATAGAGAACATAGTTTGAAGAGACTAAAAAACAAACTAATGGAAAACTCTTATCCTGTAGGCTTACTTAATAAATTAATTTTTTGTACTGCAAACTCTCCAGACTCGATCACATTGATCAGCAATACCAACAATAAAAAACAAGTCACAGTAAAAACGGCAAGCCAAGAAATAAACAATAGCCCGACAGTTAATACCTTAGTACCAACAACACCACAAACTTTTGGATCTTTACCTTATATTCCATCCTTAACACCAAAACTTCTTAAATTATTTAAAGGATTAGAAAACATAAAAATTGCCACTAGAAATGTTAAAACCATAGCACTATAGCACATACACTAAAACTGAAGATCCTGTAACAACTAAGGAAAGTTCTAAAGTAGTGGATCAGATACTTTCCTCAGACTGTGATATGGTTTATATAGGAGAAACTTCTCATACATTATACAGAAGAATAATTTCTCACAAAAGTGATGTAAAAACCAACAAATCACAAGCTTGTGAATTAGCCGACCAGCCCATCAATCTAAATCACACATTTAATTTTTCATAAGCTTCAATTCTAGAGAGGCATAAAAATGAACAGAAGCAGTTATTTTTAGAAATGACACATATACAGAAAAATAAAAAATGTAAATAGAAAATCAGATATTGACAAATTAAGTAACATTTATTGTTGCATATTAACATATCAACAAACAATTGGCATAACATCATAATCTCATTTTCTATCGACATTCCAATATTAGAAAAATTCATATATGCTTGAGCTAAATTTACTGGACTAATTTATTTTTCATTTACAATCAAATTCATAATAATAAAAACTATTGTTACTGGTTTTGCTTTTCACATAAAATAACTGTAGATTCATTCATATAAATATGTATGTTAATCAACCAAACATGACAATAATATAATTTTAAGGAACAAATTTTTTAAAAATTTTAATATGTGTGTGATTGTGCATTTTTTAATGTCAAACTTATTTGTAATCTCACGACTAGTAAGTAAGAAAATTAATAATTATAACTACATATTTTTTATATTCATTTTTTATCAACAGATGTCTTATAAAAGAATTGAAAATAAATTCGAAAGCTTGACAGTAAGTCAAAGAGTTTTCTTTGTCTTGTGAGCCAAATACACTGCATCCCCAAGAATCACCAATCGATATAATATATATGTATATATATATATATATATATATATATAAATGGATTAAAATTGTTAACTGATAGAATGCCTAGAATATAGCCATGTCATACTCCCATGACAATAAAATAAACAATAAAATTTAAAATATTTAAAAGATGCTCTGGTTTAAAAACAAGTTGTCATTGGAAGTAAACTGAGTTCTTAAAAAGAACTGTTTAATCATGTGGCTAATAGATTATGTCTAAGGCCACCTACTTCCTCTACACACACACACACTGTTAGTATAGGAAATAATAACAGTATTATTAGAAGACAATATTGTGGACAAATGGAAATAGTTTTCTCTTAAATGATTAAAGTAGGCAAAACATAATAATTAGCAAATACAAAAATCGATAGATGTGGATTTTCAAACTTTCTTTTCAAGAACTTACCACCCACTTTTTGCCGAAATTGATTTTTCTTTGACTCCTTTGTTTGTAGTTGCAATGTAAAAGGTATGAGTTTATGACAGACATTTCCAAAATCCTTGATTCATGAAGACATTACAGCTAATTAGCAGGTAAAATAAACAGCCTCTATCAAATTAATTATGATCATTATTTCAAAGGTCCAATACACGAAAGTGTCAAATTTTGTGGAGAGATAAGGCCTATGTCTAGGGTGAAAATGCATTCATAAGGAAAATACTAAGTTCATCTCACAAAGACCACATGACCAGTTAAGGTTAAACATTTTTTGGTAATGCATGTATACATTTAACCACTTACCTAGAATCCTATGCAGTTTATTTCCATAAGCTAGATCTGCTTGATATGACACAACAAATGTTAAAGGCACTAGGGGTGCCAAATATATTGGTTTCCGCTTGTATCTGTAACTAAGAGATCTGTGAATTACTTCATTAAGAACATATTATCCTTATTTGTATTATTTTACCATGTCAGAGCCCATGCCACACTGGTGATATAAAAGGCACCACACCAGAAGAACATCTCCCTTGATTTCGCAATTTGTAAAGCCACTTCTCTCTCTCGCATCTGGTTTTTCATTTGTAACTGCCTTTCAATCTAAAAACACTTTGAATGAAAAAAATAAAGAGAACTCTTGTAAAATTTACCTTAATTGTGTTCATTTCCGTAATGAATTCCTGGTTCTTTTTAAAGTTTTTTTCCATGTCAATTGTAAATGAATTGCCCATGTTTAAAAAAAAAACCTTAAATAAATTATTACTATGCAATATAATAGTAATTAAGCTCTTCTACTCCTCGTCCTCAATTCCTCAAATCAATAATAAACAAGATTGTTTCCAGTACTGTCAAAACCATATGACGTTTGTAACAAGGTCAACACCACAGCACCAACCTTAGACAAGGAAATATACACGTAACATATAATATTAGAAGCACTCTACCATTTTTTCGTAAACGCTGTTTGGGAAATAGATTTTACTTCCGTTCCTGTACCACTAGAGAGCGCTCATGTGATCTCCTGTTCAGATTATAGACATAATAAAAAATATTCTATGGCATAGTTTAATGCTAAAGAATATAATTCTTTTTAATTTCTTAATTTCTTTTAATTCTTTTTAAGTTATATATATATATATATATATATATATATATATATATATATATATATATATATATATATATATATATATATATATATATATATATATATATATATATATACGCCACTCAACCTCTAAAAATCATAAGAACAAGCTGAATTTTGCCGAGAATATTAACAAAGAATATAGACGCTATAAGCGTCTATCTTCTTTGATATTAATCTTGGGACCCCTAAAAAGATGTAAAAAATTTACCCCTTTTACCCTAGGGCTTCCCTCTAAAACACCCCCGTAGGGGGGTAAAAACGCAAAAAAAATCAATTTACCAAGAATCAAGACCTTAAGATAGAAGACTGGTTGTTGAAAAATCGAAAGATCGGGGATCGAGCTCATTTCAAGGCATATTATAAACTTAGAAAGGTATCCTTTAAGACAATAACGGGCCTCGATGGCTCAAATCAGAATCATACAAGCGAATTTTCTGCATAGTAAGGCAGCTTCGGCAGAACATACTGTTGCCATGGGAAGTTTCAATGTAGCCTTTATACAAGAGCTTTTGGTTCACAAAGGCAAAATAAGAGGACTATCGGGCATTGGTGGAAAGCTTAGTTTCTAGTTGTTTTCTCGCTGAGTTTTTGAACTTTATTTGTTTTATTACGGATCGATTCTTTTGCTACTGGTATTATAGTATTCGCTAAATTTTTATTTAGGATTTCAAGGTTTGAATCTTTGTCTATTAGTGCAGTACGTTCTGTCAGTTTTTGTTCGTATTCGATTTTTCTCTGGTTTAGTTCGTTTATATTTATTGTTCTTTGACTGGCGTTTATACGCTTTCTTCTTTCTGTCTTGGTGTTAATTCTTATTCACGTTCTTAGCATTCTGAGATCGCTACCTGTGTTTATCGTGTTTAACACTACTGTATCTAATATTAGGTTTCTGTCGTTGCATAATATATATAGTCTATTTCATTCTTTATTGTCCCATTTGGGCTTTGCCAGGTCTATCTTCTCTTTTCTGGTTTTTAAAGAACGTATTGGTTATATATAGGCAATTTTCTTTTGCATAGTTTAAGTCCTAGTATTCTGTTTTTCTTCTTTCCCTATTTTTACGTTGAAATCGCCCATTAAGATTATACCTTGCTTTGTTTGTCCTCATTGCATTATTAATTTCTTCGTACAATTGCTCTACTTCATCATATATTTTCGATATAGCCTTATACTGTGTGATGCTGGATGTCACCTCATGTTCCATGTTTTAACAGTATATAAATATCTAAATCAAGTATTCACATCAAAAGATTAGAGAAAATCATAAAATTATAATACCGTAGAATGGGGTGACTTTGATTCTATAAGGTGACTTTGATGAAACATGAATATTTTGTTTCAAGAGAGTATACAACCCAAATGTTTCGTCCGTTATGGTGGTTGTCTGAACTTGATTTCAGTGCACATGTTGATTCACTATAGCAGAAGGTGTTTGTGGCCAATATCAAAAGTATACGGTTGTAAATTCACCATTGAAGTTTTTGTTTGAATTTGAAGATTTTATATTGTGTTACTAAATTTAAACATACAGCTCTTACAATAGAATTGCAGGTAATTTTGTGTATGTTGCCTTAATGTAGGTCTAGTTGTCACTATTTTAAAATATTTAACCTAACTTATTTCCGTAACTACTCCATGAAATTGAATGATTTCTTATCCGGGGTCACTTTGATACATTTTTCGGGGTGACTTTGATACTTTATTTCTTTTTATAGTTTGCTTAATGAAACTTCAAACCGTTAATTATTTTCAGGATTTCGTCATTATCTGCATGAAAAGAAAAAATGCCGCGAGTTTATAAACGAAAGTTGGGATCAAGAAGCTACAAGAACTTCTCTGACGAAACTCTTGAACATGCTCTGCTTCAAATAGTAAACGGAAACTTGTCTGTTAAAGCCGCTTCAGAAAGATTTAAAATTCCGTATGGTACTTTATATAATAAATACAAAGGGAAGCATGTGAAGAAGCCAGGGGACCAAACTGCGTTGACGGAGCTGGAGGAAAAATCAATCGTGTCCTGCATTGTCAAATGTGCAGATTGGGGATTTTCATTATCGACGCTAGATGTACAACTTTTCACTAAGAGTTATTTAGAAAGAACTGGAAGAATTATCTCTAAATTTAAAAACGGGGTAAGTCCTGGTAACGACTGGGTAAAACTTTTTTTAGAGAGACATAGTCAGCAAATCTCTGAACGACTTGCGTCTCTCAAATTGCCCTCCATCACACGTTTTCAATTACGATGAAACCAACGTTAGTGATGATCCGGGGAAAAGAAGATTGCTTTATAGAAGAGGGACCAAATATCCAGAACAAATCACTAATCATAGTAAAGCCGCCACATCAATAATGATGTGCGGTGCTGCTGATGGTACACTACTCCCTCCTTATATAATATATCGCAGCGAACATATGTGGGATGCATGGACATTAAGAGGTCCACAGGGCTCTCCTTGTTGTAGTAGTGGATGTTGCGCAAGAGGAGCTAGATAAAACCGAACAAAAAATGGGTGGATGGAGGTAACTTGTTTTACAGACTGGTTTGAGACCATATTATTACCCCACGCAAGACGGCTGGAAGGTAAAAAAGTTATGATCGGCGACAACTTGGCGTCTCACTTTTCAGATCATGTTTTAGAATTGTGTGAATTGCACAATATTGAATTTGCGTGCCTTCCCAGTAATTCAACACACATATGCCAGCCTTTGGATGTGTCTTTTTTTAAACCCATGAAAGTCTCTTGGCGAAAAGTTTTGACGGATTTTAAATTGCGACACCCAAAAATTACTGGTGTACCTAAAGATCAATTTCCGTCGTTATTAAAAAAATGCTTGGAATTAATGGATCAGACAATTGCAAAAACTGAGTACAAATGTGGAGATTGTGAAAAAAGTGCAATTAAGAGAGTTTTGAAGAATGGGTTGTAGGCTTGTGGCATGGTCCCTTTCGATCCAAATAAAGTCTTGAGTAAGATTACACCAATCAACCATGATGTTGATTATGTAGAACCTCTGATTAACGACAGCCTCATAGACTATCTGATGAATAAGAAGTCCGAGATAGAAGTTACTAAACGGCAAAGTAAAAAGAAACTTCATATCCAACCTGGTAAAAGTGTAAGTCGACATATAACGGCAGATGACAGCTCCTCCGATAGCGAGTTAAACAGCTATAATAGTGAAAGCGAAAATGAAATTGAAAATGAAGATTCTGTGGAGGACCAATCATATGAAGATGAGATGAATACAAAACCCTCCCTTGCTGAATTGAATGTTGGAACTTACGTGCTTGTAAAAATTATGTCAAGTAAACAAAAATGTAAAAATTACGTATATGCCGGAAGGATACAAGAGAAATTACCTTTTGACGAATACGAACTCATTGGACTTAAATCACTGGATGAGACCCATAAACATTTTAAAGTTGTGGAGACCGACGTTTTTAACGCTCCTTTCGATGATATCTTAGCAATTCTGAAGACCCCATCGGTTGAAACAAATGAAACAGCAACTACATGTACATTTCCTGGCAGAGTTGATGTTAAAGAAAAATAACTTTGATTTTGTTTCCGTTCAAAATACATTCTTTTGGCTTTTTTTACTATTTTATACTGTTTTACTAATTTGCTAAAATGTTTTTTACCTGAATAAAGTATTAGCTACCTGTAAAATTATTTATTATATACTAATTATTGTGCCTATAGCAGCTGTCAAAGTCACCCCAAAAATTAAAATTGAAATATCTAAAAATTGGCTTGATCGATTTAAAAATGGGTTGACATTGACACCATTACAGCTTTTATGCATCGTCCAAGCTATTTTAAAATAGGGTATCAAAGTGACCCCACATCAATGGGTGATTTTGATAAACCATTACTTATTTTTTTTGAGAAAATCCTCAATTTAAAGATATATATATATATACTAACAGTATAAATTACATAAACATAAGATGCATCCCAATGGACATTTTTCCACATTTTTGGGATCACCCATTCAAAAGTTACGTAAGAAATTATAAAAAAAATTAACAAAGTCACCCCGTTCTACGGTAATATGCGAAATTCTTCCAAAATAGCCACATGGAACGTCAGAAGCATATTTGAGGTAGGTAAAATATATAAATAATCCGTGCCGGTCTCAGCTTGTGTAGAGGAGGGATGCTGAACTGAGTAGGGGTCCTTCAGTACTTTGTGAAAGACAGACTGGGCGGGGAAGTCCTCAACCCCGACACGGCGTGTCCCAATGGCTGATAGGGAACGTTCCTGTAGATATGCAGGACAGGTAAGAATAAGGCTTCGCCAAATAAGTACCATCGGATCAACTGAGGATATGACACTATTCAGCAGCTGTGTCATTAGTGGCCCGTATCTGAGGAATAGAATTCCTGACAGGTGCGGTACCACAAAGTCGTAGCCGAAAATCAAATACTGATTTAACTGGCTGTGATACTGCGAACAATTACCAACCTGTCCGGCAAGGGTGATGTTTTAATGCCAATATACACCTCAAAACACATGTTGAACTTGAAACAAAATGGGACGATACCCCAGGTGGGTAGAGCTAGCAGCTCAGAATCCCACACCGGAAAACCGGTCAGCCTCACGGATTTTGGGGGAGGCACAAGCTCAACAAAACGTGCCAAAATCGATACGAACAAACAAAATCAGTTACTACTAGCCACATACAACATCCGATCGATGGCTAAAGATGAAAAGGTCTACGAATTAGAAGAAGAACTATCCAAGATAAAGTGGGATATTGTAGGACTGTCAGAAGTAAAAAGAAGAGGCGAACAATGCATGCATCTAAACTCTGGAAATCGCCTATACTATACAGGGAAAATAGACGAAATATATAGTGCAGTAGGATTTCTTGTCAAAAAGTATCTCACACTATACATTTCTACATATAAAAGCGTTTGTGATAGAGTAGCTTATATTATAATAGACCTAGAAAATAAAACCAAGATCAAGGTTATACAAGTATATGCTCCCACAACAACACATCAGGAAGAGGTAGTTGAAATGTTCTACGAAGATTTGATAACAGCATTAGAAGAAAATGATACAAAGTATACCATCATTAGGAAGATTTCAACGCAAAATTAGGTAAAAAAGAAGAAAATACTGAAACTGAAATAGGAATGCATGGTTATGGCATACGAAATGAAAGAGGAGAAAAGTTATATAACTTCTTAGAACAACAAAATTTATATGCCATGAACACACACTTCAAGAAACCAGCAAACCGAAAATGGACTTGGATATCTCCCGATGGAAAGACGAAAAATGAGATCGATTACTTCTTGTGTGGGAACAAAGACATTTTTAAAGATATAACTGCTCCAAATCGATTCACAACTGGCAGCGATCATCGCCTTTTAAGAGCAAGGATTCTTATTACACATAATTATTGTAATCAGATAGATCAAACTAAAATGCGACAGAAGGGAGATGAGTACAGAGAAGTCTTAAAAAAAGAATTTGTAGAATATTATCAACAAGAATATTCCGACATGAACACAATTAATAAAGAAATGCAACGAAAGCTCTTGAAAGCAGGACTGACTGTTGCAAAGAAAACGAAAAATAAAGAAGAAAACGAAAAAAATAAGTGATGGAACAAAACGGTTGATGGAAAAGAGACGCACATTTTTAAGCGAAGGAAAGCAAAACACCGATGGTTTCAAAGAATTGAATAAACAAATAAAGAAGGGAGTAAAGGAAGATTTAAGGATCTAGAATGAAAACAAGGTAGAAAAAATAATAGAAAAGAACCGAGGCCTGAAATGCTTAAGATCAAACTTAGGAAAGCCTATAATAATCTAATTGAAATATAAATATGGAAAAGAAATAAAAGAAAAGAACGAAATCCTAAAAGTTACTCAAACATTTTACCGTGATTTATATTCCTTAAACAAGAACCTAGATAACACTGCAAAGGAAGATCTTAAGAGAAAGATAACGAATGTCAACTCAGAAATACTCCCTAACATAGAATCCTTCGAAATAAAACAAGCTATGGCACAACAAGAGAACAATAAGGCTCCGGGTCCTGATGGAATACTTGTAGAAATGTTGAAGGAGGGGAGTGAAATTATTCTCGAAGAATTGAAATTTTTTTTCAACGAATGTCTTCACAGAGATGTCCTAGATGATTGGAATGAAAGTTTGACAATACTTCTCTTCAAAAAAGAAGACAGGGGAGATCTGAAGAACTATAGGCCAATCTCCCTACCGTTTCAAATGCAAAAACTGTTTATGAGAGTAATAACTAAGAGGTTAACGTCGAAGCTCGATAGCTATCAAACGGTAAAGTAGGCAGGATTTCGAAAAGGTTACAGTACAGCGGATCATCTTCTTACAGTCAGAACGCTAATAGAGAAAGCCAATGAATATCACTTGAACTTATACATTGGCTTCGTTGATTATGAAAAGGCATTCGACAAATACACTGAACATTAGAAAAATAACGTTGAACGATATAAATTTAGAAACATAAGCGAATGCATCTCCCTGGACAGATAATGAAAGTTAACAAAGCAAATCAAACTGCCGAAATTACCAGAAGAATAAGATTAGCGTGGGCAGGATTTGGAAAACTGAGTTGGATCTTGAAAAACACTAAAATATAACAATATTTGAAAACCAGAATTTACGATCAGTGTATCCTCCCTATACTCACGTATGGTTCACAGACGTGGACACTCACCTCTAATATGGTCAAAATCAAGTCTAATATGGATAAAATAGTAAAGGCACAAAGAGCGATGGAAAGATCAATGCTCGGGGTGAGACTTATAGACAAAAAAAAATAAACAAATGTATTAGAAGCAAAACCAAAGTAAAAGACGCAGGAGAACATGCTGCCAAATTAAAATGGAGCTTCGCAGGACACAATGACCGACTGAAGGATAAAAGATGGAAACACGAAATACAACAATGGAGACCATGGTTAGGAAAGAGAAGCAGATGAAAACCACAAATGAAATGGGCTGACGACATTGAGAAGATCGAAGGACACAACTGGAAGCAAGTGCCTCAAAATAGAAAACACTGGATTGATTTGGGGGAGGCCTATGTCCAAAGTTGGATTACTTAAGGCTGAAGAAGAAGAAAATACATAATAAGAAATCAGAAGAATGCAAATCAGTACCCTCGAAATAAGTGAAATACTTTGGCCGGGAGCGGGAGTATGTGATGTTGATGGATATCAAGTGTACTATGCCGGAAATAACGATGCTAATCACTATAATGAAGTTGCAATCGTAGTCGCAAAACACTTAGCTCAATCAGTAGTAAATTATATCCCCATATCTGAAAGAGTAATCCTAGTGAAATTTAATTCAAAGCCCTTTATGACCAAGATTCAGAGGTCTATGCCCCAACATCATCCAGTGATGAAGATAATTTGGAAGCATTTTACAAAGATCTTGTTAAAGCAGCAGGAAATACCATAGTCCTCGGATATTTTAACGCCAAAGTCAGCAAAGAACGCTGTTTGAATATTGTGGGGGATTATGGCTTGGGAAACAGAAATGAACGTGGAGATCGACTTGTCCAGTTCTGCCAAGAACACGGTTTCATTATATCGAATACTCACTTTAAATTACCACCGAGAAGACTCTACACCTGGAAAACAAATGCAGAATTGGGGAATAAAATTATTATGAACCAAATCGACTTTATTCTAATAACACATCGATTAGAAACTGGAATAAATCAGATAAAACTTATTCAGGTGCTGACATTGGGTCTGATCACAATCCCATAGTGGCTGTAACCCAATTAAAATTAAAAAAGATGATCAAAAAGAAATAAGAGCAAAAATATTGATATAACCGAACTACACGACGAGAAAGTTAGGGAAACTGTTCAAAGATAACTGAACGAAAATTTAGTTTGAGGAAATACTGGTGAGAATGTCGATGAGGGCTTAAATAAAATTATAACAACAGTTAAGGAAATCTGTGAAAGGAATTTAAAAGGCAGCTCAAAGCAAAAGAAGAAGGCTTGTATGAAAGAAAACATATTGGATTTAGTGGAGCAACGGCGACTAGTAAAAGAAAAACGAAAAACTTTATAAAAGTATACAAAAAGAAATTGGACGTAAAATACGAGAAGCAAAGAGTCGACATCTAGCCAAAGAGTTTCATGATATTGAAGAACTCGAAAACAGATACGAAACGTTTAATATGTATAAAAAAGTAAAAGAAGCAGCCGGTATCTTCAATAAGAGACAAACTGCACTGCTACATGATGAACGTGGTAAAGTCATATTTAAAGTAGAGGACAAACTTAAAGAATGGAAAAATTACATTACGAACTATTCGAAGACGATAGGATTAGTTTATCTCCGGATAGTACTAACTAGGACGGACCCCTAATAACACGTTCTGAGGTAACACAAGCCATACAATCATCAATAAATGGCAAAGCGACAGGTCCTGATGAAATTCCAAGTGAAATATACAAGCTTATAAATGATAGCAATGTTTTAGAAGCTATAACTTTCATTTTTCAATACCATTTATACCAGCGGACACCTACTTGGTGGTTGGTCCAATTCACTGTCCATAGCTTTACCTAAGAAGACAACAGCAAAAACCTGTGCTGATTATAGAACCATCAGTTTGTTAAGCCATTTATTAAAATTTTTTCTAAAGGTAATACATGGCCGCATCTATAATAAATGCGGAGAATACTTAAGTGATACACAGTTTGGTGTCCGTAATGAGAGAGATGCTAGGATGAACGTACTTGCTCAAAGATGTCGTGATATATATTTAGACATGTACTGTTGTTTTATTGACTTCCAAAAGGCATTTGATCCTGTTAAGCGCTCTATATTGATCGAAGTTCTAAAATACATTGGCTTGGATGGCAAAGACGTTCGCATAATTGCAAATTTTTATTGGAATCAAATAACATCAGTTTTAGTAGACGGTTTGGAATCACAGGCTCTTAATAATAAAAGAGGAGTACGACAGAGATGCCTCTTGTCGCCCCTGATTTTCAAAATTTACACCGAAAGAATTTTCAGAAATGCTCTTTCTGAAAAACAAGAAGGGATAATTGTGAACGGTGAAGTCATCAAAAATTGAAAACATTACTTGACAGTGTCGTTGATAGCTGTAAGGAAGTAGGTCTGGATTTGAACATACGGAATACCAAAATACTCGTAAACAACAGAATATAAGACCATCTATATATGTAAATAGTACCAAACTTGAGCAAGCTGATCACATTGTTATGATCACGTTATGTTTACCTTGGATATCAGTTAAACTGTAAAGTAGAGAGTTATGGTGAAATTAGATCCAGAATTGAGCAGGTCAGAGCCACTTTAAGAAGGATGTCTAAGGTATTATGTAGCAGAGACCTAAAATTGGCATTGCGGATCCTCCTAAGTCGCTGCTACGTCCTCTCGGTGTTACTTTATGATGTCGAGTCTTGGACTGTGAATAAAAATGATCTAAACCGCCTTGAGGCTTTCGAAATGTGGTGTTATAGAAGAAATTTAAAAGTTTCTTGGGTGGAGAAGATTCGAAACTCCACAATACTAGAATGTTTCAGAAAGACTACTGAGATTATAAAAAGCACCAAGAAGAGAAAGCTGGAGTACTTCGGACATTTAATGAGAGGTCCCAAATTAAGATTTCTTTAAAATATATGCAAGGGAAAATTGCAGGCAAACGCAGTGCACAAAGACTTCATGGTTGAAGAACTTGTGAGCTTGGTATGGTATTGTTACGATAATTATCCTGGCCTAAAATAACCGTAAATATTATGACTAATGTGTTCTGTTTTTAGATTTTACGAGAGTATTCTATTAGCCGGCAGAAATTTACCTGAAGGGACCTTCCAGAAACAGTCGAGCCGATGTAAAAATACCCGTTTGCCTTACCGTTATAATTTCGCCGCTAATCGAGAAGGCTGTTCGATGATTCTAGCGTAAAGGCAATGGCATATATAAAGGACATTTTATTTGGAAGGAACAGTTAATTCTGAACCCGCGCTCGCGAATTTGTTACGTACGGATATAATAAATTATTGTAAGATAAGTTAATATAAATAAAGAAATAAATTAAATCCGTAAGTGTTATAAATATTGAACCTTTTAATAAATTCACAACAAATGGTGTCAGAAGTGGGATCGAACATAAATTAGACTTATAATAATAATACAAGTGAATATAAAATAAATTGTGAAAATGGCTACGATTTATGAGCTGACAGTGACTAATTTAAG
Source organism: Diabrotica undecimpunctata (assembly GCF_040954645.1). Taxonomy (NCBI): domain Eukaryota; kingdom Metazoa; phylum Arthropoda; class Insecta; order Coleoptera; family Chrysomelidae; genus Diabrotica; species Diabrotica undecimpunctata. The sequence goes on from NC_092812.1 coordinate 73,457,716, forward strand.
AAGACATCTTGAAGACAGAGAATTAGCTTCTACCGGAAAAAAGGCTGAGTTAGTCCAACGACTAAAGAACGCTTTGCTAGAAGAAGGACTAGATCCAGAGACTTATATATTTGAAGACAAACATGATGCTGTCCTCTCGTCGATTTCGAAAATTTCCGGCGACATCGCTTCGTTGGAAGACAAAGTTTCTAACGAGATTTCTTCGCTGGAAAGCAAAGTCTCTGCTAACATCTCTTCGGAAATCTCTAAAGTCACTTCTGAGATGTCTGCCCTGGACGATAGAATATCTTCATTAAAAAACCAAGTTGCTGCCGATATGTTAGCCTTCGAAGAAAAGATATGGAAAGAGATGGAAAAGAAGATGGAGGAAACAGGGACAGCAGAGAGAGGTAACAATCCGATTACAGTGGAGATAAAAGAAGACGAGACGAAATTTAAGTTGGAGACACGGCCGAAATTTGAAGGAAGTGGAGGTTCTATTCATGTTAAAGTCCCAACTTTCGACGGAAAATCATCATGGAACAACTACATGAAACAGTTCGAATCAGCCGCAAGAGCAAATGGATGGTCTGAAAAAGAAAAGGCTGTAAACCTGACTATCGCCCTTCGAGGAGATGCCTTAGATGTGCTTCAGACCATAGCCGTAGAGGAGACCGATGATTTCGAACAACTGAAGAAGAGGTTAAATATGCGATATGGCCACGAACATTTGGAGCATGTATATCAGTCACAGCTTAAAACTCGTAGACAGAAGAAAGATGAGGCTCTTCAAGAATATGAGGTAGATATTGCCAGATTAGTACGATATGCTTATCCAACAGCTCCCGAAGACATGATGGAAAAATTGGCCGTTCAAACGTTTATTGATGGTCTTCGTGATCATGAAATGCAGAGAACACTGCGATTAGCTCGTCACAAGACGCTGGTTGATGTCCTATCCGCCGCCCTCGAATACGAGTCAGCTACGCAGGCCTCTGGCGGGTACAGTAAAGTTAGGACTGTAAAAGAGGAAGGAGATGAAGATAAACTTGAACAGCTCGTTAATATGATGAAAAGCATGACATACAAGAAAACGAAGACCATCAGATGCTGGAATTGTGGCGAAATAGGACACGTACGAAGCTCCTGTAAGCACCCTAGGTACGACGCAAATCAAGAAACTCACCATCAGAAAAACTAGAACGGGTCAGCCTTAGGGGGGCAGCTTCGACCCAGAACTTTTCCAAAGACCCTCTCATACTAATAGCTTCTTTGAAATGTCGTGAAGATAGTGTATATGTAGATGGAGACATAAATGGTAAAAAGCATACGTTGTTGGTGGATACCGGAGCGACCAGAACCATTATACGCCCGACAGTTATAAACAGCCGAAAGAAACTGTTACCAACGAGGTTACGACTTCGGACCGCTACAGGTGAAAATGCCAACATTCATGGAGAAATCCAGGTACAATTGGGAATTGGGGCAGAAAAGTTTGTCCATACTGTTATAGTTGCTGACATCGAAGAGGATGTTATATTAGGAATGGACGTAATGAATATGCATGGATTCCAATTGGATTTTAAGAATAAGGTAATCAAAGTTGGCAACGAGGAGGTATTTCTCCATCCACATAATGACAACACTGTGCAAGCAGCCATTACAGAAGATACAGTCGTGCCTGCGAGAAGCGAAACGATCATAGTAGCGCGACTACAGGGAATTGTAGACGAAGGGAGACCTGTTATGATGGAGCCTTGGAACCACGACGATGAGGTTGGCCGTGGAATCATAATTGGAAAGGAATTGGTGACTTCGGCTAAAGAAATTCCTGTGAGACTTATCAATGTCAACGACTACCCAGTGACCATAAAGAAAGAGACAAAAGTAGGAACTTGTGTACCTGTGACATCCATAATTCGTCAGGCGACAACATCTGATAATTCCAACGACAAATTCGACCAAATGGTTGCAGTTGCAGGACAGTCTCTAAATCAGATGGAGAAAAGGAAATTAAGGGAATTTCTTCGGCAGTATCGTGATATTTTCGTACCGAAAGGAGGAAAGACGGGAAGAACTACCGTTGTTAAGCATAAAATTGATACTGGTAATGCTAAGCCAATTCGTCAAACAGCTCGACGATTACCACAGGCGAAGAGAGAGGAAGCTGAAACGATTGTTCAGGAAATGAAGAAAGACGGGGTGATAGAACCTTCTACGAGTCCATGGGTCTCTCCGGTGGTCCTGGTTAAGAAGAAAGACGGAACGACGAGGTTCTGTGTGGATTACCGTTTGCTGAACAACGTTACCAAGAAAGATAGTTATCCTCTGCCTCGGATCGATGACACATTGGACACATTGGCTGGAAGTAAATTGTTTTCTACTTTAGATTTGAAGTCTGGATACTGGCAGGTAGAAATGGACCCAGTCGATAAAGAAAAGACAGCCTTCACCACAGGATCTGGATTGTGGCAATTCAACGTTATGCCATTTGGACTTTGTAATGCTCCTGCGACATTTGAGAGGCTTATGGAAAATGTGTTGAGAGGGTTATCTTGGAAAACATGCCTGGTTTATTTAGATGACATAATCGTCTTGGGGGAGACATTCGAAGATCATTTGAGGAATTTAGAAAACGTTTTTAATCGACTTAAAGCTGCCCAATTGATGCTAAACCCCAAGAAGTGCCAGCTATTTCAAGGTAAAGTCAATTATCTGGGTCATATAGTCAGTAAAGAAGGAGTGGCCGTGGATAAGGGAAAAATCGATTCCATTAAGGAATGGCCAAAACCAACTGACAAACATCAAGTGAGAAGTTTTCTTGGACTATGTACTTACTACCGGAGGTTTATTAAGAAGTTTGCAGATATCGCTAAGCCATTAACGCGACTTACAGAGGAAGCAAGAGAATACCGCTGGGATATAGACTGCCAAAATGCCTTTGAAACGTTGAAAAAGCATTTAATAACAGCACCAATTTTGGGGTATCCACTGCCAGAAGGAGAGTTCATCTTAGATACGGATGCAAGTAATGTGGGAATTGGAGGAGTGCTGTCTCAGATTCAAGGAGGACAGGAACGAGTCCTCGGATATTTTAGTAAAGTTTTTTCAAAACCTGAGCGGAATTATTGCGTCACGAGAAGAGAACTTCTAGCAGTAGTTAAATCAGTAGAGCACTTCTATCAATACCTCTATGGAAGGAAGTTTTTAATCCGAACCGACCATGCCGCCCTTAAGTGGTTGATGCAGTTTAAGAATCCAGAGGGTCAGATAGCCAGGTGGATCGAACGACTCCAAGAATACGATTTTAAGATTGAGCACCGAGCCGGAGTTAGCCACAGAAATGCTGATTCTCTTTCCAGAAGGCCATGCCCCGCAGAGTGTTCCCACTGCAACAAAACGGAATCCAAGGAAGCAGCAGTGCTAAGAACGACGATTGTCAACGACGACTGGACGCCTACTAAGATAAGGGAAGAACAAGAGAGAGATCCAGTTATACAGAAAATCCGAAAATGGAAAGAGGAAAACCGTCGACCACCTTGGCAGGAAATATCAAACCTATGCTCAGTAGTTAAGACGTATTGGGCCCAGTGGGACTCATTTATCATCGAAGATGGCTTGCTCAAACGAGTCTTGGAAAATGATGACGGTTCAGAGAAAAGAAGACAGTTGGTGATCCCAAAGAGCAGAATAGCCGAAGTACTTCGTCAGTTACACGACAGTCCATCGGGAGGGCATTTTGGTGTAAGGAAAACCCTTCAGCGAATTCGGGAACGGTTTTATTGGATGAACAGTTCCGACGACGTAAAAGACTGGTGTAAGAAATGTACTATTTGTGCTACGAGTAACGGGCCTCACCGGAAAAGGAGAGCTCCTATGAGACAATATAATGTTGGAAGCCCGTTTGAAAGAATAGCTTTGGACATTGCAGGGCCATTTCCAGAAAGTGAAAATGGGGGCAAGTACATGTTGGTAGTAATGGATTACTTCACTAAGTGGGTCGAGATTTATGCACTTCCAGACCAGAAGGCCGCCACCGTTGCAGATAAGTTGATCCAAGAATATATCAGCCGATTTGGAGTGCCTTTGGAGATCCATAGTGACCAAGGCAGGAACTTTGAAAGTGATCTATTCCAAGGAATATGTGATAGACTAGGCATGAAGAAAACAAGAACTACCGCGTATCATCCGCAATCGGATGGTATGGTAGAACGAATGAATAGGACAGTTGGCAAGTATTTGACAAAGATGGTGTCCGATCATCAGCGAGACTGGGACCAATACCTTCCGTTCTTCACAATGGCCTACAGATCTGCTGTTAACGAATCAACGGGCCAGACACCAGCCAGAGTCCTATTCGGACGCGAAATGCGACTACCTTGTGATCTAGAATTTGGGTGTCGACCTGGAGAAGATGTAGCAGGTGAAGATTATGTGATCGAATTACGAAGAAGAATGGACGATGTACATGAGTTGGTCCGTTCCCACCTTCAGATCGCTAGCGACCGAATGAAGAAACGGTACGATACACAAGCCGAAAAGGGTTGCTTTAAGAAGAACGACAAAGTATGGCTGTATAATCCCAAGAAGCGAAAAGGTTGTTCTCCCAAATTGCAGCAGTTTTGGGAAGGTCCATACCTCATCATGGAGAAGATCAACGATGTCATCTACCGAATAAGCAAGATTCCGAGGGGAAAGCCGATGATAGTACACCATAACCGGCTGGCGTCTTTCGAAGGTGACCACGACGTAGATGAAGAAGTGGAAGTAAACCAAGTCCAAGACGTGTCTGACCTCACGTTTGAGGAATTCATGGGTGCCTATGGAGGTACCGGTAAAGCAAGACATGGTGTTACCACTGAAGAAAAGCAAGATCTACTCGCGCTCCCCGATGACTACTCGCTGGCCCTTACCATCCCGGCCAGTATCAAAGACGCACCAGGGTTGGCATCCGTCTTTCGAAGGAAGTTTGGTCGAGTTGCAGAACTTCAATGCCAGGTGCCAGCTCCCGGTAAAACCTTGAAACTCCAAGATGCATCACGTTACCTTTTCTACCTGGTAACAAAAGACACTGCCCGTGACCAACCTACCTACCGAGATGTGTGGGAAGCCTTACTTCAATTGAGAGAGCACGTACTAGAGTCCGACGTGCAAAAGTTAGCCATGCCAAAGTTGGAGTGCCGCCAATTAGATTGGAGGGTTATCCGAAATATGGTGGAGGAGATCTTTAAAGACACCGAAGTCCAGGTGTTAGTCTGTTGCAATCCGCATAGTTACTGGTGCGGAGAGAAAACCGTCCCTTGTCATTTTTATACAACTGGAAGTTGTAAAAGAGGGTCCAGTTGCCGATACCAGCATACAGTTCCGGTTTCAGTCCCGACAAGGTTCCAGGAGGAACCATCTTTTAAGAGGGGGGCAATGTTACGATAATTATCCTGGCCTAAAATAACCGTAAATATTATGACTAATGTGTTCTGTTTTTAGATTTTACGAGAGTATTCTATTAGCCGGCAGAAATTTACCTGAAGGGACCTTCCAGAAACGGTCGAGCCGATGTAAAAATACCCGTTTGCCTTACCGTTATAATTTCGCCGCTAATCGAGAAGGCTGTTCGATGATTCTAGCGTAAAGGCAATGGCATATATAAGGCACATTTTATTTGGAAGGAACAGTTAATTCTGAACCCGCGCTCGCGAATTTGTTACGTACGGATATAATAAATTATTGTAAGATAAGTTAATATAAATAAAGAAATAAATTAAATCCGTAAGTGTTATAAATATTGAACCTTTTAATAAATTCACAACAGTATTGATACAAGCATGCTATTTAGGGTGCCAGTAAATAAAACTAGGAAAAGAAAAAGATCTCTACTTCAATATTCATACTTTTTCTGGTTTTTAAAACTTACTTGAATGTTGTCTCACTAATACACAATGCATCATACATACGTTTATGTAAATATTGAACTGGTCGCATAGGGCTTTTATTGGCGTTTAGTAAAATAAATGTGAAAATTAAATATTACTTGATTTATAGCTAAAACATGCCTAAAAGTTTCTAAGTACCAGCAATAAAATTAGAGTTTTAGGAGCTTCTCATAGATGTCGGTAGTTGTATATACGGCACCATTTTCTTTAGAAAGGTCGTAAGTCCAACGTTTCAGGTCTCACTACTTCTAGATATCTGCATGTATCAGCGGTGTGCTTTTGTTGTGTGTGATAATTGTTGATTGTAGTATATTAAAATGGAAGAAAATAAGAAAAAAGAAGACCTACAGGCAAAGGTTCATTTGGCAGTGGGCAGAAACGCTTAAAAGCAGTAGAAGCATCATACAAAATATACAAATTTACTGAAGTAACTCCAAAAAAATATCTTAACGAATAGTTTAAAAATACAAAACTAATGATTTTCCATTATAATCTTGTATATTTTTGCATATCGTATGCAAATGCAAGTTGAACTGTAAAGATGTTACGTACGAAATGAGATGTTTTATTTTTGAAAAGTTCTACCAAGAAAATGCTAAAACATAAGGCACTTTACTAATGGGGATTTTAAGTATTTGCACTGTTCAAAGAACACAACATGGTTTTTATGGGAATGAGCATGACAGCCCACTTCAAGCAACAATATGCTATTCACTTCTCAATGGTAATACAAAATTGGTTCGGGTATGTAAGAAAATTTTTCAAGATACTTTTGCTGTTAATGATAAAATATTGCTCGTGATTGTGGACAAGAAAAAGTTGGGTGAAACGTGTTATAATGATAAATATACCAGACATACTGATCCAAAGCTTTTCTAATCTGGTCGTTTAATGGTAAAAAACCACATAAACATAATCACAAGGGATTTTGGTCATTATTCACAAGCTAAATCTGCAAAGGAGTATATTAGCCCCGATTTGAACATTCATAGATTGTTCAAAGCCTTTTTGCAAATGCACCCAGATCCAACAGTCACCTATAAGTTTTATAGGTCTGTGTACATCAAGGATTTTCCTAGCCTGTCTTTCCACAGACCACTAGATGATACGTGAGGTTCATGTGACAAAATTCATTGTCAAATTAAAGCCAAGGATGGGTAAGGTGTAACTGCCACAACTCAACTAGACCTTGATCAACGTAAGGTCTAGAGAGCTAGAGCTTTGTTAAAACAAGATAACATCGACTCTCAAGCTCTATAGATTACAAGCAAGTCATGTTTGTTCTATCATTGACCCATAGCGATATATTCTATCTCTCACAGTTATCTTGCTATAACTTAAAAGTTCAATTAATTACTATTTAAATGGGAATAAGCCACAATTAAAGGTTAAAATACATTTATTGACGTTTCAATTTCCACTTCGGAAATCGTTCTCAAAATACAAACATTACTAATGAAAAAAACAAGAAAACAAGAAAGATATATCTCATAGAAGCTAAGGCACTTACGCCCTCACCTAATTTGTTTCTTTAAAACAGTTGTTTATGGGAAGGAACTTTTGCAATAAGCTTTCTTGGGATATATTTTTCATTTTATTATAAATGTACCAAATAAAGTTTTTGTCAGTAATATTTTTGGATCTTTATACTGGTTTTTTAGATTAACTGTGATTTTGGCACTTTGGGCCATTCTAATTTCCACTCTTCAATTGTGGTTAATTCCCAGTAAAAATAGTATATAATATCCCCTTTGTTCCGCGCCTCTGTACCTCACATCTGTGTTACAAGCGATGTTGGTAAACGGTCACAACGGGATACGCCACAACGCATAAAAGAATACCAGAACAAAAATGTGACGCGTGGCACACAGAGGATAATATCCACTTTGTCGTAACAACCACGTGCCAGGCATTACGCGCAATTTATAGCCCTACTTACCTATTTGATAGGCCCTTATTTTCTTTAAATGGAACGTTCGTTATCCCTGTACCAATCAACTACTTGTTATGTGTTAGCGAAGTTCTAGTTATCGGGGGAAAGATCGTTTTGGGTGTTGATTTACAGGAAAAAATCATTTAATAGCAATTATTTATAGATACAAAAATGTTTAATCTAGGATAAGAGTCCAATACCTTTAGATTTATGACATTACGCCTACAATATGGTTAGTATTACTAGAGACACTGCAGTTAAAAACGCATTTTTGAAACGTACAGGAAAGACATTTAGGAATAAGAAAACATGGTGAATGTCAAAGAAAATGCTTTAAATATAAATGATTCACACAATGATATTGTTTAAAGGAAAACGGATGAATAGTTAGATAGTTTACCAGTCTGAACATTTCTTGAAATGACAGAAGGAAGTTAACACGTTAACTACATTAATTATCACTCATAAAATGGCGCAAGATTTAAGAACATAACATTGGAACCCAAATGGTCTCTTGAAACATCAGGAGATACTGTTTACCTTAAACAACCAAAAAATCAATATATGTGTAATATCAGACACATACTTCACAAAACAAACATACATTAAACTAAGAGGATATCAAATATATCAAGCTCTTCACCCTCCTAGAAACACAGCTAGTGGAGGAGCAGCAGTAATAGTCAAAATAATCTAATTCACTTCGGAAGAAAAAATATAAAGACTGAAGCCATCCAGGCAACTAGTATAAGTGTTGAATTGAAACAAAAAAATATGACGTAACAATAGCAGCTGAATATTTTTCACAAAAGCATAAGAAAATTATGTCCATTTGCTTAACATGCTTGGAGAAAAATTTATCATTGGTGCAAACTTTAATGCTAAAAACACTCTATGGGGTTCAAGGTTAATCAATATAGAAGGTAGAGAATTACAAGGAGCAATAGAAAAAAAAAAAAAGAAAATGGCACTCAACTGGAAAAACCACATATTGGCCTACTAATAAAAATACCACACCCGACTTAATTGACTTTTTCATTCCAAGAAAAGTTGCAACAAATTTTATGCAAATAGAAGAAGCTGATGGTGCCAGTGTTGATCACTCTCTAATACAATCAGTGGGTATATTATACTAAGATAAATAATCCTATCTTAAACAATAACAAAACCGACTGCGCTAGCTTTAGACGGGAGTTAAGAGACTGTAAGGTTTTAATATTCGACAAACTCAGACAGCAACGAACCCTTCACCTGTAGTCAGAGAAACTTCAAGAGGAACTCCCTGATAAATCAGGGAGCGATCATCCAGGTAGGCCCCTGGAACGACACCCAGAAACCAACAGGCAGCGGTCAGCTGGCAGACAAAATAAGAGTTTTCAAAGTAATAAATTCCAATTTTTTTATGAACCTATTGTTCACGGCCGTAATCAAACATAGATGATATCCCCCACCAACAGGCATCGAAGATAGAGGTTCCAATTAATTATCGGCAATTTTAGAGGCCGATATTGATCAGGAGCCAAAATCCGGATACCACATGCCCGATTTAGATGGCTTGAATTCAGATTCAAGCTGTATAAAGTATATTAGTAGATCCAAAAACCTATTCCATCGCATCCCATCATTAGGCACATCAGTAGTCCAACTCCAATCTCTTAGATTGTGACTAAGAATTTTGAAGCCATGCTAAACAAAGCGGCAGTGTCAACACGACATCCCACTATTCATCGAACACTGAAGCAGAACCGGAGGAAGAAGTCAACAGGAAAAGACAACGCGCTGGAAGCAATTAGAGTCAGAAGAAATGAAACGGCAAAAGGAAACATACAACATAGCTTGATCAGTGGACACACTGACAAAGCAAATAAAGACGATGGAAGACGACAATCGGCGATTACACCAGGAATAGGGAAATCGTATAGGTACCATGGTGGAACTTCAGAAAATAATCTCTGAACAAGAAAACCAGATGCTATCGCGAAAGCTGTTAGCAACTATGGATTTACTAACCACCACAAATAACCAAACCGAAAAAGGAACAGAAAAGACGACAACAAACGAAAAACAGTCAGCAAACAAAAAGTCGAAAATGGCGAAAAACAGACAATCAAAGCAAAGCCGATAACAGTTGAAAAATCGGTGAAAAAAAAAAAAAACGGTTTCTAACGACGAGTACCAGTGAAGACATCATGGAAACAGATGCAAACGAAAAAGGATGAACGGTTCAAACCAAGAAATACAAAAAAAGTAAAAACAAAACAGAGGAAAAGACACAGGAAACAACAAAAACAAGGACAGATATGTGTGCTACCCCTACAGCTAGGTAGCCTAACCACAGTCATGAAAAACAGAGGGTGTGCCATTACTCAGGGCATCCAAAGTAATGCTTAGATCATAAGCCTCTCCACGTAAGTCACAAGATGTTGAGGGGTGGAGGAAAAGCCTAGGGGTCAGATAGGTACCTTCGAAAATGTGTACCCCACTGTAAAATGGTATACACATCTTCCTTAGGGGCATGGTTGATCGCCGTGTGTATGTGTGTATGCAGGAGTTAAGTGACAGAATTGAGCTAAATGTAGCAATCACAACTAATGAACAACTTGATGAAGAAGCAGAGAAACTAACCATAAAGATACAACCAGCAGCATGGAACAATACCAAACAATATATAAGAATAACCAAAGGTCAAAATTATCCCAAAGAAATTCAAGAACTTGTGCAAAGAAAAAGAAAACCAGGGAAACATGGCAAATAACAGAGCTGCAGAAAATAAAAATGTATTAAACAAGCTCACCCAATAGTTAAAAAGAGAAATAGATCTGACAGATCACCAAACAACTGACTGCTAGTTGTGGAAATGTACAAAAAGAATAAATAGACCAACACAAAATATTCCACTGTTTTATAAACTTTCATTCTCAACATCCACCTAAGATGAAAACAAATTTGGTTTTGGCCCTGAAAACTGGGGTTATCAACTTGTCACACATCGAGTTCAGAGACAAGGGACTAAAAAAGTTGAGATCTATATTACAAAAGAACTACTATCCTATAGGGCTGTTAAATAAACTGATTTTCGGTTCTCCTTTTCCTTCGCATTTTTTTGACAACCAAAATTTTCATAACAATGGCTAGGTTAGAGGTCCTGCAGGAATCCAAATGCTACATTAAATCCTTCGCCTTCCTGAGCCTCGTTTTCCTTCTACTTTTCCTTGTAGAATTAATTGCAGCAATCCATATCTTTCGCTGTTTCTCATGATGTGACCGAGGTATTCGATTTTGGCTGTTTTTATTGTGATTAACAAATCGTTTCCTTTTTGCATCTTTAATAAAACGTCTTGATTAGTAACTCGGTCGGTATAGAATATCTTCAGGATTCGACGATAAAACCACATTTCGAAAGCCTCAATTTTCTTGCAGGTAGCGTCTGTGAGAGTCTACGACTCAACTCTTCGCAATAGTATAGGATAATTTATACGTACAAGTATAGTTTCACAACATTTAATTTAAAATCTAAAGATGTGTCCTGTTATGTTTGGCACAAGGCTGAAGAGATATGCCAATGATAGGCTAATAGATGTGCCAATAAGATTGGTACCTGTGTCTTTAACTATTTACAGAGTCTATAAACTGCAGTAAAATCGCTTCTTAATTTCAATTTACATGTACGCTTTGAAAAGGTTGCCTTACATTAACACCATTACACATTAATTCCTCATAAAGGGACATACCCAGAATGAGAGCGATTCAGCCCATTCTGTAATTTAAAGAAGTATAGAAAAATCCTTAAACTCAGGCCCAATATACACATCCGACCAGTATATTTCAATTATCAGAAATTCTAAAAAGTCGGATACTCCATACAAAGTTTTTGAAATGTTATCCACAAGTTTTTTTGACTTAAAGTCCCTAGCCGCAGATATTGGTAGTAATTTTTCTAAAACTACAGAGAACGAAACCTTAAATCTAAATGATATAAAAATAACACACGTAACTGGTGATAATGAGGGTAATTTTTTTTATAAGACCTCATTTGCCCATCAAGAATACAAAGTAGTTAAAGTGCCAACTGGTAACAAGAGAAGAAGCTTTTAACCTAATTTAGGCTATGGCTCCACGAGCGACAGATTGTCGCTAGCAGTAGCAGTAAAATGTAGCTTGATAAATGAAAACAACAGCAGTGATACGGTGATACTGAGTGGCTCCACGCGCTGTAGATTGTCGCTTCGTTTCGAGACCGAGACGCGTCTTCAAGGTCGTGTGGCGTTCGAATAGATCCGGATCTATTTTTTAGCAGTAATTTGCAGCGCGTTTGTAGCTCCACTAGCAGTAATTTGTCGCTTGTGGCTCCACTAGCAGTAATTTGTCGCTTGTAGCGGTAATTGCCATTTAATCGATATTTTTGTTCTTGGTTTGTTTATTTCTCTGTGTTTGTTAAGTTGTTTCTTTGTTTTTATAAATTACTTTAAAGTTTTTTCATACAACTTTGTGTCATATCAAAATTGTGTCTCAAATCATAACAAAACAATATAAGTTCTAAGAAAGAAATAAATCCAATATTTTCTTTATCGGTATTCTAAATAACAAAAATCAATGGATGGTTTTTTTTTCAATCCCAATTAACCGTATCAAACTGTACTTTATAATAGATGCCATTATTATACAAGAAAAAGTTGAATAGAGATAATAAACAGTTTCGAACTGGTGATTCATTTCTGTATAAGTGGTTGTCTAATCATGTCATATAAATACAATTTTAATAATTATTGTTTATAGTAAAATTTGATTATCCTAATGAAAGTTTAATAGTTAAATATTTTGTTTTTTTTATTTTTAGGTAGATACATGTATAGGATTATAAAATATGTAATTTGAAATCTTACTTTAAGGTAGGTAATTGCTAATTTTTCTTCTGGGCTTAGGCTATCACGCATTGATGTATCCTGTTTTCGTATGACATTTTCTATTTCACATAATAAAAAATTAAAAGAAAACACTGACATCCTGTAGTATTCAAAAAACTTGTCAGGATATTCTTTTAATTTGTTGTGTAAAAGAAAACATTATCCCTCTGTCTGTCTAGGCACTAGAACAGGGTGAATCCACCATTTCCGTTGTTTTTTAACCCTACGTCGACGGCGCAATGCCAATATTAAAGCAATTTTTTGTTGAAATGATAGATTATCCATACTATATTATTGTATTATCGGTGTGAATTTATTTTTCTTATTTATTTATTTATTTTATCTGCTATATACACGGACATTAAGACATTATATAAACGGACAAGATACTACTGATTGTAGCTGCGTCATATTAACGCTCATGGAGCCACTACAAGACCAAAACGCGGCGATATGCGCGCTGTAAACTGTCGCTCGTGGAGCCATGATTTTACTGCTTTACTGCCGCCGTAATTTTACTGCTACTGCTAGCGACAATCTGTCGCTCGTGGAGCCATAGCCTTACACCTTAAAAAATATTTATACAAAAAAACCAATCACCGCTAAAAAGAAAAGTGGATTATTGCATTTGATTTAAAAAAATGTTATTCCTGGACACTATCGACCATTTTACGAAAGCTTATAATTTTTTTTAGTATTATTAAAAAAACATATAAAATAATAAACGATTTCATTTAATTGGTCTTTTATTGTTTGACTCTTGACAGCTCGTCTGTTTATTGCCGAGTCTCTTTTGCATATTGGAGCGGTAGGTAAGACTCACTTTTAAAATGATTATGGCAATGTTTCTCAGGAAAAAGACTTGAATCAAATAGGGGTTAAGAAAATGATAAAATTTAACCATTTTTACACTATACTACATATGAGAAGATTGGGATGGTTGTGAGCTGTCATAATTGTAGTTGTCTTCATTAGAATCGGCGGAAAGATTTGGACTGGACGTACTTTCGGTTTATTCTGAATCAGTGCCTAAGGCCTTTATCAGTTTTCTGGTTAGACGGGTTAGCCTGTTTTTGATAGACCTCTCCTGAAGAGTTGGGTATAATGCTTCAATGTTAGAAATTAGCCCTAAAACATTTTCTGCAAACTTAAGAGCTTCAGCGTAGGGGTCACTACAGCCGAAAGTGTTTTCGACAAAGGCTATCAAGTTTTCTAGAGGAATAACAAGTGATTCTGAGTTTTACTAAAGGCTTTTTTGATAGCGTCTTTTGTTAAATCAGAAAGGTAACGTTCTGACGGTAAACTTGTTCTGGGTTTCTTTTTTGGTTACTTAATGTCTCTACTAGGTGGAGGCATGATGTTGTCCTCGGACGGATTTGCGACGGAGATGTTATGGGGAATATCAGTCTGCTCACTAGTACTCTCGATATTAGAGTGGCCTTTATGTGTGGGCGTTTTAGTCATTATGGAATTGTTTAGTTCTGAAGCAGACATATGTGGTAATGTTGCGGGTTGTATACAAGACTGTGGTGGTGAGGGATCTGTTACCTGGGTTGATATTAACGGCTGAGGCTGGGATGTTATATAATTGGGTAGAGGATTGGGACAATTTAAGGCAATATGCCCCGACTTCTTGCATATGAAGCATTCCATTTTGTCTGTCGACAAAAATATTCTGTTTTCATTACCTTCGAATGAGATAACTAATGAAGTTTGCAGATTAAAATTATCATCAGAGGTAAAAACATACATTTGTCTTCTAAAGCTCATGATGTGCGAATATTAATCGCCGGGGATACCTGCTCTTAAAAATGAGACAGGGGAGGCCAGTTGGAGCCAAAGTTCTTATATAGCATTTTCTGCAAAGTCGTGTGTATACATGGAGATATATTGGATATTATTATTCTTTTTGTGGTGGAGACTAGCCTGCGAACATTCATCACAGAGTTTCCTACTGTCAAAATCGGATGAGGTCTTAGAAGTTTGTCGACGAGTTCAGAATTAGTTAAATATATACAAATTCTGTTATTAGATATTCTGGATGCGATTAGGATTTGTTTGGGATCAATAGCGTCACCTACTGCCTTGACGTAATCGAACAATTTTAGATTTTCATCGGCATGCAATACTATGGCTTGATCCCTCTTTGGAAAAGTTGATCTAGGAGTTGATTTGGTTGCAGTTCCATATGAGGAAGTTGAAGTAGAATTATGCTGAATATTTTGTGATATCTTAAAAAGTTGTGAACTGTGAGGATCTGATGTGAGAACTGTATTTGTTATCGGTACCGTTGTAGTCAAAGGTAGACGAAAAATTTAATTATTGGTTGAATTTAGTTAGGTTTTATGTATTTTCTTTCAAAATTACATATTAGGTAGGTTTACACCACTGATGGCTGTCCCAGTTTTTGAAGAAATTATCAATTTGCTAATTAACTAATCGATCAAAAAAAAACATACAATTAGGCTTATCAATACATACGGTAAAGTCTGCTCTTACCAGTATTTAAAAGTAGTTGTTAGGTTTCACAAAAAGCACTAAAACTCTGAGCAAAAGACTGATACTATGTTACCTCGTTCAAGTACACACTCAGAATCTCAATTTATCTAGTTATCACAGTTTATATTTAGGTATATTTCTAACAAAAATTGTATAGGTAATTCCTTTAAAGTAACAACTTTATATATATATATATATATATATATATATATATATATATATATATATAAAATATAAATTAAACAAAATCTTTTTAAGTGTAGCAGTATAGATAAGCAGTTTTTTATTATATTCTGTATTTGAACATGGCCGACCAAAAATAAAATACAATACAAAGGTACCAGAACGGGAGACAAAAAGGATGGAAGATGAGAGCGAGCCAACAACGTAATGCGGGTGGTGGCGGGTGGTTTTTTCAATTATAAACTCTATTTGGCTTAGCACAGATTGTTGTGTAATCAGTTTAGCTCGTTACGGGCTGCGAGCACTCGACAGTAAACTACATCGAGGAACAATCTAACTAAAGCAAACCTAAACCTAAACCTTAACTGGAGTAGAATGATTGCATTTCTGAACCGACATTCTATTGTACAACGTTACTCACAAATATTATTCATTTTGAAATTGTGTATTTCGTTTCTGGGATTGGGAAGCTCTACGCTCTCCCTCTTACTTAATATTCCATATTTATTTAAATTACTTTCGCCGATGTTGCTACCTGTGCCTGCCTTTTCTAATTAACTTAATTTCTTAACAAAGATAACTTTACTGAAGTTCTTCCATTAGTTCAAAATAAATTATGTAAATGCTTACATTTGGCCTCACGAAAAGTTAACACATTAAATTCTAAAACTCTATAGGCCAAAGATATCAGCTATAAAATAAATTGAAAATAAATATAAATATAAAAATATAAAATAATGGATTGGTTGTCATGTAAGTCCATTTCAAACTGGATAGTAGAAATAAATTACACACTTATTTATAATCTATTTATTTAGTTTAATTAAATTAATCTACAACTTGCGTCTTGTGTATAACTCGTTTTTCTGTATGTTTTTTATATCTTTCTATGTTTATTGTAATTTTGTATTTCTGTATTTTCATAATTTTATTAACATTGACAAACTTACAAGTTTACAACCCATTTCCAAATTCTACGGAAATTACATCAAAATTAGGTTTTCATTTGCTCATTTTTCATTTACTTATTCACTGACCAGAAAACCAACTTTGGAAAATTTTCATATAACATTTCCTTTATTAAAGGCCATGTTAAAATATATGTAAAATTATATAATGATTTTCTAAAAATTTTACACACTCCCAAAATACTTTTCCATTCTTTGATTTTAAAATATAAATTCTTTAATACAACATCACTTATACGATTACAAACAATAACATCCATTTTATTTCCACTCAATCACAACGCAAGATAGCATCTAGATTGGCTCCTCAAGAAACACCTCAGAAACACCAAGGGAGCATCAGATTAAGTACCCTAAGTATTCCCTCACTCCAAAAGGAGATACGTGAATACATTTAGACTGGTAAAGAGACCCTGATAGAATTTCAGGGTGCACTTTTCTGATGCTAAAACAAAACTGATATCATCCTGGCATGATAGATACCTGGCAGCACACTAGACTGGAGATCATAACTTATGGTTCTGGTGAAAGCTGGCGTGTGGCAAAAGAAGTGGTAAAACAGGACAAAATGAAATGGGCAATAAACTTATTTGAGCTATATAAATTACCAGGTCCAGACGGGAATTTATCCAACACTTCTACAGAAGGGAATCACCTAATGGACCAAAAATTATACTGAAATTAACTGCGGGCTAGCTTAGGGCTGTGGTATGTGTCAAAACCATGAAGGCTAATAAGGGTGGCTTTTATACCCAAACCAGGCAAAACCGGACAGGAAAAAATTAAGTCCCTGAAGTCTTTAGAAAAACTGCTAAATAGGTAAATCAGGAACGGTGTATTGATTGAAAGTCCGATAAATCACAGACAGCATGCGTGTCGAATAGAAGTGCCTACAGAAAAGGCACTGCAATATCTCGTACAGAGGGTAGAGAACGTTCTGGAAAACCAAATTATGATGTTGGTGCATTTTTGGATTTAAAGGGAGGACAACGCCTCCTACCAAACCATGACAAGAGTGATTTGTTTAAAATAAATATATGAAACAAAATGAAAATAGTTAGACTGGAGGCCGAGGAGCCGTGTGATATTCACAACAGTGTTGGGGGATACAATGTCAGAACAGGTAGTCAAATAATGTGTGCAGTCTTATCTCCTCTTCTATAAAATATGGTTAGGAATAAGCTGATAGCTAGACTCAGCAATGCCAGACATCATGTCCTGAACTATGCGGATAACCTATGGATACCTAGGGAATTTGAGCAGCTCCAAAGTAAGCAGCAAATGTCAAATGATTTTTGCACCACTTTAAGATTTTTAGCAGATCAATACTAACAATCTTACTCACTACATCCGAGTCCTTGTTTTGCCATAAAATTGTGGTGTCATCTGCAAAGATAGCAAACTGGCCATTAATGTCGAGATGAATTATGTAATCAAAACATATTAAGAAAAAGATAGGACCCAAGACAAAGCCTTGAGGTACGCCACAACTAATAAAGATTGTTACGATAAATATTATGGAGCACAAAACTGTAAATATATTATTTCTAATTCTTTGCTATTCTAGTATTTTCTCCGAGCCGCTATAAAAACCAGTCTGGGTTCCCGTTCACTTGAGGCAATTCAGGTCAACACCGCTGCGAGCCACGATGAGACCAGTCTTCCCCCATGTTCGAGCCAATTCATGTATGCTTCGAGGGAATTCCAGAACTAACGGCATTTTATATTTAAAGAGGGAACTTTGCTGAGAACAGTTAGTCGAAAATAAATTGTTGTATCGAATAAGTTGTAAAATAAATTAATATAAATTATTGTGTTTTTAGTGAATTAGAATAAGTGTAGAAGAATGTAATAAAGTAGTATAAGTGGAAATAAAGATTAAATAAACTAAGTATTAGAACATTTTAATAATAAATAAAGACAATAAATTAGATTTAATAAATACATAACAAGATATTACTAGAGTAGCCCTCATTAATTGATACAGACCGGCTCTGTCTTCCAAGTATGAACTGAACCACTTTAGAGCAGTACCTCTTAAACAATATCTTTCCAGTTTTTTAAGAAGTATTTTGTGGTTGACACAGTCAAAGGCTTTAGATAAATCACAGAAAACCGCAGCAGCAATATAATCATTATTTAAGTCCAAGTATAGTTTTTCCATGAATTCGAAGATGTCATTATATGTACTTTTTAATAACTGGAAACCGAATTGGAAGGAAGAAAGTAAATTGTGCTTTTATAAGAAAGTCATCATTCGGATTTTCACCAATTTTTCTACAACCTTTGAAAGCAACGGGAACAAAGAGATAGGACGATAATTAGCAGGTAAATCCTGATCACCACCTTTATACAGATGAATAACTTTAACAAATTTTAAACACTCACTAAAGTGACCTGTTAAAAAAGACGTGTTAATTGCCTCCGCTAAAACTCTCAGAACATTATTAGGAAGATGCGCTAAAACTTTAGATGGGATATCATCCCAGCCTGCAGTCATAGGATTTTTAATCTTTGAAAGCAACGGGAACAAAGAGATAGGACGATAATTAGCAGGTAAATCCTGGTCACCACCTTTATACAGATGAATAACTTTAACAAATTTTAAACAATCACTAAAGTGACCTGTTGAAAAAGACGTGTTAATTGCCTCGCTAAAACTCTCAGAACATTATCAGGAAGATGCGCTAAAACTTTAGATGACATATCATCCCAGCCTGCAGTCATAGGATTTTTAATGCATTGTATAATATTTTTTATTTCAGCCGAGTTAGTAGGAAGAAAATAAAAGGAATCAACAATGTTTATTCCATTTAAAAAATGCATTGGATCAGAAGAAGAATTAATTTTTCCAGCGAGTTCGGGACCTACCGAGAAGTTATATTTATTCAGCTCACTAGGGTATAAGACTATACAGTAGTTTGAGGAACTTTAGCTCTAATATTATTAACTATACGCCAAGATTTCTTTTGTTTGTTATTAGCATTTTTCATTCTAGATTTAAAAGATATACATTTAGCTAATTTAGTAACCATTTTAAGTTTTTGGCGGAAATTCTAATTCCTTTAGTAATCCAACTTTTTTTATTTTTTGATTTAAGAATTCTTTTTTAAAATACCAAATTTAAAATCTTCATGAGATTGCGATGAAATTGATGGAGCAAATCGGGAGAGCAAAAAATATTATGCCAATCTTACTGATTATATAATTTGATAAACCTGTCAAAATTAAATTTGGTGAAAATCCTATCCCACCTGATTGTGTAAGGTTTATTCTTGAAGGGAAATTGAATATACGGGAAAGGGACATAGAACGGGATCATGATCCGATGAAAAATAAGGAATCACTCTGCACACAGCCAGAAAATTAGTACAAATATAATCCAATATGCTGTTATCTCTGGTTGGTTCGTTCAGTTCATTAAGTAAATTTATAATGGTAATAACATGGCTGTTATTTGAAAATTGCAATGAAAAGAAGAAGACACGGATACAGTGTACCAGATAGCATAAGGCTTGAAAATCTTGGTAGTCACTATGTGCAATATGGTGACCGCCGTGCAAGGTGAGAAATATACAGTTCTAAAGGAATACAGTCAAAACCTATTCATTTTGTTCTGCACGCTAAGTTCCTTTATGAAGTAATGAGAAAAGTAAATGTTTTGTGGAATACTATAACGTTAGTTTGTAATTTAATTTAGTTTGTAATTTGTAATTTAGTCGTATAATAAACCGACGGTACTTATAAGTACCAGATGTACCAGTTAAAAATAAAGTATCTGTGTTATTAATTTTGAAATAATTATTTTTTTATAGAATATATATACATGTATTAAAATATATATTTAACTGAAAATCCTTAAATTTGATCTATTTTAATGCTTGGGATATAGGGTACCAGAATTTGGTGGCACTTAAAAGTACCGTCAGGAGGCTAAGGGTTAAATACGTTAGTGTGCTACCAACGTCTTTGTTTCTTTTCTTGTTGTACCAACTTGCCATTACCAAGAAAGCACCACTCATCACAGAAATAGCGTAAAATGTTCCTAAGTTTTCTTTGGATAGCGAAAGGTTCGTCAAAATAAAAAAAATCAACGACCATTGAACGCGAAGTATATCTATATGCACCTTAATGCAAACCTTATGCAAACCATAAAAGCGTTCGTTGAAAAACCAACAGAAGGTGGATCGTTGTGCACCTTTTGTGCGCGACTTGAAAACACGTATAGTTTGTTTCACGAAAAATGGTTGAGTGCTTAATGGTTACCCAAGTTGATCCTATTGTGTATACAAGAGTCTCTCAATAAACTACCGAAGTACACAGGGTCGCACTTCAGAAAGTTTGTTATTTAATATATTTCATTGGTAGCTGTGTAATACACGATTATAAAAATTTATTAAATTATTTCATATGGTATTTTCAGGTTGTTCAAGTGAATATACTTGATAATTGAACAGTTTTTAACATGAAGAAAGTAGTTTTTTTATTCTACGTGAATAATTGTGGTATATGGATCTAAATTCAGAAAGGTACTTTCCTTCACACTTTTTACAGGTTTAGGACTGTCAGCAAAAAACTGGCGTGTTTAAAAGTTTTTGCTCTTCCTAATCGAATATCGTTAAAAATGTACAGTAATAATAGTTCTATTTACAGTATATACATACAAACGAATACATAATGTACAAAAAATAGATGAATTGAAAAAAAAATATAGAAAAATATATACAAGTTAATATTACAAAAAAAAATACCCAAAATAACCAAAATATATTTATGAATTCCTAAATACCTAATTCTGTTTCGCTGTCGCTATCCTCTTCAAGATTAATAACAATTGGTTTAATTATGTAATTCAAAGTAACATATGAATTTTCTACGTTCATTACATGGCGTACTGAATTTTTCCAACTTTCTGGGAAGATATCATCAACACATTTCCTTATTAATTCGACTACACTACCACTTAAAGTCGGAGAAACATTTTGTGGCCTAACATTTGACTTTAGTTGGTGCCACATATGCTCTATGGGATTAAATAAACAATAGTAGGGCGGAAGCCGTAACACTGTATGTCCAATGTCCTTGGCCAATGCGTCACAAACTTATACTTTTTTAATAGAAAATGATTTTAACACTTCTAACAGTTCATTTTTTTAATAACTTTCTTCAAAATATATATCGTTTTCTAACAGGTAGTTTTGAATTTCAATTTTCGTGTTATTTGCACTTGGAGACTTATGTAATTGACGACTGTGGTAACTTGCATTGTCCATTACTATCACACTATTTTGAGGAAGGTTAGGTATAAGAGAATTCTTAAACCATTGCTCAAAAAGCTCTGCCATTGTATCCTCATAGTAGTCCCCGCAGGAGTCTTTAATGTTCTTTGCAGAAAGCCATAAGGCATTTGGGACCCAACCATTTTCTGATCCTGCATGTAAAATTGTTATTCTTTTCCCTTTGTTTGATGGAACTTTTATTTGAGACCTGTTGGAAGAATCGGACCATCCCTTGGATGGTGTTTCATGAGTGTCAAACCATGTCTCGTCCAGATAAATTATTGGTCGATCTTCTGTACGGTACTTTCTTATGGAAGTTATATATTCATTACACCACTTTTGTAAACGATGGGACTCCATAAGCACTTGCCTTTTGTCAATTGTACGATATCTGAAGCCCATTTTAGACAAAATCCTCCAAAGACTAATCCGGCTACAGTTTATTTGTGTATCATCATTAGTAAGCCGTTGTTTTAAAGCATCTAATGTAGGTATCCGTTGCTCTTCGTACATTGTGTAAATTTTTCATCTTATTAAGTCCTTATCACTTTCGTCAATACATTTGGTAGAACCGGCATCCTTACGCTTCCTTCTTGACTTAATGGGATTTGATGTAATTCTTTTCACTGTGGTTGGAGGTATTTTCGTTAAATCAGATATTTCACTGGCAGCAGTATTAGCAGTAAGTTCTCTTGTAAGTAAAGAACTATATGAAATGAAACAAAATGCATATTTAAAAATTTCTCATCGGTTTTATATACTTTTACAAATTATACAGAATAGAGGGAACCTGTATAATTATTCCAGTAAATACTTAAGGATCAACAAATTTATTGTGGTCATTAAAATATCAACCATTGATAGTGAAACTCACTGTTAAAATGTTTACAACTTTATGAAATAAAATGTATTCTAATCGTTTTTATAATTTTATACGATTTTTTAATCGTTTTTATATTACCAGGAATTTATTATACAAACAAGATAACGACACTCCACAGTAGCTTCAATTTTACCTGAATACTTACCTGCTCAACTAATGTTGACTAAGCTGGGGTACTTGCGGTCGGGTTTTATTGCAATCATTAAGCACTCAACCATTTTTCGTGATATAAACTATACCTACTATTTTACAAACATGTTAAAAACGCGCCGAGCGGTGTGTATATGTATCCGCACCTTTTAACGGAAAGAAATATTTTAACGATTAAACAAAAACTAGGGATTTTAAACATACGTAAAAAGGGTGAATGTGTAGCATTATTATCACAAATATATGAAGTTGCCGAGATTACTTAACGCAATTTTTGAAGATTTTTTACCCCCTTCACCACGTAACTTTTTTCTATACCCCTCCTCCTACCTAAACGTTACGTAACATTCAAGTGACCATTTTTACTTAAAAGTAACAATCATGTTGCGAAAGGTATCGGAAAGTCGGTAAAATAACTTTATCATCGTTTTAATCGCATTTGCGGCAATAATAAATATAACAAGGGATTTCTAACTCGCAATAATAAACTCTTACTGCCAATCTTACAATTGTTTACGTTTCCCTTACTTGGTCTTATCGTTACACATGTTCCTGGAGCTAAGTCAGAGCTTAAGGAAACGCCTCCGATGACCGTCAAGTTAAAAAATTAAAAATTAATGTCAAAAAAATGTCAAATTTATAGTTTCGTTGTTTCAAAATAGAACAAAATAAATATACTGTTCCATTAAGGTGTTTTTCCGAAGTTTTCTTCAAGAGAGTACAGTGGACAACTCGTCTGGAGAGAATTCTCGTGGCTCAAACCACGAAGATTCCAACCACTAACCAGCGACAATACATTGTATATTCGACGACGTCACTCTAAGAAGTAGAATCAATTTTCTATAGACTACTATTTTCTTCAGGCTATTTCATAATCATAATCGTGACACAGAGTCGAATGCCTCTTCCAAATATAGAAATGCTAGATATACTTTCCAAAATATAAAGGTTTTTCTATAGTCTGGTTTATAATGAATATGTTATCTTAAGTACTTCTGCCTTTGCGGAATCCATTTTGTGAGTCTGACAACGATCTTTCTACAAAATATTTCAGCTTCTTATCTAGGATTTTTTCATACATTTTAGCTCCTATACTTATTATAGTAATTCCTCGATAATTGCTACACTACTTTTAGCCCCCTTTTTTAAAAATTGGTAATATCATCCCTACCTCCCTGTCTTTTAGCACTACTTCCTCATTCCTTATTTTGTTACATATTTTTAATATAAAAAATCGATACCAAGCATAATTCTAGTATTTCTTACTATGCTAAATCAATTGAAGACAATAAAAAGTATAGAGTCAACAGTAAATATTATTAATTTAATTCGATTTTTCATCTATTAACCTTCTTTAAATATGCCTGAATGAATTGATATTTACAATTAGGGGTACTCATCATAATTTTTAAATAAAATGGGATTTCATCTCGCACGTCATCCTTTTTTTTTAAGTAAATATCTATTATTAACGAAAATAAATTGGAAAAATAATTGAATGACCTTGCTGATTTATTATAGAAGTGCTTGAGACTTAAATTTTACTTTTAGTTTACGCTACCGATTATTTGTCGACTTTTTTTTAAATCAATATTTATAAACCCCTCATACCACAGCTGGTTTTCCTATTGTAATTTTTCATTCATTTATGATACCTTTTTCAGAATTATGGGATCCTATACCAGCTTTTATATGTCCTAGAGAATGGTTACCATCTGTTTTCGGATCACTTGATAGCATTCGAAAGAAAGAAGAAGAAAACCTGAAAGACGAAAGAGATGAAGTAAGCGGAACAAACGATACAAAAGCAGTTCCTCTACTTCTCCATTGATACCAATCCATAAAAATTGGAATGATTCTCGCGCTAACTGAAAGATTCTTCACACACATTTAAAGTAGCAACTACACTAATCAGCCGATAATCTTTCAAACGATGAGAATACTGGCTTTTGCATAATATCTCTTTGGTCGTTTTAACATTTAAGATTATAAAAAACTTTTACTGGACGAATGTACATATAAAGTAAAAAAATCGTTCTGAAATCGTTCTGAACCAATGGACAGATTCGAATGTAGTTATAAGGATCGAATCGTTTTGTTTTGTAATGCCCCTTTGTCCGATTCTTCTCCATCATCATCATCATCACGTAGCGCTACAACCCTGGGTGGATCTTGGCTGACTGTACAACTTTTTTCCAATTTGTTCGGTCTTCCATCAACCTAGGGTCAAATGGAATGTTCATTTTCCGGAGATCTGCTTGGATGTTATCTCTCCATCGCATTCTGGGACGTCCGAGTGGTCTTTTGCCTGTGGGAATCTCTTCCCATACCAGTTTTACCAGTCTATCGTTATGCAGTCTGTGCACATGGCATGCCCATCTTAGTCGCTGTGATTTAATTTCTTGGACAATATCGGCGTCATTGTAGAGTGCTTTTAATTCGATATTGGTTCTGATCTTATACTGGTTTGTGGTGATGTCATGGCGAGGTCCGAAAATTTTTCTAAGTATTTTTCGTTCAAAGCGTCTGAGCTTTTCTTAGTTTGCTTTGGTCATGGTCCACGTTTCGCATCCGTATGTTATTACAGGTCTGACGATGGATTTATAGATTTTGATCTTTGAACTTCTTGTAAGATTTTTTAATTTTATGAGCTCATCCAGTGCGAATAGACAGCGGTTTGCAGATTGGATTCTGTCTTTTATTTCTTCAGTAACATCGTTGTCAGCTGTGATTACGGCCCCCAGATACTTAAAACGTTGTACTCTTTCAAAATTGAAGGTGTTGATCGTCACATTTTGTCCTATTCTGTCTCTTCGTGTCGTTCTATTTATACACATATATTTCGTCTTCTCTTCATTAATCTTCAGCCCTACTTCACTTGTTGCTCCTTCCACCTTGTTGAAGATGTCTTTTGTGGATAGGATGGAGTCTCCAACGAGATCTATGTCATCTGAATATGCGAGTAATAGCTTGGGACCTTGAACCGATAGCAATTCTGTTTTTATTTTGGCCGACCTCATGGCTTTCTCTAATACAAGGTTAAAAAGTAGTGGAGATAACGCATCACCCTGTTTGAGTCCACTGTTAATTTCAAAGCTGCCAGACAGTTTATTATTTACACGTACTTTAGATATTTAACCCTCCATACAGACTTTGGTCATCCGAATGAGTTTCTTTGGTATTGAGAGCTCCACCATGGCATTCCATACTTGGCTTCTTTCTACGCTATCATATGCCTGTCGAAAGTCTATGAAAAGATTGTGTATGGGTCTGTTATACTCCCAACCCTTTTCTAGAAGTTATCTCAGCGTGAATAGTTGATCTATTGTTGATCTGTTTGCCCTAAAACCGGCTTGGTATTCGCCTAGGATATTTTCAGCATAAGGGATTAGTCTACTAAGAGTGTTTAGGAGTGAAATTCCTCTATAATTCACGCATTTTGTTTTGTCCCCTTTTTTGTGGATGGGCACTATTGTTTTCCTTCCATCGTGCTGGTATCCTTTCTTCTAACCATATGTGCGTTATTAGCTGGTGGATTTGGCGATGTAGTGCGTCTCCCCCATATTTCAGAAGTTCTGCTGGTATATCGTCCGTACCCGGCGCTTTGTGATTTTTCAGCTTATTTAAGGCCTTTTGGGTTTCTTCAATGGAGGGATTTTTAACGGGCACTTCGGTTGTGATATAGATCTCTTCTTTGTGCTGTTCTTCCTGTATGATGTTTAGAAGGTCCCTAAAATACTCTTTCCATTCTTCAGTTACTTCTTTACCGTCGATTATCATACGGCCTTGCTTGTCTCTCAGGGTATGGATGGAATTGGTTCTATGTCCTCTTTTCTCAGAGGAAATTGCTTTATATAATTCTCTGGAGCCTGGTTTGGGCCGGTTTCTCTCCATAGCTTCATATTTTTGTGGTTCATAGTTTCTTTTCTTTGTGCGTATTATTTTTCTTGTTTCTTTTCGGCAGTCGTCATATTCCTTTTTACTTTGGTCTGTTTGCAGTTGTATCCAAGTCTTCCTTACTGTTTGTCTTTTTTTCAGCTGTTTCCGATATTCCTCGTCATGTCGGAGATTCTTCTCCATCGACGATGGTAAATACAATAAAATGTTGAAGTCCTGGAGTAAAATTATGGTTTTATTGACAGCTACTACTAATTACACTATAGATGTTGGTTAGGTAACTTTCTATAATAGACTGCCCTCAAATGAGCTCAAATCCCCAATTTATAATTTCACAAATAATGTATACCTCAGCACAGAGGTTAATGCTTCTATCATACTAACAAAATTTTAACTATAAGCTTACACTACACTTTAATCTAGGCCATTATTGCAACACTTACGAAGTTCAATTAGAAAAATATATTATTCGACAATTGATTAAGTGCAGGTTTGCAGATGAATGGACTATAATTATTAAAATATTACTCGATATAGTTTTACAATTTCTCAGTTATACACGGTGAAACCATAAAAGGTTAAGAAGTTAAGAATAATGTGAGATTACAAATTAAGGGAATAATTTGTGATTGAACATATCGGCCACTATATAAAAGAAACAGACGACCAATAGAAAATATCTAAACACATAAAATATAAAATAATAATAATATAATTACTCGGTTTTTGAATTATTATCTCACCCGAGCAGTGCTATCTATAACTTTATTTAGCTACCTTATTATTTAGAATTTATGATTCAGCTAAACTATCTAATTCAAATTTAAGCTTGTTAAGTGAAACTGATCTAGGAGGGGCTTTCTCTAAAGTTTTACTTAAATTTGGTCGTGATACCGTATGTCTTTAAGGCGTTGGATGAGGTTGGATGCAAGAACGTTGATGTCTTTGTTTTCTGGCTCTCTTGGAGTTTCGAATATATCTGACTACCTTTCACATAATGAAAATCAACATAACAATGAATATAGTGACTAGTCCCGTGGTTAAATGAGGAAACTACTGATGGTTCGCAATGAGTTTCCAAGTGTGTCGGATATATCTTGGTCAAACTGCTCTGCCTCAAGTACAATATTTCGCAACTCATCTCCCCGAATATCTATATTATGTCTGGGAATGTTGTTCTGCTTTATGATTGGCCTCTGCATAAGCTCTTCAATGGGACTGACGGAAGTTTTTAAATAACTTCCAATTGCTGTTTCCAATCCATTACTGGATGTGAGTAATGTTATATTTCGAGTCTGAGCAACGCATTTTGGTGACAGCTTTATAAAACTCGTTTGATTGATTATATGTTCAGATCAAGAACCGTCGCACATTATAGCTAAATTTATAGCGTATGGTGGAATGACTAGCCAGAGGTTCGGTGTGCTCATTTTCAACCAACTGGCTTCCTTTATCGTGGATTCTATTATATTGCAGGTGGTTTTGGTAGTTCTATCATATAATTCATTTAAGATACAGTTTGGCTGAGTATCCATATTAATTATTCCCATTGGTGAACATGCCAACTCTCCTTTGTTTAATTCTATACACCTTCCTTTATTTTTATATGTCACTTCAAAATAGTGTAAGATATTGTAATCTACTGCAAGTAGATTTCTTGGGACCAACAACGAGCGCACAATACCACCTCTCACCGACAACGGAAGAGCTGTGACTCTCAGTAGGTTGTATCTAGTGATGTCAATTATTAGGAAATGACGATGTTTCCTTCTTCATTTTGTAGGACCGTATCTATTATTGGCTGCCTTCTTATATCTATGTAGCATTCGAAATGATCGACTCTATTTGTCCGGGTTTTATAATATCTATGAAGTGTCCATGATTGTAATGAAGATTTAATATTTTTCGTATGTGTTCGCATATTCTTTTGCATATTCCATTGCATGGTTATAAGTCGTTTCCACTTTAAGTCGTATGTACTCTTTCTCTAATGTGTCAGCTCTATATGAGACATAACCTAGGCCTTTAGATATTTCCTTAGTTCCGTTTATCAGTGCTTCTCGGAACCTATTTAAATGTCTGTTTATTCTTTCTTCTGTAGAGTTAATCGAGGCTATTGTTTGTAACATCAGCTTCGTTTGATGTTTTGAATTTTTTATTAGATCGTTCTGATTTTCGTCCAAGGAATCTATGTCCCTGTATACTTCATCATTTACCCCAAATACTGATGTGAGGACTGTTCCTAGAAGACCCCTCTTCGGAATTCTTTTAATTTCCAGATCTAATGCTCGACTTATCATTTTTGCTTGTTCTTATTCCTCTTTTAGCTGGCTCGATAGTGAATCACAATTTATTATATTGCTTGTCTTACACATATCTTCCAGCGTTTTCACCATTGAATCTATCGTTCGTTCGCCATCTAAAATTTTTTTCTTTTCTAGATGAGTTTTTATTCTAAATATTACATGAAATCAATTTTAACTTAAGAATACCCGTCAGAAAAATCATAGCAAGTTGACCACTTGCAACGATGACAGTAAAATTCTCATGAAGTTTTTGACGCCATATACGAATATTGGAGGTGGTTTTGGTATTTTCTGTTGTTTTTCTGTTTCAGTCTGTTCAGAGCTCTCGGCGTTTGATAATGCACTGTATCGATTTTGTATTTTTGTTGGTGGTGAGCTTGGAGAATTAGGATCGTTATTTTGTTTTGAAAATTTTTTTGACTACTTGCCATGAGTTTTTATTTTGGGTTTTTTGATCGTCGTCTTCGCTAGACTCTATATCCGAGTTTTCTGAATGTCTAATTGCAGCTTTGCTTTTTAGCTTTGTGTTTGAGGTCTGAACTACAGTAGATAGGGCTGCTTGGATTGTAGTAGATTGGTTGGGGTTGTGGTGGAAATTGTTGAGGTTGTGGTGGAAGAGCGAATTGATTTTGTGGAATGTTTGATATAGGGAGTATTTGTGGGTTGCCAGTATATGTGGTTTGGTGCATGTTCGGATGTGTATTCTAGTGGAGAATATTGTTGGGGAGTTGGGTACATGTTCTTGAATGTTTGTTAATAGTGGACCTGCTGCTTACCTGCAATTTCTGCTGATACTACAATAGACACTGATTGTTTGTGTTCCGTGTGTGTGAATTGTTCATTGTAGAAAACAGAATTTGGTACGCCACTGCCACTTTACTGTTTATTTTAATAACTAGAATTTTAATAATAATTAGATTTTAATTGTTTTTATCGGTGATCACTTTTTGCTATCGTACTCGGCTGAATACGTCCTTACTCTACGATATTCAAGTGAACACTGCTAAATCAAGAGGAATACAGACAATATTTACTCCCTAACAAAAACTTTTGAATTCTATTTTGACAAATCTGAGGGAAATAGAATAGTCAAAATATAATTCAAAAATAGTCACGCAAAATAATTTAGAGTTGATGATGTAAGATGAAATTTGAAGAAGAAAAAGAAGATTAAACCTTAAAGTCTAAAACCATTGACTAAAAATCTTCCCTTGAAATTAAAATTGAAGTATCTTTCTGATTTTTCATTTTATTTACGAGAATGTAGATTATGCAGATTTATGCAGATTTTGTACGTCTTTGAAGAAATTTAAAAAAATATTTCTGTATAAATATATTTATTACTCATATTATATTATACATATATTTAATTTATTCGTAATAGTGAATCGTAAAGTTCAGCTCCTAGGACCAGATTTGATTATCTCCACACACCACTACTTTTTAGTTAATTTGTAAATAAAATAGAAGCAGAGGCTGTGAGATTGGCGCAATTGAATTTCAAATGGAATTTCCTTGGTTAAAAAGCATTATCTCGTGGTAATTGAAAATAAAGCGCAGTGACATGCCGGTGTTCATTTAACAAACACGCTCAGCTAGGCGTATAGTTTGACGTTCTATTCCACTCTATGGTCAATTCGGAGCGTGTGGGAATGGTTAAGGGTAGAAGGGAATATACTAACTCCGTCCCGAGGGAATCCAATGCGGCTACGGTGATGCGAGGACATATACATTATTCATCCAACATTCAATTATATCTAAAATCTGCACTACATCCGCCACCGTTACTTTTTACAGGACTACTGCTATCATCTTGTTTATTTCTTGACATTGGGGTGGAAATAAGAATTTGTTTCCTATAACAGTTTGTCGTTTATCTTGTATATTTGCTTTTTTCCGACAGAATTTAATACAGTGACAAAACATATATATATATATATATATATATATATATATATATATATATATATATATATATATATATATATATATATATATATATATAAACTTTAATATAATATTATTCATGATTTTAAAAGTATTTCGTTATTTAACCAATGTAATCAATATTTTTTTATTTAACAAATTTACAATCTGTAATGTAATTACAGTAAGTAAATTGTCTGACAATATTTAACAATATAATTATTATTAATGTGTATTCTTGGCACTGGAATAGCCTCACGCATCTCTTGGGGTTGGTTGTGCTTCTGCTTCTAGCGACTAGTTTATAAGTTAACAGGTCGTCTGTAGTCTTTCGTTTGAGCCTTCGTCCAATCGGTTGTGTCATTAAATTTTGAGCTAGATTATTGGGGTGGTCTGTTAGTCTCAGATCATATTGTTGGCAGAGTTTGGTGACTTCTTCGTTGACAGTTGTCATTTTAAGGGTCTCGTGTAATCTTTTTGTTTGGAACGTACGATGGAACATTAATTATTATTCAGAGAATGTCAATAATTGATCTAGCTGCTGTTCCCAATAGCTGATTTCCATAGCTTTAAGTCGGTTTTAAAATAGCTTTGTATGTTAAAATGTTGTTGTCACAATTGACAGTTTTGACTTCCGGCCTATTAACCAATATAGTTTTCTGAGTTTAAGGCCCAGCTGTTTTAGTTTGCTAAATATGTGTTTACTCCATGTGAGCCTACGATCCAAATGCATTCCCCCGTATTTTATGTCGTCTTTCTGTGGCAGAGGTTGACCGTTTAACGATACCGGGGGGCAGTTTCCTTTTCGGTTTGTAAATGTTACCTTTTGTCTCGTTGACTCGTAGACGCCACATTTTTAGCCAAGTTTGTATTGCATTTAGGTTAACCTGTCTTCTGTTTGATGCTATGGCTGCATGTGTAAATAATATACATACAAAATCAGAGTTTGATATTAATATTAAGAGACAACTATACTTAAGATCAATTACTTACCATGTTGGGATAGTATTATAGGCTTTTTTTTTGGATTTTTCTCCATGATTTACTATGGGATCACTAACATGAGAATTTTACTGTCATTGTTGCAAGTGGTCAACTTGCTATGATTTTTCTGACGGGTATTCTTAAGTTAAAATTGATTTCATGTAATATTTAGAATAAAAACTCATCTAGAAAAGAAAAAAAATTTAAAAGGCGAACGAACGATAGATTCAATGGTGAAAACGCTGGAAGATATGTGTAAGAAAAGCAATATAATAAATTGTGATTCACTATCGAGCCAGCTAAAAGAGGAACAATAACAAGCAAACATGATAAGTCGAGCATTAGATCTGGAAATTAAAAGAATTTCGAAGAGGGGTCTTCTAGGAACAGTCCTCACATCAGTATTTGGGGTAAATGATGAAATATACAGGGACATAGATTCCTTGGACGAAAATCAGAAGGATCTAATAAAAAATTCAAAACATCAAACGAAGCTGATGTTACAAACAATAGCCTCGATTACCTCTACAGAAGAAAGAATAAACGGACATTTAAATAGGTTCCAAAAAGCACTGATAAACGGAACTAAGGAAATATCTAAAGGCCTAGGTGATGTCTCATATAGAGCTGACATATTAGAGAAAGAGTACATACGACTTAAAGTGGAAACGACTTATAACCATGCAATGGAATATGCAAAAGAATATGCGAACACATACGAAAAAATATTAAATCTTTATTACAATCATGGACACTTCATAGATATTATAAAACCCGGACAAATAGAGTCGATCATTTCGAATGCTACAATGTTCCTTCCACAAGGAGTAGATATAAGAAGCCAGCCAATAATAGATACGGTCGTACAAAATGAAGAAGGAGACATCGTCATTTCCTAATAATTGACATCACTAGATACAACCTACTGAGAGTCACAGCTCTTCCGTTGTCGGTGAGAGGTGGTATTGTGCTCTCATTGTTGGTCCCAAGAAATCTACTTGCAGTAGATTACAATATCTTACACTATTTTGAAGTGACATATAAAGATAAAGGAAGGTGTATAGAATTAAACAAAGGAGAGTTGGCATGTTCACCAATGGGAATCATTAATATGGATACTCAGCCAAACTGTATCTTAAATGAATGATATGATAGAACTACCAAAACCACCTGCAATATAATAGAATACACGATAAAGGAAGCCAGTTGCTTGAAAATGAGCACACCGAACCTCTGGCTAGTCATTCCACCATACGTTATAAATTTAGCTATAATGTGCGACGGTTCTCGATCTGAACATATAATCAATCAAACGAGTTTTATAAAGCTGTCACCAAAATGCGTTGCTCAGACTCAAAACATAACATTACTCACATCCAGTAATGGATTGGAAACAGCAATTGGAAGTTATTTAAAGACTCCCGTCAGTCACATTGAAGAGCTTATGCAGAGGCCAATCATAAAGCAGAACAACATTCCCAGACATAATATAGATATTCGGGGAGATGAGTGCGAAATATTGTACTTGAGGCAGAGCAGTTTGGCCAAGATATATCCGACACACGTGGAAAACCATTGCTAACCATCAGTAGATTCCTCATTTAACCACGGGACTAGTCACTATATTCATTGTTATGTTGATTTTCATTATGTGAAAGGTAGTCAGATATATTCGAAACTCCAGGAGAGCCTGAAAACAAAGACATCAACGTTCTTGCATCCAACCTCATCCAACGCCTCGAAGACATACGGTATCACAACCAAATTTAAGTAAAACTTTAGAGACAGTCCCTCCTAGATCAGTTTCACTTAATGAGCTTAGATTTTAATTAGATAGTTTAGCTGAATCATAAATTCTAAATAATAAGGTAGCTAAATAAAGTTATAGTTAGCACTGCTTGGGTGAGATAATAATTCAAAAACCGAGTGAATTGGTGTTATGATTATTGTTATAACATTATTATTTTATATTTTATATGTGTTTAGATATTTTCTATTGGTCGTCTGTTTCTTTTATATAGTGGCCGATATGTTCAATCACAAATTAATCCCTTAATTTGTAATCTCACATTATTCTTAACTTCTTAACCTTTTATGGTTTCACCGTGTATAACTGAGACATTGTAAAACTATATCGAGTAATATTTTAATAATTAAAGCCCATTCATCTGCAAACCTGCACTTAATAAATTGTCGAATAATATATTTTTCTAATTGAACTTCCTAAGTGTTGCAATAATGGCCTAGATTTTATATAACCGCGTTCAATTTTAAAATACCAGTGGTGTTTCATGATATCTATACCAACATTCTATGACATCTGTGCTAACTTCATTCAGTCTCCCACTTTCTGTCAAAACAACTTTTCTGTAGTGGGATTATTTTTTGCCTCTTTTTGAAATTTATAAAAGAAGGCAAAAATTATTATAAGACTCATTTTTATGGTCTACAACTTCTCTTGGGGTAAGTACTTTCATTGTGATATTTATTCTATAATCCTGACCGCATTTCCAATGTAACCTTACTTTCTTTCGAAAGCACATTTTTTTTTCTGATATATGCATTAGGACTCTTTAACAGAATTTAACTAAGTAGTAACATTCATATTTCATTTTATCCTTGCCATACGCTATTTGTTTAAGTGTAATTTTGTAAGATGGCAAGGAAGTTAAACCTTTCTTTTTGATGTGTTTCTAATGCATGTTGTTTCTTATCCTTTTAGTTTATTGGAGGTATCAAAACTTTATTGGTTTACTGGATATTTTATTGGGTTTGTTGGACACATCAAAACTTAATTGGAGTTGTTGAATTTATTGGTTTATTGGACACCAAAACTTAGGACATACAGCCACGTGTGACTGCAGCTCTCTCTCCAGAAGCCACAACTTCTAATTGGAGGACCCAACAGCTAGAACACACAAGCAGCCCATCGAAGCAATAAGTAACACTTATTAACTGTTAAGCTTTGGCAGGGTTAATTATTGTTTTTTTATTCATTTAAATAAATATGTTTGGTTAAAATTTGTCTTATTTGCTATCAACTGAGAACTCAGGTTCAATCCCTAGTTTAAGACAAGACGAACTCACCCTTGAGATACTGAGCTAGGCAAGGTATAAACGATAAGCTCCCATGGTTGATTGAGGTATTATTTTTACAATAGTATTTCAATTCTCTTTGGTAGTCTTATCGTTACACATTGGTATTAGACATAACTACCTAATTTATAATTTCTAACTTATTTATTACAAAAGTTTTACTGTTTAGTGTAATTTCTAGTTTATTTAATATTGCTCAAAATGTTTACATATTAGTTGTTTCTGGAAGTGAACGGTCCCAATTTTTACGCCCCTCTAAAGTTAGT
Organism: Diabrotica undecimpunctata; assembly: GCF_040954645.1. Lineage (NCBI taxonomy): Eukaryota > Metazoa > Arthropoda > Insecta > Coleoptera > Chrysomelidae > Diabrotica > Diabrotica undecimpunctata. Next base: position 73,492,899 of record NC_092812.1, read on the forward strand.
TCCACGGCACCCGCTGTGGCCACGGCTATGTTTATAAGTGTTTTCTTAAACGACAATGTCCCACTCACGATTTCGGTGACCGTTTAAATCTCTTGTTTATTAAAGTTCATCTAATTCTCCGAGTGTTTTTTTAGCTATGTTATTGATTATTGATTTAGTCTGGGTTTGCCCTTAAGTGGCTCTCAATTTCTTTTGATAATTTCTTAACAGCTACTTCTAAACCTCGTTTCTTGCACCATTTTTGGTAATACCACGCAATGGTTCTGGGCACACAAAGATTACTCTCGAGCCTTGTTTTGCAAATAAATCTGCTCGTTCATTCACCCACTCATGACCCGGAACCCATATTAAACATACTTTATTTTCTTTTGCCAAGTTGATGAAGAGATTTTTGCAGTTCCTCACTAAATTGATTTTATGAGTGGGTTCTTTAAGGCCAGAATGACGAAATGTCGATTTCTTTTGCTTTGTCTTCTCCATTCAGGATTTTATTAATGCAGGCTACTAAAGCAAAAACTTTTGTCTGGAACACAGTTGTATATTAACCTAGGTTGTAAGATATGTTATAATTATATGCTTGCCAAAAACTCCACATCCAGTATCAGACCAAAGGCAGTTTTAGATCCATCAGAGGACCATTTTAAGTGCAAATTAAAGTTTGGGACTTTTTGTTTTCTAGATGGTATAATTTACACAGTGGAGATTGGTTCTGGTGTCATCCTATTTGAATTTAGCTGAAATATGAGTTCCTCAAGTATAGTCCCAGTGGTATTTGTATGGCGATTCAATACATCATTCGGACTCCAAGTATTATTTGCATTAAGTCTCCGAATGGTCATAAAGACTACCATCGGAGGGATGCGTGTGATAGCCTATAAAGATGTAGTTCCTGTACTATTCAAAGCTCGTCTTATTTAGAAGCGCTTGTCTTTTTGGGCCAGTGAGAGAGGTCACACAAAATTGCAAAACCGTCTTTTTCTTTCAAAATACTGAACCAGATGTAACTGTCGGTAAGTACTCGCTTCGGTGGTATATGTACTAAAATTGGAACGATACAGAGAAGATTACCATGGCCCATGTGCAAGGATGACACGCAAAATGGTAAATCGTTCCACATTTTTCCCGAGGATTGAGGTACCTACCGGACGCGTCTCCAGGTGTCGGATATGATAACGGTTCTCTGGCTAACATTCTCTCGCTAGTGGGGCTTTAGGAGGGGAGAACGAGGGTGAAATCTATTAATCTCTCTATTCTTCCAATTTCAAGTGAAGGTATCGCGCTGTGGATGAAAGGTCGCTGGAGTAGTAGCGTTCCCATGGGGGTAGCAGGCGAAACTTCGTTGTAAATAGTCTTACTCGGTCATGCGGGGCTCTGACCGGGCGGACCTGTTATAACTATTACTAGCTACTCGTGGGATCTAAAATGACAAGGAACCATAAATCCAAAACAAAACCAACCCCTTACTCTCAGGTGAGTTGCTCCCCCATTACCTCTGAACCTGCTGTAGACCCCCATGAGGTCTTCTTCTCACTACTAACGACGCTATCCTCCATCCGGATCCTCGGCCCGCTGAAAACGGATATTGAGAGGTTAACAATGAAAAAGAGAAATAGGTCAGGGGCTGCAAAAAAGGGCTTTTGTGTTCAGAGGGGACTTCCCTTCCTAATACCAAGGTATAGCCGTCGGTTTCACATGGGGCAACTTCGAGCTCTCCTTCGAGCGCCGAGGGTGACGGCGAAGGCCTCTCTCGGGTTAATGACTTGCCTCTACCCATGTTAGGGCTGGGCTCATCAATGTCCCCAAGGCTCAGTCGAGATCTGAAACTCGTCAGGACCATAATCCGAATAGTTAACATGAGGAGACTACAAAAGGTGTATCGTCCGAGGGGAGTAAAACTTCTTCATCGAATAAGAGGCCTAGATCTTTAGGAACAACTCCCGAATACCGAGAGCGACAGCCCAAGAGGTCATGGACCTTAACCGGTGTCGGGACTGCTGGAGGCTCGTTTGCTCAAGCATTTGAGGGAAATAGACTCCGCTGCATTTATCACTGATGTGTAGAGCCAACAGATTACATTCGGTCTTAGACCGCAGGTTTTACCTGCAACTTGTCTGCACTTCCAGAAGAGAAGAGAGTTATGTTGTTAATATGAATGTTTCAATTGAATTTTGAATCCAGGGTTACCCCTAGTTACTTCTCATTGGTTCTTTCTAGTGCTTCGCCAAATAATTTCAGCTCATTAGTCCAGCAAGCCTTCGCTTATTAGTAAAGGGTATTAAGTTTAGGAGGGTTCACCAAGAGGTTCTTTTTCAGAAATCAATTCTCTATGTAATGAAAGGCATATTGCGTTTGATCCGCTACAGTACTGAAAATTTTCCCCTAGGCAATATTGAAATATTTTCTGCGAAACCCTGGGCCCAGATTCCTTGGCTGCTAAGCCCATGAATCAGGTTATCAACGACGATATTCCATAATGATGGTAACAATATACACTCTTGATCATGGTGCTGTAATTTTGCTCTTGTTTCGATTGTTTATTACCCAGTTTTCTGCCCCACATGTCATTGTACTGTGTAGTATATCATTATAAATTATCTTTTTGTGTTCGTGGTGATTTATTTATCGCATTGTACACCTTTTATTTGGGCAATATATTTTCTTGTTTGCATTATTCTGCTGAATATTTTTGTATTTCTCAGTACTTTCGTTTCGAGAAAGTATGAATCTTATGTATTTACATTTTTTAGTGCCTTTAATTTCCTTATTCTGTTAAGTATTCTGTCTTATCTAGACCATTCGTTTAGACCTTTATTGCTTAATAACAAAAATTAGCTTACAGATTTCCAATATCTTCTTCTTTTTCCACTTTGTAAGCAATTCTGCTTGTTCATTGGCGGATTAATCAATATCAGTGGCATTACAGCTCGTTATGAGCCAAAGCCTTCTTGAGAACAATCTTCCATTCGCCCCTGTCTCTGGCAACTCTTCTCCATGCTTTAACTTCGATGGATTTTAGATCATCCTCTATGTTATCTTGATACCTAAGTTTTGGTCTTCCTCTGGCTCGTCTTCCCACTGGTCCTCCCCAAAACTTCTATATAACTCAAAGTTGTAGCGCCTACGCCACAAAACCTGTTCTTGGATTCCTCCATATATTTTCCTTAGAATTTTTCTCTCGAAACGTTTAAGCAATTTTTGGTCGTTCTGTGTACGTGACTACGTTTCAGACCCATATGTTAACACTGGCCTTATTAGTGTTTTATATATGGTAACTTTAATTTTTCTGGGTAGTTTTGGGGCCATATGTTTCCTCAAGCCATAATAGCACTTATTGGCAAGCACTATTCTTCTTTTAATTTCTTCGCTGACATTGTTGTCTTTGGTCAGCAGCGAGCCAAGGTAGCCGAAGGTGTCCACACCTTCCAGTTCCAGATCATCAATTAATAGTCTAGGTATCTGGTTGCCTGATCTAGTACAATACATATACTTGGTTTTCTGTGCGTTTATTTTTAATCCCATTCTAAGTGCAGACGCCTTAAGTGATCGAAATGTTGGATCAGAGATTCTGTAAACCTAGCAATAATGTCTATGTCATCTGCATATCCGACCACTTGTACAGATTTATTAAAGAAGGTCTTCGTTTCGAGAACGTATGAATCTTATGTATTTACATTTTTTAGTGCCTTTGATTTCCTTATTCTGTTAAGTATTCTGTCTTATCTAGACCATTTGTTTAGACCTTTATTGCTTAATAACAAAAATTAGCTTACATATTTCCAATATCTTCTTCTTTTTCCTCTTTGTAAGCAATTCTGCTTGTTCATTAGCGGATTAATACCTCTATAGAAATGATCACTCCATCTTTTGCGCGGTCGTCCAATACTTCTTTTGCCGATTGGTGACATATCTCTTGCTATTTTGACGACACAGGTCTCCTCCATTCTGTTTATGTGATTATTCCATTCTTTTTTCTATTTTGTGTTTATTAATTTATACACTGTACGTTACATTTTCTTCTGATATCTTCACTTCTCTTTCGATCTCTCAGTGTATTTCCTGTAATTCTTCTCAGTACTCTCATCTCTGCTATTTCCAGTAGCCGTTGCGTGTATCTATTGGTCTTACACTGGCTTTATAAATTCTTGAGTTCATCTCAGTGTTAATGTGTCTGTTTCGCCATATTGTGTTATTAAGGCATCCTGCCAGTCTATTTGCTTTTTGTACTTAATCTCTCACTTCTTTGTCCAGGTGTCCACAGCTCTACAGTGTAATTCCCAGGTATTTTATTTATATTACTTGTTCAATACTGATGCCATCAATTTTTATTTTACATTTGGTTGGTTCTTTGCTGACTACTATTGTTTTAGTTTTCTGAAGTGAGATTGTCATATTAAATTCTTTTTCTCTTATGTTAAATCTGTGGACCAGTATTTGAAGACTATTTTCATCTTGGGCTATCAATGTTGCGTCGTCTGCGTAACAGAGTATTTTTATTTCTTTGCTTGCCATTCTGTATCCTCTTCCTTTGTTAATGCTTTTGATGATTTCATCCACTATTAAATTAAAGAGAAGGGGGCTCAATGAGTCCCCTCGTCTTATTCTGCTGCCTATTTCTATACGCTCTGTAAGTTGTCCATCTATTCTGACTTCAATTTTATTGTTTTGGTAAATGTTTTTGATAATTTTTATAATGTTTGGGTATTTAGATTCCTAATATAATGTCCGAAAACATCTCAGTTTTTCCATACCTACCGGACAGATGATGCCTCAAGTAGAAGCTTCGAGACCTTTCTGGACTTTCTGCCGCGGGCACCGGCTTTTGATTTAATTCGTATAAATTCAATGTCGACACATATGTAAATTGATATAAGATTGAATGCTCGAATAAATGAACTTTGATCAAATGAAAGGCAGATATCGAGCACAGTATATTAATTAAATTTTGCCCAAGAATCTTAGGCAGAGCAGAAATGAGAATATTACGACAAATCACAAACTAATCTATTATGAATACACCTTTTCATCAGCCGCCATGTTTTTCGTACAGTTTTGATCAATGACGTATAATATAATATATTATACCTCATACGTTATTGGTTTATAAATTTGTGAAGAAATATTTATTAAACAAATATTGTTAATTTAATAAAGAAATAACATTGTTTATAAAGAAATAAACGCTTTGTAACATTTTTAAAATAATATGTGAGGAGGTAAAATGCAAACAAGCTTAACTCACAATTAATTTTTCAGGAACGGCGAAAAACTTGTAGCTTTACTTTGAAAAAGGATAATAGGTTCTAATCAATGTTATGCAATAGTATTGGTTCCAAACATGAGATTAAAACATTTATTTGAGTTAGGGTAGCTAAAAAATCGTTTACAAAATTGATTTTGTTTGGGTAATAAGACCTTTTGCACGACCTCAGTGAAAATAAGTCGTTTTGTATGTAAACTGTTGTGGACATAAGATGATTTGCATGCAAATAAAGTAAAAAAGCAAAGCAATACATTAAAGGAACAATGGTTTTCTGAATAAACTTATATTTTTAGAAAATAATAATATAGGCCTTACCTAAGAGACAAACATTGTAATAATAGGTAGTTAATGCACCAAACAAAGTTTTTTTTAAATATGGAAGTCACAGCGCTCATCTTTGAAATAGTCACTCATTACTTCCTGCTCCCCACCAGCTGCTGCTGTAGTGGGTTCATCAAAAATGAAACTTTTGTACCAACCAAGGCGTGGGCCAGAAAAACATTTTTTTTTAAAGTTTGTGAACATCTTTGTCTTTTCTTTGGTTAACACATGAGGAAGTTGGCGTACTTGCAGTCTCACTTGTTTAATATTCTTTTTCCCTTTTTATCTCAAAGATATAAAAGACTCTTTTTCTTTATACTTGTAGTTTTTTAAGCCTCTACCAACAAAATATTTTTGTAAGACTTTCCTTTTCCCTTTTTTCGGAGGTGTTCAATTTCTTCTTGTGTCCTGTAGCATATTTCAATTCTCTTCAGTTTACTTATTGATTGGATGTCCTTATAGTATTCACTTAGCTTATTAGTATTAAGAAGTGGTTAATCTTCTCCTAGTGCTCTTACCTTACCTATACCACTGTAGATGTCATGGTATTCCGGTTAAATTAAAATTATGGGTTTTTTCGCAACTGCTTTTTTGCTCTTCTAAAAACACGGTCGGCGGGTAAAAAACTATGTCCGCGTACAGCGAAATGCAATAAAATCCTTTGGATTGATGTTTTGTGTTCTTCCAAAAAATGAATCGTATTCTCGGAACATTATTTTTATTTTAAGAAACACAACAATCGCTAAATAACCTTAGTACAAAAGAGCCCTAAAAATTAGCTTCTTTTAAATAGTTAAAGAGAGTAGATGATATTTTTACACTGTCTTTTCCTGCCTGCTTCTCTGTGTGAGTGTAGAACATGTGGTTTTGAGTTTTTAGATCAGTAATACAAAAGGTATAAAACCAAAGTTGTCTCGCGTGATAAGCTTTTTGAATTGGAGTTTTCGGTTGTGGCTGAATTTCAGAAAACCGTGCTGGTGCGCTTTTAATTTATTCTTTGAAAAGGCAGCGCGTACTGTAAGTATCGGAGGCAGGTGAATTTAAACCTATGTTAATATTTTACTTAGTTTACTAATACTTAACTCACTACTCAGATATAGTCTTAGTCACCTCCTCTTTTCCCTTCAACAGCAGACCCAAAATGCACTTATTTGGCTATGTTTTGACGTGACAACGTCTTAAATTAGGTTGTGGCTCGGAGTCATTTAAGAAAAAGTGTAACGCCCGCTCACGTCTGTTACAGTGAGTCGCCGAACCAGAGAGAGGCCCGCCGGACCGGCGAATGCCTTGCGTCTCCCACTCAAACATGATCGGTCCGCTGCGCGCGGCACTAGAGAATTAGGCGCGTTGAATCGCTAAAGTTGAAAATCGTTGAAAGTATCGTCAGCTGTGTCTGTAGTGAAAATGTGGAGTGCTTAGATTCGTCATTTACAACAACTACAACAATAAAGGTAAATAATTGTACACTAATATTTCATTATCGTAAACTATGATTGATTGATTAATTGTTAGATTGACACAAAAGTTGAGAAACTGAGTTTATAGGTTATGTCATACTATTGACAAATGTTGATAGTGTTAAGTAAATTATTAGTTTAAATCACTCTGCAATCAATCGTAATTCAGTCGATTGAGAAGAAACAGCGCGTATTTCTAGTCAAACATTTAAAATAACAAATTATAACTTCTAACCTGTCAAAACAGGGCGACCAAACAAACGAACTAAACCGACCAATCACCACGCGCGGAGTTAGAATTTAACTGTGTTTAGCAAGAATTTCAAATTCCAATTTTAGTAAATGTTTTAATTTTCAACTTTACCATTTACATTTACAAATTTTAATTAATTTCAAATTTATTTAGCAAAAATTTGAACCTTCGATCTGAATAAGTGTTTTGATTTTCAAATTGATTCTTTAAAATTAAAAATATTAAAATATATATAATCAGAAGTGAACGTTACATAACATTATCTGTACTTATTATTATTTAATATGTAGGCAAATACATGTGACCATACTTGGTAGACACAATTGGAAATAGTAATTTTTTATAACTGAAAAAAATAAATATATAAAATACTGGTAGCAAACAATAACTTCAATGATCGATATCTCCGCAACTAATTGATATATCGAAAAAATTTTCAAATAAATTTTGTAGAAAATAATAAGATCAATAATATAATATAAAATAAATAATATATAAAATAATATATAAAAATATAATATATAAAATATAAATAATATATAAAATAATAATATAATAATATATAATATATAAAATAATATATAAAAAAGACGTTGTCACGTAAAATCTTCGCCCGTAAAACCGACTTTACAGGCAACCGATTTTTATTGTAGTTTCTTCAATACCAATAACAGTGCGAAAAAGCTTTAAATATACAAAAGTTTTAGCACCAGAGACAGTTGGAAAAAAGTATTGTATTGAGTAGATAGACCTAGGCCTATGTCTTTTGATTTGTGTTGTGTGAATCAGACTGGCAATTATATTGTCTTGTCTTTTCGTGTCTGGAACTTTATAGAACTCTTCTTTGAAAGCGCTAATGTAAATAGGCCTTATTTTTAGGCACGTGAAAGGTTTATTGTTGTGCTGAAACGGTACAAAAACTAGGATTCTTTTAGGAGGTACATACTGGGTAATTTGTTCACTTTTCCTTTTTCCTCCCGTAACTCTTCTTTTTCTAGTCCCTTCATTTCCTTCACCAACACTTACACTTCCATCTGTCCCATCCATTATTCTTTAAATAATAAAGTTATTACTAACTGTTTTTCAATACTTTGACAGTAAACCCTCACATAACCTCAAATTTGTAAGTCTCACTGGGTCAGATGAGTATAGTGGAAATAAGTTGTTTTGCATGTAATGCTGGATTTTAACATGCTTTTACCAGAGGTAATAATTTTTTTGCATGAATCAGATAAAATAAACCACTTTGGCTACAACAGAACAATGCATTGGCACATCTAACTCAATTTTGATTTTTGTGTGACTTAAGCCTGTTTGCATGTTACCTCCTCATGAATTGTCTTTAAAGTATTTAGATATACATACTTCATCCATTCGTTGTTCCTTTTTATACAGGTATCATAATGATTATGAATAAAAATTGATTTGCTTATTGAGGCACTTTTTTCTTTATTTTTTTGTTTCTTTTTTTTTCAATAACTAGACTTTCTTTGGTATTTTTTATCTTATTATGTGTTCACATGCACTTTATTGTTAATTATATTACTAAACTAACTTAATATGTTTGTTTACAAAAAACTGTACGAAAAAAATGGCTGAGACTGTCACACTGGTCACAATTTTGTGACAAAAAGTCCTATCAAAGAGACAGGTAAAACAACAAATGAATAACTAAATAGATTAAATGAATATATAAAGAAGAAAGGCAGAAGGCAGACTCTAAAACAAACTATTAATAAATTCACTAGACGAAAGAATAGCAAAATTACTCCAAGATAAAGATAAGGGAAAATAATAATATACTTTGTCATACTGTAATAAACTGTTCCGAAGGGATAATAACATGAAAAAAGTATAATATGTATGAATTATCACTATAGTATAAAATTACCCCCTTTAAATTATCGTCCGCTCGTGAAAATGTTTCAAGATAATTATTTGAAGTCACAACAGTGATTATATCGTACATGCACCATACAACCATCAAGGGTGAATTGTTTGTGTGTGTGTACAATATTCGATTGAATTCCCCCTTCAGAATGTTTGTGTCAGTGAGACGCTTACCCTAAATAATCTTAAAACTGTTGAAAATTATTATCCTCTTTTAACTACTGGAGCTATTATTCCTCTCGACAGACGTTTATGGGAGTACAGAATTGGTTTTTTTATATACTTCGATATAATTTTTAAATATGGTACAATTGTTTATATCGACACGTATGAAAAACGATGTTGTTTTAAATATTTCTATGGAAAGAATCCATAACTTGATATATCGAGTTTCGCTTTATTTTTAGGAGAGCTATTTTAACCTTTTAGGGCGCAAAACTTTTTTTTGCGTCCAAAGCTTATATTCAGTAAAACGATGCAAAACAAGTATAAATAGTGTCATAATGTATAATTTTATCATTATGTTTTTTTCTTTGTCGAAAAGGACCTGGCTGATTTTTCAACCAAAGGAAAATTGCAGACCCAACGACCAAAATTTCACTGGTTGAAAAATCAACCGCTTGTTCAATTTAGGGAAATTGTGTTACTAAATAAAAAAACCACTTTAGACAACGTTTTATTCAAAAGACAATTATTATAAGAAACAATTACAAATTGAAAGGTGTAAAACATTCTAAACAAAGAGCAACATCACATTTTTTGCATATCATGTGAGATCGCTTTATCTTCTTTTTTGTGCTACAAAAAGCACATCGCCGAGAGGTACCTTTTACAGGTAAATGTTCACCGACCATCGAACTTCTAACTATAGTATCAGTAGATACCTTTTGTCCTTCAATCTTGTTTATTTTACGAAATGTTATCGCTACAGGACACCTTCGTTTTCTACTCGAAAAATTATTTATGAGCTCATTGGCACAAAAGCTGCGGTATGCCAAATTTCTTTTCATTCCAAGATTATACAATATATAACTGTTTACTGCTGTAGCATTTAGGATGTAGTACAATAGTTTTATCCACCATTTTCTGGATATCCAAGAGATATCGTAGTAAGAAAGCATCTGATCGAATCTGTGGAAGCCTCTCTAAAACCGATTTTAATTACAAACAACTTTTAGCATTCAATTTCTTCCCGTACTCCAGCTTTATTAGTCCTTTTTCAACAGGATTATGCATATTGCTGACCACCACCACCACACATTTTTCCTTCTATCTCTCCATTTTACCACAGATATGTCTCTAGTTTGAGCAAAGTCGGAATCTCCAAGTTGTATATCTTTGTCACTTTGTAAATTTACACAGACACTAGTTTAGGATGGTTTATATTCATGATGATTTTCCAATCCTGGCACTTAAAATTTTTATCAAAAATATCTAGCAAGAGAAATGTAAAGTATTTCTTAACAAACTTTCATTATCATCATTGGCTCCACAACCCATGGTGGGTCTTGGCCTGCTCGAGGATAAGTCTCCATTCTCTCCTATTCTTTGCCTTGGCTTTCCAGTTTCGTACTCCCAACATTCTCAAGTCTTCCTCCACCTGATCCTTAAATCGTGCTCTGGGTCTGCCTCTCCTTCTCACTCCATCTATTCTTTAGTTATAAATATGTTTTGGCGGCTCCATCTCATTCATTCTCTCTATGTGGCCTAACCACCGCAGCTGGTTTATTTTGATGGAACTACTAATATCAGGTTTGTCATACAGGCGGTAAAGTTCGAACTTATAGCGTCTACGCCATAATCCGCCCTACTGTATTCCGCCATAGATATGCAGGAGGATTTTATGTTCAAAGCATTTTAAACGTTCTTCATCGCTCTTTGTCATCGTCCATGTTTCCAACGCGTAGGTGAGGATGGGCTTGATAAGAGTTCTGTAGGTATATCACTAGTTTCGTTCTTTTTGTAACTAGGCTTGTTGTTAAAAATTTTTTTAATCCATAATAGGCTCTATTTGCGAGATATATCGGTCTGTTAATTTCTGCACTTCCTGCATTCTTCTGATTAATTTGTGAGCCTAGATATATACTCTCTTACTCCTTCGAAAGTATATGTTCCAATCGTTAGATCTTCGGGTTGTGTGTTAGTTGTATATAATTTGATAGTTTCATATACTTCGTCTTACTAGTGTTAACCTCTAGTCCCATTCTTTTTGTGCTTTTGTCGATGATGATGTCGATGTCATCGGCGTATGCTAGTAATTGTACGCTGCGATTAATAATAGTTCCTCTGGTTGTTATTCCAGTCTCTCTTATCGCTTTCTTTAGTGCAATATTGAATAGAAAGCATGATGCATGATAGGCTATCTCCTTGTCTAAGTCCTATCTGAGACTGGAACGTTCTGGAAACTCCGTTCTGCACTCTAACTTTACACTTGACTCTTGAGAGGGTCGCTTTCACCAATTTTACTAAGTGTACTGGTATGCTAAATTCTTTCATGGCCTTGTACAGTGCGTTTCTTTCAACACTATCATAGGTACATCTAAAATCAACAAACAGGTGATGAGTATCAATGCCATATTCATATGTTTTTTTCAGAGCTTGCCTTAGAAGGAATATTTGATCGGTCGTTGATCTTTCTTTACGAAACCCACACTGATATTTACCTATTATGTCTTCACAAACTTTAAAGTACAATATTGACATACATTTCTGTTTAGATTTAAACGTCTAAATACGCAGGGTGTTTCACTCTACCACCGTTCACGAAACATGGAAATTGTGTCAAGTAAGAAAAATAGCGAAGTTCTCTAGAATTAAGTGGTCTATCACCAAAAATTATTTTCGGCTATACAAGATGTTGCATGTGGCATGATTTAGGTTGTTTTTAATAGAACACCATCTTCAATATTTCACCAATTCGCACTTATTATTACTACCGTACATTATTATTACCGTACTTTTCTCAAATGGATAATGCATAAGTAACATACATATTTTATATACGAGGCGTGTTTTTTAAGTAAGTACCGTTTTGGAATTAAAAAAAACGTGCAAAGATATGGCAATAATTTTATTTTTACATGGAAGCCTGTACCTTAATCTACTTTTCTACATAATTTCCGTGAATATTGAGGCACTTGTCATAACGTGGCACCAGTTTTTGAATACCCTCCTGATAAAATTCTGCCGCCTGACTTGTTAACCACTGCATCATAAATGTTTTGACTTCGTTATCGTCTTGAAGGCGCTGACCGCCCAGATGTTTCTTCAAGTGCTGGAACAAATGGTAGTCGCTGGGCGCCAGATCAGGGCTGTATGGAGGATGATCTAGAGTTTCCCATTTAAATGATTTGATGGGATCTTTGGTCTGATTAGCCACATGTGGACGGGCATTGTCATGCAGCAAAACGATACTCTTACTCAACTTGCCACGTCTTTTGTTCTGGATTGCACGACGCAGATTTTTCAATGTCTCGCAATAAGACGCTGCATTGATTGTCTCATTACGAGGCAGAAACTCCACTAGCAATACTCCTTTTCTGTCCCAAAAAACTGTGCACATGATTTTCCGGGCAGAAATTGTTTGCTTAAACTTCACTCTTTTGGGTGATGATGAATGTTGCCATTCCATGGATTGTTGTTTCGATTCTGGTGTGACCTAGGTCACCCACGTTTCGTCACCAGTAACAATTTGGTTTAAAAAATCTTCACCTTCACTGTGGTACCGCTCAAGGAAAGTCAATGCACTGCCTAAACGTTGGGTTTTGTGCAAATCCGTCAACATTTTTGGAACCCAACGTAAACACAATTTCCGGTAATTCAAGTTCTCGGTAACAATGCGATACAAAACACTACGAGAATACTGAGGAAAGCAGTCGGACAATGATGAAATTGTAAAGCGTCTGTTTTCTCTCACCTTTTCGTCCACTTTCTGCACCAAATTTTCATTAACGACCGAAGGACGCCCACTCCGTTCTTCATCATGCACATTTGTGCGGCCATCTTTAAATGCTCTCATCCATTTCCTTACCATTCCATCACTCATAATGTTTTGTCCGTAAACTTCAACGATCTCACGATGAATATCGATCGGTTTTACGCCTTTAGCACTAAGAAATCGTATAACAGCCCGTACCTCACAATCAGCGTGACTCACGATTGTTGGAGGCATCTTAAACACTGGAGTAAACAAGTATACAATGAAGAATCAGACTGTAATGGTGTCAGTGCGTAGACAAGAGATGTAGGTAACCAGCGCTCATGCGCGGAACGCCGACCGTAGCGCTGCGGCGGCGGAATCGCAAAACGGTACTTACTTAAAAAACATGCCTCGTACATACTTTGGTTTGTATATAACAGATTTGTAAATATTAATTTTCTTATTCTTATTTCAATTAAAATCCAGAAAATAATTAACAAACTTAATTAATTAAATGGTGTCTGATGTAAAACTATTATTATAAAAGTTCTGAATGAAGTTATAATAATGTGACCTTAACAACTTAATCCGAAATCTAAAAATATAATATCAGAAAGGATAATCTACTTAAAGCAACAAAGTAATATTATGTATTGTCTACAAGAAACATCTTGTACAGTTGACTTAAAGAACTTTTTTCTTTTGATTTTTTTCTTTTTGATCAGAATGATCCGCCACCCGTGCAAAACAATTAAAAAAAACGGTATAAAATCTACTCACCAGTTGTATGACATAGGCCTTACACCCTTTCGTCGCACAAGTCCACAAAAGGGAATTCAATTTTAGAGGCTTTCGCAATTGAAATTTGAAATTATTGATATCTATCATTTTTCGTTCGCGTTGGCTCAAAACGTAATCAATGAGCACATGAGCAGTTCACTATTTATGGCAAAGTAACAAGGGTAAATGAAGAGAAACTTTTCTTTTCGCATAGTTTTAGGTAGCTATCAATTGAATTTTGTAGAATTCCTAAATAGAAACCAATAAATTTCATTTGAATTTAATACATCTATTTTAGATTTATTCTGTCAAATTACCAAATCTTAGCGGTTTCTATACCAGCCACGGGGTGCAGGTAGGCCAGTGATGAGTTTACCACTCTCTCGTAGTCTATTTTAAAATTTCTAGTTTTATGGCAATGATGAGTTTGTACTATTTACGAGAGTATTTGCTAATTCGTGATAAGTTTACGTGTACCCTTAAATGTACAAGCCCCAATAGAAGATAAAGATGAGGATATTAGACTAACTAAGGTAAAGACTACTTTTATAACTTTAAACTCGACAAACTGCTGCACGAAATACCATCGTATGCTTACAGACAAATAACCGGCGGAAAGAGCACACACAGAGTCACAAAAAACAAGAAGCGAAATGACAGAGTTGATAAGTCAAGTATAGACCAAAGAGAAAATACCAAAACAGTGGAGAGAAGCCCAGCTATACCCAATACACAAAAAAGGAAATGTTACGGAATGTAAAAACTACAGGGGGATAGCATTACAAGACACAACGTAAAAAGTTCTAACTATATCGATCAGAAATAAAATTAATGCCAGCATTGAAGAAAACCTCGGTGAATATCAAGCTGGTTTTAGAGCAAATAGATCAGTAATAGTTCAAATTTTTACAATTAAACACATCCTGGCTAGTTCATATGAATTCAGTCTGTCACTAAACATAATGTTCATTGATTTTCGGCTAGCATGTGACACACTAAACAGACATAAATTGATCGACACATTAAAATATGTTGACTTTTCGAGTGAATGAAACCAAAAGTAAAGTGACAATAGAAGGTCATGTATCTGACAACTTTACTATCACTAGAGACCTGCGATAAGGTTACTCTCTGTCTACTGTATTGTTTAATCTAACACTAAGAATTCTAAGGGAAAGCCAATACACACTAAAGGCTCAATCAACTACCACAGATATCAATGCGTAGTATACACGGACGACCTTGCCCTAATAACAAGAAGACCAAAAGAATTAAGAGAAATTTCAAAAGACTCGCGAGAACAGACAGGGAGTATGGACTGGAAGTAAATGAAGACAAAACAAAGTGTAAGGAGATGAGAGGAAATAATGAATATTTAGAAAAGTTTTGGAAAGTGTCTGCCCCAGACAAGGAATATAATTTTCAAATTGGACAGTTCGATTATTTGGGAGTAACGTTAACAAATAGAATTAAAGAGACTCAAAAAATAAAAAAAAGAATGGCTAAAGGTAGTAAAAGTGCTGGAACTCTAAATAAGATGCTGAGATCAAAGAAAATATCTAGAAGCAAAAAGAAGAGATATACAACGGTTATCCGACCAAAGGTGCTTTATGCTGGCGAGACCTGGATCTTAAGCAAAATCATAGAACTGAAGCTAGATAGATGGGAGCGAAAGATACTCAGAAGAATATATGGAGCTATAAAAGATGAGTATATCTGCAAAAGAAGAACAAATAATGAAATAATGTAAATATATAGACAACACAAAATTTAAAACATTGCGAAAGTTCAAAGACTAAGATGGCTCGGACACGTAGCTAGAAGGCAGGAAGAAAGGGTCCCCAAAGCATTATTTAATTTAAAACTGAAGCTGGCACAACAAGCAAATAAGGACGATCACGAAGAAAATGGATAGAATCGGTAAAGGAGACTGGGGATTGTTAGAAGTACAAAATTGTAGAGACCTTGCACAAGATAGAAAGAAATGGATGAAAACCATTGAAGCCTTGGTCCCCTCTAAAGCCTGTTTAAGCTGATATTGATATATATATATATTATAGAAAATAATTATATTTAGAAGAGAACTAAAATGCGACATACAAAAATGGAACAGTGTCGAGGACATAGCAACATAAATTGCCAAACTTAAATGGAGCTTCGCGGGCCACACTGCTAGACAAAAATACCAACGTTGGAATACTGCAATACAACATTCTAGACCTTACGAAAGTAAACGACCAAGAGGAAGACCACAGATGAGATGGGTTGATGACATTAAAAGAACAGCCGGAACAAATTGGAAATATGTTGCTCAGGATAGAGACCGATGAATGGAGTTGGGAGAGGCCTATGGCCAAACATGGACGACAGAAGGCTAAGAAGAAGAAGATATATATATATATATATATATATATATATATATATATATATATTGTTAATTATTATAATATGTATTGATAATTAATTTTACACACCGTCGAACAACGTAAGAATATATCACTTTTTAACTTTTAAGATATATCTGTCTTTTCTAAAAGGCATTTATTTAAATATAAATAAAATGAAAAGTGGGTAAGATGAATCTTTCCTAACCAGTGTGTTTCCAGAATCGACAAACACATGAATGGCTCCCTGGAGAACTCATATAATAAAAGCGAACCTTCAAGGCACGTTACCGGTGAAAAAATCGTCGAATTGGCCAGTTAAAAATGAAATCTAATTTATAAGAATCTTCTGTTCCACTAAACCCTGTAGACGTGCTAATAAAAGGGTACTTTGAGATAAAACAAAGGGTATTACGTAGATCACTTAAAGGACAAAAAAAATAAGTAAGATATATTTTAAGCGAATGGAATTTTTTGTATTAGTCGAAGTCAAAATATCAAAATAAATAATTTTTTTATTATTATATTATATTTTAATTAATTAAATTTATTTGTATTTATTTATATATTTTTAAAGTATTTTAAACTAAAATAGTGGTCAATTCGCAACAAAAATACTAAATGATATCCTTCTGTAGTTAATACATTATTTTTGTAGTTTCCCTGTTATTTGATCCAACACTAATGAGAATTAGTGTACAACAAGGACTAAGCACTGAGCCCTGGAGCAACTGGAATTTGTCAGTCTCTCCGACACCTCTACTAACACTATAAGTGTACTTCTTCTTTCTTCTTCTAACTCCATGACCTTTATCGATCGTTGGATATCATATTGGCTACCATATTCGCTATCGTGACTTTATTGACAACAACTTTAAATAACGATGTAGTCGATTTTCCGTACCATTGTCTTATATTTTTCATATGTTCTTCTTCTACCAGGACCACGTTTACCTTGGATCTTCCCTGAATGATCAGATGTATAAGCTCATATTTTTCATGGTGTCTCATAATGTGACCGAAGTATTCCAGCTTGCATCTCTTTACTGTATTGACCAGTTGTCTTGTTTGGTTCAGGTATCTAAGGACCTCCTCATTTCTGACTCTGTCGACCCAGCTTATTTGTAGTAGTCGTCTATATAACCACATCTTAAACGCTTCCAAGTGTTTAAGCATCACGTCACTTAAAGTCTACGCTTCCACTCGATACAGTAGCACTGGAAAATATAGCAATATATGTCATTTGAACGCAGGTCAATATTAATATCGTGGATGCAAAGTACGTTCCTCATTTTTACAAAATTGGCTCGGGCTTGTTTTATGCGGTTTTTAATTTCTACGGTTGGCTCTCAGCTGACATTGATATTACTGCCGAGATACACTCTGTCCAGTATGGCATCTCCGACTTTCATACCATCATCCTGTATATAGTTTTGTTTGCTAACTATCATATATAATGCTCCTTTTCTAACTTGACTGCACCGTACTAAAGACGGCCAATAGTCAGAAATACGTATAGACAGTTGCCTTCCATCGATATACCTTTTTGGTTTTCTGTTTTGCGACACATGCCATTACATTTTACTTTTATTATTCACTTGCATCCAGTTATTGCTAACTTGCTTCAGGTCGTGAGTCCATCTAGCTGGTGGGTGTCCTCTGCTCCGTATTGCTTCTTGTCTTGGTCTCCACTCGACAATACGTTTTGTCCATCTGTTGTCTGATATTCTGGCGACGTGTCCTGCCCAATTCGACACCCAACATCTGGAGCTTCATAGCTCTCCGAGTCACACGAATTTTATTTACCACCTTTTTTGTGAGTTACCAACTTTCCGCTTCATAAGTGAGTACAGGTAATACACATTGGTCAAAGATTTTCCTTTTGATGCATATGGGTAGATCCGATTTAAATACGTAGTTTAATTTACCAAACGCTGCCCAAGCTAATCCTATGCGACGTGGGAGCTCACATGTCTGGTTATCTCTGCCCATCCGAATTTCATGCCCTATATACTTATACGATGTAGTCTGCACAATATCCCTTCAATTAACAGCAATATTTCGATTTAACACCAAATTAGTCATTATTTGCGTCTTGTTCATATTAATCTTTAGTCCAATCTCCAAAGAAGCGTGATATAATTTTTCAAACATTATTATTGCATCATCCATATCATCAGCTATAAGGACGATGTCATCTGTAAATCTCAAATGAATGAGCTTCTCTCCATTTATGTTGATACCATGCTTGTTCAAATGTGCCTTCTTACAATGTCGTGAATAGCTTTGGAGAGACGATGTCTCCTTGCCGTACTCCTCGCTGTATACAGAATTTATTTGTTTTTTGTTCAGATAGTCTTACGCTAGCTGTAGCGTTTTGGTAGACATATTTGATTACGTTAGTGTACCGATGGTCTATTCGGCATTCTGTCAATGCTTTTAACATTTTCTGATGGCTTATGGTATCGAATGCTTTCTTGTAGTAGGCAAATATTTCACTGTATCCCGATCTAAATCCACCTTGTTCTCCAGGCCGATAGAAGTCTAATTTAGCATCAGTCTTTTTTTCATAATTTTAGTGAAACGTTTATATATATATATATATATATATATATATATATATATATATATATATATATATATATATATATATATATGTGTGTGTGAAAACAAACTGATAGGACGGTAGTTTTTTAGATCTGTTATGTCTCCTTGCTTGTGTAATAAAATAATGACTGCATTGTTCCATTGAGAAGGAGTTTTTCCTTGTTAGATGCATTCGGTGAAAAGCTTGGCCAAAGCCTGGATAATTTTATTTCCACCTAGTTTGATCGTTTCGATTACTACTCCGTCTTCGCCAGGGATTTGTTATTTTTCATTTCTAAAAGTGCCGTTTGATTTCGTATGGATTTATGTCTGGCGTTAATTCTGATCCCTGGTTTGTGATTTTGGGCAGGGGCTGATCTTGCCTTTCGTCGGTGCCTCGATACATTTCGCGATAAAAGGATTCGACAACCTCAAGGATTTTGGTTGTATCAGTAGTAATGTTTCCATCCTTGTTTTTTATTTTATACATATGTTTGTTGCCGTATGTTGTTGTTCGTATTTCGCCTTAAAACTTTTAAAATTTTGTTTTCTTGAATTATTTTTATTAGATTTCTTGTATTATTTTCTCTTACGTCTTTTCGGATTGACCGGTGGATATATTTATTTAATTTCTTTATTGTTATCTAGATGGAGCCGTATTTTCCGTCAGCTATCTTCTTTTACCTATTTGGTCTTTGGTATTTTGGCTTAGTCTCCATTGGAGCTTCCTTAAATATTTCTGCTGAATACAAGTTAACGAGTAAAGGCGATAGTATACAGCCTTGTCTCACTTCTCTTTTTATATTTATTTCATATGACGGTTCTTGTTCAACTTTTATTTTTGCCACTTGACGCCAGTATAGATTTGTAGTAATTCGTAAATCCAGCTGTTTTCAATATTTCTAGCATTTTGTTATGTCGAAACTTGTCAAAAGCTTTTTCAAAATCGATTGAATCGATGTATACATCTCTGGAACAGAACTTGGATACTGAACAAGGGTTCTCTTGTACCCAAGCCACTCCTAAATCCGAATTGAGTACTGCTAATTCTGTCTTCCAATATCGTGTATATTCTGCTATGTGTTACATCAGACTTATTGGCCGATAATTACTGCATGTCTTTGCACGATGTTTCTTTGGTATTATGCCAAATGTCGACTTATGCCAATCAGTTGATAATATCTCAGTGCCATAAATTCTGTTAAAGAGACCAGAGACTCTGTTAAGTCCATATTGCAGTATCGAAAACACGTAGCATCTTAGTGCTCTTACTCTCAGTTCTAATCTAAGGTCTTTGTTGCAGAAAATTGTTTTCATTTTTACAAACGCATTTCTTGCTATTTCTATCCTGGCTCTTATTTCGGTTGTTTGATCATTATTGTCTGAAATCCAGGTTCCTATGTATTTGTATTTATCAACCCTTTCTATCGGTACATTTTTCAAATGTATGTTTGTTGGTATATTTGTTTTCTTTGTTATTATCATGTATTTAGTCTTTTTTATATTCATTTTTAGTCCATATTTTTCAACTGTTTCAACTTCAAAAACTGTTTGTTTTGTTTAATAGTAATTGAAGTTGTTCAGCAGAGCTTGCCATAATCACAGTTTCATCTGCATATCTTATGTTGTTAATAGACATAATACATCCCTGCCTAACTTCTCTCCCGATTTCAATTTCTGAACTGAAAAGCAAATAACGCTTCTCTGGTTCCCAGTTCGTTTCTGAACCCAAACTGACTATCACCTATTCCTTCTTCCAGTTTTTTATTTATACGACCTTGTATTATTTTCAGGAATAATTTGAGAATGTGACTTATTAGTGATATTGTTCTGTATTCACTGCAATATTTAGCGTTTGTATTTTTAGGGATAGCACAAAAGGTGGAGAGTAACCATTGTTTCGGTATGTGTCCTTTTTTGTATATTGAGTTACCACATTCCTCCAAATTGTATTAGGACTTTCATATTCCAAAAAATTTTGCCCTCTTAGTCCCAATATATCTTTTTACTCATCTTTCAGCATTAAAAATAAGTTATTATTTGATTATTATTAAATTTTTAAATACTTGTTTTTATGAACGAAATAAATAATTTGTAGTTTCCCGTAACTTTTTTATTTCTATTAATATATTTTTGGGATTTAAATAGAGGCATCCTGTATAAATTATTTTAGTCATTTTATACTTTTTAGGGGTATTTGATTGATTTCAATTAGTTTTTAAGTAACGATTATCCAGAAAAACCACAGAAATTAGAGCTTCTCACGAGACCAAGTGTTTTCTCTTGACAACGAAAATCAATTAGACTCCCACCTTAACCGACGAGAATTTTTTCAAGAGCTGAAGTCGATGAAAGGCCATGGACGTTACATACATTTAGAAGTTCCTTCTATTACATGTTAAAATCCCGGATAATCTTCTTCGCGTCTCTGGGTAGTACAATAATAGCAATAATTGAAGCGCTAGAGTATTATTGCACATGGATACACTTTAGCTTACGTAATGGTATTTACAGTGATTGAAAACATGCTCATCGACCGTTTGCCGGTTTAGGATACCATCAGGAAATAATATTGGCTATTGGATGATAGTCCGTGGGCATATCACTAATATAATAACTTATTATTAATAAAAACTAATATATATATATATATATATATATATATATATATATATATATATAATATATATTTTATATACGTCTGTTTCTTCAATCAGCAAAGTTTCGTTAAGTAATAAATTGCGTTTCTCTGCAAAAAGAACAACTTTATTTTTAGTTTTTTAATCAAATAAAAAGCAGATATCGAGCACAGTTTTTATTAAATTTTGTCCAAGTACTTTCGCTTCTAGAGCATCTTTAGGGGCATTTCGTCAAAATTAGTCTATCCAACAATTTGGTGAATGTCATAATTATTAATTACTACATTTACACAACACGAGGCAAAGGACAAACATTTTAAAAACTGAGTAAGAAAATTATTTGGAGGTACAAATATATTTAATTCAAGAACAATTAGGTACCTGAGAATCACATTCTTTATGTCAAAACCAACTACACCCAAGTTGTAGGTGAGTTACTTTTTGGCCTAAATGATGTTCACTCAAATGTTTATTTGATACCTGCGTTAATTAATTCGTACAGCTTGTACGCGTACGCGTTACACGATTGCTGGTTCGAATAACCTCATTTTATTTACGTAGTGAAATAGGTGGAGGACGTTGTGATAATGGTCTTAATCAGTATACTTGGGATATGCCGCTGTCAACAGTAAGATACGATATACGTATATAAATGATACGTACTTCTGACACAACTTCCTTTTATGTATTATTTATATTTTTGTACTCTGACTTCTACATGTCAATGGTCGACTTTCAGTTTTATATCAAAATTGGGATAAGGGCGTATAAGGGATGACCAAATATGGAAAACGCGGATGTAATAGTGCGTAGATATTTTCAGACATTGCTGTCAAAAACCGGCGCACCGCTGAAACTGATAGGCTGAGCGTGAGCGACAAGATTCGATCGCATACCTTTTGATGGTGGCACTGCGTTTTCCTCTGCAGTCGCTGCTTGTCGCATCTCTTCAGCTGTAGCCAAATCTGTTAGTAGCTTATGTGGGACGCCACACATCTGGATCCTCCATAAGGATAGTGTGATAATCAGTAGGTCCCATACCAGTTGGAGAAGTCACCATATGAGGGGAAGCTACTGTAACCATATCTTCTCTAGAGCCTTTTCTCCCTAACGCCATCATTCCATACATTACTCCAGTCAGAAAGATGAAACCGCTACCGAATATCGCAGTCAGTCCGAAGCTTAGTATAATTGGTGGTAAGGCAAGTATGCCATATGCAGCAGCTCTATTCCAGTAAGGTCTACCGTCTATAAAATCAGCAAGTTTTTGAATATGTTCCACAAACATACAGCAGCACGGTGCTTCACAGCTTTAAACAATAAACCCAGCTACAATTTGCCACAAACCAGCTATAATTGAACCGAAGGAAAAACTGACGCAGAGCCATATTCCCAGAAACATTGCAACAAATCCTACAAATATTCCAACCTCTCTTCCAGCAAATCTCATCCACCATGGATCATCGTCTTTGTCCTGGTCGTGCCATAAGGGCAGATAGTTTATCTTGCAGTGACATTTTTATGGATTAAAATTAATTTTTGGCTGACACAATCTCTTTCTGTACTCCTACAAGAAATACTATCAAATGTCAATCCTTATATAGTTTAAAAATTATTATAAAATTGAAGAAGCTATATATACATATACATAAAAAAAGACATTCGTTCGACCAGATGAATTCCACATCTTTTCTTAATAAGTTGTGTAGTGGGTCTAAAATGATTGCAATATCTTGAACAAACATACGATAATAATTCATTTTCCCCAAAAATTGACGTACATTCTTTCTTGTTTGTGGAACAGGAAACTTTTTCACGGCAATCAGATAATCTTCTACAGGTTTGATGGAATTAATTTTATTATGTGACCCAAGTATTTTATAGAGTTTTTCGCGAAATAATTTTGATAAATGCATTATATGTTCATCAAAGCTTTTGGAACAAATTAGGATGTTATCTATATAATTTACTGTGAAATCTGAAAGATTATATTTATATCTAAAGTGGAAAAGTATTTATAAATTCTAGTTTATACTATCCTAATCATTGGAAAAGGTTGTGACTGTGGGATAACAATTTTATTAGGTTTCTTAAAAACTATGCAAAGTCTTGTTTTTCTGTCTTCTCCTTTTTATATGCGAGAGTTACTGGAGCAGCAGATGGACTGTATGATTCTTCTATTCAATTTTTCTTTAATAGCTCTGCTATTTGATTTTCTATTTTTTTTCTGTCTACAATGGTACATCTGTATGGCCGTTTTGAGCAGTATTTATCTACCATTAAGGCAATATGAGCTTCATAATCCCTTACAGTGCCTACATCAGATCTGTCTTTAGCAAATACTGATTTATATTTATTAATCAATTCCTCAATTTTTGATTGTTGATTTAAATCTAAATAATTATTTCTTATTTCAAAATTGTCTGTATTTATACTCTCATAAAAATTTACTTCATATTTGTATACCTCATTATTTTTTTCTTTTGAAGCATTTTAATATATATCACCTTGGTACTCCATCGATTTCTAACGTGTCATTTAATAGTAACATGATTTTTTTTAATGGTGGCATTTAAAGTTTTTTTAAATTTGTTTCATTTAATTCTATCTCCAGTGGAGAATTATTGTTGACATTCCTTTTTTATTGACGTTTCGCAATTTCACTTTTATTTTTGGGTTTTAGTTCAATTTAAAGTACTAAAGATAGCAGTGCCAAAGATTCAGTTATCTGTTATCCTGCCTACCAACTAAAACTACCCTCTCCTACTTGTGTGCAGTTGACTGTCGCACGTACCGTACTCCGAAAGTGGGATGGCCGCTGTAAGGCTAACGACATTGTTGGAACACTCCCTTCTCTTATCTAGATCTTATTTCTGTCGTTGGTCTGGTTGGTGTTTCTCTTCTTCTTCTTTATTTTTAATTACTGTTCGAATGTAATTGTGAACATTATTCCATCCCTCCTTAGTTCCCTTCATCTTCACAATCATCTCTTTCAAAGTCACAGGGGTCATATATATTTCTCTATGCATTCCGTTTCTCTTCACTGTGTATCTATTACACTCCAGCATTGGGGGAGTAAGAGTGTCGGAATATTCGCAGTATAGGCATTTATCTGTATCTGTCTTTCTGAAGCTATGAAGATAGGCCCTAAAACAGACAATCTGCCCAGTCCCTTAGGCTCGGGATCAGCATCTTGGTTCTCTGGACAACATCTTACGTGTTGTTCTACTCTTCTTGCCATCTTTCCATTGATCTTTCCCTTTCTTCTTTTTTTATGGTTGTCAAATGCTCTCTTCTCTCACAGAGAATTCTTTCTACTGCTAACACATGCAGAGGATCACAACCCGTGATAGTCTACAAGGCCGCCGCAGATACAGTCTTGTAGGCGCATTCTACTCGCAACAGACTCGTTTTATCTACTTTTATCATGAGCCTAATATTAGGTATCTATATCTAAATATAATGAAAAATATTAATTTAAATCTCAAACTATGTTTTAAATAAAAATTTGTAAACAAATTAAATTTAAAATAAAATGTTCAAATGGCGTTGCTTTAGAGCCATATGGTTTATTACCTCTTCTTCATATATTTGAATGTCCTGATGCATAAACAACAAAGCTAAACCATTTAGTCTCTCTTTACTTATACAATTTCTTAAATAAATCTTTGGTACTTTTAGCGATGAAAATGACCTTTCACATGCACAGGTCACTACCTATATCAAGAGCTTCAAAGGCCATTTTTTTGTGTCGGTTTGAGTTTCAAATCTTTTAAAAATGGTTTTTTTAAAAATCTCCTTTTATGTTTGTGTCATCAAGTCCATAAAAATCTACCAACTTTAGTCTTTGAAGCGATTTGCCTAACATCTCATCATACTGTACACTTATTAAGTTCTGAAATGGTTTTAAAATCTCTTTGTCTTTCACAAACCCATCATTTATGGATTTTATAATTTCATATTCTGATAATCTTCTGTAATATTCTTCTGGCGTGGATGCTGGTACATTATTTCTCTTTGTTTGATAAATTACTATCCTTGGAAGAGACATATTAATACCAAATTCACTGCAAAGAGCTGATACTTGCCCAAAAATATTGGCAAAAGTTTCATCTGTGTTTTGTCGTAACTGTTGAAACAACTAAACGGAGGTCTAGATTTTTTTCTGAAAATATAGAAGCACACAATAATAATTATTGATTATTGTGTGTTTAAACAATAATTATTGTATTCTACATATTTAAACTGGTAATTTAATTATTAAATTAGCGTTTTGGATTTTTTGTATTGTGTGTGAAAGACAGGTTACATTTTTCTACTATTCTTTATATATTTTTTACTGTATATGCCCGGGAGGAGGTTTAACCCCAAAACTCCCCCCTGAGTGAGCCACAGGGACGGGAACGTACACCTTTTCCTTCTTTTTTACAAATCTTACTAATTAAAAAATTTCTTTCTTCTATTTTTTGATTTTTTTCAAAATACAATTTTTCTTTTTGTCCTAATCTCTTTGTTCTTATAAAGTGTTCTTATTTCATTAAAGAGATCTTTCGTTTCTTATAAAGTGTCTCAATAAATTGGGAAAGGCGACAGTTATCAAATCAATAATAATTTTTGTATCTAACAACTTTTTTATTTGTAAAATCCACAAGGAAAATAATTCCTGCAGCTGGCTGTATACCACGTATATGAGTCTCTCTTTCTTAAGAGCATATTCTAATAAAGAATCATTTATGTATCTGAACTTAATGGCATACTTCACTGGATTCACCATTTGTCTGCATATGTGTCACAAAACTTTTTTTCCATTCTACTCAATCAGAATTTATTGTATATTTTATAAGCATTGAACTGTACCAATCGATACATGATCCTTCTAAAAATAATCTTAGAATTTCGATTATATCGACGTTTTGAACGATTTTTGATCTAGTACATTCACTTTCAAATATTTCCATCCATTGTAAAACGTTCACATTTTTACCTGTGAATTTTTCTATTACGAATTTTTCTGATATTTGTTTTTTACTATAGATTTCAGATTTGTGTTTTTCATTTGATGTAGTTACCCTCTCTCTCTAAGATTTGTCTAAAACGTCCATTGAAAGTCCAGTTGTGGACATTTAAGATTCATCAGTGTGAGCACTTTGCTGTTCCAATAAAAAATCCTTGAAATGTATATTTCCATCTTCATCAATATAATCTTTTAAAATGTCTTCATCTAACGTGATCCACACTATTCTTGTAGTACCCCTTTTTGCTCGAGCTCTTTTCACTTTTTGCAAAAATGCTTTAGCCTGTATTTTTTCATGATTGGAAATATTTTGAAAATCAATTGCCCTTATAAAGATTTCATTTTTATCCATCTTAATTGAGGTTATCGTGATGCTATTTTTTTGTTATCACTCGCTAATGCCTTCACGATAAATTCAAATCTTAGTTTTGCCATTTGAACTTAAATTATAAGCAAAAATGTTACTTGTAATAATGTTTGTTTCTTCAATCAGCAAAGTTTCGTTAATAAAACTCAACTGCGTTTCCCTGCAAAAAGAACAACTTTATTATCAGTTGTATAATATTAAATTAAAATTACATTACCTGCAAATAAACAACATTTGAAGCTTTTAACTAATATGGAAATGATATCTTTTATGAGAGTATATAAAAATTAATAATGACAAGGCTCAATGTCACTGTCAAAAGCTAAATAAGACTTTAAGTATTTTGACAGTGGCGTAACAAACCTTTAAAACCTAAATTACATAAAATTAAAGAAAAGCAAAAGAATTGTTCTGTTTTTTTACATATAGGACCATTTGTAAAATAAGGTTCCCATGAATTTTAAAAATAGACAGAAAATTTTGTTCTTAGGGTTATATATCATTTTTAAACTTAAAATTACTTTTGAAACATAAACTTCGAATAACGGATGACGAATGCCAATAGGTGAAATCTGTTTTACATTTAAAAAACATATCATAGAACGAATTTCGCATTTGACTGTAACAGTGATCAGGAGCCCAATCTTCGAAGGCTGCTAGACTGACACAAAATTAATAGAAAACTTTGGCCGTTATTAGTCACTGTCTCCATTCATTGAAGTCTCCCAACACGACCATTTCTTTTTGCCGATGTTTTCAATAAATAATTTCTGCCAACTATTCAAACGCAGACTTTTTTCTTCATTCTTTACGTCACATGGTATATAAGCCCCTACAACCTCAATTTTATGTCCTCTGAAGATCTACTAATTTTATCAATAAATCAATAAATTTAACTAACTTTTCTAGATAACTACCAAATTATAATCAACGTTAAGTACATTTAACACAAGCACCAAACGGAAATATTTTGACATATTTGTCAAATAAAATACTCAATAAATTTAGTTACCTAGATACATAATAATAAACAACAAATTCAGTTACCTTATCATATATCTTTCAATCGAAACAATGATATAAATATAAAGTGTAAGCATAGGGACTATAGACTGCAGATATTCTATTAAAAATGGAGTTCTAGCGTTCTATTTTTTCCATTATCCTAAAAGAATATCAGTTTTAGTATTGAGACGAATCTTTTACCAATTTGTGAACAAATGGTTATTTGATTGTCTAGTGACCAAGTCAAATAATCGGACTATTTTTAAGTCTAATTCCATATTAAAAAAATGAGTTTTTAGTAGCATTAATATATTCCCTGATTTAAACATTTTTAAAAAACTAACCAAGCTCTTTAACAATATTGGTAAAATGTTGGTTTTATGTAAATGGAGGAAAATACAAGTTAAATAAGAAATTGGTTTGATATTAATTCCAGTTTTATCTTACCATAGATTTCAAATCATTTTAAATATACAGGTGCAATTTTGCCTTAGTTTGGGGGCAAATTTAACTATACTCATTCTCACAAGATTTGAACTTGCCGCCATTTTTTTCTAAAATGTAACAAATAAATTTAGTAGTACTGTTACGTTTTTCTGTGGGTGAAACTAATTTTATTGTACTAACTACAAAAAAAAACTTACTAAATTACAAATATCTCATTAAAAATTATAAATACACTAATAATTTTCGCTTACAATAATTAGGGTGTCGCTTACAAACACACTTGTCTAATTACTGTCTCTTCAAAAGGAGGCTGCAGCTGTTTTTATATACAAACATGTGTTCTAGAGATCGTCACCGAAGGCACAAACGCCGAATCAGCGCTTTCAAGACGAGATTCCAGAAAAATATCGCGGGTAAAGCATTGATAGAGCGCCAGGTAGAATTTTCGAGATAAAAAGACCTTCGCTTCGTGAATTACGGGACCGTCACACAACACTACTATGATAATACTGGCCCACTATCTAATACAAACGAGGTATTTACAAAAATAATGAACAAATTATTAATTTTATGAGTGTATTACTGCTACTGAAAGAACAATAAATAATTAAATGTTATTCAAAATTTTCTATCAAAAACTTATGTCATCTATCTGAGTACATAATATATGCTTGCCAACAGAAAAGCTGCGTTCTACATCAACAGATGTGAATGGAGCTTATTTTAAACTATTTAGGGATCCAGTATCTATATTAAAATTTTCCACAAAGTCACCACAAAGAATTTTAGCCACATTTGTCAAAAAGAAATATCCTTAATTTTTCTGCAATACGTTTTTAAATGTTTTTTTTTTAATTTTTCCTTTGACAATGCTACTAAAGTTATTAATAGATATTTCCAAGTTATAATTAAGCTCACAGATTCTACTGAAGACAACCTATTTGATTCTAACTTTCAAATAACATCTGCATTGCTCTGAATAAATAATGTTAGTTGTCGGTAGTAGTTTATTTTGCAATAACTTTTTTGCATCAACAAGAGTTTCACAATTTTCATCAGTCAACTCCGTAAATAACTGTTTTAGAATAGTAAAATGGTTACAATAAAAAAATGCTGCTTACAACCAGGTCCTCAAATAAAGGAACCATCGACTGTCTGTCACAATTAACTACTGATATTCAATTGTCCTACTCAAATAATAATTATTTAGCAGCACTATTTCTAGATATTTCGGGTGCATATGATAACGTTATTTTAAACTTACTTTTCGAGAAACTAACACATATAGGGGTCCCAACTAGATGTGCACAGGTATTGGTTAATCTATTTGTTAATAGACAAGTATTCATTCAGTGCAATAATAAATTTATTGGTCCAAGGTTAGTTTATTAAGGTTTGCCGCAGGTATCTGTGCTTAGCCCTCTGTTGTTTAATCTACATATTATGGATCTACATGGTATGGGTATTAATTGTAATATTTTACAATACGCCGATGATTTCTGTCTTACACTTCTAAAAATTCTTATTAGGAATGTATTGATTCAATAAAACGAATTACGTACATCATCATCATCCAGCCTCACGAGTCCACGCTGAACATAGGCCTCTTCCTCATGTTTCCAACCCCGTCTATTTTGCGTCGCTCTTATCCAGTTTTTATTGAGTCTTCTTAAATCGTCAGTCCATCTTGTAGGTGGTCGACCGACGCTTCTCTTGTCTTCCCTTGACCTCCATTCCAATAACCTATTTGTCCATCGCCCATCTGTCATTCTGGCTATGTGTCCTGCCTATCTCCATTTTAGTCTGGCTATCTTCTCGATGATGTCAGTCACTCCGGTTCTTCTCCTGATGTCTTCGTTGGTTATTCTGTCTCGCAGAGTTATTCCTAACATGGACCGCTCCATTCTTCTCTGCGTGACTCTCAGTTTGGTAGCTGCTGCTTTTGTTAAGGTAAGTGTTTCTGCTCCGTCCGTCAAGACTGGGAGGATGCACTGATCAAATACCTTTCTCTTTAGGCATGTGGGCAGCTCACTTTTAAAAGTTTCTCTCAGTTTTCCAAATGCTGCCGACCCAAGGCCGATTCTTCTCTTCAGTTCATGAGTCTGGTTATCCCTGCCAATCATAATTTCATGTCCCAGGTATTTATATGTATCTACGAGTTCTATTTCTTTCCCACCAATACTGATGTTCTGGTTGGGTACCAAATTGGTCATGACTTTTATTTTCGAGATATTTATATTTAATCCTACATTTTCTGTAGCCACAACGAGTTCCTGTACCATCTCTCTTGCCATACCTAGATCTTCAGTTATTATAAGTATATCATCGGCGAAACGTAAGTTGTTTAGATATTCTCCATCTATTTTTATTCCCTTTGTCATCCAATCCAAATTCTTAAAAGCATGTTCTAGCACCGTATTAAAAAGTATGGTGACATTGGGTCTCCTTGTCTAACCCCCCGTTCTATTTTTATGCGATTACCGTTAGTATGTAATCTGACAGTGGTTGTTGCCTGCAGGTATATTTTGTATAATAATTTAGTATATCTATAATCTAGCCGGCATTCTTTAAGCGCCTGTAATATTTTGCTTAGCTCAACTGTGTCAAAGGCATTGAGAAAATCTATAAATATTAGAACTAGAGGTTTATTGTATTCCACTGCTTTCTCTATTAGGGTTTTTATACTTTGTAGATGGTCATTTGTTCCGTAACTTTTTCGGAATCCTGCCTGTTCCCTTGGTTGATAAGTCTCTAATTTTCTTTCCATTCTCTTAACTAGTATTGGCGTAAACAACTTATATATATGGCCGAGGAGGCTAATCGGTCTGTAATTCTCTAAATTTGCTTTGTCTCCTGCTTTGTGTAATAGAATCATAGTAGCGTTGTTCCAGTCTGTTGGAATATTGGCGCTGTGAAGGCAGATATTGAAAAGTTGTTTAATTTTTTCAAGTAATACATCCCCTCCAATTTTTAGTGCTTCTGATACTATTCCATCTTCACCCGGGGTTCGATTATTTTTCATTTTCTTCAGGGCTTCTTTGATTTCTGATTTTTTTATGAAATTACGTACAGTGCAAGAGAATACTTTCTTAATCAAGGGAACTTACTTTGAATAAATACGCTGTGGTGTTGTTGGCTTGTCATCGCTTACCGAATATATCTAGTATTAGAATTAAAAGACTTAATAAATAGACTTAAAAAATTAGACCGAATTCAGTACAAAGCTCTGCGTTTGGTTTTAGGTGCACTTAAATCTACATTTATTGAAAATCTACTAACCGAATGTATGGAACCTCCATTACATTTAAGACGTCTTTTTAGCTGAAAAGGTAATAACCAAAAATACCTACTGCAAAAAGTATCCGACATATCTGTGTCTAACTTAGTTGACAAATGGTCATAACAAAAATTCTCCAACTTTAACTATAGCATTTCCTAATGTTTCCTCCTATTTAGAAATCGCAGCTGAATCTAATTTCTTCCAATCTATTTCAATATTCTTTATTCCCACACCAAAGTTTATTTCTCTACTTTTGCTGATAACAATGCCATTTAACTTCAGAAACAACTTGCCAAATTTGATAAGCCATATAGAATTTTCAGAGATGGGTCAAAATCCATTGTAGGAGTTGGTTGTGCGGTATATATCCCAAAACAATCAAGAACACATTATGTTCAAATTAAACCAACAATGTTCCATTTATTCCGCAGAACTCTTTGTAATATATCAAGCTCTGGAATGGACTATTGAGAAGAAAATGTCTGATCAACAAATAGTAATCCTGTCGGATGCGTTGTCTGCTTGAGATAATTCGCATAAGCATATATACAAAAAACAGTATTATCGTCAAAATTTTAAAAAGTCAACTAAAGCTACTTAAAAGAAATAATTAAGTCTCTTTCATTTGAGTAAAGGGACATGCTGGTATCTCGGGTTACACCAAAGCAGATTATTTTGCTAAAGAAGCGGCTTCAAACGGATTAGAAATTAGTTGGTTCAATAAAAGTGATTTAGTCTCGCTGCGTAAACAAGAATTAAAAGAAATTGGAAAACTGGGAAATTGAATAGAATGCTTTCTGTAACAGAAGTAACAACCTTTATACAAAAATTCACCCTTTTTTTACCTACTGCGCCTTTTGCTGCAAGAAGTCATCGGCGCATGCCGCAATAGAAGAGTATATTCAATGTTTGTTAGATGCCTTGTTAATCATGCTACTGTGAAAACCTATCTACATAGATTTAATTTAAGTGAAACAAAATTCTGCGATTGTTATGGTAACACTGACGATATCAATCATTCGATGTTCGAGTGTATAATGGTGCTGCTATTAAGTACCTATTGGAAAATCTGATTATTTAGTTTGATCAGTGATCCTTGTTTCAGTGATCAGAGTTGGCCCCCTAGATCGTGTGATTTAACACTATTGGATTTCTTTTCATGGGGTTATTTGAACTCAAAGGTCTATCTCTATGCCAACAAATTCAACGCTTCATCAATAAAACTCAGCCACATTTATGCAAAATGATCATTAAAAAATTTTGATAAAAGAGTACGTATATGCCAGCAAAGCAGGGGATGCCTGAAATGCTGTTTCGTACATAATCCTATTACACTAGTAGTAATTACAATCTAAACAAAAAACAGTGTTTTCTAGTCAAATCTTGCGTAAATTTTGGGGCACTTATTACTTATAATCTTTTTTAACAAAATTTAAAGAACAAAAAATGTGCAAAGATTGAAGAACACAGAAAATATGATTGTCCTGCAAAGGATCTAAGATTTCTAAACATAATGGTAAATATTTTACGAATATTTCACACTTTAATTTATTCATTATTATTCAGATTTGTTTAGACGAACTAATATACTGTATAATATCTAATACAGCTCTAAACTATACTGAAAATCTAGTTTTAGTCAGTTTGTAAAGGTTTATATTCACATCTACCAGAAAATATGCAAATTTTCTATGTAAATTTATCTGATTCTCCTAACCTATATCATAGTTATTGGGAATGAAATTATTCAAACTTAATTATACGGTATAAAAAGCTCAAAAAAATATACGAGATCGTCATTATTTTCTGTAAAACATACATGAATTTAATGACTGGTAGATAATAGTTAGTGAGAAAAATTACCCAGAACGATTTCATTCGTATATGAGAATGACGCCTAAGATATTCTCGTACTTATTGGAAACAACTATTCCCTATTTGGATTGCTCTGTTTCTCACCACAACTTTCATCGAACTCCAATTGAATCAGAAGAAAATTTGGTGGTACTTATCAGGTAATTACTCTGTGAAATTAGTAAAAAAGAATTTTTATTTTACTTATCCTAATACTATTTATTTATACAGTAATGGTGGCCTATATGATATACATCTTTGAGGTTTGTTTAATATTTGAACTCATTAGAACTTTATTTGGGTTGGCCCAATAAAGTTTTCAGTTCTTGGTTGATAATTAAACGCGCATTTATAAATTCAAGTTTGTTTCTCCTTTTCTAATTCCAACAGCTCTTGGCCAATAACAGTTTGAGGGTTATTTTTTTATGTATCCAGTTTTTGTCATGACGGTGTTTACGTTTTGGGATTGTTTTACATTTGTGATGTTTCCTGAAGGTCCATTTGCAGAAGGAAGTGAAGCACGAATAATGAATTCTTTCTGTGTATTCTCAATATCTTCATCATTTATTTCTTCTTCCCCATTTTCTGATCCGATAGGACTGCTACTCTCATCTTGGTTGGATGCCAGGTTTCCACTGGACGGTCTTTCTTAGCTGCTTCCCAAATTACTGGAGAAAATTTTTTCAGACATATCTTGCATTTACTTTAGAATGAGCGTATTAACTGTAGCTGCTCTAGTGAAAACTGTTTGCAAGTGTTTCTGGCAGATTTGGCAACCTCTTCACATGTCAGCACCATCTACTTCAGATTTCCAATGCATCGCTGGACTGTTCAATGAAGTGTGTAACTTTCCATACTGCATTGGTGCAATTGATGGAAAGCATTGCAGAATAAAGTGTACCACTCGTTCTGGATCTATGTATTTTAATTACAAACATTTCTTTTCTATTATTTGGCAAGCAGTAGCCGATGACCATTATACGAATCTTTGGTCGCTAAGAAAGGTAGAGTTATAGCTAGTCAGTCGTTCTTTAACCGGAAAATTAGTTTTTCAAAATCTATCGAAGACATATGAACAAAATTTGGAATTTATCCACTGGTTTCTTGAAATTTGAAATTTCTTAACAAAACAGATCCACTACATACCTGCCTGCTTTTATACAACTGTGTTATCCACCATCTCTTATCCCGATTTTTTTCCGTCTAAGTATACTAGGAATTACTAATTAGGCTGCACTTGCTATTAGGATCTGTTTCTTTGTTGATATCTTAACATAACCGACGCACAACCGGAGCTCCCATATGCGTACAATATTTGCGGTAAATCAAAATTACTCGCACGAACGTATGTTCGCACACAGCGTTCGTGCAAGTAAATTTGCTTAAGTCAGTACGCGCCTTTACGCTCTACGAAATAAAATGCTTCCCAACTAAAACGCTTACGTTAACGGTTAATGCTAAAACATAAGCATACGGTCGGTTGTAAAAAAGATAAGTAAGATCAAAAGTAATTATGAGGCTGCGGAAGAAGCTTTGGGTAAAAATATAAACAAAAAGCAACAATGAATGGTCGACAGATACGGAACAGCTAGTCGAAGAAAAAAAGACATTGTACTAAAAATGGTTCAGCTCAAAATCAGAAAAAAAATCAGAAAAAGACAGATGGAAATATATTTAAAAGAAAAACAATGTAAGAAGAATAGTTGCAGCGGAGAAAAATTTAATAAAAAGATAGACTTTGACAGATCCCAAATATGCAAACATGCCTGGAATAATGAGAATACGGTCCATAAGGACAGCACAAATAGAAAAAAAAAAAGAAGCAAATCTCATCTTACTAAATGAAGACAACTGTGTAGCAAACGCATCAGTAAAAGGTAGGATGATCTGCTGACCAATACTAAAAGAAGAAGTAGCAATCAACTTAAATATTTCAAAAATTAAAAACCCGAAATTTTTCTCCAATTCAACCCCTCAAAAACCCCATGGTACCCTCTCAGGGAACATCCCGCAAAAGCGTAATTATTTTTAAAATATTTTTCCAAAAGAAGCTTAAAATTTTTGTAAAAATGTTTTATTTATAAACACGCAAACACGGTGTACCTTTGTACCAAAATAATAAAAGAAGTTATCAAAAGTGTAAGAGTGCCGAATTGTTGAATCCTCCAAAATAAATAACCATGAAAACATCTTTATTTAACCGTGCTATAAAAATTTCAATATTGAAGGATTAAGTGTGTAATTAATTGGTTTCTTGAACACTCCTCAGAAAAATACGTACAAATGCCTATCATATTGGGACTGATTTCTTTAAAAACATTTTTAACAACTTCCTTTGAATGAAATTAAGAGATTTAAAGCAAGGAGACTTCTTTCAATAACGAGGTTGAAAGGGACGAGAAAATGACTTATTTAGAATTACTGCAAAAAATAACTTACCCTTAAAAATAAAAACACTAAATTAAAATTAGGGCGAAAAAATCAGTTAATCAATATTCTCTTTATTCTTTAAATATACAAAATGATTGATTTGATAATGTAATTTAATGACATTTTCTTGGTTAGTATTTTGAATATAAAGTATATTCCACTTATGTTTTTACTACTGCTTTTCTTGGAAGTTGTCTCTATATTTCTTCAGATTATCTCCAGATCTTATCCAGGAGCTATTTTGGGATTAATATTATCTCTAATTTTCGTTAAGGGTTACAAATTTAATTTCTGTTTTACATTGAATTATTTTATTCCATTCTTCCAGGTCGCTTCACAGTAGCTTTCCATAGTAAATAGTCAATGGTGTTGTCACCTGTTAACTCGGCTAGTCTCCAATTGATTTATTTGTATTCTTGTCATTTTTTCTTTTGAAGTTTTTTCAATATTTAATTTTTTTTCATCTGGCTAGTAAGGCTAGGTTAGGTTCAATAATGGGCGGGTATCTGCTTTACAAACAAACAAATAATAAGCTATTTTGGACATGTGCTTCGAAGAAATGGTCTTGAAAAACTTACCATCCAGGGAAAAGTAGAAAGCAAAAGAAATAGAGGTACCACATGATACACGGACCATATTGTTGCTACCATTGGCACTCCATTGTCAGAATGTGCTAGAATGACAGAAGATAGAAAAACGTGGAGGAACATTGGGAAATTTAGCTAATAGCTTCATGATATCACGATACCTGCATCAGGTTAACGACTAAGAAGAAGATCTGCTTTACGTTTGCCACATACGTTTTTTACTTGTTATGAAATTTGATCTTTTATTTCTTTTGGATAATTCCTTTTTCCTTTTATTCTGTTTAAGCTCATCGGAATATTCTTCTTCTTAGAGTGCACTCTCCCTACGAAGGTTGGCAATCATAATGGTTATTTTTATTTCTGAGCTTGCTGCTCTAAACAAATCAATCGATCTACATTGATACCAATCACGTAGATTCTTCAATCAAGAATTGTGCCTTCGGCCAACAAATCTTCTTCCTTGAATCTTTCCCTGTATTATGAGTCTCAAAATTTTATACTTTGCTCCCTTTATCACGTGGCCTAGGTATTTCAGTTTTCTGGTTTGTACAGTGGTGATTAGTTCTGTTTCTTTACCAATCCTCTCCAGTACTTCTTTATTTGTAATTCCATCAGTCCATGATATTTTTATTTCTCTGTGGTATAATCAGAGTTCGAAAGCCTCGATTTTTTTAATGTGCAAATCTCCATATTGTCACCTCGGGGGAACAATTAAGGGTCTAACCACCTTCTGATATCCCCGGGTACTCTGTAGAGGGCTTCGAATATACTGTCGAGAGCTCCTCTACTTAAGTCCATTTTCGGGTTATGGACTTGGAAAATATTTATCTTCAGTGTCTTGCCTTGAAAAAGGCAAGATATTTCTTACATGACAATTTATTCGTCGAAATAAAACACCAAGTTAAGTTGAAACAATTCTCAGCCTCAGAGTATGGAAAATAAATGCAGGAAGCAGAGCCCCGAGAGCACTAAGCTCTCGGAGAGCCCGTGAAGGACTCCCTGGCTGACCTGAAAATTGCCAATATTCTGGATGAATGTAATGATTTCCAGGTCAAGAGCCAATGGGAAAATTCGAGGCGGGGCGATGCGCATCGAAATGCGTACTAGTCCACAGACTATCGCATTCGATGACAATATAATAACATAGAAAATATATAACATCGAATGGTACTTAGTCTGATTTCCAAATTAAGATTTCTGAGCGTTAGAAGTGGCTTCATTTGTATAAATTCTGATCTGTCAATTTCTATTCGCCTGTTTATTTCTGATCATTGGTTTCATTGATCAAAGTTCCCAAGTACTGATATTTTTCTACCTATTCTACCACGTTACCATTATTTGTAATACACCGTTTACCGTTTATAGTAATTCTCATCTACGCACTATTCCTACTTAAGCTTCTGCACAGTATTATCTGCATATAGTAAGTTGTTAATTAATTTTCTGTTAACGGTAACCATTGCTTTGATCTTGAAATATTAATCCATGTTAATTCTTGAATCTGCTCTGGGAACAGCCTCATATTAGCATCAAGTTGTTCTTTCGTTTTTAGCGGAACAGGAAAGTTTATCATCGCGCCAATTCTTGTTTGAAGCTTATGTAGTCAGTCTTTTTATTCTCTAATCTAGGATCAAGGGTTGATTAGAGGATTGGAAACAGAAGATTGAGGAAAAAAGGCAAGAGACCAGAGATCCTGCAGATAAGCGTGATTAATAGTGCAACAAGGAGATTAAAAAACTATTCCAAGACCTCAAAAGCCAGTCACTTCAGTACTACTTGGAAAATTTAGAATCCACTAAAGATAGTGATTACTATCTACTTTATAGTAAGCTACAAGAAAACTAAAACAACCCCAGAAACACTGTCTTTCGTTGGTGCCGAGAATAAGAGAACAAAATATTAAAGTTGAACTTATTAAACATATGTTATCTATTTTGAATCCACCGTTGCCAATACTTAGGCGCCCTAAACGCGTATATTTTTTTGGAAAATTACCATAATAAAGTGTCCCTGTAAAAATTTGCAGAGAGGTTATGGATGACATTTTAAGCACTTTTAGCAATGAAAAAATTAGAGCGTCAGTATACGGAAAATAATATTCTTACCACAAAAGACACTTTCAGGTTGTGGAAAATACAGAAAAAGCCTTGTTATTGTCAACTAGTGACTGGTAAATATCCTTTCTTCAGGCAACGTTTTCACTTATGTACCGAAATAGTCGACTTCAGTTGTCACCGTATCGAGCTCATTCAGATGGTTAGCTATGAATACCTTAGGGTTAGATTCTATCATCGAGTTAAAATTTATGGAGAGGGCCTCACGTGACTAAAAACGACCTCACTTCGGCCATATTGTTATGATCGTTTTGACAGATCATGTATGATTGTTTACTTTTGTTGTTTTTCGAATATTTTTATAATACTGTTATAAAAACTATAATATTGTTTTGTGATAGTGCATAATACTGGTTTCTTGTTCTCAACGGAGTTGCAGTAGCAAAAGCAATGATAATAAAAAATCTTCAGGAATAACGTTCCACAGGTTAGTATACAAATATGTAAACAAAGTAATGGCCCGTACTTCAGAGAATAAATTAATAGTATTCATAATCTTATAAGTAAGGTAGATCGTGCTATTCTCGAGAATACTCAAATATCTTCATCCTAAATATCTTAAAATTTCTTATTAACTACTGCAACATAATTATTTTTATTTTTACACAGTATTTCCATTGTGATATTCGGCAGATATTCAATTTTGTTTTTTTAATAACTTTTCTAACTTTGTTAATTAAACTAAATTTTTAAGTTTCAGTTAATTTGTAGTTATCAAATATATAAGTTGTAAAACTTATTTCTTTTTATTTCATACCGTATATTCATTTTACCCTTTAAAATATTATTTATATTATTAATTTTTTTCAGATACAACTTGTGATTTGACTGTATTAATTTATCTTTATGTATAATATGTTGTGATTTTAGTGTTTACCGCGGGATAAATAAATCATAGTTTATTAAAAATGTATTGCACTTTTTTAGATTATGATTAAATCTTCTGAATAACTAGTCATATTTGTATATGTAGTAGTTTTAATATTATTGAGTCCGGCCCTGATCCCACCGCCATATTGGTATGATCGTTAGCCACACCTACTGACGTCGTTTTTAATACACACGTTAATATGCTCATAGCTTCTCCATAAATTCTAACTTGATGGATTCTATGCACTGGGAAATCAGAGAACTGAAAAAGTAAATTCTACTTCAAAAAGACATGAACTAACTAAATAAGTATATCTTATTCAGTTATTCTTGAACTTTGAATAAAAATATACCTCATTAATGTAATATATAGTACAAAAATAATAAATATCCAAATTCAACAAACAACAAATCTTCGTTTCTTCCTTTTCTTAAAATTTATTTACAAAATTGTGTTGTAAAATCAATTATTTTAAAAAACCTGCTTGACGAAAGCTTAGATGAATCAGTGCTACCGTGGTCTGTCTGCCCAATGACAAAGTTTTTGTCATTGCTGAGTTTTGAATTCAGGTCTCAATCACGTTTGTGAAAAACAAAAGAATAGATGTATGGATGTACTAGTTATTGCTTGTTAATGTAATTAAGCATATATACGCAGTATATACTTACATACATATAAACTTCATCGTTCCATGATAAAAATCATAAGTATGGCTATCATAAGTGAGATCTTTCAAAATTTTCTTATATTCAGTCAAGTTTAATTTTCAAATTCTTGCCCCACTATTTTTTCCGCCCAATAAACGATCTCTAGTCGGCTTTAATTCTGTTTTAATAGGTCCATAGGGAGCTCAACCTTTATGTTATTTAATAAAATTTTGTAGTCTAATTAAAAATTTAAAAATATATAGGTAGATATAGAAAACTACAGAAGTGAGCTACATGAACTAACAGAAGAAGTTACAATGCAAAGAGGAGTAAGACAAGGGATATAATATGCCATAAACTTTTCATTGCCACACTTGAAGATGTTTTTAAAGAATTAGAATGAAACAATCTGGGAATAAACATAGCTGGAGAAAGACTCAACAATTGAGGTTAGATGATGACGTTATTTTATTGAGGCATGAAGAAACAGAAATTAAGACAATGCTAGCAGAATTACAGCAATATCTGCATAGCTGCCGGAACGAACCATGACCGGCGACAAACCCCTCCCTCAAGATGTGCGGTAAATTCTTACTGTATGGAAAGCCGGAGTGTGACGTCACAGCTGTCATATTGTTATTATTACTTTCCAAACAAAAGTTGAAATGCCCAATCTCAAGACTTTTTAATTTCTATAAAGTTAACAGTTTGCTTCCTCTGCTGCTTTTTCTTTTAAGTATAGTATTTTTTACGATAATACGATCATAATTCAGTGTTCTATTGCTATGAAATATAATTTAAAAGTTTAAATTAAAGACATTTTAACCTTACTTCATTATTTACACAACCTTGTAAAATTGTTGTAGTAACTATTAGAATACTTAGATATTGCAAAAAGCGAGAAGATTCTGTAAAAAAAAATGAAAAAATAACGAAAAATACAAATTATCCACACTAAACAAGGTTTGTGTGGAAAGTGAAACTGACAGATGTCAATAAAATCTACGTCATCACTCCGGCAGTCCATTTGAGAGCTCTATCGACTATAGGTGGCATTGCAGTTGTATCAATATGGCGGATATACTTAATTGGGATAACGTTTGTTGATGAAATTTATATTGTGGGCGATTCAAAAAGACCTTTAATTGAAGGACAAGCACTGCTCGATGCCAATCACATAATATCAAAAAATGAAGATCAGGTGAAACTTGAGGCATTATGTTTGCAAACTAGCAATCTGAAAGGATTACCGCATCAAATACGAATTGAAATCAAGTCAACCGATTCGAAAAAGACTTAAATTGCCAGTATACCTGTAACGCTGGAGCCTCAGGGAAATGCAAACACGTTGTTGCAGTTTTGCTCTTTGTTTTTCGGTAAAAATACATATTAATTTTTGTAAGAATTGACGATATATTATATGTTATTTTTGTTGTAGATGCTCCATTCAGAACTTAGAAGACCTAAGTAGTACTAGTACAGATACGACGCAAAAATGGGGAAAATTGAAAAAAGACAACACAGTGTATGAAAAAACAACTATAAATGGTTTATGTCACATGGGGAAAACTAATTCTCAAGCAGCAGTAGAAAGTCGTCTTGATAATAATGCTGAGATAGTAATATTCTACTTTCTGATGTAGAAGGATCAGAAATGCAATTAAGTTTGTCTTATGCTTTAAAAGTGAAAACCTTAATTTACTAGAAGTGTCACAAAGTAGTAATTTATTACAATTAGCTGTGTACCATGATATTTTTAGTAGCAATAAGTTGTTACCTTTGTTTGACAATATTATAAGTTTTACAATAGAACTGAGTGATGATTTAATAAGCTTTTATAATAAAGAAATATTTTTTGCTCATGAAAATGCCATAAATTTATTCAGGACAACTATTTCTCAGTCTGGTGAAATGTGGCGGAATGCTGGAAGAATGAGGATTACTGGGACTACTTGCTACAGTGTTTACACTTTGAAAGAGAAGCATTAAACGTCTATCAACAACAATCAGGCAACAAAGTTGAACGTATTGGCACTGGCACCGATTGGCATTATTTTACCATCAATTGCTTCATGGTTGGGTGTAAGTATTGATGAAATAGTAGACAAAAAATGTTGTGTAGAAGTGTTGTGTCCTTTAGCAGGTAAAACCAGAACTTGCTGTGATGTGATAAAAGACTTAAAATACCTGAATAGAACTTCACGCCAGAGAAAATTAAGTTTAAAAACCAACCATCAATATTATGGCCAAGTAGATGTTATTAAGTGGATTAGACCCTTGTCACTTTGTCATATAATGCTCCTATGATAAATCCAGTATTATAATTGAAATACCATTTAAACCCCACTTCATAGGAGAGATGTAGTATTTAAAAATTGTGTAATAATAATATGTAGAATTAGGATAAATGTTAATTTTAATATATTTGATTTTTTTAGCTTTTTATTAGAGTAAAAAGAATAAAATGTAAATAAACAAATAAAAACCTAAAAGATAATTTTAAAACAGCCTAAATTGTATATTTATTAAAATAATTAAGAATTAGTGTCAAAAGATTTACAATTCCTGCAATAATATTTACAGTCGAATCCATATATGAAACCATATATAAATTGATTTGTTCTTTAAAAACTTTAAATACTTGTTTTTCAAGATCAGGAAATTAGTAGATTAGTAAAAGAAGTTTAGCTGGACAACATATGGTATATTAAAATACATGCAAAAGTTGAGAACTCCTTGAAAGTTGAAAACAATCTACAATGAATTTATCCTACTAGTCACCACAATATGGCTCTGAGACTCATTTAAAAATAATTTATGTTCAGTCAGAATTGAGTCACCCATTTCCAAAATCAGTTAAATCCACTTGAAAAAATTTGTGGGAATAGGCCAATAACTAGTTGCGTACCTACCGTCATAGGGAACGTGATAAAGTTGTTATCAAAAAAAAAATTAAAAAATAAAGCTTTTTCCTAATAAAAATTGTATAAAATTAAAGAAAAAATGTAGGCACTGTAAAATATTAAAAATTTATTATAGCTGATTTTGGAACAGTAATAGGATTTAACTACTTTTGAAACTATTATGTCATAGTATTATATTGTTGTGAGAGCAAAATTTTTGCTTTAGTTAGATTGTTACAATAATGAAGCAATTTTTACTGAAAAGTTTTATTCGTACATTTTTTTAATAGTATTTGGTGTCTATTTTTTTAATCAATAGATTCGTCCTCAGCAATCAGTTCAAAATCATCTTCTTCGTCATCTACAGGATCGATTGGTTGTTGCAACATTTCCTCAAAAAACTTTAACTTCTGGTTGTTTTTCCAGTCTGTTCCATAATGGAGATCCAATAAACACTTTATATCTTTAATTTTCGCGTCTTTAACTGCCACACCTTCTGGTATTTCCGGAACAGCTTGATTTCCGAAAACTTTTCCTCTTTTTAAAACTGACTTGGGCTCACCCGTTTCAAAGTTGTAGTTGGCCTCTCCTTGGATCAAAGCTGTGTTTGGATTTCTTGTAGATCGTGTGAAAATGAATTTTTTAGCTTTTTGAAATTGGAAATGCCACTGTCCTGGAGGTTTTACCACAGCTTCTGTGACACTTTTCCAGTTACTGACAGAGTAGTCTGCACCCAGCTTTATCACAGTACAGGTATTTTTAATGATATCAGTGTATTCGTCTGGATTGTTGATAACACTGAAATTTTGAAACTGTCGTTCTAAAATTCCAAAGACTCGGTCTGGCGGGATGAACGAATGTCCGACTACAGGAAAGTATAGTACCACCTTATTCACGTTACGAGGAGCATCCTTAGTAAGCCAACTGATAAGCATACCAACAACAATGGTGTTTTTATTTTGTCCCCCACAACCATCAGAAAAGAGTTTGACTGTGGTGACATTTTCAAAGTTCGAGTTCTGTAATCTATGGTACAAAGCAGATGCTATTTGATTGGATCCCTTTTGATACTGGTTTTCTGTCCAAAGATAGGAGAATGTGTTGTGGCAATTTCGTGTGGCTTTGGAGTGCCCCTCACATATAACAAAGTTATAAAGATACAACTGACGCTTATAGTACGCAGCCTGATCAGGTATTTTAGGCAACACCAAGTTTTTTTGGCAGTCATAGCTGAACACAAGCTCGTTATCATTGTTCTCTCGTAAGAACATATAAAATTTCTCAGCACGAACTTTATTGACTTTCAACTCCA
Source organism: Diabrotica undecimpunctata (assembly GCF_040954645.1). Classification (NCBI taxonomy): domain Eukaryota; kingdom Metazoa; phylum Arthropoda; class Insecta; order Coleoptera; family Chrysomelidae; genus Diabrotica; species Diabrotica undecimpunctata. Next base: position 73,537,219 of record NC_092812.1, read on the forward strand.
ATTTTAAAACTGCTCGTTTGTCACCATCCTTTTCGGTTGCTGTCTCGCATTCAAGTCGTATACATGTAGAACACTTATCAGTGTATGGGGCATCAAACCCGATATTAAAATTGGTGGCAAACACGTTTCTGAAGAAATCATACTTGCATGTTAATTTGGGAGTTGGATGTTGCTCACTGTACATATACCACATTTTTTTAATGCTCAGTTCACTCGGAAGATATTGTCTGTGTTTGTTCTTTGCTCTACAGTAGTGTTTCTGCACTGGTACAAAAGATTTAATAAAAGTTTTGATGCTTTCTTTCTTTGTGTTAAACTTTTCAACGTGGCGGGCTCCTCCACGAGTTTCAGATGGGAGTACACCTGTCTGAAGAAATTTTTGGCAAAGTAACTGCACCCGGTTTCGACTTTCTTGGAGTATTGCAAGTAATGCCGCTCGACACACTTTAATATTTTCTGTTTTATTGTGTCTTTGCTTAGGTAAGTAGAAACTAGTGCTTACCATTCTTTTTGAGGTACGTTCTGGAATCCGGGTTCTTTTTGCAGAAAAAACCATAACATGTTGCAGAATAAATTGTGTCTTCGATTGTAGGTCCGCATCTTTGTAATATCTGCGATGGATTTTTGTTACGTCTTGCAAGGAAAGCTCTGAGCATCGATACTTGCTTTTGCTTGGATGTTTGCAGTTTGGCATTTGAGGAAATCCCTTTGGACGGTGCCTAAAAAAACAAATTTGTTACACTTTCAGTTACCTAATCGCTTTCGCTGTAGTTGACGTTATGAGAGTTTAGGAAAGATTAGCCTGAATCTAAAGGTATAAGTAAAGACGAATAATAACGGATTATAAAAGGTGTCTCGTAAATGTGCCAATAAATTTCAGGGGATAAAAGTATACCTCTAAAAAACATTAAAAATGGTTATGTTAACATACCATTCAAAATGTGTCGTTGTTGAGATACTTTTTTTGTATTGTTTGCCGATATCTCTTAAAATTTTAGTACCTACTGTAGATATGATGAAAGTTTGTATACTAGTACTACTTGATAAAACAAGCATTTTTTTCTAAATTGATCATTTCCAGAGGCGCAGATACAGAGTAAATTTTGGGTTTTTATCCCAATAACTTCTACGTCACTGTAAAATAATGAAGGTTGTTGGCATATTGACGAAACACTGTATAAATTTTTATTATAATAATTACAATTAACTTACCTAGATACTTTTGCAATGGTTTTTTTCCAAGTGGAAGGATTGCTTTTTCGTTTTTTAGCCAAAGAACCAGTTGCCTCTGCTATTACTTCAACATTATCAACGATTTCAGGATTTTCCGCTGGCCCCTCCATGATATTAAGAACTGTATCGTCCAGTAAAAGCACCTGTTATGGTTTATTTTAATGTTTTGAAAAAAAAATAGTGTTATGCTTTTAGGTTTGTCTCAATACTACAATACAAGCGCTTCTATTTCTCACAAAAAATGTTTAACTACCTGCTTCGGTGGTCGATTTGTAACTAACAGTGGCTGTGGCACCGAACTCATGGTCATGTGGGTTTAGTATTTCTTTTAACTTGTTTTGACACCGTGACAGATTTAACTGGTTTTGAAACCGACCACCGAATACATTTAACTGCTTTTGGAACAGTCCGAACTTTTCAGCCGGTATTTTCAACGCAATGTAACTGAGTTTGGAACAGTTTGAAGATACACACATGTAAGGAGACTAACAAAGAATTCATTGAAATCATAACGTCCATTTTTTTAAATTTTGGATTTAACTGATTATGGAACTGGGCGACACAATTATAACAGCATATATAAACTAATGTTACTTCGAATATAGAAAAATATTCCATTTTATTTAATTAAACACAATTAATTAATAAGTTCTAGGGTTTAATTTTTGATTTGCGTTCCTAACTATTAAAGTAACACATTTTGAAAGGTTTATTAATGTGTGTTGTTCACGCAAAGCGATGTTACCCAACGGCATTAACTAGACATGCACAAGTGGAAAATAATATAGTAAATAAAAAATGTAGACCATATCAGCAACAGTAAATAGTAATGACTGGAATTTTAGTTGTATTTTTCTTTAATTATGCATAGACTAAAGCAATAATTATTCGATAAGTTTCGGACAAATTCTAGTCTACAAAAAATTCTATATTTAGGGCATGTCATATTAGATTTCGAGTTTTCATGGCATGCTTATTTGCTAGTTAAAAAATATTACTATTATTACATAATAAATTTTAGCAGGGGTGGCAAAACCCATATGCTCATTAATATATAATATTAACTAGTATGCGAAAAAGCTATCAAAAATATACTAAAATATAAGAAAACTAATGTTCAAATAAATATTCAGTTATGAAACAAGTGATTCCTAAACATATTGATAGATGAATGTCTATTACCTCGACTGGAAGGCTATTCCATATGAATAACAACCAATTAAGTCGACGGCTAAATTGTGGACAGATTGGATAGTTTCACTACATTCCAGCACTGGACTGGAATGTCCAGTATATATATATATATATATATATATATATATATATATATATATATATATATATATATATATATATATTGTAACGAAATATTTTGCCTACCACATAGGGTATTATTATAAGGGGTTGAAAATTGGGGACAGAAATTATTGGGTGGAGATAGAGCAAGCAAAACAAATCGAAACTTATGCGAACGGCGCTTAGGGTTTATTTGGAGAGCTGGAGTCGTGGATAAGTGAATGAAACAATGGGATTGGATTGGGGCAACTACAACAATAAAACAAAGGGGTACTTACATGAATATCCTGGACAAATGGACAAACAAAAAAACAAGAAGGCCCCCTAACTATTGGATGGGACGCCGCTTTGAGGAAACTTCCTGCTGGATGAAAGAAAAGGTTCTTCCGTCCTAAAAGACACGAAAGAGAGGTTAGGAGACTTTTCTAAAATAAATAAACAAATTGGTTTAGAGAAATAAATTAAACATATATTGTTGTCTCACCACAAACATGTACAAATATAAATCGCACAAAAATACTATATTAATAGTTACAAACATTTATACCAAAATAACAAAGAAAAACACTTACTATGTCCTATCCGTTTACAAACTCTAGGAGTTGGAGATACTACAAAACTTACTATTGTTACTGGGCTATAATTTATAGCAGAAATAAATTATTACAAATAGAAAATTATCTTTTTAAATGATGAAAGCAATTATTAATAAAAATGTTTATTCTTATTTTTCCTTTAAAATTTAAACACAAAAGTTACCTTGATTTCACTAAAACTTCTGGGGGTGGAAACTAGACTTTACTGGAATTTGTGCGGGTAGAACTGGGCTTACACTTTCTGCCACATGAACAAATTCATCTCTATGAAAAGGTATTCTGAAACGGCTTCTTAGGGACATACAAATTTGAGGTTGAAATTGGGCCACAAACTTTAAACTGGGCTTCGTAAAAAACAGGAAAATGGAACATATGGATATCTTTCAAAACCTCACTTTAACTGTAACTATTAACTGCCACAATACACTACATATATTCCGTGCAAAAGAGACCAAAAACAAGAAAACATTTCAAATTTGACGTAAAATTTGGACTAATGCTGAAGTCTAACCGCTCTTGACAACGGCCTTAGCGAGAGTGTCGTAATTATCTTTCCGGCAAAACCTTCTCAGAGATATGAATGGATGTTTATTTGAAACTCATATATCGAGCGGCTTAACGATCAAAGAATACCGAGGAAATACCCATCTGCGAAATATAAACAACAAACCATTAAAATGGTTTATATCAACTCGGCGACGCAAAGGGGAATTAAAATACTTTAGTGTTTAGACATTAAAAGAAATGACCAGAGACAGAGATCTTTGAAGACGGACAATATACGACATCACGATGACCACTACACTCTCTCCGGGGATCAGGACACGAATTAAATATCCTAACAATCCTTTCTATCCCTTTTCGCTGCCCAAATATCCTTGGCTATGGTTCTTTCGATGAATGATAAATTTATTTGTACTTACTGCAAATACTGCAAATCTGAGATACTGCAAACTTCTCCCAATCAGCATTTCTATTCCAGAAACTGCTTCCATTTTTTTACAACCCTTATTCACAAATTACTTTTACATTGTTTAAAACTGCTGGCACTAGTTCACTTGTCAGGATTTGATGTCAAAAAATTTTAATACCACTTCTTCTGGTTTTAAATCAAATACTAGCTAATTGTATCACACAAGCTTATCGGAATCACACCGAAGTTGATTTGAAAAATTTTGATTGCCTATCGTACAGGTAGGCATAGTACAATTAACAACTGTAAGTATGTGTAAACAAAAATAAAAAGACTGACCTTGCAATCTCTAGATAATCCAAAATATCAGATTTTGATGCACTTTACGAGAAAACTAAAAACATCACAACGTATGAAACAGTTTAGCGCAAGTAAAAAATCGTTTTCAAACTACTACTTTACACCATTCAATCAACTTTTTTCTAAGTTTTAGGATCTGAAAGAGGACAGTAATTTTTTCCATACGTATCCCAAATGAAGCAACTGCGATTCTTGAGTATTAAGGCTGTGCACCATTAGACACGGGCTTGGTGGCCAGACCCTCCAGATAGCTGGCTGGCGAAGTAAGCACATACCGTGTGCCATGTCAGCAGTTAATGGTAGGGCACATACAAGTGCCGAGAGCCAGTGACCAAGGCCAAAAACCAATGTCACTGGCTCGCTGGACGGGCACACATTTGAAGTAGAGGCAATTCTACAGGTTTCACCAAAAAGGCGAACCAGGGAGAAAGACGTATAACGCCACCCCTACTAAAGCGGCATCGTAACAGAAAGACCCCCGCATGACCCATTTCCCAAGGCTTATATAAAAAATAAGTAAAGCCTCTCCAACGTTATATCTACGATTGGGGAAATTTGGACTAAGCTTGAGGGTCATGGTGGTACCGTATTCACGAAAGGTGAATACGGTTCTAACAGCTTCTTAGATGCTCAAAATATTTGTTTTTCTTCTCTTAAATAATTTTTGCCATTAGAGGTTCTATTAGATGTTTTTTACCATAGATAAAGATTTAGATTTAGACGGTCCAAGAAGCACCAGTTATCATTTTGAATATTTTTAATTGGAAAATTAAAGATTGAAAGATGGAAAGTTGATTGGAAAGACAAAGAATCTCTGAATGAAATGATTATTTAAAGTCCCCATAATTTTATCAAGGTCACGTGATGAGAAGACCAAAACATGAAATTTTGAAACTCATAATACAGTGAAAGGTTCAAGGAAGAAGATCTGTTCGCCGAACGCAGAATTCTTGGTTGGTGGAAACGGTTGAAGAATATATGTACTTGATTGCTATCAATGCAGATCGAATGATTTGTTTAGAGCAGCAAGTTACAAATAAAAATAGCCATTATGATTGCCAAACTCCATAGGGAGACGGCCTCTTAGAAGAAGATAGTTCTATTCTATGTATATGATATGGTTCATTTATTTTCCATAGATTTCTTTTCCATTTCTCTAGCTAATGTTGCACTAGGATGATATGATTCTGAAGTTTTTTAGTGGCTTTTGCTGCATCAAAATCTGAGTAAAAAATTCCAATGTCTTCTGCGAATATTGCTATTAGTTTTCATCGATGGACGGAAGTCGGTAGTATAGAATAGATAAATAATGATCATGAATGTGTTGCTTGTGTGAGTCCATTTCAAAAGGTAAAAGATATAATAAATTAGACTTACTCACAATCAATTTAATTTAACTAATCAGACGACCGGTTTCGCTTTCTACAATATGTAAAGCATCTTCAGGTCACGATACAAAGTTAAATAAATGATGCCGGTACTTTATTAATTGATGGTTGAAAGAACATGGTTCAAACTATCTTGTATTGTTGATTGGAGAACTCAAGTCAACTATTGTAATTGTTTAACAGTAAACAGGGAAGTTCTTGAGGACACAGATTTTATCCAATGAAGTAGAGATAGGTGAAATGTAATTGTTTGTTTGATGAAAGTAATGTTCTATACCATTAAGTTCTTTAAAAGTTATTTATATTTATTCTGGAGATATATTTATGAAATGTGTGTTATTTATTGAGATTTTTATTTTTGTTTTGGAAGGTGACAGTTGTAAGACAATGAATAAGAATAGATGTACAAATTGTGTGGGTGTGCAATTAGATTAGCTTGTAATTATCAAATTTCTTTGATAGAGTTATCTTGTAATATGTGGCAAATGGATATACATGGATATAAATGGATGACACTTTAAGACACACAGAAAACACTTAAAAAACACTTAAAAAACGGGGGGACGAAACAGACATTAAATTTAAAAAGGGGAGGATTTGGAAGAACTACATCTCTTACTTGGAGACAATCCTCCTCCTCCTCCCCTTTTTAAATATAATGTCTGTTTCGTCCCCCCGTTTTTTAAGTGTTTTTTAAGTGTTTTCTGTGTGTCTTAAAGTGTCTCAATTTTAATTTTTAACTTTATATAGTGAACTTTATATCCATTTGCCACATAGTACAAGATAACTCTATCAAAGAAATTTGATAATTACAAGCTAATCTAATTGCACACCCACACAATTTGTACATCTATTCTTATTCATTGTCTTACAACTGTCACCTTCCAAAACAAAAATAAAAATCTCAATAAATAACACACATTTCATAAATATATCTCCAGAATAAATATAAATAACTTTTAAAGAACTTAATGGTATAGAACATTACTTTCATCAAACAAACAATTACATTTCACCTATCTCTACTTCATTGGATAAAATCTGTCTCCTCAAGAACTTCCCTGTTTACTGTTAAACAATTACAATAGTTGACTTGAGTTCTCCAATCAGCAATACAAGATAGTTTGAACCATGTTCTTTCAACCATCAATTAATAGAGTACCGGCATCATTTATTTAACTTTGTATCGTGACCTGAAGATGCTTTGCATAGTGTAGAAAGCGAAACCGGTCGTCTGATTAGTTAAATTAAATTGATTGTGAGTAAGTCTAATTTATTATTTCTTTTACCTTTAGATAAATAATGATTCAAGCACACTGGCCTGTAATTTTAAGATAAGATATAGTTGATCTGGTAAATGCCGTTTTAATTTACAATAGCAATCCTATGTGCCAGACTTAGGCAAAAGATTATTGTACGCCAAGAAAGACTGGAGTACACATTTTTTTACCTTCCAAGCTTTCTTTAATTTCATTGATGATTCTGTAAGACTGTGGAATTAAAGACTAATTTCCTTAAAATCGGAATTAGTGTGATGAAATCAAATTGTCTCACTGCAGTATTTCTTCTATTTTCATCGGTCTCAAAAGCTAACTTCTTCGGACCGTTTTCCTGGTTTCTTCTTAAGGTGCTTATTCCTTTACTGAATATTGGCTACAATTTTGGCATACTCTTCATACTGGCAATTCTAAAAATTGGTACTTGAAATTACTAAACATGTTACCCAGGTAGGATGCTTTTCTTTGCTTTACTATTTGCAGCACTTCCCTATTTAGCTTAATACGCAACGCTGGTTATATGATCCGTTCTGGGAATTTTAAGGATTTTTCTGAATACCCTTATTTCGAAGGCCTTTCGTACATCCAAGTCATTTTGTCGAACTGACTTTAGCATATCGGCCCTCAGAGGAAATGCGCCATCTGCGACAAAAACATATGGGAGACATCTAGTACTGTTACTGACGCTGTCGGCACTTGGCACCTTTAATATTTTTCTTTGCAAGTTTCAAAAAAAACTTCCATCTGAGATTCTGCCATTTATACCAAAATCAGCTAATATGAACCGGTATCTGGCGTCCACTACTGCTAAGAGAACCATACTGTGGCGATTTTTATAATTATAATAATAAGATCCACTGCTAGCAGGTGCTACTATATCGATATGCTTGCCGTCAATGGCTCCTAAGCAGTGCGGAAAATTCCATTGCTGCTCAAATAGTCGTGCTATTTCTTTCCAATCTTCCACAAAACCAGGAAACTGTAACAAAAAAAATTATATATACGTACTACATACTCAGATTACGATTTTTTCATTTGCATACACATACGATTTTTACGATTGTCATAAAAAAAAATAAAATATTTCAATTTTATAAAACCAGAATGTAATATTTTTTAAGTTATTGTTTCAGACAACCCCAGCAGAAAATACTCTGGATGATAGTAATACCGAAAATACTATTGAAAAACAATCTGTAGTTGATGTTCACAAGCACAAAATTCAACAAAATCTGCTAAAATTAAATAGAGACAAGACACGTTAGCAACTGATGATAGATATGATCTCTTAGGGAGAAGTGTTGCGATGAAAATAAAAGCATTGGAAAAACAGCAGCGACTTATAGCGGAGAAAATTATTAACGACACCCTGTACGAAGCTGAAATGGGAACTCCGACTTATCGTTCAAGTCTCAGCCATGTTAGCAATGTGGCACAGTATCAGCCTAATCTTCCTAGGTCTTCTTCCAGTAGTTCCAGCCCAATATTTGTTGCCTGTCCAATTCCAAGTTCCAATTCAGACACATCTAAGTTATAGCCCGCAACTAATGGAACAATCTACATACAATAACCCACTAGAAATGGCCCACTCATACATCTCGCAATACTCGAACTCATCTGAATATTCACAGTTGCAACCAGTACAAATGTCCATTCCAGAAAACAGTGAAACGTCTGCAGCAGCGTTTATTGCCGGTTTTAAATAATATTATAATATTATTTAATATATTTAAATAAATATCTATATTTAAGGGAATTTTTTTACATACCTTCATATAATTCTTCTGCAGGGTTTTATAAATGGCTTCACATGTTTCGGAAATAATTAATTCTACCAAGAGCTTGTGCTGATATTAGGGTAGAGAACTTGAGACATTCATATGATCTACTTGTTGCAAGAAATCTTAATGTAGCTGCTAGTCGCTCATGTGGTGTTATTGCTTTTCTCATGATCGTATCTTGCTTCTGAATTGATGGGGTAATTATTGATAGTAGTTTAAGGTAAGTTGCTTCATCCATTCTTAAATAATTACGGTAATCTTCAGGCTCTATATTCAATTCCTTTAACAAATTGATATGACTGTATTGGTTTCTTTTTAACAACCATTCTTTACACCACTTTTGTCTCGGTTTTCTTTCCTTTTTTTTGCGAATGACAAGAAGACCTACTAGGGCTACCGCGTCGTCGTAGTCACGCTTAGTCGGTGTCATTACGTTAATAGTAAACATTACCTGAGACTGCCATCAGGTTTGACGCTATGTGTATGGCTAAATTCGATCTTTGCTACAAGTTTATCTGAACAGGTATACCTAATAGGTAGACCGGAATGTGAGTGGCCGGCTTAAGACGAAAACTCGTGCAAGGTATTTTCAGAATGGATTTGCTTTTTCAGGCTTGAATGGGCCCAAGTTCTATCGAATTTTATGAGTGGCGATATTGTGAATATTGTTGTAGGTTTCCATAGTAAATAGTAGTCGATGGCCAAATGTTTTGCAGGTCTCGTTTTTTCATTGTTTAATATAATAGCTGACTTTAGGTTGTTGTAATAAAGCTATTGCTGTTCCAGTTGATACAGTGACTCTCATCACTTGTAGCAATTATAACAATGTACACACATACTATTTCTATTGTTTTGTATATATTCTAACTATTAGGCTCTATATAGAAAGTACTTTAATTATCTGTTAATTTTCATTGATCTGTGACAAGTATCAAATGTGCAATCCCAGATGAAGCCGATTACTTTTGAAAAATATAATTACCTCCCGGGAAAACAATATATTAGTGCGTAATAAGAGATGTTGATAAAATGGAATTACTAAGGGTATTATTAGGCAGGTCAGTGTGATCTGAACAATAGGATAAAGGAATAATCTACTTAAAACCAAAACAATTACTAATGGAGTACATAATGTATTGAAATTTTATGAATATTAAAGAGGGTGCATTTAACAAAAGGAAGTATGCAGGCGAATATAAATCAAAGGAAATGGTAGAATATACAGGTAATATATGTGTCAGATGATTATATTCAAGAAGCCCCTTGTAATAAATGGATTTTTTGCAAATTAATATATGCGAATTAAATCAGTGCGTTTAAGTAAAGCTACAAAAAACTACACAATCAAAAGGTAAACTTACAAATGTCGCTTTTAATCTTTTTAGCACAAGTTCACTTGTAGTGGAATTCCCCCCTTAGTGGGATTGTAAAATTGAATGATCTCTTGTAAGTCAGCGGTATTTGATTCGTTACCTTTTTCATGCATTGTTGAAAGCATTATAACAACTTTTTTTTTAGTTTTTGATGGTCAGAGTGTAAGTTGTTCACTATAGCAAATCATGGCAGAATTTATTTGTCTGTCCTTGAGCTCCAAAAACAATTGAGGAATTTTATTTTTAATGCCATACAAAATTGTTAGTACCAGTAGCCGGGACAATCTTCGATTTTCGGAAAATTTTGACCACATTTTCGGTAATTTGATACAGTACGGTATTCATACACTTAGTTTCGGTTTGTTATTTAGATTACTTTTTTTGTAGTGCCGTAAATATCGGCTGGTACAGGGGGTGAAAAATGTAGGACGCAACCAATGAGGTCACTTGAGCCCATATGAAACTTACTGATTTAAATTTAGTTGCATAAAATAATAACATTTTTGGACATTCCGTATATTTTTCAAGGTAGATGTGCTTGTGAGAGAAAAATTAATTTCTCTCTGATAATTGGGATATAAAGATCAAAAATTTCTGTTCGGCATTGATATATTTTGTTAATATTGATACAAATTAGATTACATTAGAAGAAGACTCAATAAAAGACCTATATAAGCGAAGATTGGACCAAAAGCTAGAAGAGTTTCGGTATGAATCATTAGAACAAACATACGAACACATAAAAAACCTGCATGAAGACAACAGCCCTAGAAGCTCTTGGAGAAGTGGACCAAAAATACACCCAACAAACTACGAAATTAACCGAAGACACACTAACATGCATAAAAGAGAAAAAAGGACTTCATATAAAATACCTGAACACAAAAAACTATGAGGACTTGGAACTATACAGAAGAAAAAATAAAGAAGTGAAAAGAAAAGTAGCAAATGAAAAAAAAAATGAAAGATGGGAAAAAACATGCACAGAGATAGAACAGCACATAGGAGGAACGAGAAATTCAGAGTCATGGCGCATCTTAAAGTCGCTCCAAAGAAATAAGACAGAGAAAATCAAGATTGGTCAAATCAAAGAAAACGAATGGCAAGAATACTATAAAAAATTGCTAACCGAAGACCGTCCCGAATTCAAACAATCAGAAATAGACGGAATAGAAATCTACACACATGACGAAATCGAATTAAGCCTAGCTGAGGTAAAAAGAACGATCAAAACTTTAAAGAACAAAAAAGCAGAAGGTCCCGGCGGAATACCAAATGAATTGATAAAAAACGGATCGGAAAAGTTATTCCGTATGATACATAAAATGTTTGAGAGAGCACTGAATGGAGAAGACTTACCGGCAGAATGGACCCAAGCATATATGACATCAATATACAAGAAAGGAAATAGAAAAAACTGCGAAAACTATCGGGGAATCAGCATTATATCGTCTATAGGCAGACTGTATGGAAAGACCATAAAGGAAAAATTAGAAATATATATACAAGATAAAATCGGAGAAGACCAGGCAGGTTTCACAGCGGGGAAAGCATGCTTAGATCACATTTACACGGTCGAACAACTAATAGAAAAAAGAATGGCCAAAAATAGATCCGTCCATCTGGCTTTTGTTGATCTTAAGAAGGCATATGACTCAATACCTAGAACCAAGCTATGGGAAGCAATGGAAGACATCGAAGTTCCACGAAGATTAATAAACGCGGTAAAAGCACTCTACAAGAATAACGAAGTAGCTATCAAAACGGGCAATAGAATATGCAGGCCATTTAAGACGACAAAGGGACTACTACAGGGTTGCTCCACATCCCCCACCCTGTTCAAAATATTCCTGGAAAAAACCCTGAAACCATGGAAAAGAAAGTGCGAAGGAATGGGTATACCAGTAAGGAACGAATATCTATATACGCTAAGTTTTGCCGACGACCAAATAGTGATCGCACAAGACGAGGATGACCTCAGTTTTATGATGAGAAAACTAAAGCAGGAATATACAAAGAATGGGATGGAAATAAACCTAAAGAAAACTGAATACCTAACAACGGAGAATACAGAAATAAAACAGCTGGAAATAGACGAAGGTAAACAAATCAAAGGAACAGACAAGTATAAGTATTTAGGTTTCGTAATATCAAACAAAGGAACAACGGAGGAAGAGATAAAAAATAGACTAGGACAAACAAGAGACTGCATACGAAAATTGAACCCGGTACTATGGGATAAGAACATCAGCATAAAAACAAAGAAAAAAATATATAATACCATGACAAGAAGTATCCTCACTTATGGGTGTGAAAATTGGACAATAAATAAGAAAACCAAAAACAGAATAAGAGCAACAGAGATGGAAATCCTAAGGAGAAGCTGCAGAGTAACAAGAAGAGACAGAATAAATAACATGGAGATTAAGAGGAGAATGGGAATGAACTCCGACATAATAGACTACATCGAACAGAAGAGATTAACATGGTACGGACATGTCAGAAGAGCAGACCAAAATCGGTGGATAAATAGAATAACAGAGTGGAGCCCGATAGGAAGAAGAAAGAGAGGCAGACCCCGAAGATCTTTCAGAGATGAGGTGGACGAAGAGTAGAAGAAACCTACAGGAAGGGGACTGGCTAAACAGGAAAAATTGGAGAAAACGGTTGAGTGAAGGAATACAGTGAAAACTGTGGAAATCCTTGTATATATATATATATATATATATATATATATATATATATATATATATATATATATATATATATATATATATATATATATATGATACAAATTATCAACAAAAACTAAATGGAAAATGGTTCTAAATGGCTTTAAAAGTATTATAGTCCAGGTTGTGAGGCCACTTCAGTAGGAAAAATGTTTCTGATTAGGTTTCTTAACGAATTCCTGTTACAAAATATCCCCTTTAAATAAATCAAAAGGGTACCGGGCAAAATTTTTGGGCATAAATTGTTTTAACAAATTTCAAAAATAACCGGTTTTTGCACATAAAATTTTTTTTAGATTTTTTCGATAATTTTAAATAAAAGTCTCTTGTTATTTTACAGGAGACACAATTTACATACAATTTACATTCATCTTTACATGGTTAATACTTTACATTGGGAACAAATTAGTTACAATACATTTTTTATAGTATATTTTGTTTTAAATGAAATTGTATTATTGTTTTTTAAAAAGTTTAATACATTTTCATAGTTGCTGCTATTTGAGATAAGTATGTCTTTTAGGTTGTTACCAAGATTGTATTTTCTTCTGGCCGCTAGGTAGTGTTAACAGTCAAGAAGTACATGTGTTACGGAAGTTGTGGTGTTGAAGTACTGGCACAAGATCTGATTACTGGAATTCATTAGGTGTCCATGTGTAAGGCGTGTGTGCCCTATTCTCAATCTTCGAATGATAGATTTGTCCTTTCTTTTCATTGCCGGGAGCTGATGGTAGAAAATGTTTGGTTGTAGATCGCTTAACTTGGTATTGCTTCTTTTTCAATGATCATTCCAAAGGTCCATTATTTTATGTTTGAGCGTTCTTTTTGGATCTGATGATGTTTGAATGTCTGTTGTTAGGATAAGAGAACATGCTTGTTTTGTTTCTTGATCGGCTTTTTCGTTACCTGGAATACCAACGTGTGATGGGATCCATAATATTGTTACCATAATTCCATTAGTTTGAAGACGATTGCATATACTCTGGATTTCTTGAACTATTGGGTGGATAGAATGTACGTTTCTTATGGACTGCATGGAGGACAGAGAGTCGGTGCAGATTGCTATAGTTTTATTATGGTTGAGTGGAGTTTTCACCTCTTGTAGTATTCCATATAGTTCAGAAGTGTAAATACTGCAATTCTGGAGAGTCAAAACAAGTTGACGGCGGTTGTAGTCGTTGTAACAGCACAGCCAACCCCTTCTTCAGTCTTAGATGCGTCTGAGTAAAGGATCTTATCGAAGTTGCATTAATGTAGTATTTCATAGAATCTTTGTTTGATAATGGAAGGTGATATTTTATTCTTATTATATTTGGATAATTCGATATTGAAATTTGGAAGTTTACATATCCATGGAGGAGTTTGAGGGACCGTGAAAGGGCTGGTCGACAACAGATTGATGTCTAAATAAGGAATTAACATCTGTATAGTGGACGGTACCATTCTAGGATTATTAGTAACTGGTAATTGTCTATTACCGATGAGGTTTCTTGTGGGATTTGTGGGATTTGCTGAAACTCTAGCGAAATAGAGCAGTAGAAGTTGTTGTCGTCTTAGATGAAGAGAAGGTTCGAAACATTCTACACGAATGCCTTCCACCGGACTGGATCGGTATGCTCCTAAACAGAGTCGAAGGGAGGTATTTTGGACTACATTTAGTGAATGTAGTAGTGATTTACTTGATGACATGTAGAGAACACTACCATAGTCAAGTTTGGAGCAAATAAGAGCTCGATATATTTTTAGTAGTGTTTCCTCATTGGCTCCCCAACTATAATGAGCTAGTGATTTAAGAAGATTCATTCGTTGAATGCAGTTACTTTTAAGTTTTCGAATGTGTGGTCTTCAGGAAAGTTTTTTGTCGAAAATAATGCCGAGAAGCTTTATTTGGTCTACTACTTGGCCAAAATTTCCATTCAGAGTAATGTAGGTAAAATGAATAACGTTGGATTTGGCTGGGGAGAAGTTAAATCCGGATTGACTGGGCCAGTTGTTTATACTAAGGAGAAATAGTGTGCTGCTTAGGACAGACCCTTGTGGGACATCATTTGTGGTTGTGTGTTGTGAAGAAGTTTTGCCATTAGTAATTACTTTAAAGGATCACACCGTGACAAAATTTTTTTATAAACGAATATATTACTGGATAGCTTGTTCTGGTTTAGTTTGTCTAGTATCACAAAAATCGGTATAGCGTCAAAAGCGCTTTCGATGTCAAGGGAGATTGCAATGACTTCATTTTTGTTAGATAGCGCAGTCGCAATTGTTGATTGCAGAAGTACAAAAGTACAAGATTGTCCATGATGCATCGATTTGGTCTGAAGCCTGATTGAAATTGGTCAAGGATTTTATTTTGGTCAAGGTACCAAAGTAATCTTTTATTAACCATTTTTTCTAGAAGTTTACATAATGTACAGGTGAGAGAGATTGACCTGTATGAGTTTAGCGTGTCTAGGGATTGATCACTTTTTTTGATAGGAATCGTTAGGGATTGTTTCTATAGTGATGGGAATTTTTGGGAAGACCAAATGTTGTTAAACAGTTGGAGTATTTTCTCGTATGTATTTTGGTGAAGGTTTTTTAAAAATATACCTATAGGAAATATCGTCAGGGTCTGCAGCTGAGCTTTTTGTTGAAAAAATGGCATCGTTTAGTTCTTGGAAACTGAAAGGTATATTAATGGGATGATTAGTATTGTATTTTTTTTGAGTAGCATCAATTTCGTTATGTGGATTAGTAGGATTATTGGATTTATTGAGAAGGAGTAGGGAAAGCATATCACTGATTTGTGGTCATCTGTAATTATTTTGTCCTGGATGGTGAGAGCTTGAATTTTATATGATGTGTAATGTCCTTTTATTAGCTGAGCCTGAGCTGAGCCTGAGCCTTTTGAAATCTATTAAGCCAGCTAGAGTGCGAGATTTTCGGAATCTGTTTAAAGCTCTTCTGCTTTCTTGAATTGCTGTTTTGCACGAGTTAAGACTTAAGACAATAAACCTTTTTCCATCATAACCACCTGGTCTACTTCTTCTGTTATCATCGTGCTATGATATCATTTTCTTTCCCCTAGAAAAAATCCACGTTTCGTCTGAAAATACAACTACTCGTGGATGTACTATTTCTGTTTTCCATGTATTCGTTGTGCTGCGATATCAGTTCTTTCAATTAAAGCTCTTCGATGGTCATCTTTTTTAAATTTAAAGCCCAAATCGTTTAATTTTCTACTCCAGGATATTTTACTTGTAGAACAATTTCTTTAGCCTGCAGCTCATTGATCAATGCTTCACGTGTTACATGTTTCTCTACACAGTTATTTATTTTAATATATTAATATAGAATGTTAAGTCCTACTCGTAATTTTCCACAGAAAGTTGGTTTATTTACTGTCCTGGTACATATTATATACCTACTGTATTTCGAATTGAAATTTTATTGCCCTCACGTAAATCAGTAGTTTTCTTTTTTAAACGAGGTCTGCTTTTTCCCGGAGAGGATAAAACAGGATTTTTTCTTTTTTTTTCTTTTTCGTATATTTTATACTGTTTTTCTCGCCAATTTAAGTGCGGCTGCTACCCTCTAAAACAAAGTTAAAATATTATCAATATTTTTAAGTGAAATTAAAAAAAACAAAAATAGAAAGTTGTTAATTATAAATATTTTGTTATGTAATAAATTTGGCAAATAAATAATATAAATAATATATCATATGCTTGTCATCACTAAAGCTTTACATTAGTGCACATTTAAAACTTGTACTTTTTGTACCTCTTGAATAGATGACAACTCGATAATTCAAAGTACTCGATTAAATTTAAAACGATTTCTTGTGCTTGTGAGTTAGGGGTTTTTCAGGCATAATCTAAAAAAATTCAACAAAATATTTTTTACAGGCTAGTCAACCAAATAAACAAGGATTTTAACGCCAAAAGATTGTGTTCTGCTGCTTTCTTTGACATATCCCAGGCTTTTGACAAGGTATGGCACATAGGACTACAAATAAAATTAAAGAAGCTCCTTGGGCAGCGTTTTCGGCCCAATTCTATATCTTTTATACACAGCGGACATTCCAACATCTAGTACAACTACTGCTGCAACGTATGCAGATGACACTGCTATCCTAGCATCCCACACACATCCATCAACAGCATCAAGAAATCTTCAATCAAACCTAAATAGAATTCAGCAATGGATGAAAGTATGGTGCATCAAATTTAATGGAACTAAGTCAATACATTTTACATTCACGCTATGTAAAAAACATATTTTTAACAAACGAAAACAGCTTGGACTTAAATTGAGAAATATGTATTGGATCATTGGACGCAATTCAAAACTATTTTTGGATAACAAAATTTTACTCTACAAGTTCATCCTCAAGCCCATATGGACTTATGGGATTCAGCTATGGGGCACTGCTAGCGTCTACAATACAAACATCTTACAGAGATTCCAAAACAAGGTGCTGCGTGGCATAGTCAATGCGCCATACTATGTATCCAACGAGGTGATTCAACACGACATCCCTCTAGAATCCGTGAAAGAAGCCATACAACGTTTTAGTGCTAAATACTGTGCATCCTAATGCGTTTGCTCGATAACTAAATCTGCAGAACGTCTTTGAAGTGCGTAGACTAAAACGGCAATTGCCGTCCGACTTGTCCAACTGAACATAATAAGTGTATTCAAACTAATAAAATTTTAATTTTAGAATTGTACAGAGGTTACTCACTGGAGTAACTCTCTACATGTCTGCATTTTTTACCATACCAAATGCTTATTGCCCAATGGGCAGATTGTTGTACTCAATGGAGTTAATAAAAAAAATATATTTTCTTTTTGTCATTTCTTTTACTTTTGCGAGAACTTAAACAATCCATTCCTTAATTGTGTGAATGAGGTTAACTTTGTATGTAAAATAATGGCAAAATAAAATACACTTACCATAAAATTTCAAACTCCAATATAAAATTAGTTGCGAAAACGCAACGTAAAACAAAGCAAACAAACGAAAGCAAAGTATTTGCAAAAAAAAACAGCAAAAAATTCAACAACTCACAGCCACAAGTAAACAAACCAAAAACGTCACAAAATTGTACTTAAAATCTGAAAACGTCCCCACGCGTCTTTTTGTACCTATCTCTTTTTGACGTACTGAGTCTAGAGCGTTCATAAAAATAATATGTGTCTTTATTTAATAACAGGCGGTAACTGGTTTGTCTTTAGATTCATGCGTGGAAGACAATGTGGCTAGATAAAAAGTATGTGTTTTATCTCATCAGGTATTAACGACGCATGGGTAAAGAACCATAGACTCAACTGTGTGTAAGCTAACCAACTTAGTTTTGTTTTTTGTTTCAACGTTAGTCGTCTGATACTTGTTATACCTTATGCATACTGTACACAAAGCTGAAAATAAAAAAGTTAATAATATAAAATTGATATTTTAATACTTTGAATATGACAGTAAAAAACTAGTAAAATCCAAAGTTGATTATCTATTTGTATTAATAAATTCACGTATTATTATTTATAAGTCAGAATATCTTAAAACTATCACTGTTTCCTATTCTTAGAAAATGCCTCAGCAAACATTTCTTTGAAATGTCCTTATTACTCGCCCCTTAAGTTAAATTCGCATTCCTTTGTAATCAACATTGTCTCCAAGTGAAAAGACGTAAGAATTAAAAAGTAGAAATCCTTAAAAAACGGTATTTATGTATCACATTTTGAAGGCAACCGTCGGGATGTATCCAAAGTTCCATTGGTCAATTATCAAGGGTTGGAAACACTTCTCCGCTGTCAATGCTCTTCCAACTTTTCTATTGGGCAAAACAGAGGGTTGAAGTGTAAACACAACCCCTAGTCAGTGTTTAAGGCGGAGCTTTGGAAATGTGATTTGCCATGTAACAAATATTCTCATTTCATCTCTAAGGGTTGAAAGGTTCACAGCTCATGGAGGTTTGAAGTTTTGTTTTTGTGATACATGTGGATTTTTACTATTGTTTTGGGATTTACCGATCAAATATTTAATGTAAGTGGAATTTAAGTAAATTCTTTTGAAAATTATATTTTCTAATATTGGAAATATTTTTAATATACAATTGTAAGAATTATATTTAATTTAATAAATTAAAAAGTTTATTTCCGGTTTGCTCAAATAAAACCACGATGTTTAAATTGATTTTAAAATACATTTAAAATAAATAAATTAATAAAAATAAAAGTTTTTATAAATATTAAAAATTATTTAATCTGTAGCTATGTTTATTATAGCTGCAGTTTAATTTTATGCAGGATGATAGTGATATTATCTTAGATTAACTTTAATCTAAGGATATTATTACATAGTCTATCTTAATAAAATATTTTTAACAAACTAGTATAATATAAAGATTACTTTTGAACTATTCTACAAAACTTTTACTAAATTCAAAAAGTTAAAAAGCATTTACCTGCATAAATTAAAGAGCCTTTATAGACTTTACCTGCAGGAAGAAATGCTACATTAGCAGACGACATAGTACTATGTATTATGTCCAAACAAAATCTAAATCCTATATTAAAACTTTTGCAAAATAATACAACTCTCTGTCTTTACATAATCATTTATCTGATTATATTTATCATCATTATCATCATACTGTTTGCCTCTAACTTTATGGGCGGTCGGATTTCCTAATTACAGTTCTGGGTCATACTAATACTAATCTTCTTCACCTAAGTATTGACTAAATGTGTTTCACTAGACGTTCTTTGATCTTCTGCCCTACTCGTTGCAGGAATCTGTAACTCAGCGATTCTTCATGTTGAGTGAATATATCGTTTTAGCTTTAAATTAGCTCTATCCATCTTACCACTATTTTGTATCATTTTGTTATACAGAACTTTGTCAAGTGCCTTTTGATAATCACTGAAGCAGACGTATATATTATAGTTCATATCTCTACATCTTTGGAATAGCACTAGTATGCTCGATAGGGATCCCAGACCTTTCATAGAAAAAAAGTGTGTTGATGATACTTTTTCTTTGCAGCTTTTGTATAATCTTTGATGTATGAATTTTAAAAACAGCTTCAACAAGTGACTTATGAGACTTTTGTTCTGTAATCACTGCACTTTTCGCCCCTCTGCTGTATTTTTCCAGTAACAAATATTCTCATTTCATCTCTAAGGGTTGAAAGGTTCACAGCTCATGGAGGTTTGAAGTTTTGTTTTTGTGATACATGTGGATTTTTACTATTGTTTTGGGATTTACCGATCAAATATTTAATGTAAGTGGAATTTAAGTAAATTCTTTTGAAAATTATATTTTCTAATATTGGAAATATTTTTAATATACAATTGTAAGAATTATATTTAATTTAATAAATTAAAAAGTTTATTTCCGGTTTGCTCAAATAAAACCACGATGTTTAAATTGATTTTAAAATACATTTAAAATAAATAAATTAATAAAAATAAAAGTTTTTATAAATATTAAAAATTATTTAATCTGTAGCTATGTTTATTATAGCTGCAGTTTAATTTTATGCAGGATGATAG
Organism: Diabrotica undecimpunctata; assembly: GCF_040954645.1. Classification (NCBI taxonomy): domain Eukaryota; kingdom Metazoa; phylum Arthropoda; class Insecta; order Coleoptera; family Chrysomelidae; genus Diabrotica; species Diabrotica undecimpunctata. Next base: position 73,557,707 of record NC_092812.1, read on the forward strand.
TGATATTATCTTAGATTAACTTTAATCTAAGGATATTATTACATAGTCTATCTTAATAAAATATTTTTAACAAACTAGTATAATATAAAGATTACTTTTGAACTATTCTACAAAACTTTTACTAAATTCAAAAAGTTAAAAAGCATTTACCTGCATAAATTAAAGAGCCTTTATAGACTTTACCTGCAGGAAGAAATGCTACATTAGCAGACGACATAGTACTATGTATTATGTCCAAACAAAATCTAAATCCTATATTAAAACTTTTGCAAAATAATACAACTCTCTGTCTTTACATAATCATTTATCTGATTATATTTATCATCATTATCATCATACTGTTTGCCTCTAACTTTATGGGCGGTCGGATTTCCTAATTACAGTTCTGGGTCATACTAATACTAATCTTCTTCACCTAAGTATTGACTAAATGTGTTTCACTAGACGTTCTTTGATCTTCTGCCCTACTCGTTGCAGGAATCTGTAACTCAGCGATTCTTCATGTTGAGTGAATATATCGTTTTAGCTTTAAATTAGCTCTATCCATCTTACCACTATTTTGTATCATTTTGTTATACAGAACTTTGTCAAGTGCCTTTTGATAATCACTGAAGCAGACGTATATATTATAGTTCATATCTCTACATCTTTGGAATAGCACTAGTATGCTCGATAGGGATCCCAGACCTTTCATAGAAAAAAAGTGTGTTGATGATACTTTTTCTTTGCAGCTTTTGTATAATCTTTGATGTATGAATTTTAAAAACAGCTTCAACAAGTGACTTATGAGACTTTTGTTCTGTAATCACTGCACTTTTCGCCCCTCTGCTGTATTTTTCCAGTATTATATATCTCATTGACAATGATAGCTAATTCTTTCCTGAAGTTCTCATCGAAGAGTTTGTTGATCTATGACTGACCTTCATCTGGATCACAAGCTCTTACATCTTTAAGAGATATTGCTGCTTCCACTTCCTCTTAAAGGATGTCTGGGCCTATTTTTTATGTATTTGTTATTTGTTGTTCTGCTCTTAGATCTGAAAACAATTTTTTTTATGAGATTTTTCCTATGTTAATTTGATTTATTTAATTTGACTTTTTATTGTGTCGTGTTTTATTTGTGATATTTCGATGTTTCTCCATTTATTTTTAAATTCTTTTGCTTCTCTAATTTTTCTCCTAATTTGGATGACGTACATTTCCGTGAATCATTATCTATTTTGCACTTTCACGTTTCTTCCATTAATTGCAGGACCTCATTACTCATTCAAGGTTTCTTCTTGTCTAAACTTGATGTCAGTATTTCTTTGTTTATAGTTTTCGTTACTTCGACGATTTTATTTATTTTTTCTTCAACTTCTAAGCTGTTTTTTACACCAAGTAAAGCGTTATTAAGCCTATCCATGATTCCAGATCCTTAAAACTAATAAATTTCAAAATCAATTCACCACCCACTGTTATCCTCTTATATAACTCTATTTTTAAATGAACTTTCTCTTTAGTCTTGATCCCCTGGAGGAAGTGTAGTGGTCGTCGTGATATCCCCGTGATATGTGGTTCGTCTCTATAGACATCTTCGAAGAGTCTCTTACAGATCTGTAGTTGTTTTAGAATAGAAATATTTGTTTTACGTTCAATCCATAGAATTCGCAACATTCTTCTCCAGTAAGACATTTCATTGATGTCTATCTTTCCCCTTTCTAATTGCCGCAATGCCCAAGATTTACCTCCATATGTCCGTACTGGTAATATTACTCAGTTGACCAATCCCATATTTAGGATTTTGAAATATTGAAGTCTTTCCATATTTTAGCCATCTTTCCCATAACGATTTTGGCTCGGTCACATCTATGTTTTATCTTCTCCTGGAGTGATCCTGTATTTGTGAACAATGATCCCAGATACAAGAATGAGTTTATAACATCGAAGCGATCAATTTTGGTTATATGTGGATGATTGTTGTGTTGCCTATCCACTATCATGATTTTTGTCTTTGCTATATTTAAGTCCAGACCAAACTATTTCCTCTCATTTTCAACCAGCCGTATGAGATCAGTCAGATCTCCTTGGCTGTTGACCAGGAGGGCTGTATCGTTGGTAAAGAGTAGATTGTTTATTTTTCTGACATTTATTGAGATGCCTTTTTCCCTTCCTTCCAGCGCTCTCCTCATAATATCTTCTACGTAGATATTAAACATTTGTGGAGATAGTATACATCCTTGCCTAACACCTTATTTTGAGGTATATCAAGCACTTTTACTGATCCCGTGGTATGCGTGTCTAACTTAGTTATAAGGTAAATCAGGTGCTTTGGCACGCCCACTTAATTTAATATCAGCCATAAATGGTGCCATTTGATTTTGTCAAACGACTTGTGATAATCTATGAAGAAAATATACAGGGTGTTTCAAAAAAGTAACGCCGTCTCTAGGATAGCTAAAAAACTGGAAAATAAGATATTGCCAAAACACTGGCAACATTCTAATGAAATTTTATACGAATATGTTTTGGAAGAGTTACAAGTTTCGTTAGATACTTTGCACCGTTTTCGGTATATTCTGATTTGAAAATTATGAAGTAATAACCGATGCTGATATAAAGTAATGATAATGTTTTAATGGGTATATCTTGATTTTCTCCAAGTTTGCCATGAAAACTGACATTTATCGATTCTTATGACGATAAGTCAACAATAATTAGATTTTGAAACCTTGTTATTTGTAAAATTAGATATTGTTAATCAAAATGTACTTAAATGTTAAATACACTGACATGAGATTGACCTTAGGCGAGTATTTAGGAGACTCTAGTGCAGCTTTTACGCGTTATCCAGAAAAGTTTTCGAGAAGAAACTTACAAAGTAACAAAACATTTAGAACCGTTGAAAGAAATTCTGGTAGACCAAGAACAACAAGAGCATTGTTTTTTGGCCATTAAGAGCTGAACAAGAACAATTAGTACAAATAATATTATTTTAAATTTATATTGTGGATCAGCAATGACGGAACAATTAACAACATTAATTAATAAAATTATAAAACACAATAAAATACCGAAAGAATGGAGAACGAGTGAACTAATTCTACTATTCAAAAAAGGAGATAAAAACAGCCAGAAAACTGTAGAGGTCCACTTTAATACTTTACCAAAGAGAAAACTTTACCATAAACTTGTTAAATACTACGCTGAAACTTACAACTAAAATTTTACAAGTGCTAATAAATCAGAGGAAAAGTTTAGTAGATGAACAACAGGGTTTTCGTAGTGAAAGATCGTGTATAGATGTAATATTCGTTAAAAACAAATTATTGAGAAATCACTAGAATATAATAGGCCAGCATTTCTGAGCCTGATTAACCTAAAGAAAGCATTTGACAGAGTAAGACTCAAAGATGTAATCCATCTCCTGTATAATAGAGAAGTTCCCCTAAATATTATAAAAACTATCGAAAATATCTACCAAAACAACAAAATGGAAGTCACAATAGGTGGACAACTTACAGAACCTATAGAAATAGGCAGAGGAATAAGACAAGGAGATTCATTGAGCCCTATACTTTTCAATTTAATCATGGACGAAGTCATCAAAACCGTTAACAAAGGAAGACGATACAGAATGGGAAACAAAGAAATAAAAATACTTTGTTACGCAGACGACGCAATATTGATAGCCCAAGATGAAGATAGTCTACAAAGACTGGTACACATATTTAACATAAGAGCAAAAGAATTTAATATGGCAATCTCATCTCAGATAATCAAAAAAAAAGTAGTCAGCAAAGAACCAACCAGATGTAAAATAAAAATTGATAGCATCAGTATTAAATAAACACTGGAAATAAAATGCCTGGGAATTACTACTGTCTAGCTATGGAGACCTGGACAAAGAAGTGGGAGATCAAGTACAAAAAGCAAATAGACTGGTATAATGCCTTAATAACACTATATGGCGAAACAGACACATTAACACTAAGATAAAATCAGGAATTTATAAAGACAGTGTAAGACTAATAATGACATATGCCTCAGAAACAAGACCCGACACAACCACAACGCAAAGGTTACTGGAAACGCCAGAGGTGAGAGTACTGAAAAGAATTACAGGAAATACGCAGAGAGATCGAAAGATAAGTGAAGAAATTAGAAGAAAATGTAACGTACAGTGTATAAATGAATGGACACACAATAGAAAAAAGAATGGAATAACCACATAAGCAGAATGGAGGAGACCCGTGTCGTCAAAATAGCAAGAGATAAGTCATCAATCGGCAGAAGAAGTATCGGACGCCCGCGCAAAAGACGGAGTGACAACCTTTCATAGAGGTATTAATCCACCAATGAACAAGCATAATTGCTTATAAAGAGGAAGAAGAAGAAGAAAATTTAGTTGATTAAGATCTAACAATTACCGTAAGGAATGTGGCAAGACAAACAAATACGTCTTCTTCGAGTACTTGGCGGATACTTAAAAAGCACCAGCTACATCCTTATCATTAAAAACAAGTTCAAGAGCTCTTTCCAGACGATCTACCGGTTAGAGTGGATTTTGTGAAATATTGCAAGAAACGACAGCCTTCAATGCAACTTTTTTAAAATGCATTCTTTTTACTTACGAGGTCACCTTTAGGTGAGAAGCTATGTTTAACTCCCATATCACATTACCACGAGTCAAAAGAGTATGACATTACCAATACTTATTTAAAGTTAATGTTTAGACAGTAACTTTAGGTAACAAATTAATAGGTTATCATATTCTATCTGGAAATTTAAATGGTGATATGTACCTTGATTTTTTAAAGAATCACTTATTCGAGATAGTAGATTTAACGCTAAACGAGCGAAGATCTTTATTTTTTATGTATTATGGAGCTCCACTGCACTTTGATGGAAGGAAGCTCCGATTCATTGGCCTCCTTGGTCATGTAATTTTTATCCTTTGGACTACACAGTTTGGTCGTATGCTAAGAAAAAAGTCTATACTACAGTGGTAAATTCATATCAAGAATTTGAAGACAGAATTTAACGTCACTTTAATGACATCATACCTGATCCCCAACCGTTTAGACGATTAATGGATTCATCAGAAAAAAGGATAGACTTGTGTATTCTTGAAAACCGTGTGTATTTTGAACACTTACTCTAATTAAATTTTATTTTATGCTCTTAGTCTTTATTTTAATTTTCTTTTTCTTATTTTTTAATTATTAAATTTATCATTACTTTCTACCAGCACCGGTTATCACTTATCATCATAAGAATCAATAAATGTCAGTTTCCCATGGCAAACTTAGAGAAAATCGAGATATATCTATTAAAACTTTATCATTACTTTATACCAGCATCTTACTAATAATACATAATAATACTTGTTACGAAACTTGTAACAAGCGCCCTATGAGAGTCAGATCATGGGATATATCAGCTTCCAAAACATATTCGTATAAAATGTCATTAAAATGCTGCCACTAGTTTCGGCAAAATCGTAGAAAATGTGTAAAATTTTTTTTGTTCAACGCCCTTTATGTTGAAAACGGATGGCGTTTATACCTTTCCTAGAGACGGTGTCACCTTTGTTTGAAACATTCTGTATAATGGGATATTAAATTCTCTTGACTTCTCGATTATTCGTCTTATATTCAAAAGGTGTTCTCGTGTACCGCTCTCTACCTTTAACAAACCCGGCCTACGAGGAATGTTTGCAGCTTCTCATTTATGATTTGGTGGCATTACTTTGCTAGCATGTGAGATAAGAGAAATAGTTTTATAATAATTGTAGCACTTTTTAAGCTAAATAATAAAGCTGCCTTTTTTTGTGTATTTTTGTAATTATCATCATCAATCAGCCAATCCCGTCCACTGCTGGACATAGGCCTCCCTCAGTTCTTTCCAGTGTTCTCTACACTGGGCCGCTTGTAGCCAGTTTCCCGCTACTCTTTTTATGTCGTCGGTCCATCTAGTCGGTGGTCGTCCTCGGCTTCTTTTATAATTTCTGGGCCTCCATTCCATAATTCGTTTTGTCCATCGTCCATCTTGTGTTCTGGCTAAGTGTCCTGCCCAGTTCCACTTAAGTCTCGTGGTTCTTTCGATGACGTCTTGAACTCCTGATCTTTGCCTGATTTGTCGGTTTGTTATGTGGTCTCTGAGGCTCACATTCAGCATTGCACGTTCCATGGCTCGTTGTGTAACTCTTAGTTTATTCGCAGATTTCTGCGTGAGTGTTAAAGTCTCTGCTCCATAAGTTTGTACAGGCAAAACACATTGGTTATAAACTTTTCGCTTGAGACACATGGGAATTGAACTTTTTAGAATATGGCTTAGTTTGCCAAATGCTGCCCATGTCAGGCCTATTCGCCTCTGTATTTCATTTGTTTGATTGTCTCTGTTTATTTTGATCTCGTGTCCCAGATATTTGTAAGTGTCTGTTTGTTGTATGGTATTATTGTCGATAGTTATATTTCCACTCATTACGAGATTTGTCATAAGTTTAGTTTTCTCAAAGTTTATCTTTAATCCTGCTCTTTCAGACAGACTTTTAAGCGAATGTAGCATAGAAACTGTATCCTGTAAGTTATCTGCGATTAATACGACATCATCTGCAAACCTCAAATGATTTAATCTTTCTCCATCTATCTGCGAGATTGACCTCGTCTAAGTACTCTGTTTGTAAAAGTGTAAATAATTTTCACCATTTAAGTTGTTTGGCAGAAAACTGGCCCTATTAGGTTATTATAAACAAAACCTGCCCAAACATTGGCTTTAAAAGTTCTTTGGTGATGATACTCTTTTTTTGCATGGGGCTTTTCTTCGGCCCAGATGTGCGTGTTGTAATGGTTCATAATGCCATTTCTGTTTAATGTAGCTTCGTCGGTAAAAAAATATGATTAATAAAATTGACATTTCCAGTGTTTTCTGTTAAAAACCAACCGCAAAACCCCATTATTTTAAGATAATCTTCATACAGTAATTCTTGAACAGTTGTTAAGTAATAAGGATGAAACTCCTGTTCCTTGAATTTTCTCCCAACTATCATGTGAAAAATATCTAACTGACTTGCCTACTTGCCGACTTGACTACTCTTGTACTACTTCCAGGTATTTCATCAATTGCTTCCAAAATATCCTCATCGTTTGTATCTACTTTTCATTGACCATTATTACCAACAAGTTGCGGTCGCGATGTGCCAGTCTCTCGTAAACGACGATCAATGGAGAGAAATAGTAGTCTCCCTGGTGTATTTCGATTAGGATATTTTTCCCCATAACGCCTTGCACCTGCTGCAATATTTCCTTGGCATGCACCTGTATTTACTAAATTTCAATAATTATATAAAACCCTAATTTAGCCAGCTCAAACTTCTTCTTCTTTGTGTGCCGTGCTTGTATTCAAGCGTTGGCTAGCTTCATATTGACAAGCTGATGAAATTATTCTCGGTCGGCAGCTAGATGAAACAGTTCCTCGACCGTTCGACCTGTCCATTGTCTAATGTTACGCAGCCAAGACAATTGTTTTCTTCCGACCCAACGTTTTCCTTCGATTTTGCCCTGAATGATTAACCGGAGTAAGCGATATTTAGGTCCTCTCATTATATGACCGAAGTATTGGACCTTTCTCATTTTGATGATGTTGATCAATTCTCGCTCTTTGTGCACGGTCTCTAGCACGCGTTCGTTAGATATGTGTGCTGTCCACGGGATTCTGAGCATGCGACGGTAACACCATAACTCAAACGCTTCTAATTTGTTAAGATTTTTTATTTTTGTTGTCCAGGTTTCACATCCATAGAACAAAGTGGACCAGACGTAGCACTTCAATACTCTTAAACGTAACGAAATTTCCTCGTCACTTTCAACCCTGCAGTCAATCCAGCTACCCAGATATCTAAAGTGTTCCACCCTTTCCAGGATTTTGTTATCTAATCTTAGTACTGAGTCTTCGATATTAATTTTTCCGACCACCATCCATTTTGTTTTTTTGCGTTGATTGTTAAGCCTTTTTCCGTGCATTCGTTGTTTACAGCATTCAACAGGGTTTGAAGATCTTCTAGACTCTCTGCCATTATTGCGGTGTCATCGGCGTATTTGATGTTGTTAATAATTTCACCACCGATCTTAACACCTTCGCGGCGATTATTTAACGCTATTTCCAAAACTGGTTCAGTGTAGGCATTAAACAACATCGGTGACATAACACATCCCTGTCTGACACCAAGCTTAAACTCAAACTCAACCCAGAATGAAATGCATATCTGCCATTTTTGAAAACGTGTACGCCATTGAATAGAAAATTTAGTGTTTCTTAATCTTCTTAAATGCACAATAATTCAAATATTTATTACTAACAATATGTATTGTTAATGCTACTGTTTAATACATAGTATCCCTAGCAACAACAAGTGTTATACAGCCAACTACAGAATTTTTGAAACATAATAAAAAGGAAACCCCATTTGATAAAAACTGGCATATCGAAAAAGTATTAAGATGCAAAAAAGTTTTAAAAGCATTGTGTTTAACTAATGGTGCCACAATAATAATTTAATTGTAATGTATACAAACATTGGGGGGATTAAGGGAACAAAACCCCCAATTATGTTTGTATAATTTTTGTAATAAGATTTTCCCTATTTTTCAGGAAGCTCGCGCCGCTCCCTTGCTGAGATTATTTTAATTTGTGCAATTTCAATAGTTCGAAATATTTGTTGCATTTAATTTACTTAAAATAATTAGGATTGCGCAAGGGTTCTTTATTGAAATCATATGTGTTTATTTATAGCCAAGTGTCCTGATTTTATTTAGACACCTATTTTACATTTTGTAATATATTTGCAAACTCGTGTTTTTCTAGAAGGGAAGTTATCTCTGAGATCTTAAAATTGAATTTAGAAGTGTTGCGGACGGTATAATTATTAAGAATTACATAATATATGGAATAATTTAAGTGCATAATAAAGTACAGAACAAATTAAAAATCATATATAATTGGCTTCAAATTTTAATATTTAAATTTTATATCGACATATTTCTTTTTCGATTCTAGAATTACATTAGTGCAAGTATTCTTTGTGCAAGTAAAAAATATATGGCAAACGAAGTCTTCAGAATATCGCCCTACCGGCTTCCGATACGTGTCTGTATCGACATGTACTGAAAAAACATGAACGGCACAGGCTGATAATTAAAGAGGTAGAGAATAAAGATATTCTATATCCAGCGGTGTGATATCGTCTGTGAGATGGTGTGTTAGTACTTAACGGTTAAAAATCAATTAGTGGGACAGATACTGCCGTCTTTACGCCCACAAATTACTATACTAGTATAGTGCAACCAGTGAATACGTTTAATACCGCGTTTGGAATATGAAATAATTTTGTGTGTGTGTTTTTTTTGATAAGAAATACATTTACGTATTATCAGGAGTGAGTGTACTGCCTGATATGTCTTGGACAATACCGACTAAAAACCTTCCCCTCTTCTGCTTCTGTTTCTCCCGCGGAACTACAGTAAGGCATTACTTCACGGGGGAGGATCTGGCTATTGCTCTTCCTTAATCTTGTCGAAGTCATTGATTCTCTTCCTCCAATCGTCTCTATTTTTAACTCGCCTCCTTTCAATGCGGCGAAGATCCTAAAGGACTTCCATCGCGAATGTGCTGATTGCATCCCAAGCTGCCTTAGATAAAAGTAATTCTCCTACTATGGTCTTTGGACGAATTTTCTGCTTGATAACTGTTTCCAGAGTATTAAGCAGTAAGTTGACCGAGGACACACGAAAAACACTTCCTCCACAATCTTTAAAACGATAAAGACATGCTTGAAAGCAGCCATGTCCTGAGAGCATCTGCTAAGATAATTGTTGACTTCGCCATGTTTAGGTTCAGTCAAACATTCACTTGTGATATAAGACAATGAGTCTTATAAACACGTTAACTATTATAAACATATCTGCCCGTTGTTGCGAAATCCCACTGTAACTGCCATCGACGCATGCTGTTTTGTCGTTAATTGCTAAGTTTATCAAGGCATAATGTAGTTGTAGTTGACTTCTCAGCTGATAAAGAGTCTTCTTTTCTTCACTAGCACTCTAATAGGTAGCATCCCGGCTATGATGTATATTGCGTCCTTAGATACTGTGCTGATACTGTACTGTGTACACCTGCTTTGTTTTGGATCACCTATATTCGGCATTAGCCGTGGTAAGGCTAACTACTAACGCTTTAGCACTGGCATGCTTCACTTGCTGCTTAACGCTGAGTCTGGCATCAATTAGCACTCCCAACTACCGAAGGAATGGTTGTGTTGTGATTTCATGTTCTCCAATGCTCAGTGTTACGGTTTCCACCTATTTCCGACTAGTAATAAGCACTGCTGCGTTAGTTTTAAATTGACTGTGTTCATCCACTGAAAGATTCTCTCGAAGATGATGTCGAACGTCAGATTTATTTCCTCAACCTACTTTGCGACGATCACCACAGCCACGTCATCAGAGTATGTCGCGAACCCAGCATCCCTTGGTAATTCTAGCTTTAACAACTCATCATACATAATATTCCACAACAGGGCCTAATACAGAGCATTGTAGTACTCCTCCAGTAATTTTATATTCCTTCGTGCCAGACTTTGTTTCATACTTCAAAAGTCCATCAGTGAAGTAACTAGTCACTACCCTCCTTAGATACGCCGGCACCCTCATTTCGGTTAAAGTTCGCATAATGCTACTCCAGTTGGCGGAGTTAAAAGTATTTTTAACTTCCCATGTGGCCAGACAATCCTTCTTCGTACCTGTTTTCCATCTAGTTCCTGGGATCATCTCCGTAGCTATGTTAACGACAAGATTAATCGCATCTAGTATTACGTGCATTTTTCAAAAATGATACTCATTGTTGTTGAGTAGAGGTTCAACTGCTGCTTTGATGGACTATTCATACTAATATCTTGCCAGCTGTATCCAACATACAAAGAGGACGATACTTTTGGGAGAAGCACTAATCTTTGTTGCTTTCATATGTATGAGGAAAGTATCCTCCTTGAGACATGTATTGTAAACCTTCAGGAACATTGCCGGTGATTCGGCTACTTTTAAAGCCATGTTTGGGATTCCTTCTAAGCTCAGAGCTTTATTATTTACTACTCTATTACACGCCTCCATCAGTTGATCGTCCGTGATCTTTGGGATTTCTTCAGCCTCGCACTTCTTCATTGGATGATAAAAGTTTTGTTGGGGGAATAGTGTAGTAACGTATGTGTGTGTGTGTGTCTGTGTGTACGTAAAGACAGAAAGATGACATTAGACAATAATGTTTTTGAATAGAATATACCATTTCGAACCAATTTAAAAAAATATTATAAATATTATAAAATAAAGCTTTTGATGTGACGGAAAAAAATTGTCATTAGCACTAGCAAGACATAGGTGTTACGTTTGGTTTTTAAGAGGTGTGAAAATTTCACTAAACTGATAATTTTTCACAAGAATGGAGTTAATATGGAAAAAATCATAGATGCTTAAATTCTCCAGCAATATACCTTAATGATGTACTCTACATAATAAATTCTCTATTTAAAATTAAAGGTTTTTGGTACTGGAAGGCAGAGTTGACAAATGACAGATATTTATATCGTTAATGATAGATGTGCTCTTTGAAACAAAAAATTGACCTGTTTTATCGTTTTCACAAAATTGTTTGTGACTTGTGAAAAATTAGCCCTTATAGACTCTTGAGCTATTAGAAAATAGTAATTGAAGCTTTGGATATGAAGTTTTTGTATTTAAAATAGATTTAGTTTATTTGTTGTACATAATTGATAGACCCAATAAATATATACTTGTTCTTTATAGTATGGAATCATTAAAACCAAGAATGTCTGAATCCCCTCAACCTGGAGTAGCAGCCAAAAAAGAACTCAGCCCAAAACCAAACCAGGTAAAATCTAGTAAATTTGTTATATTAAATGTACTTATTTATTAGAACAATTTTAACAATATTTAAATATTATTAAATTAGTAGTCAATTCTTAAGAGCAATAAAAAATACATAATTTAACTCTACAGTCGTAGCGTTTCTTGACGGAATATACGTCAAGATGTGAGATCCAAATTTTGTAAACACATGTTTCTGCAAAAAAAAATTTTTTCATATTTACTCCATATCAATAAGCATTGTTTATGCTTTGTCTGTTCACTATCTAACATTTAGTCCAAAAACCGCAGCTGAGATCAAGTCTCATATATTGACTGTTGCATTCCATATTGGTTCTTGCAGCACCTTCGTGATACATACCTTCCTCCAAGTCCTCTTTAAGTGATTCATTATCACTGTGGATAATTTTTTTTGTCACCGTGATTGGAAAGACTATAAACCTTTGCAATATATATCTACCTCCTGGAGCAGTAATATCCAGAAACGAACTAGAGGATCTTTTCAATCAAATTTCTACTCCTCGAATCATTTTGAATTGAATAAATTATAGATCATCTCAACTTGTCTCTTTTAAATGACGGACGTCCAACTAGATTTAAAATAAGAACTGGAGAAGCTACTCCACTTGATCTAACAATATGTGACAGCAATGTTTATCCACATTAATATCTAATGCAATACACGTACAACAGTGGCCACTATTCATTAATTATAGAAAACAATCAACTTAACCGTACAACCCGTTTTTCTCCAAAATGGAAAATAGATAAAGCCAATTGGAAGCGTTTTGCCGAACAGATAGAGTCGGACATAAACAAGTACTTGAGAACCATAATTAATGTAGAAGAATCTCTACATAACTTGACCAAAATAATTTAAGGCAGCTGAAAACTCAGTCGGTAAAACAGCTCCAACAAAACATACCACACCAGTTCCATGATGGAACGAGTCTTGGAAAAAAGTCATTAGAGAAAGTAAAACTGCCTTTAATAAATACAAAAATCACTAGAAAATCAACTAGAATATAAGAGAACTCGAGCCATAACTAGATTTACAATAAGGAGAGCTAAACGTTAAAACTAGATGTATTATGTTTCTAAAATAAACATATTTACTCGTATGAGTGACATATGGAAGAAGATAAAATGAATATCGGGAAAACATTCAAATCTAAAAATCAACTCACGAAATTTTTAAGATAAGGTTATTACCTCCGACAACGCATTTGCAGAAGAAATGGCTAACACTTATAAACATAGGTCCAGTGATACCCAGTATAACCACAGCTTTATCACACTTGGCATGAAGAACATGAAGCAACATGAGCAACATGAAGAACATAATCTAATTGACTTTGACGAAATAGATAAATCCTATAGATAAATAGATAAATAGATAAATCCTATAAATAGATAGTCCTATAAACTTCCTTTTTCTGATGGAAGAATACAACGGAGCCCTTAACTCGTTTAAACTTGATAAAAAATAAAAAAAATAATTTCAAACGGTCACCAGTGCTTACTAAAGTTATTTAATTTAATATGAACGCAACATAAATTTCCATCAAAATGATCAGAATCTATTATTATACCAATTTTAAAACAAAACATTCCAAAAATTAATCCACATTCATATAGACCAATATCTTTGACATGTGCTATGAGTAAATTACTGGAAAAATTGTAAATAAAAGGCTTTTATGGACTTTTGAGAATAGAAAATTAGCCATTCCAAATCAAAGTGGCTTCCGTAGAAATCGATCAACAATGGACAATATTTTAGCATTAGACAATGACGTACCTACTTACAAGTTTTTTCTGCCAATCAAAAATGCGTCTGAATATTTTTTAACATCAAGGGAGCATATAATATCACTTGGAATCACCTAATGGTTAAGAAACTACATAATTTAAATATCGGGGGACATTGCCTAGCGTTTATTAATAATTTCTAAGCAAATAGATCATTCCAACTTAAAACTAATGGCATGTTATCACCAAAAACAAAACTAAAGAATGGTACTCCGCAAGGATCAGTTTTAAGCCCTTTAACCCAGCTTTTTAGTAGCAATAAATGATGTCTTAGCCAGTATGAACTCATCATTGAAAGGTCTCGTATACGCAGACGACCTTTTCTATGCAAGAAGTTAAAATATGGAAAAAATCACGAATATACTACAAACGTTTTTAAATCAACTAGAGAAGTAGTCGCAAAATTGTGGATTTCAATTTTCTACAAAAAAACATATTTTATATTATTTTCAAAGAAAAGCTACTGTAATCATCCTCCACTCTCACTATATAACAATCCTCTAGTTCGAAAAAACAATGTAAAATTTTTGTTGAACATATTAAAAAAATTGGCAGTCGAATACCAAACAAGAAAAATATCCTTAAACCATTGTCTAAAAAAGAATGAGGAGCAAATAGACAAACTAGGATCTCCCTCTACAGAACACTAATCAGATCTAAATTAGACTACGGTGCGAGAACATATTTATCGGCTAATGAAACTTCCCTTAATATTTTATATACAATACACAATACTGCATTCCGCCAGCTTTCAGAACCATAGCAATAGAAAGCCTATATTGCGAAGCAGCTGAACCATCACTCTATTATAGCAGAATATACTGAAAGTTAACCTACACAATTAAACCAAAGGAAATCCTAACATCTACACCTTCAAATATGATCACCTGAATCGATTATCAACATTTTTCTCCAATAAATCCCATCTACACAAACCTTTCTACTACCGAATCAAAATGGATCTCTCATCGCTTAATACCATCTTTCCTCCTTGCTTTCCCTTTCGTTTTGAATCTGCTGCACCATGGACATTGGGAGTACCTAAAATATTAACTACCTAAACTTCATTGGACAAACATACTACTAACCATAATATAATACATCAAAATCGGCAAAACTTATTATCAAACTATACAAATTTCTATGAAAATATATACAGATGCTTCAAAATCAACAAATGGCGTGGGAGCAACAGTTATATATTCTAATATGTGCTAAAAATATAAGTTGCCAATACACTACAGTATTCTTAATGCAGAATTATATGCCATATACAGGGAACTTACATATATTATATCTTCACCACAACAGAAATACATTATTTTGACTGAATCACCAAACTCATTATAATCCATAGGGAAAATATACCCAGAGAATCTCATTTTAGAAAAAATTAAACAAAATCTGATAGATGTACAAACTATTAGGTGGTAATCTTCATTTGAATCCCATCACATATTGGAATTCGAGGTAATGAAGAAGCCAATAAGTGTGCGTGTGAAGCAGTCAACTCAGCTGACTATGATCGTAAAATATGTGATAACTAATGATGATTCAAGTGTTATCAAATCACGGATCCAAAGTGGGTAACAAAACCGGTAGCAATTTTCAGTGTCCAATCTTCGTAATATTAAACCGAACATTTAACGTTGGAGGTGTTTCCCCATCAAAAGAAGAAATCAAGTGACAATAACCCGTCTTAGATTTGGTCACACCAGTGCTACACATAAGTTTTTAATTATGAAAGAATCCAAACCGAAATGTGAGCAGTGTAACATTAAGCTCTCGGTGAAACATATTATAGACTGTCCAGTTTTCTCCGTAGCAAGAAGCAATTACGGTATCCCAACAAACCTAGAGAAAGCACTTGGTGCAAATTGTTTCTTCACCAATATGCTAAATTACTTGAAGGCTATTAATTTTGTAAATATCTAATATTTAATATTGTATAGATTTGCTTCTAACTAATAACCTTCGGGTTGACGCGAATTTGTAAATAAAAAATAAAAAAAAATTTAACAGTGGCACTGAAATTTTTCACAAATGTCAAAGAGTGGCAACTAAGATTTAAGTTGAAATATTAGATTTTGTAGCATGTAAAGTTAATAATGTAAGTACTTCCATTACATTTTTAAGCCATTAATTTCATTTAGTGGTAGTCAAAACGGAAAATCAACAGAAATATGTAAAATACAAAGAGGTGTCAGACAGGATTGTATACTATCCCCACTGTTATTTAATTTATATTCAGATAGAATATTTAAAGAAGCGCTGCATAATTTTAAATGGGGCGTGCAAGTTAATGGAATTCTGATAAATACAATCAGATATGCAGACGATACAGTTATTTTAAGTGATGACATGAATGGATTACAATGCCTTTTAAATGCCATTGATACAGTGGGAAGAGAGTTTGGCCTAAACATAAACTGTTCAAAAACAAAACACATGGTGTTTAGCCGTTTAGCACATCAAGATGCACGATTATATGTTGATGGTCATATAATTCAAAGAGTGTCCAGTTTTAATTATCTTGGTTGCCATATTACTGAACAACTAGATCCAGATCAAGAAATAAAACGTAGAATCGAGATAGCCCGCACGACATTTTTAAAAATGAAGTAATTCTTCTGTAATGATAACTTGCAACTTCAACTTCGAAAGCGCATGGTTAAATGCTACATTTGGTCAGTCCTCTTATACGGTGTCGAAGTATGGACATTAAAAATATCCATCATTAATCGTCTGGAGACCTTTGAAATGTGGCTGCACAGACGTATACTAAAAATTCCATGGACGGCTATGCTGACAAATGTGGCAGTCCTTGAGAGAGCAAATGCTGCTCGCGAGCTGCTTGATAACATCAAATGTAGTAAGATGGCCTATTTTGGACACGTAGTAAGGGGAGACCGATATAATATTCTTCAACTTATTATGATGGGTAAAATCGAAGGACGCAGAGGAATTGGTAGAAAGCAGGCCTCTTGGTTGAAGAATATCAGGGAGTGGACAGGAATGAGGAAAGCTGAGCAACTCTTTAGAATAGCTCAAGACAGAGACAGTTTCGCCATGTTAATCGCCAACGTCAAGGGGACTTGATAGGGCACGTTAAGAAGAAGAAGGTGGTTTATTATTAAAATTATTTAAAAAATAATAATTTGCATAACTATCTGTTGATACATGGTGTTTTTTGATGACTGTAGCTTAGAGAACTTTGAAATTTTAAATTTAAATTTAAAAAGCTTTAAAAGCATCAATTTTAAAATAAAATTAATATTCAATGTTCATATTTGCATATGTTTCTTAAATTGTTTTAATTTGTGATATTTAACCTAAAATTATTTTCCAGTAATTAGTTAAAATGTCTTCCAACTTTAATTAATTAATGGAATTGTCTCTTAATGTATTTATTCATATCAAGTTTCAGGTATCAACTGTAGTGCTCTACGGTGTCCCGATTGTTTCCTTAGTCATCGAAAACCAGGAGAGGTTATGTTTAGCGCAGATATCTAATACATTACTGAAGCAGTTTAGTTATAATGAAATACATAATCGACGAGTTGCATTAGGTAAGGATGTTTAAGGGATTTGTAAAGATATACAATTTATTATTTTTATTGGGAATAAGCCAGAATTTTACTTTAAAATTAGTTATTAAACTTTTAAAGTAAAATTAGTAGATTATTCCCAGTAAAAATAGTGAATTCTGTTAATATGCCACAGGAAAATGGCTTCAGAACAATATTTAAAGCATACAGTTGTTTGAAAAAATGTAGGCAATGATATTCTCCAGGCTTGGATAATATGTCGAATTCTACAAGGTTATTAATTACTACGTGGTTAAGCAATCTTACAATTTTCTAAATAGGATGCCCTGTATGTTTTCTCACATTTACATTCCTCTCATAGTCCCTGTTCTTACAATATAAAGTTTCATATTACTGTATATAATTCATTCATAATACATATTTCCAACTGTAAACAATTGTACGTGCAAGCCAAACAGGGTTCTACTGAGGTGTAGTATATGATTTTTAAAAATATATACTTCTTGAAACTAAGAAGAATTTCTTGAAGTTTAACTGTGACTAAAATGTAATGTTCCATTAAAAAAAATGCACTAAAATAAAATATTTATAATATACAAAGTATTTCGAGTAAAGTAGCATTGTCATAAATAGACTTCGGCAAATATGCAAATAAAAATGTAGAAAATATGCGCATAAATATGCACGTGTTTACCCGAAAATATGCAAATATTTTACAAAATATGCATACAAATAAATAAAAAAATCGTAAAATAGTAACAACTTTATTTAAAAAAAAAGTGTACATAACTAAATATTTCCTACTATTCATTAAGATTTACATTTATTTTAAGTAACTACATCATTTTTAAGTATGAATAAACTTATTTAGAATTATGGTAACAATAAATGACCAAGTGGTGTTCAAAATTTTCTAACAAAAACTTGTGGCTTCTGTCTGAGTACATATATTTATATATGGAAAAACTTCGTTCAACATCAACTGATGTAACGGGAGCATTTTTCAAACTAACCAAAACATTTGGTTCTAAATTAATTGTTTCCGAAATATTTCCAGCTAGAACACTGACTACTTCAGAAAGAATATGGTAACCTTTATTTTTTTCCATAGTAGCTTCAAATTTTTTTAAAATATCTTTTCCAATATTACCTCTAACGTTCCGACAACATGACGCAAATTCTTTTATTAATGCTGTACTTTCGAACAATGACAGTTTTGGTGATTCTAACTGAGTAATTGTTTTTTGAACAAAACTAAAATTTGATTTTATAAATAAAAGTTTTTGTTGAAGCAAGTTACTCTGAAAAGTTTGTTTAGAATCCAAAAGAGATTGGGAACTTTCATCTGTTAACGTATCAATTATGTTCTTTGTTTTAACAAAATGATCTGCATAAAAATTAGCTGCTTCTAACCATGTTCCCCATCGCGTTAAAATAGGTTGTGGTGGAAGAGGAATGTTAGGTAGCATTTCTTTATAAAGTTGAATTCTTATAGGAGATTTAAGAAATACTTTTTTGACACTGGATATCATGGTATTTACAAGAGGAAACTTTTTTCGTATTTCCTCTGCAACTCTGTTTAATCCATGCGCTACACAAGTAACATGTATTAAATCTGGGAAAAATATTTTTAAATTTTGTCCTGCTTTCACCATATAAGGAGCAGCATCCGATAAAATAAGCAGTAATTTATTAGAAGGAATAGTTGTCGGAAGAAAAAAAGTTGCTAATGTTTCTTGTATAAAACGCGAAATTGTTAAAGCATTTGTTTTCTCAAGTTGCTGGCATGAAATAAGATGAGATTTTGGTAAGGTATCTTCTTTAAGAACACCAATCAATAAATGAGCAATATACTTTCCTGAGGAATCAGTGGTTTCGTCTACAGATATGTAAAAATAATTATCTGCAATTTCTTCCTTAATATTAATTAACACCGACGAGTATAGCCCGTTCACATTATTTCTTCTTAGAGACCGATCACTTGGAATATTAAGTTTGCAATATTTTTTTAGAAACGAACTAAAATTTACATTTGCTAATTTTGCAAGCGGTATGTTTGCAGACACTAATGCGCGACACAAGTCTTCATTAAAAGTTTCTTGCTCATCTAATTTTTTTGAAGTAGATTGGAAACATTTAGCCATTGAAGTTTGATGTTTTCCTCCTATTTTTCCTTTTTTTGCAATGTGTGAAGCAGTTCTCACATGTTGGTCTATCTGAAATTTCTTCTCACATGCTATCTATAAATAAAAATAAAAACCTTTATTTTAACCCAACCCTTAAAATATAAAAATATACAAGGTGTTTTTGGTTAATCAAATAACTGGTTTGGAAAAAAAACACTCGCTAAGTGTTTTAAATGCAGTATTAATCCACAAATTAGTTTTTGTTACTAACCATTAGTACATCATATAACTTATTTTAAAATTCAACAAAAGTTTTTTTTTTGTTAATTCAATTACAATAAAAATATTTGTGTTTTAGAATAGCTGACTTCATAAAAAAAAGTAAAGGTGAAAATTTTTTCTAAATACACACCATTGTATTGTACCATGGACAATTTTTTCTCACTAAAGGAAGCTATTTTTCATTTAAAAACAACCTACGAGTACTAAATTTCAAGTAAATACGTTTATTGGTTTTAAAGTTATTGTTGTTATTAACTAAAAGAATTTAATTTTTTTTAATTTTAACACCCTGTATCTCGAAAAGTAAATAAGTTTGACCCCTCATTAACTATATCGTTTTGTTCAATTTTTCGAGAAGTATCTACAGTCAAACGTTGTAAGTGTCATTTGGAAACACCCTGTATGTATGAAATATTAGATATTTAATAGAAAATATTAGATACTTACAATTTTGCCACAGACTGAACAGTAGATTTTTCCCATATCCATAGACAGCTCTTTATAAGGTTTAATCCAAGTTGAAGCACTGGTTGTTTTAGGCATTATAAAATCACAATCTTCCTTTTTGTTACGCACAACGAGTGTTTACGCTTTGAATATCAAAACAAAAATGATTTACAAATCTGAGCATCAAATTAGAAATGTTTAGGTACCTAATTTAATAAACTGGGAGATTTTGGAAAATCCCTAAATTAGGAACAAAACTATTAGCCGTTTACCTGCTGTTAAGATACAATAAATTGTAGATAGATTTGGGGATCAGATCATAAAATGCAAATGAGCGAACCCTTAGCGATTATCCAATAACTGAATGCCTCAGTGACCGAGACTTTCTAAGAATGTTGAGGGCTACTTAAATTGATCTTCTTTGAAATTGTAAATGTTTTGTACCTGTAGAGATTACGTACTTAGATCATTTCTTGATTAAAATGACTACAAAATTTTATACAAGAATTGAAATAAATTGGTATGTTTAAAAATTTTCAAATACAGTATAAAAATCTGAACTTTTATGCACTTTATGCCAAAATATGAAATATTTGCATAAAATATGCACAATATGCAAAATATGCAATATGCATATTTGCCGAAGTCTAGTCATAAGTTTTTCAAAACTTAAAAACATACCATTTAAATAATTCAGAGTCCGAGAAGCTACATGTGCTGCTTTCTTCGTCTGGATTTATTATTATTGGTTCAATATAGTTCTCTATTATGTTGTTTAACCTCCACATTTTGTACTTGACTTTTTGTTCAACGTGTTGCACACATTTATGTCATCTAGTTTAAGTAATATTATTTATTGCATCATAAAAAATCCTTTTCATGTCTGCAAATTTAAGTATTTTTTTTGGCTGTTACATAATTTTTCACTTCTGGCCAGATAAGTTCCATCGGGTTGAGCTCACCTTGGTGAATGGTATGAAAGCAGCCTTAAAACTATTTTGTTCTGGCTTTTTGCCATCTCGTCAATAATTTATTTGGTATGTTGTCCCTTATGTTGTTTAACAATAGCTAACAGTTGCACTTTTAACATTGAGTCTTCAAAACCTATATATATTTTTTATTTTACAAGGCTTTGATATCAGCCTTTCTAGAAGCGGTAGTTGGACCTTTTTCATTTTTCTGGAATGATAAGGCGTGTTGTCCAATACATAATGGAGTATATTTGTGAACCATTTTTCAAAAGATTTCCCGTCCATCTCCTTATGGTAGTCCCCACTTTTTTTTATTCAAACACCTACAGCGATTCTAAAACAAACCCATCTTTACTGCCAATGTGACAAATTATTAGCCTCTTTCCTTTTCCTGAAAATTTGGTTATTTTAAAATTTACTTGAAGTGAAAAAGCACGTATAACATTTACCTGCAGGATTTTTTAACCCCGTAGAAAGTCCATCTAAAAACACTAGATGTTACCGAATTGTCGACCCAATGCTTTGGATTTGGAGTGACCAACTTTTAGAAAAGTTTCGTCTAAGTAATAAATTTTCCGGTTTACATTTCTGTAGGACTTTATTCCGATCAGAAATTCTCATCTCCACAAGACAATTTCATCTCTGTCCATCAAAATACTGCTTCGCTGACGACGTTGAAACTTGAAATTTCAACGTTAAGAATATTATTAAAAAAATTAATATCAAACCAACTGGTTTTCTGGGTTGGATCGCGTCGAATTTTGCTGCACCTGAGCCCCCAGATCACTTTACTTGTACACTGCAGTACTGCTATACCATACCAATCGGAATTAATTCAGTCAAGTAAGTGCTACCAACCAACATGCCTCTCGACGCTGTGAAATTGATTACTCGGCTACTCTTTTCATTTGTGGCGTTATGAGGGCTACATTTACCAATATAGCAATCGTCTTTGCCAAATTTGGCATTTAAATCGCCAATTACACTTTTTAAATTGTTTCGGGGGCATATATCTTAAGCAAATTACAATTCTTCATAAAACTGTTTTTTTTGTTCCTCATCCGCTTTTTTTGTTGGTGCATGTTTCCCTTGCACGCTTCTGTTTATTCTAAAACACATAGTCTGTGGCTGACTTAAAGTAAAAGACTATTTGTTGTGCTCTACCTTGGACTACGAAAGTGTTTCCCAATGTATGTTATTTAGGCAGCTCTAATATATATATTGGTGTCGTCTGGTTAATATCCCTTGACCAATCCACTGCACTTATTGTATGGCTGTAATATCTGACAGGTAATTGGATAGTTTCTCACAAAGATTTTTTTAGTTTTCCACTTTGATATGGGGTTCTTACATTCGAAGTGATGATTTTTGTATCATTAGCCTTAGTTCGTAGATCTGTTGGGATTATCTGTTAAAATAACTGCGGGCATTTCTTAGAGTTTTAGTATCGTATAGAAAAGGCCCCATACTTAGTTCAGTCTAAAAACGAAGAAGCAAGTATAACTGCTAACATCATAAATTAAATGAGGAATATTGTGGATTATGACTTCTGACCATATGATAGCCAGGCACAGGTCTAAATTTTTTCTCAAAGTAGATATCTGCAACGAGAGGAATGGGACAAAAAAAAAACACACAAATTAGGTTGTAGGTTTACAACAGAGCGCTTCTAGATATAAAGTTTTAGTGCTGGATTAATGAAGTTTTAAATTATGTATTTTTCAATAGTAGTTATCTCATAATTTTGTTCTAGGAATAACATGTGTACAGTGCACTCCAGTTCAACTTGAAATCCTACGAAGAGCGGGAGCCATGCCGGTGTCCTCTAGAAGATGCGGTATGATAACTAGACGTGAAGCAGAAAGACTTTGCAAAAGTTTTTTAGGGGACAATGCTCCACCTCGTTTACCAGATGATTTCGCTTTTGCAGTGCATCATGAGTGTGCTTGGGGCTGTAGAGGATCTTTTCTACCTTCGCGATACAATTCTTCGAGAGCAAAATGTATTAAATGTACCGTGTGCGGTTTATTCTTCTCGCCGAATAAGTTTATTTTTCATTCGCATCGTTTAAGCGCTAACGATAAATACGTGCAACCGGATGCGGCCAATTTTAACTCGTGGAGGCGTCACATGAAGCTTAGTGGAAGCCCTCCTGAAGAAATAGTCCATGCTTGGGAAGATGTTAAAGCTATGTTTAATGGAGGAACACGTAAAAGACTACTAGCAAGTTCATTAGTTTCCAGAACTCCAAAACAGAACAAAATAGAGCCACAACCACAACCTATAGTTCCAGCACCCAGAATACCAAACTGCCAAGATATACCCTTACCAATATCTAGAGTCGCAATGGACTTTATCTACCACAAACCTTTAGCTTTTACCTCTTATTCCTCTTTTCCTTGGTTGAAACGTAATCCCATCTTGTTTCCTCAAGACAATCCCTTCTTTCCTATGGATAAAAGCTATCAATCAGCGTTTAAACCAGTGCAACCGGTTGTGGATAGGCCAGTTTCCCAAAAGGACGAAGAGAGCGATGATGAGGTTGATATTGAAACTACTGACGATAAACCGGATGCTGCTCCAAATTGGGATTTTAAGGAGGAAAAGGTGAGTTTGAAATTTTATTTTATTTTTTCTGTACTATTGTGCTTAATTTGGTATATATATATATATATATATATATATATATATATATATATATATATATATATATATATATATATATATATACTCTTTATCCTATCGGAGGTTGGAAAACATTATGGCAAATTTAACTTTATTCACAGCTGTCCTGAAGGATTGAGTGGGACTCATATTAAACCACTTAAGGTTTTTAACCCTAGAATTTATTTTCAAGACTAAGCTTGCCCTTTATATTTCCTTCTATTGTTAGTAGTAATATTGCATATCTGATTCATCTCATTTTATGACCAACGTACTTCATTATTTATTTTTTATTTTTATTGGAACTTATAAACAGAAGAGTCTTTGTTTGTTTCTTCGTCCTAAAGTATGTTCATTCTAACATACTTTAGGACGAAGTTGTTAACGTTTCTGGTACAATCAAAATTTCGATCTAGAATTTGTGGCTACTGTGTGTCGTCATTTGAATGACTACTGTCTTTAGCTTCAGTTTGATGATCCACTTCCTCTTCAGCTAGTTCGCCAAGTTATTTAACTTCAGGTTGTCCTAATGAGTCTGAATTTATAGTCTGAATCGGCGCTATCATCACTGTCGTAAAAAGAATACTGCGCCTTCTTCAAATCAGATAAGTTTTTGACTATATCTTTCAATTCTTTGGCGTGAGTTCGCGATTCATCCTGAAACGCAATAAATAATGTTATTCTAAAAAACACTGCTGGGATAAATGTATTCTCCAATTCATTACTGCTGGGATGTATGTGTAATTCCCAGAAGGCATATATTTCACGCATCCATAAAAAAATGTGCTACATAAATACATTGACTTATCTTTTTTTATTATAGTTTTACCGTGAGCACAAATTTTCTACAGAATAAACGAAAAAAACTAATAAAAGTCTCGTAAACATACAGAGAACACGTGCGCGAACTACAATCAGCCAGTGTTTGATGTAGACAGACCGAAAATAACGACTTTTTAAAGGTTAAGTCCAAGCGAATACTTTACACTACTAAGTTATTCCATCTCAATACATTTTAGAGCCGCGTTTAGCGATGCAGTATCTTTTTAATTATTCTTGGTATCTGTGACCCCTCAGTATTAAAAGCGTTAGGAGGTGTAAGATCTATATATATTATGGTAAGGAAAAATATGAATGTTAAATTATAATATATTATTTCAACAACCTTACCTACAATTCAATTTGTCTCAGACTGTATTCTCGTGGCTCAGTATATCTGTTGTATCTGTAAGTAAGGGAACTAAAAGGAATGATAGAATAATAAAAAATATACATAAATATTAAATATAAATTTACTTTATCAATACAAAATTTATATACTTGCTATATAAAATAAATAAAATTTTCTAACAGATCAAAATAATGACATCTAAATTGAAAAAAATACAAAAACATACTAATCATATGTTCCTAATAAGTTCTTCAATTCTAGGAATCAAATAAGAAAAAATGTTTCTATTCACAAACCGATAACTTCAAAACATCTCTATCTCCCTCTGAATGTCTTTTAAAAATTTTAAATCAAAATTTAATCTGAAAATTGACAGGGCTTCCTCTTCTTAAAATTCTGCTTCTCCTAGTTCTAAATACTTTCCTCCTGGGTCGATCTTTGCCCAAAGAAATTATCTCTTATCGAAATAAACAATCAAATGCTTCTTACAACTCTCCATATCTGGTGTCCTCTCAAAAAGACATGGACAGCCTCGCCTGAGAAAATTTGTTGTTATTAAAAAAAAATAATAAACTTACAATTGTTTGAAAATATCTGCTTTTTACTGTTTGGCTGCTGCCATAAAAATTTCACAACTTTTCCCACTATTCACTTTTTATCCAACCGGCAAGAACACACATTTATTTTGCTTTAATAATTTTATGAAGAAAATTAAAATAACCTTCTCTTCCAAATCTCGTATCAAACTCCCCTTTAAAAATCTTTTTTTTCATACGATTTTCTAAAATCTCTTCCTTGACCAATCAACACACTCTAATAAAAAAAATATCTTTCCGACTCTGGCTCGACAACAAAATCTACGTCATACAATAATTTTGAATACCCCGAAGTCAAACTCTATTTTTGTCGGATATCTTGTAATATTAGGAAAACTCGAAACCGTATTTTAATTTTCAATGTTCAGTCTTTCGTAAAACTCTTATACCTATATTTGTTCTTTCAAATCTATTGAGTATTAACAGTTCTTGAAATCACTTTAAATACTATGATGCACTTTTCACTGGAGTACAAAAATATGCTTATTTATATCTTAATTCTAAAACAGATGCCTGCATATATAATTCTTAAAATATTTTTCTAAATTTGTAAAATTTGTAAATCGACAATCGATTATAACAATATATATATTATACATATTGATAAATGATTGTCAAGTACAGTTAATTCCCTTGTTTTGTTAAAATTATAATAGAAAGTGAGTCTCTTAGCAATATTATTTTAAAGCATATAAAAAAGAAATACTTTACTACTACGATTAAATCAGAATAAGAACTGTTTGAAATCACTTTTTCTAATCATTATTCTTTAATTTGGGGTGCGCAGTAATAAAATTCCGCCTGTTATTTTCAATGTATAAGGGGCTCGTTATAATTGCGTCAATTTCCACCCCTCTTTAGGGAATACACCATCATCACTTGTTAGCTCCGTCCTTTATCAATGACAAACAAAAGAAGGCTTAACAGGGAACGAAACGTATCGAATGAAGATACTATGGATAAACGATAATATTTATTTTTATAAAGGCGGTGTAGAAATTTGGCTTTATTTAATTACCTTCCGAATTACAGGGTGAACAGATTTAATTCTCAGATTTAATACTCAATGAGTATCCAAGCTAATAAGAAATTAACCTTTTTCATAAGTGGTTTTGGAAGTGTGTTCGTTTTATATTTTCATTTTTATACAAATTAATTAATTAGGTATAGCCCAGTCAAACCAAAATCTCTTTAGGATTGGTTTTGATTTTAAACGTTAATCAGAAAAGGTG
The DNA here is from genome assembly GCF_040954645.1 of Diabrotica undecimpunctata. Lineage (NCBI taxonomy): Eukaryota > Metazoa > Arthropoda > Insecta > Coleoptera > Chrysomelidae > Diabrotica > Diabrotica undecimpunctata. The sequence goes on from NC_092812.1 coordinate 73,584,471, forward strand.
TCGGTCAAGTAGCCAAGCGGGGCAGCCGGTCGACTTCGCATTTCGCTTCACTGCGGAAATGCTCTAGTGGGATCGCGCTCGAATCCTGGCCCCGTGCACAGAAAAATAACAAGACCAAGGCTAGGCGCACATACATCGAATTTGGACAATCGAACTTTTGTCGATGATGCTTTGCACGCACACTACACGACATTTACTCGATGGCGTTTATTAATCTACAAAGGTTTGTTAGGTGGAGTACACACAATCACAATAAACAACACAGAACTACGTAGCAACACGGAGCGACGTAGCTTGATCAGTGTCCAAAAACGCAACTGGTCCTCTGGTGGGTCGACAAAGATCGTTGTGTGTGCACGCTTTTATTTGGTACCGTTGAAAGCCTTGGAAGGACGGCAAAGATCACGGCAGCCATCAATGAACATGCAGTCGCAGTGATCGAACGTCACACGGCATCGATGCGTTTGGCGATTTTTTATCATTTGTAAACTGGTAGTACTTTTTCTTGGCAACCTTAAATTGCATAAAAATTTAGATGAAAATAGCTTTATATGTATCCAACAATGTCTACTTAACGAATTTCTTGGCTCGCATCTTGAACTATTTTTTTTGCCTGCCTAAAAATTGAGCTTGAGCCTTTTTATCCTATATTCGAAGAGCTATATCTCTGAGCCTAGTGAACGGATTTTAACTCACAATATCTCATTTTTTTATAATGTCAACTTTTTGATGAAATAATGCACAAAATCGTAGAAGATTTATTTTATAGGTCAAGAAGAACGATAAGAAAACTTAATAAAATACTTAATTAACATAAAAAAAAATTTTATGATTTTCAATTAATTGTCAAAATTTAATCAAAAAAGGAAATAAATTGTAGACTTCGCTAAATTATTGGATTTTTCAATACCTTACATACGAGTATTAGTATATTAGTAGATTCCATTAAGTACATTATAAGATACAGCTGTTAAAAAATAGTCAGTTTTTCGAAAATCAAATTGTATCAATTTGTAAAGGGATAGTTTTTTTTCTGACAATTTCAAATTGCATAAACATTTCTTCTTCTTCTTCCTATGCCGTCCCCATTAACGGAGGTTGGCGACCACATTTTTAAAAGCTTCTCTGTCTTTTGCAACGTGGAATAATTCGTCTACAGTCATGTTTGTCCAGTCCCGTATATTTCGCAGCCATGACTTCCTCTTTCTACCTATTCCCTTTTTGCCATCGACTCTACCCTGCATGATGACCTGCAGAAGACTATATTTATTATTTCTTAGTATGTGTCCAAGGAATGCAGTCTTGCGTACTTTTATCGTTCTCAACAATTTTTTGTCTCGACCCATCCTTCTCAGCACTTCCTCATTGGTGACCCTGGCAGTCCATGGAATTCTCAACATTCTCCGGTATATCCAAAGTTCAAAGGCTTCAATCTTGTTAACTATTTGAGCTTTTAGTGTCCATGTTTCTACCCCGTACAATAGTTGCGACCAGACGTAACATTCAACAAACCTCAGTCTCAGCGCAGTATTCAGATTTTTGTCACAGAACAATTGTTTGAATTTTAAGAACGCTGCCCTTGCCATTTCTATTCGTACCCGGATCTCCTGGTCTGGATCTAATTTTGTGTTGATGTAAGCTCCCAGATATTTATATTTTGTCACTCGCTCTATTTGCTGTCCACCAAGAGTTAGTTGTTCATTATTTATTGGACTCCTTGGTACTATCATAAATTTGGTCTTATCTGTGTTGATGTCAAGTCCCATTTGAATGCATTCACTATTTATTGCATCTAGTAAAGTTTGTAGTTCTTCTATACTCTCAGCCATAATTACCGTGTCATCTGCAAATCTCATGGTGTTTATGATTTCTCCACCAATTCTTATTCCCTCTTTTCTTTCCCATAAGGCTTTTCTGAATATGACCTGTGAGTACACGTTGAAAAGCGTCGGAGACAAGACAGGTATATTATTTGTTTCTATATCGTTCACCTTTACTACTGCTTTCTGGTTCCAGTATATAGCCTTAATAAACTCAATGTCATTTTTGTCTAAATTGATGTTTTTTAATTCATCTATTAACTTCATATGCTGCACTCGGTCAAAGGCCTTCCTAAAGTCTATGAAGCATACATATGCACTCTTGTTATATTCCCGACATTTCTGCAAGAGTACTGTCAACGCAAATAATGCTTCTCTTGTACCCATGCCTCCTCTGAAGTCAAACTGAGTTTCATCTATCTGCTCCTCACATTTCTTATAAATTCCATAAACATTTAGATAAAGGTAAATAAATGTATATAATAATGTCTACTTATTGAATTCCTTGGTCCCGACCTTTTACTAATTTTTGAGCGCCTAAATATTAAGCTTTTTACTTCATAATTAAGCAAGCAGCACATGTGGTCCTTAATAATATCTCTCATCTATTTCATTATTCGTCAATATTAAATCATACCGAATTATTAAAATAAATAACAAAACCTAATTTTAAGCATTTATTGAAGCCTTTAGGTGGTCGAAAACCAAAGTTATGACAGTTTTAATTTTGACTTTAATCTGAGGTATTAAATATGTAAACGCTAAAATTTTGCTTAAATTGCAAGTTTTTAGACAGTGACGAAAATTTATATTTTAGGAAATGTAGAGAGCCCTATATTTATTGATTTTTATTATGTTGACAAAAAGTTTAATCTATACAATTTTTGGCAAAATGGTTTTATATTAACGGTGCTAACGGAATAAAAACACTTTTTTTCTTTTTTTTTTCATTTTAAGTGCATTTTCTCTGCGGAACACATAAAATAGTCTTTGTGAATATTTTTTAGTTTTCACAAAATATCAAACTAACATTATTATAAAGCCCTCTACATTTTCTAAAATCTAAATGTTCTCGTCACTTTTTAAAAATTTAAAATTTGACATGGGGAATATGACAATACAAACCAGATCTTAATCCCGTCACATCCTACCTAAGTTCTAGTTCCTAAAAGGCACTTAATAACTATCGACAAAACGACATACACGACAAACAACCCTTATATATAAAAAAAAGAAATGAGTTCCCTGAAATAACTCCTTCAGAGTTAATTCAATTTACACAAGGATAGGGGGAGATTGGTTTTCTGCGATTTCCCAATCTCATTGCACAACGATACCTGCATCTAGGTGAGGAACTAGCCAAGCTAACCTCGACGCTATTTTCTAAAGAAAGTTAAAACTATTTTAAAAGGAATTGTTCCGTTTTTGAATGCATCTGGTATTTTTCTCAACCGGCCACCTCAACTAGTCCAAGAAAAAGTTGCCCACCGAAAATCGACTCGATCGGCGATAAGCGCCGTTAAACCCCTGCCTCGACACTTACGCCGATCTTGAGTCATTAACGAAAAATCGCCTCAAACATAAACAAAAACTCCATGTCTTGAAAAGGGAAGACTAAAGCAAGACTTTACAAACCCTATCCTTTTTCTTCCTCAGCTTTTCCCTTTTCAGGGGTCGATGTTCCTCACTCTTCGTCGCCACTGATTTCTGTCCATCAGGTCTTCTTCACCTAAACGTTTCTCTCTCAGAACTTCTGCCACAAAGTTCTTCCATCTTCTCCTCGGTTTTCCTATACCTCTCCTTCCATAAACTTCTAACAGCTCTCCTGCATCTCACATATGTTTCATTTTTAAGTCTGACATGACTAAACCATTGCAGTCTTTGTTCTTGAATCTTTTTTGAGACTATAGTCACCCCGGCTCTTTCCATAATCAAGTCATTTCTGATCCTGTCCCTTCTAGTCTTACCCAACATCCACCGTAACATTTTCATTTCTGTTACCTCCATCTTCTTTACAGGCCACAATTTACCGCCGTAAACCAACGCAGATCTCACCACACTCTTGTATATCTATCCTTTCAGCCCTTTCCCGATTTTTCGATCACAAAGTACCCCGCTCACTAGTTTCTAGTTAAACCAACCAGCCTGTATCCTGTGGGCAATTTCTCGATCTCGTGTCCCATTTTCCGTTATGTAGGAGCCAAAGTATTTAAATTCTCCTAATCATTCTGGCTTTTCTCCAAGCAATTCTACGTCCCCAACCATTTCTCTTCCTACCAACAGCTCTATCCTTCGTCCCACATAGTTTTCATCTCTACGTCTGGCATGACCAAATCATTTCAGTCTTTGTTCTTAAATATTTTTTGAGACTGTAGTCTTCCCGTCTCACCACACTCTTGGTATATCTTTTCTTTCAGCCCTTTCTCAAATTTTTGATCAGAAAGTACCCCGCTCGTTAGTTTCCGGTTAAACCAACCAAACTGTATCCTGTGGACTATTTCTTGATCTAGTGTCCTTTTTTCTGTTATGTAGGAGCCAAGGTATTTAAATTCTCTTACTCGTCCTAGTTTTTCTACAAGCAATTCTATGTACCCAACCCCGTATACTCCGTTTTCGACCTGCTAATTTTAAGTCCTCCCTCTTCAATAGCAATTCTCCAACACTCCAACTTACGATATCATCAGCAAAGACCAAGAAGCCATCTCCTTAACTTTCTCTATAACAAATTTTCATTGTGTGCTACATCAACTTTAACCCTCTATAGTTCATACAGTCCAAAATGTCCCCTTTATTTTTATACAATGATACCTCTCATTCTTATACACAGCACAAAATCTATTTGACTTTCCCTTCCTCCGCTACTATAGGTAACATACTCTTCTTCAGTCTTAATAAAGAACGTATTGCTGTCAGCCAAATCCCAAGCCACTACAAAGTTAATCACACTATTTCCTTCATCATTCCTTATTCCCATCCCCAAGCCTATGAATCCTGTCTATTCCTGCTCCTTCTCTACCCATATGTCTATTCAAATCAACTCCAATACCCATGTTTTTATCCCATATTAAATAAACACACATACAAATAAAATTAAAACTCAAAAATCTTATTTAGAGTTATTACTAGAACATGGGCTTTATTTTCTATAAGATAATCACATCGACCACGAGCTACCCGTGACACCGTGAAGAGATTACTTAAAAATTTAACAAGCCTCGCGTCATTACGTTGTGCGCAGAGAGATTTAGGTATACCAATGCCATCTATTCAAAGTTTAAAGGAAACAGACATAAAAGAATCGAATTTGCAGAATTTGTAACGATAAAATGTCAAGAAAATCATGAATTTTAAAGGAATATTATATGATTATGTGGTGTGACAAATCAAAAGTTACAAAAAACTAAATGTTTAATAGGCACAATTTGGATTGCTGGAGCGAAGTAAATCAATATTTAACAAGAGTACGTGATGGTCAAGAGCGATGGGAGTTTAATGTCTTTTGTATGATCAGAAACAACCAGGTTATAGCTCTCCACTTTTATAATGGTAACTTAAACGGTTAGAAATTGCAGTTAAATAATTTTATAATTTTTTATTTAAAATAATTTTAGAAATCTGTTTTGTCTTAACGATGGAGCTATCCTCATTGTTCCATCATTGATCCTTTCCGGTGGCTCCCTCGATCACCAGACATATCACATCTAGATCTTTTACATGGGACTTCATAAAAAAGAAGTATATTCCCATCAGATGACACCGTAAATTCCCGTATGAGGAATTTAATATTCTCTCTCTGACCGTTATTTTCCTAGTACCAATATATAAAACATATTGTATTTGCATCTATATTATATGTTTCTATTTAAAGTAAAGATTTCATATCTAATATAAATATTTAGTTGAGACCATTTCTATAAAACACCTATAAACGAGTATGTAATGTAGCCAAGTTTACACTAACCGATATTATCTTGATGAGAAAAGTAATTTAAGGGGTGTATTCTTTGAATAGAGTCCAGCCAGTCATCAATAATATTAGAAAGGTGGTAGATAAAGAGAGCGTAACAGTCGGTAAATATTCAACACAACGTCAAGTATTAATAGATTGACGGGAGCATAGTGAGGGAGGAGCAGGTGCGGAACTAGCGGAAACATTCGCAAGCAAACATCTAACACGTTTTTTATTAAATACATATTTACCGAAGGTAAAATTCCGTTAAAGTCAAAACTTCTAATTCATTTTTACATGTAATTGTAATCAGAGTAAATCTAGACTTCTTAGAGTAATATTAGAGTTATCTAGACTTATTAGAATATTTCTAATCTTCTGAGTGAAGATGGGTTGCATTTACTCAATTAAATACTCAAGCTTGGAAAGAACCTTGTAGACGTATATTGTAGATTTCAAACAGGTCGATTGACCTCGTAGACATTTCAACACTGCGACCTGATAAATTTTTTGTATATACCCCACGTATATATGTAGTCCAACAGATCTAGGCTTCCAGAATTCTCTATTATCGATTAGGAGATTTATTTGTTACTTGGCCAGATTCTAAATAGACCTGTTCTAAGTAGTTGGCCAAGTGTTGCAAACGCAGACAATATCTTCGGCCGTTTCCTCTGAATTTTTGGATCTGCAATATTTATGTTACTCTGTTTATTTTGCCGATCTTATAGAGGTGATATATCAGTAAGCAATTTCGAGTGAGAAGACCTGTGATTAATCTGAGTTTAGTCTTCTGAAGCTCCAAGAGTATTTTTACGTAACTTGTAAGAATGTTGCAATACCAGTTTTGCCTGCCTTTAGTAATGCTTGCCTACACTTATTTCCTACAGCTCCTTTTTCCACTTTCTAACATCCTCCATTATGGGCGCTTTTTTACATTGCAGAATGGCTCTGGTTCGATAAAAGGAACATTAGCTTCTTTAGCAAGACTATTAGCAATATCGTTATCGATAATTTCTTTATACCCTGGTACCGAAACCAAATTTACTTCATTGTGCCTTTTTAGCTTCATTTTTTCATTCGATGGGTCTGCCTTATACTGTTAGCTGTTCTTCTGAACTATCTTTTCTCTTATTAATTTATTTTAATTTTGCGATCTACCTTATTAATTAAATCCTCTATGATCAGTAAAGGATTTAATTAATTTCAAGAGACTAAAGACCAAATCAAAGCGAGTATTAAAATAAAGTAAACCGGATTCTTGAAATAAATTCTTCAGTATTATAACCGCGTACACACCTCCAACACAAGTATGGAACAAAATAAAAAAAAATTAAAAGACACAACACAACATATTAAAAAATATCCGATCTTATCCACAAAAATAATGTTATTATAGATGACCAGAAAATTTCTGATACCTTTGCACAATATTTTTTTGGCAAATGGAAAAACAGAATTAGTTATGTACAGACACAAGATGAACAGCACCCTCCTCAGTCCTTCTCACTTAAGCCCGATCCACTTAACCTACCGTTTACTGTAGACGAACTCTGCTGTTAACTTTCTAAAAGATTCTGCTGCTGGACCAGACGACATTCCTCCAATACAATATTTATTAAAAAACTACACTCGGATACGTTAAGAAAATTATAAGATCTGTCCAATACATTATGGATGGACCAACAGTTTCCCAGGCTATGAAGGAAATCCATTATGATACCAATTAAAACAAACAACTCCGCCTTAGAATTACCGAGTTCATTTCGACCTATTTCTTTAACTGGTTCATTATGTAAAGTCTTAGAAACAATGATAAATAATCGCCTCAACTGGTACTTAGAACGGCACAAATTATTAAATCCATTTCAGTCAGGATTTAGACAAAATAGATGTACTGTGAACAATCTGGTCACACTAGAATCTGAAATTGCATACGCCATGGAAAATAAGAATGAGGTAATAGCCGTTGCTTTAGACACAGTAAAGCTTTCGATAATACTTCTAAATCAGTCATACTCGCAAAACTTATTGACCTCAAATTAAAAGGTAACATATTGACCTTCATTAATAACTTTTTAACGGATAGAACGTTTCCAGTATCCGTAAATGGCAAAATGTCTGCACCAAAAATTGTAGAGAATGGGTTACCACAACATTCTGTTCTTAGCACCACACTATTCTTAATATGGGTTAATGACACTACTCTATGATAAAAGCACCAGTCCAGCAAGCTATTTACTCTAATGATCTCTTACTATTTTGTCAAGGTAGGAGCACAACTAACACATGTGCCTTACTTCAAAACACCCTAGCCCTAGAGAATGTCAATAAGTCGTCAGCAAGAGTAGGATTCGAATTTGCAGCATCCAAATCAGCACCTATCTAGTTTAGTAAAAAATACAGGTCTCCCTAACCAAATTAACAGCTACATGGAAGTTTTTTCTCTTCGTGCAGTAGATAACCAAAAAATCTTAGGTGTAAAGTTTGATAAAATACTGTCCTGGACAAACCATACACAAGAAACTAAGGCTAATTGTATAAAAGGAATTTACCAAGCTCTAATCAGGTCAAAACTGTATTATGGAAGCATGCTCTATATGTCCGCCTGAAACTCTCTCCTAAATTCTCTTAACGTCATTCAAAACACTTCTCTTTGAATTTGCCTTGGTGCCTTTAGATCCAGTCCATCTGAAAGTCTTCATATCGAAGCCTGCCTGAACATTAGGAGACAAAAACTTTTTTTGAATGCCTTTGCAATGGTGTCTGCTAACCACTTAAACACAGCTGCCAATCTTGTGACCAGACCCACACAATTGATGCCCATAGAAAAATCTAGGTCGGTATGCTTAATTGACCGTAAATTACACCAGTTCATTGACAATATCGATTTCTCAAACATGACCCCTATTTATATCTCTCATACCTCGCCTTGGACCTGAAAGCTGCCTACTTTTCACACTAGTCTATGTATATATGACAAAAAGGTAACTCCCACCCTTCTACTTACACAAGAATTCAATAAAATGATAAATATGGAAAAGTTTGACACAATATTCCACACTGCTGCCAGTAAGGATAAACATGGTACAAGCTGCGCAGTTACTACAATAGACCAAACAATAGCATCATTTCGTCTTCCTACAATACAGGGAAATTATATGGAATACATAAAGTTCTGGAAATCACACCAAAAAGCAACAAATGCATAGCCCTATGCACCAACTCACTGTCATCGATTCACTCACTGAGAACCTTAAGCTAAGAACAGCCACTAGTCAATGACGTACACAATCACTGTCACTACTACTACTACTATCGGTTCACAGCGTTCTCCGACGCCTTCCGACTCCTAACCGCCATTCTTCTCTATTTAACCATAGGCCTGGAGGGATTTCTCTTTCCTCTAGTCCTTTTTCAATTCCCTCTTTCCAGCTTCTTCTCGGCCTTCCTCTTTTTCTTCTTCCTTGTGGTGTCCACGTCAAAATCTGTTTCGGAATCCTGTCATCTGGCATTCTCTGTACATGGCCGTACCATATTAACTGTTTTGTTTTTATGTCATCAACTATTGCATGCTTGACTCCCATCATTTCTCGTATTTTCTCATTTGGTATCCGATCTCTTCTTGATTTGCCTGCTGCTCTTCTCCAGAAATCCATTTCTGTTGCTAGTAACAGTTTCTCTGTTCTTTGTTTCATTGGCCAAACTTCACTGCCATATGTGATTACTTTTTTAAGTATGGTGTTGTATATGAGTTGTTTGTTTGCTTTAGATATTGTTTGGTCCCACAGAATGCCGTTCATCATGGATATCGCTTTTCTACCCTGTATGTTTCTGTCTTTTATAGCAGCGTCGAGTGTTCCATCTTGAGTTATCTTCATACCCAGGTACTTGTATTCATCACAGTGTCTAATTTCTAATATAATGGACTGCTTTGTCCCTCCAATACACATGGTTTCAGTTTTCTTAATGTTGACTTCGAGATCCCATTTATTGTATTCTTCTATTAGCTTCCGAGTCATGTAACTCAAGCCGTCATGATCCAGAGCAATCAGTATTTGGTCATCAGTGAAACATAAGGTGTACAGTATAGTCCCGTCGTTGAGAGGGATTCCCATGCCATTACATTTTCTTTTCCACAGCTTGAGTGCTTGTTCCAGATAAATTGTGAAAAGGGTAGGCGAAATACAGCAACCCTGCTTTAGTCCTTTCGTGACCTTAAATCCCTCATATATCCTTGATCCAGTTTTAATTTTTGCAGTCGTTCCATTATACAGACTTTGAACTGCTTTGATAAAACCATGTTTAATGTTGGTTTGCTGTAGGGTTGACCATAGTTTACTGAGGAGTACACTGTCATATGCTTTTTGTAAGTCTATGTACACCAGGTGAACTTCTGTATTGACGGCTATTTTTTTCTCAATAACTTGCGTAATAGAGTACAAGTGGTCTACTGTGGATCGCCCAGCTCTAAAACCAGCTTGCTCCTCTGCTTCGGAATCTCTATAGTCATTTTCTATTTTGTTCTTTATAAGTTTCCCATACATCCTACTTATTGTGCTGTTTACCGCAATTTCTCTGTAATTTTCACACTGATCCTTGCTGCCCTTTTTGTGGATAGTTGAGATGATAGATACTTTCCATTCTTTTGGTAATTCGGCCCCATTCAAGCAGTCTTGAAAGAGTTTTCTCTGTTCCTGGAGTTTGTCTGTGCCGGCTTTCACTAATTCTGCAGGGATGTCACCAGGACCAGGGGATTTTCCATTTTTCAGGGATTTGGATATTTCTTCCATCTCTGATTTACTTATTTGTAATGGTGATGAATTTATACGTATACCTATCGGGTTGTCTTCCATGTTAGTAAATTCTGGTCTTTGTTCTGTTAGTAATTTTTTAAAATATTCTTCCCATTTTTCTGTTGTTATTGGTGATATAACGTCTTTTTTCTTATTATTTCTCATACTTTTAATCAATCTCCAACTCTCTGTTCTTCTTCTACCTTCTACGTAGATGTTGATCTTTTGGCAGTTCTGTTCCCATGATTCGTTCTTTTTTTGAGTTATCTGTTTCCTTACTTTGGCTTGTGCTTCTTTGTAAATTGTTTTATCGTTTTCTGTTTTTGTTGTTAATAATGTTTGGTATTTCCGACGTTTATCTCTAATTTCCTTCTCTATTTCTTTATCCCACCAGTACGGTTTTATTCCTTTATGGTTTTTGTCACAGTTACCCAGTGCTTATTCTGCTGCTAAATGAATCGACCTTTTGATGTGTTCGTAGTGTTCTTCAGTATTTTCAAAACTACCCATTTCTAATTTTTGGTCTAATCGTTTTTTATACAGTAGCTTTACACTCTCATGATTTAAAATGTCTAGGTTGTACCGTACTTGTTTTATTAACTGATTTGACTTGACTCGACATCGAGTCACAATCACTGTCATCAGCTATTATAGCCCGATTGTCATCGGGCACCTCAGTCTCCATAATTTGGATCGCTTTGCATGTAGGTGTCACTGATAATGAAAAAGCGGACCAAGCAGCGAAAAAGCTAACTCTCCCAGTTTTCTAATCGAAAGAATACAGCTCCATCAAGACATCGGTATTGGAAAATGGAGTACAAGTACATACAAATTACACCATATATAACCAAAAATACGATAACCCTATACAAAAAAAGAGACAAAGCAATAATCAGAAGAATAAGAATAGGTCACACTCGATTCATTCACGGTTAACTCATGAGTTCTGGAAATCCACCAGTTTGTGAACACTGTAACAACAAACGCCTTTCCATCCAGTATGTCTTACTTGAATGCAGTACTTTCAGTCCCATCCGACGATAGCATAATATTACTGATACCCTTAGTGATATACTTAATTCGCCTGGTTTAATCAACTCTTTCATTAGTTTTTCGAAAGACTGTAACTATATAATTTGATATGAGATATTTAAAAAAAAATTATATTTATATATTAAGAGTACCTAAATTTTTACTTAAATTTTAAATAAAATATTGTAAACATTGTTTTTAGTTCACGTGTCAATGAAAATTATTTTTAGATGCACGTAAATTTAAACAAAAAAAATATATGAAGACATTAATATAATACAGTGTAGAAAGTATTTATAAAATTCTAGTTTATTGCAATTTCGTAAAGATTTGCTCTTTTAGAAGTAACTTATTTATACTTACCATATTATAATACGAATTTATACGATATCCAGGTATAAAATACAATATCCATAATCATAATATTATTATTTTTCCCCCGAAATAAAATTCTAGCTCCGTCTATGCAGGTTCTACAGGGTGTGTTGTCACCAACCACCCTTTCCCTCGATTAATGTGTTAGTGTTTTTAATCAAATGTAACCTAATACTTAAGTGTTTATGTTTAACAGTGGCAAAACCTTTCAAAATGATTAAATGTAAACAAATATTGATGTGTTCCTGAATTAAAATTGAATTATTTATTTGAATACCTGTAAGTATTCTTTCAATCAAATTACTGGCCCTCACTCCCGCGGTAATAAATATAATTATGTTATTAGTCATTAACAGGTCAACCATATCAATTATAGATTGAAATATTAATATATTATATTATTGTTATCATTAACAACGTATTTGATTCATATGACATCAGTCGTGACTTAAATTTTTTACCATATTCGTTCTACATATTGATTGGTCTTTTGCTTTTTGCGAACAGTATTCCAATACTCAGCGTCTACATTCCTAACCTATTGTTTTATTTTATAAACGCGAAAATTAACTTTTGTGTCATTTGGCTATGACCTTCTTGAAACCAATCTTAAATTTTTGGACTCCAAAAGCATACAGGGTGAGTCATGAGGAACTTTACATACTTCTACCATATGTAGAGTCCCTCAGGGAGCATATCATGTGGCCACTAAAAAATGTCAACTCCTCTTCTTTATTAATTAACAGGGTGATTTGTGTAATTGACCATTTATTTCATTTTACTGTAGTGTTTATACGGCTCATTTGATTTTTTAAATTTTTGCATGATACAGTACACTACTATCAAGCATTCGACTGGTATTAGCTAAACTAAAAAATTCCAGGACTGGCTTTGGAAAAATTAATTTAGGGATTCGTATTAAATATTACACCCTGTATATATTTTTTTTAAAATGCAATAAGTGATTTTCAAACTACATAAATAGCCAATGAAAACGACATATGCGACAATATTGTCGCACTTTTATTAAATTTTTAGTGAACGATCAAATCTTACCAAAAATAGAACAACCATAATGAAGTATCAAATTATAAGGTAATTAATTTAAACAAATGTTATAAATTTCAAACATTTTAATTGAAATGATAAACTGAGTCACTGCACAACAAAAAACAGTAACTACTAACAATATCGAAGAACAATTTAAAATATAAAAATATGTACATAGTTATGATAAACCCATAAATTAGAACTGGAAAAGATACAATAATAACATAATAACATAATAACAAAATAAAAATAATTCAAAATAGATTTTCGAAATGGAACCCTGCAGCCTGTACACATTTTTGTTGCCGAATTGTTAATTGACGTATTGAATTACGGATACTCTGGGGATCGTTTCTAATAGTATTACAACAATGTATAATTCTATCAATTAATTGTTGTCTAGATTATTTTTATTGTTTTTGTGTTTTTGTTTTTATTGTTGTTGTATAGATTATTTTTTTGTAAGACTCATCTTCCTGCGCTTCATCTACATGTCGCTCTGTTGTTCCACTAGGAAAAGTGCTATTTTCTCGCAAATAATTAAAAACTGACCCAAATGTTGGATGACTGGGAGTCCGACGATTAGGAAGTCTCCTGCGGTATTCTCTACTAGCAGCCCTACCATTCCCATTACAGAATCCATAAACAAATATTATGTCTGCATATTCTGTGGTCGAAAACTGATGTGGCATTTTGAACGAAAGTAACAAAAGCTCTACCAAAACTAACACAATGTACTTAACGTAGATATGACAGAAGAAATATGTATTCTTGTAGACATAAATAACAATTGATAATGACAATAATGACAATGGGTATAAAATATCAAGAAACGTCAAACGGTCAACGCCAACCTTCATTTTAAACTTTTTTAGATTTATTTTTATTTAGTACAGTTGATGCAATGTATTATTATTTGACATAAAATTTTAATCATTTACAATCAACAAAAACTAACACATACAAGAGGTTTGACTTTTTAATCAATTTAATTTATTATTTATCGAAAATAATGCCCCAATACGATCTATGAGTAAAAATTTAAAATTGAAAAACAATTGATTCTATCATAGAGATAATACAAAGTGACAGTAAAGATGTTAATTTTCTACGTATTAGATTATGTTGTAGGAACTCATTTTAATTAAAATGTTTGAAATTTATAACATTTGTTTAAATTAATACCTTATACTTTGATACTTCATTACGGTTGTTCTATTTTTGGTAAGATTTGATCGTTCACTAAAAATTTAATAAAAGTGCGACAACATTGTCGCATATGCCGTTTTCATTGGCCATTTATGTAGTTTAAAAATCACTTATTGCATTTAAAAAAAAATTATACAGGGTGTAATATTTAATACGAATCCCTAAATTAATTTTTCCAAAGCCAGTCCTGGAATTTTTTAGTTTAGCTAATACCAGTCGAATGCTTGATAGTAGTGTACTGTATCATGCAAAAATTAAAAAAATTAAATGAGCCGTATAAACACTACAGTAAAATGAAATAAATGGTCAATTACACAAATCACCCTGTTAATTAATAAAGAAGAGGAGTTGACATTTTTTAGTGGCCACATGATATGCTCCCTGAGGAACTCTACATATGGTAGAAGTATGTAAAGTTCCTCATGACTCACCCTGTATATTTTGTTCATTAACAGTTGCATTTAAACAAAATGTTGATTCGTTAGAAAACAGGATACAGTTTTCTATGTTTGCATCTCTTTCGAAAGTAGACGCAATGAAGATAGACAGAGTTATCTAAAAAAAGAAACTCAGCAAGAAATTAATATTACGTAGAAAAAGAGAAACATTTATGAGAACTACAGGAAGAACCCATATAACTAGCAACAGATAATATGAAGAAGGTAATTAGCGAATTGAAAAATAGAAGAGCCAGCGGTCTAGAAAATAATTCAGCGGAAATGATAAAAAGCGGATCAACAAAGTTGATCAGGGTGATAACACACCTGATTCATAGGTGCATTAACACGCAAAAGATACCAGACGAGTGGATAATAGGATTTCTAACATCATTTCATAAGAATGGATGGGAATTACAGTAACATCAACGTTTAAAAAATTATACCCAAAAGTTATCAAGACTTAAGTGAAAACGAATACAAGCAGCAAGAAGCCAAGGAACAATGTGTGTCCCGAGCAGGACGTTTGTGTGTAAATTATTTATACATTAAAGCACATAATAGAGAAAAAAGTAAACACAGGAAAAAGCCTCTATCTAACCTTCATAGATCTAATAAAAGCATACAAATTTTATTTGAAAAATCCTTTTAAAGGGTATAATAATTTAAAAATCTTATCGGACTACATCACAGAACGTTTTCGGAATGAATATTCCATCACCAGTGCTTTTTTTAAAATAAGTATTACTACTTTAATTAAAGCAAACGTGAAAGTTAAATTTTGACTAGGATTATAACAAAAATGTGGTTTAATACTTTACTTCAATAATTTAATACTTAATTTAGTTATATTTTGGCTGACAATAATCTAGGATCCTTAATTTAATGTTTAAGGTACAAAAAATATTAAACAAAATGATAACCGAAAAAATTGACAGCACACTTAAGGAATCACAAAGCGAATTCAGAAAAGGCAGGAACTCCCATCGTTATATATTCCCCGACTATATATTCATCGACTCCCATCAAGTCACTGTGTTTTAATGAACGTTACATCTGGTTCATAAAAGTGTGTATAATTCGAAATTAAATCTTTTGTGCCACTGCCCTTGATCGTTTATAGCTCAAAATATTTTGCGGAGTATCTTACTCTAGAATATTCCCAGAAGTCTTTCATCCTTCTGCGTTAGAGTCCATGTTTCCGCCCCGTATGTGAGGACCGGCCTCAGCATTGTTTTGTATATAATAATTTTAGCTTGTCTTTGGATATTTCTTGAGTGGAATTGTTTTTGGAGTCCATACTATGCCCTATTTGTAGATTTATTCGTTTTTTAATTTCTTTGCTTGTTTTATTGGTAGTAGTCACTAGTGAGTCAAGGTATGTGAAGTTGTCAACACGTTCAAAGATATGTCTTTCAAATGCTGTTTCCCGTTCCTCATTTGCTATAGGATCCTTAGTAACCAACATGTACTTGGTTTAGTCTTCGTTGATGACTAGACCGACCTGTTTCGCTGTCGTTTCCAATTCTAGGAAATATTGCTCAACATCTAGCTTGCTACCCCTATTTTGACAATTTCATCAGCGTATGATAAGATTTGTATCGATCTGTTGTAAATAGTACCGCCGTCTCTAATTTGTGTTTTGGACTGCCTGTTCCAAGGCAATGTTAAATAGGAGGCAAGCCAGGAAATCTCATTGTCTGAGTCCATCCTTTATCTCAAAGGATCAAGAATTTTCTCCCTGTATCCTAACGCTAACTTTTAAGTTAAACATTGTCATTCTCGTTAATCGGATAAGATTTTCTGGTATACCAAACTCACGCATTGATTGGTATAGTACTGTTTTCTTGACGCTGTCGTATGCGGCCTTGACGTCGGCGAATAGATGATGGGTTTCAATATTAAACTCTAATGTTTTCTCGAGGATCTGTCTTATTGATTCAATCTGATCAACTGTGTAAACTTGTAGCTTTTCTTAGAGAATATTTGCTAGTATTTTGTAAGCATTTGTTAACAGAGTTATACCTCTGTAGTTGTCATACAGGAGTTGATCGTCTTTTTTATGTAATGGGTATATCACGCCTTGAGACTATTTACAGGACATAGTCTCATTTTGCCAGACAAGAAATAAAATTTTATGTTTTGCTTGTAGCAGAGCGTCGCCACCATTCTTGTAGAGCTCACTACAAATTTGATCAGTTCCTGGTGATTTATTATTTTAAAGCCTTTTAATGGCTTGGGCAACCTCTTCAGTGTTAGATGATCTTTCGTTTGGGCTAAATAGATTCCAATAATTTCGATCTGCTACGGTGTTATCTGCTTCTTCGATACAATGGCCGTTAAATTTTGCGTCGAAAATTTCAACCCATTGGTTCAAGATTGAGGCCGTATCACTTAGGATATTTCCCTCTCTACTATTTCCCTTAGTACTAGGGTACTAGTTCATTAACCATTGGAAATTGACCCCTAATAAGTTCAGCGACTCTTTTAATACCATGTGCAGCAAACTTTCTATCTATACAGCCCTTGCTGTCCAATTTTGGACATAGGCCTCCTCTTCCTTCTTCCACGTCTCTCTATTGTAAGCAGTTTGTATCCACTTTGGGCCTGCGTGATTCTTCAAGTCATCTGACCATCTCATTTGTGGCCTTCCTCTTTTTCGTTTGTAACTATATGGTCTCCAGAGTATAATCATCTTATTCCATCTGTCGTCTTTCTGTCTTATGGTATGTCCAGCGAACTTCCACTTAAGTTTTGCTATCAGCGTTAATACATCGGTTACTTTTGTTTTGTTGCGGATCCAAGTATTTCTTTTCTTGTCTGATAGCCTGATGTTCAGCATTTGCCTTTCCATGGCTCTTTGGGTCTTTGCTATTTTTTCCATGTTTTGCTCTGTAAACGTCCAAGTTTGAGAACCGTAGGTGAGAACAGGAAGTATACATTGGTTGAAGACTCTTATTTTTAAATATTGGGGGTATTTTCTATTTTTTAGTATATAGGAAAGTTTTCCGAAGGATACCCAAGCCAACCGTATCCTTCTATTTATTTCTCCGGTCTGATTTTCTTTATTTAATGTAACTAGTTGTCCCAAATATACATATTCTTTTACTTGTTCTATAGTTGTTTGTGCAATTGTAATTATTAATTCTTCTGGTTGGTTAGTCATAATTTTCGTTTTATTATAATTCATTTGTAGACCTATTTTTGTTGATTCGCTATTTAATTCATCCTTCATATTTTTTAATTCTTCCCTTTTATCTGTTATTAATACAATGTCGTCTGCATATCTCAAGTGATTCAAGTATTGGCCATTTATGTTAATACCCCGTTTTTCCCATTGTAATTTCCTCATAACGTCTTCCAAAGCTTAATTGAATAGTTTGGGTGATATAGTGTCACTCTGTCTGACTCCTCGCCGCATCTTAATGGGCTCCGTTTGTTCAACTATTTTGATGGATGTTGTGGCTTGATCATATATATTGGAAATTAAGTCCGTATATCTAGGGTGGACGTTAACAGCAGCAACTATAAAGAAGTTAGCGGCTCTAGAAATGTGGCTGTATCGACGCATACTGAAAATACCTTGGACAGACAGAGTGACCAACACAGAGGTATTAAGACGAATGGGTAAAGAGGTGGAATTGTTAACAACTGTTAAAAGGAGGAAAGCGTCATACCTGGGCCATGTATTCCGTAATGATAAGTACAGTCGGCTACAGCTTATCGTGGAATGCAAGATTGAAGGTAGAAGAGGTCTGGGCAGAAAGAAGAAATCCTGGCTGAAAAACTTGAGAGAATGGTTTCAAATACCAGAAGCTGCGAACATAATACATGCTGCACAAAACAGAGAAACCTATCGTTTGATGGTCGCCAACCTTCGGTAGAAGACTGCACATAAAGAAGAAGATATCTATAGTCTATTCTCCCATTTTGCAAATACTTCTTTACTGCCCAATGTTCCACCTTATCTAATGCTTTTTCAAAGTCTACAAATGCCATATACATTGGGATTTGATATTCGTTGACCTTTTTAATTAATATTTTTATCGTAAGCAGATGGTCGCTTGTACTGAATCCTTTTCTAAAACCGGCTTGCTCTCTTGACTGGTAATTATCTAACTTAGTCGTTAATCTGTTTGATAGTAGTTTAGTTAACAGTTTGTACATTACATCCATTAGCGTTATGGGCCTATAGTTTTTCAGATCTTTTCTATCGCCTTTCTTAAATAGTAATAGTGTTATTGCCTCGTTCCATGTGGTGGGTATTTGTTTTGTGTTCAACATTTTATTCATTAGTACATAAAGGACTTCCACTGTAGTTTTCCCCCCATTTTTTAGCATTTCCACCGTTATTCCATCTTTCCCAGGAGATTTGTTTTTCTTCATTTTTTTGAGTGCCTTTTTTATTTCATTTTTACTAATTTCTGGTTGTAGGTCAGAGTTAACGTTCTTTATTTTTAGTTGTAACTGATTACGGATTTCTTGGGTTGGTTTTTGTTCTGTTTTATAGAGATTTGTATAATATTCGTGCGTTATCTGTAAAATTTCTTTTATATTGTTGGTCTCCACTCTTTCTTTGTTCTTTACGCTGTTAATTTGTATATTTCCCAGGTTCTGCTTTAAGCACTTCATGTTTCTATTTTTTTTTTCAATTGTTTTCTCTATCTTTTCTTCCTGTACTCTCCGTTTACACTCCTTGATATTTTTTCTAATAGTTTTGTTTATTTCTTTGTATTCCATTATATTTCTGTCCCCTTGTTCTAGTAATGTTCTTCTTGTGTTCATAAGAATCTTTGTTTCCTGGGATATAAAACTTTTTTTTTTGTTGTTGTCTGTGCTATTTATTTACCCACTTTCATTAGAGTTTCAGTAAATATCATGTTTATTTCATCGATATGTTTGTGTTCTATATCTTCCTTGGTCGGAAATATTTCCTTTATTCTCTCTTCGTACGTCTGTTTTTCTTGTTTTAGTTTTTCCATGTCTAATTTCTGATTATTTTCCATTTTCTTTCTTGTTTCAAATCTACTATCAATTATCAGCTTGGCTCGGACTAGTCTATGGTCGCTACCAGTTGAGAAGCGATTTAGGGCTGTTATGTCTTTAACCATGGATTTTTGCGTTGAAAGAATATAATCAATTTCGTTTTTAGTTTCACCATTGGGACTAATCCATGTCCATTTTCTTTGGGGTTTTTTCTTAAAGAATGTATTCATTGCATATAGTTGCTTCTCCTCCAAGTAATTCATCAATGTGTGTCCTCTATCATTTCTTTTGCCGTATCCATGGTGCCCTACTTTGTCTTCTTCTTTATATAGTTGTTCTACTATTTTGACATTGAAGTCCCCGATTATTAGCGTTAATTTTGATTTCTTTTCTTCCATAGCTGTTATGTCTTCGTAGAAATGTTTAATAATATCTTCATCGCTGTAGATACTTTTTGGAGCGTAAACCTGTATGATTTTTAAGGACGTTCTTTTTAATTTAAGCATCGTGTATGCTACTCTATCCGATATGCCCTTGGTAGATTGTATCTATTTAACTACTTTTTTATTTATTCTAAATCCTACTTTATTGTTGGTGTTTTCTTCGTTACCTTTATAGTATATCAAATTTCCTGATTTTAGCTGTATTTTTTGTTCTCCTTTTCTTCTTACTTCGGATATGCCGATAATATCCCACTGTATTTTAGTCAGTTCTTCCTCTAGTTCGTGGATTTTAGTGTCTTCGTTCATGAATCTGATGTTATACGTTCCTACATTTATTTTTGTCAAATATTTGCCTCCACCAGAATCCTTGAGGCGAACCGGTTTCCCGGTGTGGGATTCAACATCACTATAATTATTTATTTTTATTTTTCGCTGTCTTTTACCATATTTACCAATGTTCATCCATTCAAATCAAATTCGATACCGAGTTCATCGAGGTACCCTATAAAAAAGTATGTCTAAGTCTTTTAAGTCTTTTTTACATTTTGTGCTAATGAGTTTAATCCAATGTTTTTATTTTTTTTTTAAATACACAGAAATACAGTGGAATTATTCAAATGGTAATTCTAATTGACTTTTTTATTGCTAAACCATTGCCTTCGATATATAATTTAATCTGGAGTTTTGTTACTTGTTAGATTTATATAGGGTATTTAAGTAGATGTTAAGATTTTTATATTATACTTATGTTGTTCAAGTATTCGTAACGCAACAGTTATTTTAATGAGATCGTATTTTCTAAATTTCTGAGAACGATCTTTTGGTTTTTGATTTACACTTTTGTATATTGTCTCTATTAAGAGTTGTGAATAATTTTTTTTAATTAGACACTATATTTAACAAATTTACTCAAATATTAGTATATGTTCGCACTTTCCAACGTAGTAGAAGATAAGGGTCTGGTAAAAATAATGATATCACGAACCGATTACAGATTTAGAAATGTGTGACAAAACTTTGTTGTGAAAAGTTGTTTAAATATTCTCTTCTCTGGAAAACATAGCAAATACCGCAAACATATTATCGGCAGAGATCAACTAAACTACACTGTCAACTATCGATAGCAACAATATGAACGCAAAAATGAGCTATATTGGAACCAAAGAGCATCTATTGATGTTGATCGTAAATTTTCTGAAGGATATAGATAAGGATTCGTACGATACTCGTATGCGCTACTATTTAGTTCTGTACTTGGAGTACATTTTCAAGGTAGCTTTAATCACATGTATTGTGGGATATTATGTAAATAGGGGATTAATTAATAATATAAGGAAAAGGCACGACGTAGTGGTAATCGCTGGAAGACTTACAACGCTTGTTAGAAAAAACAAATAGAGAGCCAGCAATCATTATGGACTGAGCATGAACTAGAGAAAAAAATAATTATACGATGTTTTTTAATGATAATAATACCCATCTAAAAAGAAGAACACTAAATAAGAAATACATTGCTAAAAGCCTAATAAAACCTTATAAGTCAATTAAGTTAGTTTTTTAGTCACACAACTGTACCTATAGACGGGTTTGACAGGTGAAATGTGTAGTATGAGATATTACACAAAGATTCTCACCTAGGGATTCATCAATTGTTTAGTGGAAATATTTTTAAACAAACAATCAAAACGTAAAAACTCATTATTTTGCTCATAACTTAAAAACTTGTCTTTTTAGAGACTTGACGTCAACAGACAATTTTTTAGAGCAAAAAAGATACACATCATGAGATATACTAAATTAAAATCGCATAATAAACAAAACAGTTATTGCAAAATAAACAAAAAAAATCACTGTTTTTAAATATTGTTAATAACTTTTTTATTATTTATTAAAATTTGTTTAAATGTACCTGAACTTAACCTTGCGTTGGTCGCATGGTTAAATGAACCACCATTAGTCGCAGGTGAGCGTGAAGCTCACTTGTCATGTATATGACTTATTTTGACTTTTTATGAGTCAAAAAAACAAAAGGCATAAATATAATGATTTATTTATCAAAGCTAAAAAAAGGCAATATTTTTAACAAAATACAAAAAGGAATAAAACATAAAATATAAAATTTGGTGCATCTACATAAATAAGCATAATTCTGAAACAGCAACTAGAATAAAAAAAAAATTACTCAGATTCAGGAACTTCGTCGCGTTCACACTCTGTGCAAATGGTGATTGTATGTTCTTTACAAATTGCTCTGAAACACTTGGCGCATTTTGACGCTGTTCTTCGATTTTTTTTCTTGGGGAAATAGGAGCATTTTGGCCTTGCACCTGCTTGACTTTCCTCAGGAACATCTCGTTTCTGTGTCAAAGGAAGATTAAGATATTTTTTAATTTGCAAAGTTAGCAGAAATGGCAAGTTTTGGGCCGCTCTTTTTGCATATGTGGGGTAATGAGTTGTCTGGCTAAAATTTTCAGATGCTCACGTCTTGCTTGGCAGGAATCTAATACATTTGTCCTAAAAATAATGTTTCCATTTATTCCAGCAATGTTTAGCACAGTAAAAAAACAGTCAATGGCCACCTACATGTGATTCTTGCCACTGAATAAAGACTCTTCAGTTGGTCCACAAAATCTACTCCCGATTTTGTTGATTGTAAAAAGTAACTACTGCTGGTTTGCAAGCTTCACCACTTTCCTCGCCAATTTCGTCATATTCATGGAGGGTTGACAAAAGCAGGACATTCTTATTTTTTTTTGGGACGTGCAAAACTAATAAACATTCACGACCAAAAGCAAATAAACTGCTACGAATTGGCCTTTCTTTAGTTGCAACAAATATTTCAGGAATTTCACGTTTGTTTTTTTTAATTGTCCCAACTAAAGTTATATTTTTTTTAATTCTTCGGCCAAAGGAACTGATGTGAACCAGTTATCACAGGTTAAATTTCGTCCTGAATTCATAATGGGTTCACACAATCGTTTCACCACACTGGCTGGACTGTTGTCAATATAAAATGGACCATCAGGCTGCTTTCCTGCGCAAATCTCCATTTTTACAGTATAAAATACACGACTCTCAGCCAAGGCAAATATTTTTATCCCGTATTTGTTTGGTTTACTCGGGATATATTGCCTGAAGCTGCACCTTCCACGGAAACCCTCCAGCATTTCGTCAATAGTACAGTTCTCACCAGGCGTGTAGCAGGTTTGGCATCTTTCTATAAATTTCTCAAATATATTTCTTATTGGAGCTAGCTTATCAATTAATTTGCGTTCAGCTCTTGTGTGAATATTATCAAAACGTAGTGCCATTTTGAACAACTCTGGTGCTGTAGAATCGTTGCTCCATAGGTCATTTAGGTTGGTGTGTCGGGATTTCAAAACTCCTGCCATGTACAACAATCCAAACACTGCTTTTATTTCGTCACAGTCAGTATCTAAAACATCTCGTTCCCGTGTATAGTTGCCTCTAATTTTCTCTAGGTACAAATTTGTGCACGTCCCAATTTCTTCAATGATATCATCTGTTATGAGCAGCTTCCAACTTTCATATGGAGTTTTAGCATCCTTTGCCGCATGTTTCACTCCCGGTAGTTTGTTAATAATATTGTGCTGTCGAATACGGCTAGTTTTTCGCTCACGGTGAACTTTCCAAACGGTTTTTTTGTCTCTGCCGATATATTTGGGACCATCTTCAGACCAAAACGTTGAAATAGTATTTGTCGTATAATCGGCCGAAAACTCTGAGTCTGTCTCATGATTAAAACTGACTTCTACTGAATCTATGTCGCTTTCTTCGTCGTCCAAATTTTGCTCTTGCGTCTGTTCAAGTAACAAATCCTCTTGCTCCAATTCTTCATATATTTTTAACAGTCTGGCCGCTTCTTTAGGATCCATTATACAATAATGTTTTAAAATTTTTCCAAAATCGTCACGTCGTTAGTCGCAGGTGAGCTAATCGCTCATTTCTCGACATCTGCGTTTAATTAATACTTGGAATAGACTGACGGTTGCTCGATCACAATTCTGCGTAAAACATTCTATACGCAATAGTAGTAGGAAGGATTACATGAGCGCAGTTGCCAATGTGAGTAAAATTGTGAAAAATGTTAAGAAAAAAGTAAAATGGTGAGCGTTGCGGTCACCATGCGACCAACGCAGGGTTAAGGTTCTTATCGTGTTTGAATTGTGTGCAAAAGATGAGTCACATCGGTTGAAAACTTTTTGCGAAATTAAAGATTTTTAAAAAATGAGCCAATTTGTAAGGCTGGTCCAGATAATTTGACTAAATGAATCTCAATAATCCGGGGCTTATTTTCTTCTTTAACACGTATACTAATAACCCATGAATTTTTTTTTTAATTAACTTCATGTACACAAAATAATTTAATAATAAATAGTACTTATTAAGCTTATAAACATTTACAATAACTCCGTAGAATTCAGTTCAAATTAAATGGCTAAAAAATATTAGGAAAGTTGGTTGAAAAACACAACTTTTAAAAACAAAAAAAATGTCCTAGGGCCCTTAGGAGCCAATATAGCCCATTTTTTTTCTAAATCACTGTTTGCTTTAATTAATAACATTGAGGGCTGAAATTAACCCATGTTTTAAAAGAAGAGTCAAAGTTCTTAACAAAATTATTAAAAATTGTTTAAGCAGGGGTGTTGTAAACAGAGAGTACTTTATGTTCCGACTAGATTCAAAGGAGTGAGGGTAACCGACTGAAGTACCAACGCACTCTTCAAAAAGTCTAAGACAGTTTCCAAATAGAGTGCTAAAAAAATTACATATCTCGGGTTATACTTGACCAAATTGGTTATTTCTTTTTTTAAATAATGTTAACCGCATTTTCATTTTAAAAGTATCCAAAACAAAGCAGCTAATATCTACGAGATGTAGAAATATTTTTTTAAGTCGCTTCTTTATTGTTATTTTTTTATTTAATATATAATTATATTAAATAAATGTTATTTATAAACAATTTTTCCATACACTCTTATTAAATTTTGAACAAATCAGATTTTTAGTACTAAAAAAATTATTTTTAGAACAAAAAATCGTATATATAATTTTATATTATGAGAAATTATAACTTCTTAAAATTTAAATTCATTACTTGAATTTACCTCGCATATTTATTTTCGTCCGAGTAGCACGGACGCACTGGTTAGGAAAAATATTTTTATTTCATATTTTTGCACAATTTTACTTGAAATAGTCCTCTTATAACAAAAATGCATGTTACCAAGAGAAAATGATGGTCAAAAATGGTTTATACAATTCAGTTTTTTTGTCAGTTTTTTTTTTAATTTAATTGCTTCATTCTGAGCAAAAGATGTTCGATGTTTCGTAGAACTTCAGTCGTTTACCCCCACTCCTTTTACTCAAGGCGAAACGCAAAGTACTCTTTGCTTACAACAGTCTTATTTAAACAATTTTTAATTATTTTGTTTGCTAAAAGTTTTGTTAAAAACTTTGACTTTTTTTTTAAGAATTGGTTAATTTCAGCTCTTAATGTTGTTAATTAATGTAACATTGATTTAAAGAAGGGGCTGTCTTGGCTCCTAAGGGTTCTATAAAAAATTTTTGTTTTTAAACGTTGGTTTTTAACCAGCTTTGCCAATATTTTTTAGGCATTTAATTTGAACTAAATTCTACGGAGGTATCGTAAATATTTTTAAGTTTAAACAGCACTATTACTTATTAAATTATAGTCGGTTCGCTATATTTACGCGGGTTTCGGATTAACAAAATTATGCTAATGAGTCATTGATAACCAGTTGCAGTAAACGACTTCCCAGAAAATTAGGTAAAAACTGCATTAATGGTCATATTTTAAAATACATTAAAATAACATTAGGGTAGGTATAAATTTGTTACAATATTGCAGTTGAATTGATTCTTTGCCAGTGTTGACATTGTATGTTTGGTGGAAATATTTAAAAATGCGTAGACGTGTGTTAGATGTAGATAGTCTAATTTGTAGTGTACATGCGAGCCAACAAGGAACATGTGACCTTAAATACAATTCTCTCGGAATTAAAAGATAGAAAATTTGACGAAATTGGCAGAACAAGCCTATGGCAAGTGATACATAATTTGGGTTTCAAATTTCAAAAGGAGGATAACAGAAAAGCCCTTTGTGAAAGAAGTTCTGTTATGCATAAAAGAATTAACTTTCTAAGAAAATATTCTAAATTAAAAGAAGAAAGCGCAAATTTTATATATTTAGACAAAACATGGATATTTTCTAGGGGTGCAACCAAGAGAATATGTCAAGATGATAACGTAAAGTCTATCAAACATACTTATGGAGAAGGGAAGCGACACATAATTTTACATGCAGGAGGGAAATCGAGTTTTATAGAAGGTGCTGATTTAATATTTTTATCTAAATCAAAATCAAGTGACTATCACGATAATATGAACACAGAAATGTTTGTAAAATGGTTACATGAAAAACTTCTCCCAGGTTTAAGTGAGCCCAGCGTAATTATTTTAGAAAATGCACCTTACCATTCTGAAGTATTAAACAAAAGTCCAACGAATTCTTGGACTGTTAATAAAATTAAAGAATGGTTGACAAAGGAACATATACCATTTACACAACATATTTTAAAATCAGAATTATTACGCTTGGCAAATATCCACGCAAAACCAAAAACCTTTGTTGTGGATCAGATTATTGAAATTACGGTCATCAAGTTTTACGTCTGCCACCGTATCATTGCCAGTTTAATCCCATCGAATATATATAAGGAATAGCAAAACAATATTATGACAACCATATTGGGCCTAACGGTTATAGCGACGACGCAGTTCGGGAAACTTGCCGAAAGGCACTTTCAATTATAACTCCACTAAGGCACTAAGTGTGGTGCAACTGTATATTCAAGTACGAGAAACTAATAGAAGATTGGTGGACTCGTGAAAATAAAATAAACGAAATAAGTCCAATCATAATAACAATTAATGGTGATGACAGTGATGATGATGACGATTATGATATTTTTGATGATAATGACTGATTTTCATTTTTGTTGGCAAGTTAAATTTTTTTATTTTTCATTAGAAATTCTCTCCATGGAACAAATATACATAGACCATATTTTCTGTGTGAAGTTTAATATAAAATTATTATTAGGTTTATATTAGCCACATTAGACTCCATTAATGAAGTAATTCTTCTTATTATACTGTCAATTATATAAAAGATTTTCCATTATTATTTAATTAAAAAAAGTTATGGATTATTTTTCATTTCATTTGACCAGTTGATACTTCCCCAAAGAGCAGGTAATTATAACTGGGTACTCACAATACAATTTTTAATCCGAAACCCGCGTAAATATAGCGAACCGACTATATTTCGTGTACATAAATGTAATTTTTTTAAACTTTTCTTTTTCATAGATTATTAGTATACGTTTTAAAGATGAAAATAAGCTCCGGATTATTGACTTCCATTTACTCAAATTATCTGGACCAGCCTTAGAAATTAGTTCATTTTTTAAAAGATCTTATAAACAAATTAAATTTCGCAAAAACTATTTAACTGATCTATTCCATCTTTTGCAAACAATTCGAACACGATAAGCCCCTCAAGTCCAGGTTCATTTAATCAAATTTTAATAAATAATAAAAAAATAATAACAATATTTAAAAACAGCAATTTTGTTGATAATTTTGCAATAACTTTTTTATCATCCGATTTTAATTTACCATATCTCATTGTATGTACCTTTTTTTCTGACAAAGTTATCTGGTGACATAAAATCTTTAGATTGACAAGTTTTTAAGTTATAAGCAAACTAATGAGCTTGATGTATTGATTGTTTATTTAAAAAAAAAATTTCCACTAAAAAAATTGATGAATCCCTACATGAGTCTTTTGTAATGTCAGTTGTGACGAAAAAAGGATTATTTTTTACTAACTTTTGGTTTGGTTTATTATAACTTAGCAATTAAAATATACGTCCGAAGAGGATCTAACAAGAGATTACAAATAATATCATCAGTGGAAATAATTGTTAAAGTATCTAACGATTATCTAGCTGGACTTGAAAAGCAAAAAGGTTTTGAAAAAAACAATAATTTTTGAAAATAATTTAAGTCTAAGAATACATCCAAATATTAAAAGATCTAAATTAATACTAAAATACAAATTAAATTAGCCAGAAACTAGAAGATAAAAAATACATGCAAGATCTGGATACGTCAGGATGATAGCTTAAGTCTTTTCGATACTCCAAATTTTCGAAGTCGTGAAAATGTGACGTCGTCTACTATTGAGATTAAAAACTGTAATAGAAAGGTAGATGGTACAATATATATACATCTCCAAATAGAAAACTCCATCTTTAGTAGCATCAAATGTCTACGAAATTATAAGAAATTCCATTCAAGAGTTAATAAAATACATATCTTAGCTCACACATATGTAATACCTTATTCAAAATACTAGACATAGTGCAAAAACAATCACAAAATTTCTGTGATCTTGCGTATCTTTAACTCTGTATCCACTGCATGCACTATCCTGTAGATTAGAATATGCATGCTTGCTTTTTTTTTACCGCATCAACCCCTAGGGTTATTAGCGGGGTGGTATATATTTATTTTAGAAAAGTTACACTTAGTATACTATTAAAATTTACATAACAGTTTTGGAAAATACAAACATTTTATGTTATGTTACAGTTTGTTATACAGTTTACAATTTTTGATAAAATTTATTGTATTACTGATGTCTTCTTTTAGAGTTTCTTTCAAATTGTGTTTAATTTTTGCTGTTGATCTTGCTGTTGAGTACACTGGACAGTCTATCATTATATGTTGCACTGAAAATGGTATTTGACAGGTGTGGCAAATCGGCTGAGGGTCCTTGGAGATGATGTATCCATGTGTAAATTTTGTATGACCTAGCCGCAGTATGTTAATAACTACTTGGTCATGTCTTTGAGCTGGGAGCGGTGGTAAAGCAGAAGTAACATCTGCTTTAATAATTTTTAATTTTGCTTCTGTTTGGTTCCATTTTACTTGCCAGGTTTTGTTAATGTAAGTTTTTATTATTGTTTTTTGGTCTGAAATTGGTATGTTTTTCATAATAGGAATTGTCATGTTATTGATAGTTTCTGTTGCTGCTTTATCAGCTGCTTCATTACCCTTTATCCCAACATGGGATGGTACCCATAAAAATGTTATGTTTTTACCACATGTTTGGGCATTGTATGGCATGTCTTTTATTAATGCTAAATTGGCATGACTAGGATACATCTGCTTGACACCATTTAAGGCACTTAGAGAATCTGATATAATAAGAAAGTTTGTATCAATGCTGGTACATTGGTTCAGTGCGTTGAAGATTGCCTGCAGTTCTCCAGTATATATGCTACACTCCTTGGCTAGACGGGTGACAGAGGTGTTGCCTCCCAAAATTGCTGCAGCAGCTACACCATTACTGCTTTTAGAGGCATCAGTAAAAATTAGCTTGAAATCAGGGTATCTGGAGATGGTAGACCGGAATTGTTGTTTTATTTCAGAAGGATTGTGTGAATGTTTGGGATAGCTAAGTAAGGTAAAATTTACTTTTGGTATTTGAACTTACCAGGGAGGAGACTGGCATCTGTTTGTAGAAGTGGCTCTCAATTGATGTATATCGAATTCAAATCAATTTATTCGTTCATTGAAAGGTAAGTTTCTAGGGCAATAATTTGAGTACAGATTTGGAGGGTTGCTTCTTATTAGGCTTGTTATAAACGGGTTTTCCTTTGCACTGAGATATTTAGTAGCACAACACATTGAAAAATATTGTCTTCTCAGAGTTAATGGCGGTTCTCCTGCTAGGACTTAAAGGCTGCTAATTGGCGTGGTTCTGAAAGCTCCGAAAACTATGCGTAATGCTGTGGATTGGATGATGTCTTTTTTGTTCATTTGACTTTTAATAGCAGTTTCGTAGCATATACATCCATAATCTAGTTTGCTTCTAATTAGAGCGTGATATAATCGTAGAAGAATAGTTGTGTCTGCTCCCCATTTGTGATTGGAAAGAACTTTTAGAAGATTTATTCTCTGTTGGCATGATTTAATTAGTTCATTTATGTGCGATGTCCATTTTAGTTGAGAGTCGAATGTCATTCCCAAAAATTTGATTTCGTTGATTGTTATAAGAATATTTCCGTTTAGTTTTAAATTTAAGTGGTGTTGTGTTTTCCTTTTGTCAAATATTATTACTTTAGTTTTTTCGGTTGAAAATCTCAAGCTTATATCTAAAGACCACCCTTCTAATTTATTTAGTGTATTTTGTAATATTGATGCAGCTGATTTTAGGTTTTTACTTCTCATATATATTACAAGATCATCGGCGTAAAGGTTTGCTTTTACTGGAAGCATAAAATGGTTAGATACGTTGTTGATTGCTATTAAAATTAGCAGGGGGCTTAATACAGATCCTTAAGGGATACCATTTTCCAGTGATTTCTTAGTTGATATGACACCGTTTGTTTTAACTTTTATACTGCTGTTCTCCATGAAGTTTTTGGTGAAGGCTAAGAATTTGCCATCTATTTTCCAACTTTTCATTGTTTTTAAGATGTGATATGTCCACGTGGTGTCAAATGCTTTTGTCATGTCAAAGAAAATTGCTATTAATTTTTGTTTATGTATAAAAGCTTCGTGTATTTCAGATTCTAATGCTATAATATTATCTATTGTAGACCGTTCTGATCGGTACCCACTTTGGATGGATAAAAGGAGATTTTCCTTTTCTAAGTACCATTTTAATCTTTTTCTTAGAATCTTTTTCATTATTTTGCAGATGCTACAGATAAGAGATATTGGTCAATACGAAGAAGATAAGTTTTTTGGTTTATTGTCTTTTAATCTCAATCTCAATCTCAATCTCTAATTTTAATTCTATTGTCACTGACCTCTACCTTTTTTTGTTTTTTTTGCTTTCAATAACCCTATGGGGCGCTTTTATAATATTGTCTTTGTTTTTCTCTGGTTTCTTATTGTTTGTAATTTTTTAGCTACATAACATCCGCGGTAGTTTGCAGGTTGATTTCCTTTTTCATTCGAATTATAAATACAGGGTATGTTATTTAAAATCATTGACTTTACTGTGGTTTGAGATTTAAAGAAGTGATGTATCATTTGTGAACACTCTGTATTCAGAAATTCGATTTTGATGTAAATTCCTGAAAAAACGTTACCTACTCCTTGTGTGCAAATGTTTATAAGACATTATGTTTGTACTATGTATGTCTACCATATCTACCGTAAATATATTGATTGAAAAAAACTGAATAAAACAGAAGTGTTATAGAAGTGTAATAATTGAAAAGAAACTTTCTCGTTGTATTTTAAAGTAAGTCGAAATGTTTAGTTTGAATCGTAGGAAAGTTTTTTGGTACGTGAAATTTAAAGTTAAAGTAGAAAAGTTCAGTTTAAAATTGAAAAAGTGAAATAATTCACATTAGTTGTGCCGATAATAAAATAAATAAACATTCTAAGTTAAATGAGTTCTTGTTCTTGAGGGAATTGACAACAACCGGTAGAGAACAAATGTGTCCCTGTGGAAACATACAAACAGTCGATACCGACGCTGATTTTGTACATGATTGCTTTTTTATATCGCTAAACAAGACACGTACACTTACAAGATAACAGGGTCATTTCAAAACAACTTAAGTGTTAGTCTTGGCTCGTTTCCCCTAAAAATAATGGCGCCCAGATTTCATAATATGGAAATTTTTCAGGCATCTAACTTCGCTGCTTGCTTTTTATAGTTACACCTAGACATTTTATTCTTGTTAACTTTTACTACTCCGTTCAATAACCGTAAAAATTACACGTCATTCTGCGATATACACGGGGGATCCAGGGACGGTGCAAAAAAACTTTAAATATGCAAAAAACAGATCCACTTAAACTTAAAACAGAGTAAAATATTTTTTTACATAAATACTTTTATAATGAAGTAAAAAAGTTCCAATGCAATTGGTATATTTGTTAAAAAACATTTTTTTGTTATTTTAAAATACAATCTGTTACATACAAATAAGTAACACTAAGCATTTTTGTTAAACGAACATAATGTCTAAGCAAGAGTTTTAGTCCAAAGACTATTAACTTCTATTAAGTTTATTACTAATAACTGAAACTAAGTCTATACATCTAGTTTCTAAATGGTAAGTCAAGAGGAGTTCTAATGTTTAATCTATTTAGTTATTCAGATTTAGCCATACGGCTCATACTCTCTCTAAGGGAAAAATTCACTCATCCCAGATACCTACGGTATCAAAAGAATTGAGCTCTGGTGGGTCTCTTTCCGCGTTATCGAGGCCTAGGTGACTTGGTATGCTGGAGTATCTCCCAAAAATTTTCGTACAAATCTGAACGTCGCGAGGAGTAAAGTTTTTTGCATGGTCTTATAAAGATGTTCATTTAGACCCAGCTGTTTTATGTTCGCTAGGAGGTTTTTGGGAATAACACTAGTAGTAGATAGAATAATAGGTACTGTCTGGGTACTTTCCATTCTCCATTGTCTTCTGATTTCTATTTCTAGATCTCTATACTTTTCGATCTTTTTGTTGTATTTAACACTCAAATTATTGGTGTTAGGTATCGCCACATTAATGTGGCGCAAAGTGTTGTTCGCCTGGTAAGCTTGTTAACTAATATGAGATCCGGTCTATTATGTGCCACTGGTTGGTCTGTCAGCACAGTGCGGTCCCAGTATAGTTTGTAGTTGTCATTTTCAAGTATTCTGTCAGGGATGTATTGATAATAAGGAAGATGGTCGGTTTGGAGAAGTTCCAGTTTGTCAGCTAGTTCTTGGTGGATAAT
Organism: Diabrotica undecimpunctata; assembly: GCF_040954645.1. Classification (NCBI taxonomy): domain Eukaryota; kingdom Metazoa; phylum Arthropoda; class Insecta; order Coleoptera; family Chrysomelidae; genus Diabrotica; species Diabrotica undecimpunctata. Next base: position 73,617,420 of record NC_092812.1, read on the forward strand.
CTTTCCTACTGAGTCATGGCGTTCGGTATTTGTAATTTGGACTTTTTGGATTTTTAACAATATATTTCAGGTAATTTTTTGTTGGAATAACCTGATTCTGAATGGCAAGTAGGAAACCTTCAGTCTGGGGAAACATCTTTCCTGATGTCAACCAATAGTTCGAAGCTGTATTGTCGACATATTCTTGGCTGATATCATTGAGATGTCACCCATGCAGAAGTTTACTTATCTAGATGCGCATTTTTTCTTGCTTAGTCAGGTGGTTTATGCGCATTTCTTGTTTCCTCAATTTAAGCGGCGTTGTATCGTCCATTGCAAAAATTGCTCGATTTAAAGTAGATATCTCATCCTACACCTGAAAATAAGTTCTTAAATTAGCAATCTGTTTATCCAGTTGCTCGTCTGTGTTCATAAGTCATCTTCCCCCTTGATATCACGGTAACGTTGTTCTCTCTACTGCACTGCGTAGATGGTGTTTTTCCGCCTTTGTAAGAAGTGTTCTTACTTTTCGCTGGAGACTTTCTAAATCTGTTTTTGACCACTCGATAATAGGTACCAAATGAGTAGCTAAGCGCGGAACAGGCGTACGTATTGAATGCCTTAAACAAATTTTTGCTATTAAGATATGGCCGATTTAGCTGTCTTAGGGACTCTTCGCACAAACTCAGAAGTTAGTTCAGTTTTCGTTAGTTTATGGTCAATTTTTCGCGCTTGCTGTAATCCGAGATATTTGTACATATTCACCATTTTCACCCATTGCCTCGATATTTTGGCCATCTTGCATTTCGAAACCTCCGGGGTGAACCTTTCCTCTGACTATATTTCTAACTCTGAAAGTTTTGATATTATTTTCACCAGGTATTTAGTTATGATTATGATTATTATCCAGATTTAGCCATACGGCTCACACTCCCTCTAAGGGAAAAATTCACTCATCCCAGATACCTACGGTATGAAAAGGATTGAGCTCTGGTGGGATTCTTTCCGCGTTATCGAGCCCTAGGTGACTTGGTACGCTGGAGTATCTCCCAAAAATTTTCGTACACACCTGGACGTTGAGAGTAGTACAGATTTCTGCATGGTCTTGTAGAGATTTCATTTAGATCTAGCTTTTTTATGTTTTCTAGGAGGTTCTTCGGAATGACTCCAGTAGTAGAAAGAAGAATAGGTATTGTCTGGGTACTTTCCATTCTCCACTGTCTTCGTATTTAAAGTTCCAGATTACTGTACTTGGCGATTTTTTCATTCTGTTTAACACGAATATTATTGTTGTTGGGTATCGCCACATCAATTAGTGTTATTTGTCTCTTAAGTTTATTAACTAGTATAAGATCTGGTGTATTATATGCCACTGTTTGGTCTGTGAGCACAGTGCGGTCCCAGTATAGCTTGTAGTTGTCATTCTCAAGTATACTTTCAGGAATGTATTGATAATATGGGAGATGGTTTGTTTGGAGAAGTCCCAGTTTGATTGCTATCTCTTGATGAAGGATCTTTCCTACTGAGTCGTGCCGTTCCTTATATTCAGTTGCAGTAAATGCCTGGCATCCCCCGGTAAGATGTTGGATGGTTTTTTGAGCTTAACATCCATATCGACTTTTGTCATTTTGGACCTGAGGGTCTTTGACGATATATTTCAGGTAATTTTTGGTTGGTATAACCTGATCCTGAACGGCGAGTAATGAACCTTCTGTTACAGGGAACATCTTTCCTGATGTCAGCCAATAGTTCGACGCTATATTGTCGACATGGTTTTGACTGACCTAATTGGGATGTCGCCCGTGCAGAGGTTTACCCATACAGGTGCACATTTTTTCGTCGTTAGTAAGATGGTTTATGCGCATTTCTGGTTCTCTCAGTTTGATCGGTGTTGTATCATCCACTGCACAAATCGCGCGATATAGAGTAGATGTCTTAGCCTGCACTTAAAAATAAGTTTTTAATTATTATTATTATTATTATTACTATATAACAAATGAGGGCAGAGGACCGAGCTCCTTGTTGTGTGGAGTGGTCCAATAAATTTACTGCTTACTTGTTGGGGTATTTTTTTAGTTGTTTAAAATATTTATCACTGCTTTTAACAATCATTTGCTTCACTGTTTCGATCTTCAATTCCCTGTAAATATCTGTATTTGGAATGAACCATGGTGCATCAGTGATGGCACGAAGAACCTTAGAATCAAATAGCTCTAGTATTGCTATGTTGCTCTCTGCTGCAGTTCCCCACAGTTCAATCCCGTATGTCCAGATGAGCCGGATGATTGCTTTATACACTAATATTTTGTTAGATAATGATAAGGTGGATTTAAGGCCGAATAACCAGCAGTGTTTTTTGAATTTTATTCCTAATTACTTCCTCTTCATCTAGATGTGTGTCCTCCATGTTAGCTTCTTGTCAAGGTGTAATCCAAGATATTTTACAGTATAATTTTTGGGAATGCTCTTGTTATGTATTAGGATATTTGGTGTTAGATTGTGACAATGAGTAAATATCACATAACTGATTTTGCTTCGTTGATTTTTATCTTCCATTTCTTAGCCCATATTTCAATTAAATGTATGGTTTGTTGTAATATTTTGAGCTAATTGTATCGGATCTGGGTTTTTGACCAGTATTGCAATGTCATCTGTGAATGTTGCGATTGTGGATTATTCTTCAGTTGGAAAATCACCTGTAAAGATTTTGCAGATAATTGGTCCCAAGGCACTACCTTGCGGGACCCCTGCATTTATTTTGTGGATGTTAGACACATTTTCTTCGTATCGTGCATCAAATAGGCTTTCTTCGAGTTATGATTTTAGTATCGTGTATAGCGGCTGAGATATTGCTTTCTTCAGTTAAAATAGTAATCCTGTATGCCAGACCTTGTCAAATGCTTGACTAACATCCAGGAAAATGGCATTGCAAAAGCTGAAAATCTTTTCCTGGAATTCTGATTGCATCTTTTCTACCACCCTATGCACTTGTTAGTTGTGCCGTATTTTTGGCGAAAACCGAACTGATGATTAGGTATAATATTTTTGTTCTGTATTTCAATAATCAGTCTACTTGCAATAACTTTCTCTGCGACTTTGGATATAGCTGGTAATAGGGTGATGGGCCGGTCGACGTAATTTCATGTGGAGATTTTTCTGGTTTTGGAATCGTAATGATTTTTTGATAGATTATTTAATGTGTTAGCCATTGGCCATAATCAGATCATGTCCAGGCGACTTCTTTTTATTGAGGTCTTTTATTAGACTTTTTACTTCGTTAGGAGTTGCCCATTTGGGTGGATGGTTAATTTGATTAGGACTGTCTAAATATTCATAGTATCTTCATTTGCCCTATTTTTAGCTGCCAAAATACCTTTTCTAAGTGTTTTGCGAAAACGTCTGCTCTTTCCTGATCTGTCTTTAACCATTTTAAATCTTCTGCTCTGATAGGTGAAATTTGGTTTTGTGGTCGCTTCAGCTTATTTGTGGCCTTCTATAATGAGTAATCACTATCTGGATTAGGTGTCAGATTTTCTAAATAATGTTGGAAATTGGCGTTGCTATGTTGTTTTAGTAGTTCTTTTATTTCTCTACACATTCTGTTCAATTTGGTTTTGTTGTGAGGTGAACGAGTTTGATGCCATTTTTTACGAAGTTTTCGTTTGTCTAATATTTTTGTTCTTATTATTGTTGGACAATTCTTATGGAGCCGTTTTCGTCCAAAGTTGGTTTTGTAGATTCCAAAGATTTTAAAAGATTTCAAAGATTGTATTTGTTTTGTTAATGTTTCTATTGCTTTTTCTATTTCTTGTGGTTGTTTAAGTGGGATTTTTAGGTCTATTTTTCTTGTAGGATTTCTTTGAAAATATTCCAATCTGTTGTTTTATTCGTTAGTCTTGGAGGAAGACATTTTTCTGATGGATTTGTCATTATTGCTGCAATGATTGATGAATGATCTGGTGATAGGTCTTCATTAGATTCTCTATGCAGATATTCTTTTGGTATTCCTTTATAGATAAAACAGTCAAGTAAATGGGACAGTCTATTTCGATCGGTTGGCCAGTAAGTTGGTTTGTATGTTGAGAGATATTTTAGCTGTATTTCTTTTACCACATCGTATACGACTTTACCTCTTTCCAGGGGGGATAATCTTGAGCCCCTGCTCTTGTGTTTTGAATTGTAGTCGTCACCCACTAAAAACCTGGGTCCTAATAATCTAAAATGTGTTTCAAATCCATTCTTGTTAGGTTAACAATTTGGCTGAAAATAAACTGCTTAAATGCATAGTGGGCCAAAATTGACTTCTATGCAAATTAAAGCTACTTGTAGGAAGTCTTTTTCGATTTTCGGTAGTTCTTGATGTTTTAGATTATTCCTTATTATTATTGCTGCTCCGCCTCTAGGGTTTCTTTCTGCATCAGGATGTGCTGCGTTGTAGATCTTATGCTAGGTGATTTTAAATTGTGCACTGACGAATAAGTGCGTCTCAGATACTAATAAAATGTGTACTTTATTAGTGCCTAAGAAAATTTCGATTTTTGTCTACGTTTTAGTCCATTTGCATTCCATTTAGTAGTTTTTATTAGTTGTAATGCCATCAATTCTTTTTAGTAATGAGTTTGTAGATGAGAACTATTGTATTTCTGGTGTCAATAAATTTATTGTTTGTTTTTGGTTTTCTATGGTTTTCTGTAAATTCGAGATGATTGTGATAAAAAAACACTCACTCAAGGTTCCCTCTCTCTAACTTCTTCCTCCACTTTTCTAATCGTTTCCTTTTTTTTTTATTCTTCCTCATTTAGATCCCACGAGCAAGGCCGAAAAACAGTATGGCAGGGCAGTGTGCCTTTACCCTGCTTAGGCTAGTTTACAACAGGATGTCGAATGGTAACCTGAGGGATTCCGTTCTCGACATTCCTTGACTTTCGGATTTTTTTATATATAGCTGGTTTTCTCCATAAGATTTTTGATCAGGTTTTTTCCTGCTGGAATGGGGGTCTGGGGGAGGAAAAAAGGAATAGGTACAGTCAGACGAGGGTGGAACGTATCGCAATTGGGAGTGATTGCGGCGCCTTTCAGCGTCCGGAGGCGAAGTCCGGCGACCACCCGGTGCGACGGCGCCGGACGCTGTTTGTACTGTTCTTGGTTTTACTGGTTGTGATCCACTCACAATATTAGGGACCAAGACCAATTACTCGGCCCTCCCACCAGTATCGAGATAAATTACAGTCCCTGGAGATACTTGTATTTATATTGGGATTGGCCATCAAGTTATAAATTTGACATTCAATACACAAAATTTTCAGAAATTATTAGATGTTCGTTCCTATTTCTTTTAGTATGCGCTACATTTTATGCCATTTTACCTAGTCGAACGCTTTCGGTTACTCGACGAAGCACAAATAATTTTCTAGATTAAATTATATTTACAGATTTTTCTATAATTTGTCTGTGGTTGAGAATCTGTTCTCGTGTGCATCTTCTAGGAAAAAATCAACATTGTTCTTGGGGGATCTGTGGTAAAAATATTAATTTTAATCTCTATTTAATTATAATAAGAAGAACTTTACTTGCGTGGGAGATTCGGGCTATCGTACCCTAGTTATTATTGTCAGTTGGTGAACTTTTCTTGTAGATGAAGTTGAACACCAATTGAATTACATATTTCAGAAACCCCTTAATTCCATTTTTATAAAATGTTGAGAAATTAGAAAAAACCTTATTTCATGAAATATTTTAAAAAACCTGTTGTGTTTTTGTAATAAAATCATGAGATTAATGTGTTTTAATCAGTTTGCATAAAAAAGTGGTGAATTTTAGCTTTATATATGTTTTTTATTCTTTTTTATTTTTGTGGATTTTTGGGGTTTTTGAAATATAATACATTTTTCAAGGATGTAAAAATAAGAAAACATGTTTTATATAAACATTTATTCAAAAATATGGCTTCTTCAGTATCTGGTAGATACTTTTCCAGTTTTCTCAAGTCTTGCATCTTCTTGATATTAATAGGAATATGTCCTTCGGTGTATTCTTTTCTTGTAGGGATACTAATATCCTGATTGCTATTTCGTAGCCGAAAAGAATGATCTATCAAGACATCTATGTACTCTTTTATAATAACAATTCCATCGTGATCACTCGAATGAATAAAGTGTCGAAAGTTGGATATTTTAAGCAATTTTTTTATCTCTTGAAATATTTCTGCCCAAAGATTCATTGGAGAGCATCGTCTTTTTAGAATAAGTGGGCCATCCTTTAAAGTTCAATATGTTATCAGAATTCGGCAAAACTACAGTAAATCGGTTAAAACTCTTTTTAGATGTTATGATAAGCTCTACATACTCTTTTAATGTGTAAATCCTGTCTGATTTTTTAATTTTCATTTTAAGAACGGAAAAATCCCCATCACACAGTAGAAATGAATGTCCCCATGTGAGATAATATTGTTCAATTTTCTTGAATCTATTGGTTGAAATTAATGCAGAAAAAAGTCTAACTATTGTATGGTTCTTGTTCTGCGCGGCACATGCATCAGAAAAGAAGTGAAAATGGTTAATATTTTTAAATTCTTGATTGTTGTCAAGAAAGTGTAATAAAAATGATACAACTTCATTAGGCCCTTTAGTTCCTGTTCCCTCATGATACACATAGAATGCTACCTTATCATCTTTCAGATTATGAACACATAAAACATTAACAGTAAGTTGTCTTAAATATAATGTTTCCTGGACAGGAATAACCGGTAGTTGCAGGTTTTGCATATAATCAATGCAAATACTACCTACATTATCATCTACTTTACAAAGTTCTGAAATGGTTTTAAGTTTGTTATAAAATTTGTTTGCCCGTTTCTTATGAACAGTTTTTTCTGCCAGTGCCACTCTTTTTGGTGTTTCATTTAAGAATTTACTTTTTATTTTAGTTTCTAACTCTTCACATGTAGAGCAGGTGTCGACTTGTAGGCGACCGAAAGATAATGAAAATTGTTCTTTAAAAATCTTTTTATAATATGAATATTTAACGTTTTGTTCTGGGTGAACCTCTTTAAACAACATACATTATAAAAATATTTAATTTTTAATTTAGATACCTATATTCTCTACTAGTATAATGGGCAGTTTTGACCAGAAACGAAGCAATATGTTGTATGATTGAATCTATAACAAGTCCTGACTTCGCATTGCCAGATTGATTTTTACCTCGTTTATCTATAGGAACTTGCCCCTCTCGTCTTAACGTGGTTAAGCGACGCAACCGATCATTGGTAATGCCAAAAATGGTAATAAATGCTTTTCTACAGATTTTATTTGTACCTGTTGGTCCCTGAATTGTATATTCAAAAGAAGCTAGTCTATCAGGCTTGCAAGAAATATCAGCTGGTTTTATGCGCCTTCGACGTGCAACTGCATGGACTAAAATAAGCGATTGTAGCAAACAATCTTGTTCGTTCTTGGTGTTAAGGCTCCTGAAGTTTCGGAATAATTGAATGCGTGTTTCTTCAGAAATTCGTAAAAAGCATTTTTGGCGACATCTAAAAATAAGTATCATTAAAATTACGATAATAAAATATAAGATATTGTTTAGCTAGTTAGTAATACATATTTTAAAGCTTTAAAGCTTACTTGCAGTCTGGTCCTTGGTTCACTTCAGGCGCCAAGGCACCACTCCAGCGTTTATAGGCAGACCCTTTAACTCTAGAGTTTTTAATAACTTCTCTTTTATATTTACTGATATTACGTATTCCACGCTTTTTTTTGCGCGTTGAAGACTCATTTTCAATTTCCATTACTTAAATTATTATTAATTTTTACTGTAATAACAACTAACAATATGTAGAGATCACAAATAATGTGCATAACCTAAAAAACTCAAAACCTCCTGTCATGTCAAAAATCCTGAAACACCAAAATTCCTGGAGGTGTGGTGTTTCTGCAATACATGAAATTTTCAACTGGCAAAAAATGTAAATTTAGTGAGTTTTGGGGTTTCTGTTTACTGTTAAGGGCGTATACCTATATACTACCAAAAATTACAGAAAACTGTAATTTCATAAATTTGTGATTTTTGAGGTTTCTGAAATACGTGATTCAATTATCTGGCCGTTTCCTTGGGTTCCAGATTGCATTACATAGTTTGAACATTATTTCAATTCGCATATCTCCCTGTTCTTTGAGTGTTCCCGCCGTTACTTCAACTCCCTCTGGAGATTTTCTAGTTTTTAGGTACTTTATTGCAGTTTCTATTTGGGATTCTATAATATGTGGTTTTTTTTCTTTATTCATTTCTTATGTATCCACTTCTTCATGGTCAGTATGAAACAACATTTCACAATATTGTTTCCATGTTGCTGCTGTGCCCTCTGGATTGGTGAAGTTACTTTAGTGATCTGCGATTGTGGTTTGAACACTTTGGTTACTTTGTCAAACAGTTCTCTAGATTTTTGATGGTAGTGTTCCTCTTCTAGCTGTTTGCATATTTCTTTGATCTGATTATTTATGTCTGTTTCGCTCTTTGATTTTATTCGTCTGTTTACGTTTGCTACCTTTTGCAGTTTCTGTCGGATTTGATGAGTTCCTTCTGAGACCAATAAAGTTTTCGCGTGGTTTCTCTTTTGAATGTATAGTATTTATTGGGTCTATAATCCATTACTTTGTAATTTCTATGTTTTGTCAGAATATCCACTAGTTTGCGGTGTGTTGCTATGTCTTAGTGCTTCTTTAAATTTTTTAGGTTTTTGGTTATATGACGAATTCAACAAAAAATATCCACTTTAATGCCAAAAACATTGATTTTGAAATTTGAGAGCACACTATTGGGACCATTTTTTTATTCTTTAGTACTTTACTTTAGTACTTTAGTTAAACCTAAAGAAAAAGATAGTGCCTTCAACAGAAATGAGGGTGTCTTTTTTGCAAAATTATAAAAATTGAATGAGCGAAATATGTGATTTTGGACACATTTAACATTTAACATTTTTTTATCAGTATATCTATATTTTTTTATTTTACTAATTAAATATCAAATACTATCGTTACCATTTTATATTTCTAATAATATAAAACAATAGTAGGTAATACAAATCATACACAGTATAGCAACCAAATAGACATATTTTCCTCACAGAAGGCGTAAATTGTCCTACCCCTAATATAAAAACATAATAGAGCTTAAATGGTGTTAGCTAAGAACATTTGGAAATGTCAAACGGTGACCTTTTTTACCCCACGAAAATTAAAGTAGGCGTTAGTCAAGCCTAAAATTAAATGAAAGTTTTAACCGAGTTGAATACCGAAATATGTTATTGATAGTCAGAATGTTTTAATCAATCCAAAGGTTGGGTCTCATATTTCAATTAGAGCCAGAGTCCATACAATGATAACAATGCAGTAGAAAATTAATTTTGTTTGTATACGGGAGATTTATCGGCATATCGCTTTTAAAAAGTAAAATATAAGCTGCTTATTTCAAAACTTATTGTAAGAGTTATATATTCATTATACTAAATATATTTGTAATACAATTTTAGTATTAGTATGTTAAAGTATAGTACATTTCATGAATTTGCGACTATTTTGGTAGCGGACTATTGGAATATATAATTACTGTCCTGAGAGAGTAATTATAGCATTACAGTGGAATCTAAGTAGCTTTAAAACTCGTTTACCTATTATCCATTACAACCATTAATCAATCAATACACACCACAAATTACGCCACTAAAGACGTCTTCAAGAAAGTAATTTTAAAAATTCCACATGCATAAATCTAAAATCCTTCAATTCATATTTCAAAACACAGATAATGCAAATCACGCGTCAGGTGGAGTTGCAATTTTTGAAAGGAACAAATAATATCCAAAGAAATTTCATTAAACACAAATCTCGAAGCTGTAGCTGTAGAAATTGATAATCTACAAAAAGTCAACATGTAATAAATATATATAAATAAATATATATCTATTATATAAATGTTGGGAACACTTAAACGTATATTTTAAAAAGGTTTTATTTGAGAAATCACAAAAATACAAGTTATGGAACTCTTGTTATACAATGAAATTACAAATTAAAAACGTTGAAAATAGTATGTTGCACCTATTTATTGGTTCGGTTATGCTGTGTCTGCTTCCGGGTCATCGGTCGGCTTGGGTCGTTGAGCATTGCATTTCTGCTTCCTCCTCTGGAATTGACTTCGTCCTCGAAGTCTCGGAAACTTCTGCGATTAGCTGATCTAGAAGTTGCATTTGGGCTGGCTGTAGTTTGGGTCCAAAAAGTAATCTGGAAATCCTTTTTCTCTTTTTTATTAGAAAAATAAAAATGAATAGTAAGAGGAAAACTCTTAAAATTAAGCTGGTGGTGCCAAGTCCCGTTGAAATTTGTGGAAGAGGGTCCAGTGTTTCTATTGGCTGAAGCTGATGAAAGTCTCTGAAATTTTGAGTTTTTCAACTTGAATCTGATGCTCTCGTATCAATCTTATGGGAACGACTTCTGGAATGGAGTTTTCTTGTAATAGTGTAATCTTTCGTGTAATCTTTTTATTATATTTGGTTCCTTCTATGATAATTGGTTCGTCCGTCATTAAGATACTAGTGATTATAACTTTTTCTTCTTGAATATTTTTATTGGATTGACTACTTCTAATATTATTACTGTATTGGTTTTTTGGAAGAAGTTTTATGTGACAACGACTTTAGTGCAGTTTTTAACATTGCGTATAGAGCATCTCGATTTGATCAATTTCGTACAAATCATGTATTCAACATATCCATTACTAACTGTCCTCGTACCATTTATTGTTAGCATAGAAATGTGTGGGTGGCAATATCATAATGTGTTCTGAATAAGGAATAGGATAAATTCTATAGGTGAGGTATAGGTTAAGGTCAAGGATAGAGATTTTTATAATCATGAGCATTGTTTGAAAAGTGACACAAACAAGGGCTTTAGATGCTTCTATAAGTTCATAAGGATGGTTATCATCGATGAGAAGAGCATGCTTGAATAAATTTGAAGGAGATTTTCTTTTAAACTTTCGAGTTCATTTAATGTGAATAACTCAATATTTGGAATATCCAAATGGGATAAAGTGATTGTTCTGATAATTTTCATTAGAAATTCGTTAATATTTTGAAGGTTAATTTCATTATGGAGAGCAACGTAGCCGTCAGAATTGGCAGATAATTTATTAACTGCCGATAGAAGTACGAAACTATTATTAATAATTTTGTTTACTAATCTCATATCAATTGACTGTCCAAATGAGATTTGATTGTTCGTCAATTTTTTTATGATTTCATTTTCTTTAACTTCAATAGCTGTAATGTGTGTTCTTAACATATCTAGATTTGAATTATCGGGATTATTTGATAGCTGTACCGAGAAAACTATAAAGTCATTTTTTCTGTTTTCTAGTTATTTTGTGTAAATTGTCTTTAGCTAGGTCATGTAAGCGATTATACTGGGAATACAATGAGGACAGAGGTCCATTTTTAATAGGGGCTTTAAAATAGTAAATATGATCTCTTTCTAAGGTTTCTTCTAATATTTGTAAATTTATGTGCAAGATGTGTCTGTGGTAATGTGAGGTTTCTCTGGATTTTCCAACTTCTTCGGCAAAATAACCATTATTCGGAATTTGTTGGATCTTGAGAAGATTTCCCAGGGATAGGATCGTCCTGTAAAGAAGTTTGTCTATAAGTTTTTGGGCTCTTTTTTGCAATTAAGGCAAATTTCGTATTGATTAATATAGTTTGAAATAGTAGTTTGCATATTAGGCCAGTAAAATTTATTTTTTAAATGTTTGTAGGTTTCTACGATACCGTTATGATTCTCGGTATAGTATTTCTTTATAGCATTCGATTCGTCTTTCTTCTTCTTCAATGTCTTGCAAAAAAAGGTTTAAACGGTTGAGTCTATATTCTCTTTGTTTCTTCGTCTAAGTAGTGGCAAATAAAAGGTCTAAATTCATGAGAAAATTTTATGGCAAATCTTTGATTGGGTCTTAAGATATTTTAAAAAGTTTCTATTATTTCTGTTTTCCAATCTTCTGTGACATTTCCATTGTATCTATGTTTGTTAAACATTTTTCGATAAAGTAAATCGAATTTTTCGGAGTGATCAATAATTATAATTTGATTTGTCGACATATTAATTGGTTCTTCCGAAATTTGGATTCCAGAAATGCAATGCTCAACGACCCAAGCCGACCGATGACTCGGAAGCAGACGCAGCATCATCATCATCATCATCAGTGGTGCTACAGCTCTAGTTGAGCCTTGACCTTCCCCAGTCTATTTCGCCAGTCGTTTCTGTTCATCGCCAACCGTTTCCAATTTGCCGCGCCGATTTTCCTTGCGTCCTCGTCCACACCGTCCCTCCATTTCAGTCGTGGTCTGCCTCTACTTCTATTTCCCACTGGGACCGATAATAGAGTTCGTCTGGGTGGGTAATTTTCATTTGCTCTTGACACATGTCCAGCCCATCTAAGCCTACCTATTTTTATGAAGGATATTACATCTCTACCATTTACTATTTTTTTATACTTCTCGTACAATTCGAAATTATATCGCCTTCTCCAAATACCATTCTCACAGAATGCGCCCATTATTCTTCTTAGTATCTTCCTTTCGAAGACGAGCAGAAGATTTGCGTCTGTTTTGAAGATGGTCCATGTTTCTGACCCATATGTCAGCACTGGTAGGATGAGTGTTCTATATATTATTAGTTTGGTTTTCTGGCTTAAATTTCTGTTTTTTAGCTGCTTGCTTAGTCCAAAATAACAAGCAGACGCAGCATAACCGAACCAATAAATAGGTGCAACATACTATTTTCTACGTTCTTTTTAATTTGTAATTTCATTGTATAACAAAAGTTCCATAACTTGTATTTTTGTGATTTCTCAAATAAAACCTTTTTTAAAATATACGTTTAAGTGTTCCCAACATTTCTGGTGCTGCGAACAGGATTCTTCTTACAAAAACCACCCTTTTCCTGGTCAACTTCAGTTGTTCGACGAGAATCAACTAAACCTGAAATCAGAAGGAAGAGCATGCAGAGAACATCATCAGTGATCGTCATCCTATAAGTCAATTTTTCTTTTATCCTTTATGAGCATTATAAACGATATTTCTAGAAATAATTTAGAAGTTTTGTTTGAAAATCTTGTCTTAGATACTAGAAGTTCTAAATATAATATTTGTAATTCTAAAAAATCTTTAAAAAAATCAAAAATTCCTATGTCAAATACTGATATTTCTAGCCTATGCGCTACTTTGCCTGAATTTTCTACTGGAGATATTCTCTCCACGTTTATTAAATCTGTTGATAATCTAATCGTATTTTTGAGTGCACAAGATTACCCATCCACAAGCATTTGTTTTGAGTGCCAATATCGCTTCTCGTATCAAGGGCGAACCTAGAGATTTTTTAAACTATTCCAATAAAACTATTTGGACTGAAATTCGGCCCTATTTTACTCCCTAAGTATGGCGATAGACATTCCGAAGAAATTTTAGTGAATCAATTATCTACCACGTTACAAAAACATAACGAAAACTATAACCAATATCACCAAAGGGTTTCCAATAATCTAAATGATCTTCTACAACATATCCAGAAATGTTGGGAATACTTAAACGTATATTTTAAAAAAGGTTTTATTTGAGAAATGACAAAAATACAAGTTATGGAACTCGTGTTATACAATGAAATTACAAATTAAAAATGTTGAAAATAGTATGTTGCACCTATTTATTGGTTCGGTTATGCTGTGTCTGCTTCCGGGTCATCGGTCGACTTGGGTCGTTGAGCATTGCATTTCTATATATATACACTTGAGTGCAAAATAATCGACTCAAAAGCGATATTTGAGATTACACCTTCTGTTTCAATGTAAGAATTATGAAAATAAAAAAATGTAATTTGCAAACAATAACGTTATTATTGAACTTACAAAAACTTCTATTGCATTATTTGAAAGACGCATTTTAAAAATAATATGCAATACAAACAGAGTTTCCTAAATATTCATCATTGTAATTAACGCAAGAAAGACGTTATGAACAGAGAAATCATCAGTTACAACATGAATTTTTTAATTATTCAGTATTTAATATTACCACCCCTACTCCTAATTACACTTTCCAATCGATTTCGGATCCATGGATCGGATGACTTTTCTAATAAATTCTTGAAGCATTGCTTCCCATTCATCATTAAGTGCAGCTCTCAATTCCATTATGCTCCTTGGTGCATGATTTCTGTTCCGGGTCCTTCGTTTAAGCTCATCCCAAACATACTCTATTGGATTTATGTCCGGGCTCAACGCAGGACAATTTATTGTAGGTATACCGATTTCAGTCAGATAGGTGGTGACTCGTGCGGTATGACATCGTGCATTATCATGCAATAAAATAAAGGCATTACCAATAAATCCCGTGTATGGAACCATATGTTCCTCCAAAATATCTCTGATGTAACGATCCGCCGTTAAACCTCCTCCATGTCCTCCACCAGGCACGAAAACCAACTCGGTTTTCCCATCCATAGAAATGCCTGCCCAAAACATACAAGAACCGCCTCCATATGACACAATTTCTCGTATACAACATTGAGCAAATCGGTCTCCTGGCCTTCTATAGACTCGACGCCTCTTGTCGTTGCCATGTAGGCAGATCCTACTTTCGTCGGAGAATAATACCTGACTCCATTGCTAGTCGTCCCAATCCAGATGTTCGCGAGCAAATTCTAGTCGCCTTTGCTTCTGGGCTGCAGTTAGGTTGGGACCCGTAGCTGCCCTTTTTGGTGTCAGGTTGGCTGCTTCCAGTCTCCTTCTGACTGTCCAAACGCTGGTAACCACACCTCGAACCTCTCTAAGCTCTTTTTTGAGATTACCACCAGTCAAATGTCGATTTCTCAGAGATTTAGATACAAGAAATCGATCATCTCTCTGTTGTTATTCGTTTACGACCTCCTCCTTGTCGGCGGACATAATCACCAGTATCTTGGTACCGACGATACACTCGAGACACAGCAGATTGGCTTAAATTTAGTCGATTTGCCACGGCTCTCTGGCTCAGGTCTTCTCTCAATAATGCTACTTCTTGAGCTGCTTTGACAGATGTGGTATCCATTTGTTATGAAGTTGCGAACTTAATTGACTGATGTATTAGTGGGTTGCTATGGAAATTGATGCTTACGATGTTCACCGAACGTGTTAAATCGGTGCTTGTCGATTTCAATGAGTCAAATTCTGACCCCCTCTCTACGTATTGCATTATTTATTTGTAATACGTCACCCGATTTACCAAAAATCAAACCTTTTTTCATATTCAATAATGAGGTTAATAATTGTATACTAAATATTTTTAAATTTACACCTTTTTTTGATTGAAACAGGAGACGAACTTTCGCAAAATAATTTTGAGTCGATTTTTTTGCACTCAAGTGTATATATATACCTCCAAATTATAACCTGAACACAATACTATCTGCGGTTCCTTTAAAACTACACATACTGGGAAAAAGATTGAAATCATCGTGAACACTTACCTTGCAATAATAAATGATGGTAGTAGCGCATGCTTAAATTCATCGACAGGGACATTTTATTTTATAGATATCTCACTTTGTACGCTCACTCTTCAATTAAATCATAATTGGTATCTAGAAAAATGTTTATATGGGAGTGATCATTCAATTTTAATAGAAAAACATTCGATGAAACCTACGCCTGTTAAACCTGATCCGAAATGGGGGCTAGATAAGGCTGGTTGGCTCATTTTTCAAGAAAATATCCGTAGTGAATCATCAAAGATTTGCTTAGAAAATTTAATAGAAGAAATAAATAAATACAGTTCAATAAACTTATAACACAAGCAGCTCGAAAAGCGATAGGTAAAACAAAGTTTATTAACAGTGATAAAGTAACTCCCTGGTGGAATGAAGAATGCAAAGAATCTACTAAGGAAGGTAAAAAAGCTCTTTACAAGTACAAATGGTACAAAAACCTAGAAAATTTAATTGAACTTAAAAGAAGTAGGGCTAGAGCCTAACTGGTTACCACAAGATCTAAAAGACAATCCTGAATAAAATATGTAGAAACGATCAATAATTACACATCTTTAACAAACATGGAGAAAAATAAAGAATATAACAGGCACTAGTTCATATCAAGGAATCGATTCATTAGAAGTAGACAATATCATAACTTATATCACAAATTATTACTACACACTATTATCACAAATGATAACTATGATAAAAATTTCTTAACCTACAAAGAAGAAAAAGAAAATATCCCTATTAACAATAATAAACCTATAAGAGAGATGGTAGATTCTTTAAAGGACACATCTTCCGATGACATCACACCTTCTTTTCTGAAATACCTCTGAAAAAAGAAACTGAAAATATAAAATGGAACGTCATAGGAATCATAGAAGTAAGGCATAATGATGAAGAGCTATTGGAATTAGCGTCAGAAAACACATTCTACTACCGAGGACAACGGGCAGAATAGGCGGTATTGGATTCCTAATCAACAAGAAATTAAATCGAAGAGTAGTATCTTAGATAGAGTAGCTAGCTTAACCTCACAACTATCAAATAGATACAATATACAAATTATACAACGATTACTTACACTGACGAAGAAATAGAGAACCTCTACAGTAACATAACTGAAGCATTAAATAACAATAAAAGTCACTTCAAGTATACAATTGGTGACTTTAACTACCAAACGAATTACTGGAATATTGTGGACCAGCAATGACAGAAAGATTAACAACATTAATTAATAAAATTATTAAACACAATCAAATACCGGAAGAATGGAGAACAAGCGAACTAATTCTACTATTCAAAAAAGGAGATAAAACACAGCCAGAAAAGCGTACAACTAAAATTTTACAAGTGCTAATAAATCAGAGGATAAGTTTAGCAGATGAACAACAGGGTTTTCGTAATGGAAGGACGTGTACTGATGCAATTGTCGTTATAAAGCAAATTACTGAGAAATCACTAGAGTATAATAGACCAGCATTTCTGTGTCTGATTGATCTAAAGAAATCGTTTGACAAAGTAAGACTCAAATATGTAATCCATCTTCTGTATAATAGAAAAGTTCACCTAAAAATTATAAAAACTATCGAAAACATCTACCAAAACAACAAAATAAAAGTCAGAATAGATGGACAACTTACAGAACCTATAGAAATAGGCAGCGGAATAAGACAAGGCGATTCATTGAGCCCCATGCTCTTCAATTTGATCATTAATGAAATCATTAAAACTGTTAACAAAGAAAGAGGATACAGATGGGAAACAAAGAAATCAAAATACTTTGTTACGCAGACGACGCAATATTGATAGCCCAAGATGAAGATAGTCTGCAAAGACTGGTCCACAGATTGAACTAGAGTAAAATAATTTATTATGGCAATCTTATCTCAGAAAACTAAAACAACAGTAGTCAGCAAAGAGTAAACCAGATGTAAAATAGAAATTGATGGCATCAGTATTGAACAAGTAATGGAAATAAATAGCTGGGAATTACACTGTCTAGCTATGGAGACCTGGACAAAGAAGTAAGAGATCAAGTACAAAAAGCAAATAGACTGGCAGGATGCCTTAATAACACTACATGGCGAAACAGACACATTAACACTGAGATGAAATCAAGAATTTATAAAGCCAATGTAAGACCAATAATGACATATGCCTCAGAAACAAGACCCGACACAGCCACAACACAAAAGCTACTGGAAACGGTAGAGATGAGAGTACTAAGAAGAATTACAGGAAATGCGCTGAGAGATTAAAAGAAAAGTGAAGACATTACAAGAAAATGTAACCTACAGTGTATAAATAAATGGACACAAAATAGAAAAAAAGAATGGAATAACCACATAAGCAGAATGGAGGAGACCCGTGTCGTTAAAATAGCAAGAGATAAGTCACCAATCAGCAGAAGAAGTAGAATTGCTTATAAAGAGAAAGAAGAAGAAGAACAATGCCAAAGTGGGAAAGAAAAATGACAAGGAATAAATCATGAAAAAGTATGGAGTCGGTAAGAGAAATGAAAGGGGAGAAAGACTGGTTCAGTTTGCACACTACCAAAACATTCATATTGCAAATATAGTCTAAATAGTATAAAATATATAGTATAAAAATGGACTTGGATAGCACCAAATGGAACCACTAAGAAATAAATTGACTTTATTCTAAAAAACAAGATTGTTACGATAAAAGATGTCAGTGTAATAAATTAATTTCAAAAAGGCAGTGACCATAGACTAATCAGAGCAAAAAGTGTTCTAGATCTAAAACTAGAAAGAATAAAATTAATCACAAAACCAACAGTAACTGGTATATATATGAACAATCTAAAAGAAAACTTAGATCACTACCAAAGGACAAATGATAAAAGATTACATGACCAAATCGACAGCTCTAACTTAATGGTGGAAATCATCCTTGATAGTGTTAAAGAAATTGGAGGACCACAACAACAAAATAAACATAGGAACCTGTCTGATAAGACCAGAATAAGGCTAAAACAAAAAAGGGAAATCAATTTAACAACATACAGAGAATAAAATACACAGAACAAGACAATAATAAGAAAAAATATTAAGGAAGACATAAGTATGTACAATGAAAAACTGATAGAAAATGCAATCCAAAGTAGAATAATCTTTAAAATAACAAAAAAAGCATAAATCATTGGGAAAAGCAAGTCGTGGCTCTAACAAACGAAAACGCCAGAATTATAGACAGAAATAAAATAATACAACTCGTGATTAAATTCTCCAGCGAACTGTACAAAGCTCTTGAAACACTTGAATAATCAGCTAGTAACCAAGAAGATGTAGCAGAAGTCCTTTCGGAAGAAGTAGAATCGACAATTACAAAAATGAAAAGCCATAAATCAGCTGGAATAGGTGGCATAACAGCGGAACTGCTTAAATACGCTGACAAAAAAAATAAATTGGAAAATCTTAGTAACTGCCTAACATCAAGATGCATACCAGACCACTGTAATACAGCAAACATACTTCTCATTCATAATAAAGGTAGCAAAGAGGATGTCAAAAACTACAGACCTATAAGTCTACTACTACAAAGATCATCAACAAGGAATTAACAAATGCATTACATGCTTCACAGCCAAAAGAGCAAGCTGCCTTCAAAAGTAGATTCAGTACCATCAATCATATCCATACAAGTACGCTTCGAAAACTAGTGAGTAGAGCTAAAAAATATGAAATACCGCTAGCATTAACCTTCATAACTTTTGAGAAGGCTTTCGATTCTATATATTATAAGGCAGTAATAGAAGCTTTGGCCAACCAAGGCATTGACAAACCGTACATAGAGACTTTAACAAATATATACAGACAAGCAAAAGCTAAGGTAAAAATTTATGAAAACACTCCAGAATTTTTCACTACCAGAGGCGTCCGACAAGGAGACGCAATATCACTAAAGCTATTCACTGCAACTCTAGAAAATATATTCAGCAAAATGAACTGGTAGAACAAAGGTCTATCCATTAATGAAGAATACCTCAGCCATCCAAGATTTGCAGACTATTCTTTACAGATCGTTCTAATTGATAATAACCCTGCAGTCGTTAACCCTGCTTGTAGTTACAAGAACTTATAAGTGAATGAACTTGACAAATACAAAAACCATATACAACGAGCTACTGGATGTCCAAGACGTAATAATAAACAACACTAATCTTAAGACAGTATACCTAGGACAATTAATACATAAATCTGGCTCCTTACTCTCAGAGTTCGACATAAGAATAAAACTGACTTGGGCATCTTTTGGTAAAAATGCAATTATATTCAAATCCAGAATGTCACTTCACTTGACGAAAAAAGTATTCGATCAGTGTATACTGCCAATCATGAAATACGGCTGCGAAATTTGGACTCTAGAGAAAGAGATAATAGCGAAATTCAGTCACTCAAGGTCAATGGTGCGATGCATGTTAGGTATGACAAAAAGAGATCGAAAAAGAATAGAATGGATCAGACATAAAATCAAGCTCACTGATGTAATCCACAGAATTAAATCTTTAAAATGGCAGTGGATGGGACATTTAGCGAAAAAAACTAACAATAGAGGGTCCACTAGAATTAGATTGTGGTATCCAAGAGGTGTCAAGAAGACAAACAATTTTCAAATGGGACTATGACATAAGGAAACAAGCTGGTATAACATGGCACAGAAAAGCGAACATTAGACAATCGTGAGCAGAAATAAAGAACGACTATGTAAGTGAGGCTGCATCATAATTGGTAGAATACGCCGAGAATGATGATAATGATGATGATGATGATACCCTGTAAGAAGTAGAAGTGTAAATGTAAGAAGACAACAGCGAAAACCTGTGCTGATTATAGAACCATCAGTTTGTTAAACCACTTATTGAAATTTTTTCTGAAGGTCGTATCTACAATAAATGCGAGGAATACCTGGATGACACACAGTTTGGTTTCCGTAACGGGTTTGGAACGAGAGAGGCACTGTTTGGAATGAACGTACTTGCTCAAAGATATAGAGATTTATCTATAGACATATACTGTTATTTTATAGTTTTCCAAAAGGCATTTGATCGTGTTAAGCACTCTATATTGATCGAAGCTCTAAAAGACATGGCTTGGACGGCAGAGATGTTCGAATAATTGCAAATTTATATTGGAATCAAACAGCATCAGTTTTAGTAGATGGTGTGGAATCACAGGCTCTTAATATTAAAAGAGGAGTACGGCAGGGATGCCTCTTGTCACCCCTGCTTTTCAACGTTTACTGCGAAAGAATTTTCAGAAAAGCACTTTCTGAGAAACAAGAAGGAATACTTGTGAACGGTGAAGTCATCAATAATTTGCGATATGCGCACAATAAAGTACTCCTAGCTTCTAGTCAAGAAGATCTGCAAACACTACTTGATAGTGTCGTTGAGAGTTGTAGGGAGGCAGGTCTGGATCTGAACATACGGAAAACCAAAATACTCGTAATAAGTAAACAACAGCATATAAAACCGTCTATATATGTAAATAATACCAAACTTGAGCAAGTTGATAAAATCGTTTACCTTGAACAGCAATTAAATTGTAAATTGGCATTGAGGATCCGCCTACTTCGCTGCTACGTGTTTTCGGTCTAAGTTAATGGTGTCGAGTCCTGGACTGTGAATAAAATCGATCTAAATCGCCTTGAGGCGTTCGAAATGTGGTGTTATAGAAGAATTTTAAAGTTTCCTGGACGGAGAAGGTTCGAAACTCCACAATACTGGAGCGTCTCAGCAAGACTACTGAGATCATAAAAAGCACCAAGCAGAGAAAGCTGGAGCATTTCGGACATATAATGAGAGGTCCCAAATATTGGTTGCTACGAAATATCATGCAAGGAAAAATAGCAGGCAAACGCAGTCCAGGACGAAGAAGAACCTCATGGTTGAAGAACTGGCGAGATTCGTATGGTGTTGATACAAGCATGCTATTTAGGGTGGCAGTGAATAAAATTAAGATAGCTATGATGGTAACCAACGTTCTGAAAGGACATTGTACATGAAGAAGAAGATGATATCTCACCTAATACATAGAACTATTCAGAATTCTCATATAAAATACAATATAAAAAACACTAACTAAACATTAAGATAAGTTATATTCCCAAGTTAATATAGGGATATAGTTAATTTCCCAAGGAAATATCATGAAAATTCGAGGACAGTACTGTTAGTTTATGTTTAAAATAGTTTTCGTTAAAAATTATATTATTTTGATCTTAATTTGTTTTCATACAACAACGCTAATTAATAATCAAACAAGATAATCCTGCACGAGCTATAAAAATATCGATTTTCAAAACAGCTACCAAGAAATAATAGAGAAAATTTCAACTCAAGTGAGGAAAAAAGATTACGTTACTAAACCACCGTGAGGGAGCATTAAACAAGGGCGTAGCTGTAGCGAATCACTCAGCAGTTCTTAGAAAGTAATTTTGAATTAAAATTTACATAATAGCTGCCCTCCCTTTTTTATAAACCTATATGTATTTAACATTGTAACAGCACCCATCAAGTTTAAGACAAATTAACTCAGATGAAAACGACAGTCTCCCAGAGGAGAGTTCAGGTTTTAATGGAAAATTGGGAATGTAGACGGGGAAAATTGCTGGTCATTGTTCACATCTTTACGTAAGTGACTTAGAGTAAACAACAGTAGAGGTTAATTGGCTATGTTACCGTAATAAAATGAACATTATGAAAAAACCATATACAAAGTGCAAGGTATCTAAAATAAAAAAAAACATTATATTGTATTAGGTTTCAAATAAGGATCTTTTTTAAATCAAAGTTTAGTTAGAATAAAATGATTTTTTATGAAAGTAAAGTTATGAATGTTACACATTCATTGTTTAAATCTGTAGCCTGGTTTTAAAGATGGCCAACTCCACTTAGCAAAATTTTCAGTATAGGTAAAAAACTGTTTAAACTACTTCCACACAATTGGTACTGTTGAATTTTTTTTGTTGATTAATAGTTATTTCCAGAGCATCTTGGAATAATAAGATTTATGCTTTTTACTATAGTTAAAGGGATATTTAACTTTGAAATATGGAGTAGGCCGTGTTTGTAACCAACATGTGGAGATAGTCGTTTTTGTCACCAAAAATATTGCTGATGGTGTCGCTGATATCTTAAGTCAGCAGTAAAATATCAGTATCAGTAGCAATGCATCAGGGCTTGCCATATCTTAAGATTTTTTTGGCGAAAATAAAAAAAATTGAAATATATGTTAAAAATATTAATAATTTATTGGGCTAATAAAAAATTTAAAGAACAAAAGTTCTTTAGATACCTGCTTTATCGGTAGACATTATCTGAATCTTACAATAATTCTGAATCAAAAGTCCACTACAACTTGGTTGACTTCCATGACTTCATCACAGTCTGCATTATTTAAGCACTCACATTCAGGAAGTGGATTTTCAGGCATCATTTCATTATTGTTTATCACTTCGTGATACCATTTCACATTTTCCATTTCACTCCATTTTTCACCATACACGTCTTTAATTTTTAACGCATTCACTTTGAATCCAAGCGTAAGTTCAGTTGGGTTTATATTCCACACTTTTTCCCTGGTCTCATGACACTCAAACTTGAATTAATTGGGAAACTGTAGTTTTGTTCGCTACTGACAGTTACTGACTTTAGTTTCTTGGTCAGAATTAACTTTTTGACTTGTGAAATTTTGAAATGAAGATTTGTTGGGTCTTTAACACAGTTTTTAGCTTCTGACTTACAATCTTTGTTGGCCCAGTCTTTTTCTAAAAGTTTGACTGTCCCATGCTTACTAAACTCTAAATTATACTCTTCAAGCTGCACAATTGTATCGCTTTTCTTTACACTTCGTTCTATGCCACCAATACCATCACTAGGCATATATGAGTGACTTGTGAGTTGTGATTGAAGTTTTAGTCTTGTGCAGCCAAGCAATGCAAATCTTTAATACAATACTATTCTTGTTTTGGCCTGGACACCCACCAGCTTCCAGCCTTAAGGTTTATTTTCCTTCGAAGTAACCAGATTTAGATTTGCACTCAAGTTCTTCAAATACTGCAGAGGCTATTTCATTCGAAGACTTTTTCATTTCGTGTTCGGCCTAAGAGTAAATTGATACATTTTCTTTGCGTAAAGCTTCGGTTCCAGTAGAACATCCAGAAACTATCGTCAGAGTATATCAGTATAACGGTCTTGAAAAGTACACACTATGATCTGGGAGCTTTGGCAGAGGCATATTTTTTTGCATGTCGTACGACATTATAGCAACATTAGGTTCATCTTTTTTCAAAAAGTTAAAAAAACATTTAGTGCAAGTAGTGTGAACAGTGTACTCTGCTTTAAGCGTTTGCAATATTGCCCCATTTTTTTCAACTTTAATATTTTCTTTGCACTGAAGACAGGTTGAACACACATCTGTAGCAGGCCTTTTAAAGCTGATGGTGAACCTAGATACGAATATGTGTCGAAAAAACGACTCTTTAACTTTAAATTCATCAACAACTGATTCTTCGTACATCTTCCACATTTTAGAAATAGACAGGGTGGCATCAAGATAAATACGAGTACTCCTCGCTCTACTGTAATGTGATTCTGTGCCTTTAAACTGCTTTACACAATGTATTACAGAATCAATTTTTTTCTGATACGTTTTAGCCTTCCTATAACCCCCTCGAGTTTCAACGGGGATGAGACATCCGTCTTTTTTAAATCTTGTGAAAACATCTTCAACTCTGTGTTTTGTGATTCCCAATACATTAATAAACGTGTTCCTACATATCTCTAATCTGTTGCCTGCTGTTGTTTAAATACAATATTGGTAGGTTACGCCTTTAGTATGTCTTGATCCGTCTCCTGGTCTGGTTCTCTTTGGTTGTTCTGCTGTGCAATACTTAACAATGAAAGCATCTTGGCTGGCTTTTGTCTTTTCAGAATAAAATGCACTATGAAACCTATTTACATCTTGCATCTTCAATAAACTGCAATTTTTCTTTCTTCTGTGGCCACATGAAGGAGCATCAGGTAATCCCTTTGAACTGTATCTAAAACAAACATTGGATTCAAAACCAAAATACAAATTGTTTTGTGTCAGGAAAACTTATTTAATTCTAACATTCTAACAAGTTAAAGAAACATAAAAATAATGTGAAGTGTGAATAGGTTAGGCCTACTAGAAATTGGTCCATTTTCACTCTAATAACTAGGCCTATGCCTAAGTAATAGTAACTTTGAATGAATGAAGTTTGTCTATTAGTTTATTCAATGTTAGGTTACGGTTTTATACTAACCTCAAAATCTTCTGTTTGGCTCTTTTCCAATTTAAAGGTTTTGGTAGTTTCTTTCTTCCTTTCAATAAAGGAGATTCTTTAACATTAGTTCCTTCTATGTTATTTCTGCAGGTTTATTACAGTAATATCTTTTTAGTATATTAGTAAAACTTTAAAATACTAAACAATAAAACAAGCCAGTCACAACACACCAGAGTAGCTCAGTTCACTGCTGTCTTCTGTTTCACCTGAGGCATTGAGGTCACGTGACAGAATGAAGTCATCTGATTGGTGCTTTGTGGGGATGGGTGTTTTTGTCACCAACATATTTGAGAGCTGGCCGATTTTGTAACCAAGCGTACTATTCAAATGCAGTTTTAACATGACATTGCTCTGGCCATTTTTGACACCAAAACTATTTAGATTTGGATTGCCCATGTTATTTTACACAAGAATCCGTCAATATCTGAAATTTCAAAAAAATGGAGTTGGCCATCTTTAAAATCAGGCTTCAGAAATATTGACATATATACAGGGTGCCCATCTTAGACTCCTCGGTCCGTGTACGGAAAACAACTTAATATCTAAAGTTTTGCTCTTCATAGAAATATATAGGACCATTAACACTACACTTAATTGGCCGACTTTGAATCGGCCATACGAGACTAACTCATAATATTTAATGACTTTCCAAGATCCACCTATATGTACACACTGTGGTAATATTTCTGTTAAAAATATTCTCTTGGACTCTCCCTATTTCAACAACAACAGAAAAAATAATCTTTTTGTCGAAAGCTACAAAATATTCTCAATTCGCCAGATCAATTCCAAAACCTTATTAATTTCCTCCATGAAACCAGGCTTTTTCAGGAAATTTAGAAGAAGAAATGTAGTTTAGCATTTGATAATTAATAATTGTCCCAATATTTAATGTATTTCTGGATCGATTGCAATGTTACTGAATTGTTGTAATGTAATGTAATAAAATTGTACCTGTATCAGTGACCTACGCTGTCGAGAAACGTAAAGCTAGATAAAAAAAATATATTTTAAGCCCATGAATCTACAGTTAAAATATTTCCAATTATTAATGAAACACCCTCTATATATGTATATATAGTTAAGTTTATTTTTCTAACTAAAACTCAAACAATAGAGTAAAATATTTAAAAATGTAATTAAATTGTAAGTTATAAATTATGATTTTCAATTTCATTAAAATTGATATTTGGGTTTTGATATCTGACGCTTATGTCTAAGAGAAACATCTTATTAAGATTAATTTATATCCTCTTCTGTAATACAGACTGTTCTCTCGAGTACTTCTGATACAATAACCCGTAATCCTCCATGGATTTGAATACTATGGGGAATGAATTTGCCGTTTCCATGTTCACTAAGCGTATGAAGCTAAACCCACCTCAGGTTATTATTTCATTTGTATACATTTTTATTAAAGCAATAATCACAGTGTCTTTGTACTTTGTAATTTTGATTATTGTATTACGGGTTGCTGCTGTTAGGTGGATTAAATTTATTGGTTCACAGTATACACTGAAAATAAAATATCTTTAAAAACAACTCTTAAAAAGTTTGAGATTTTGTTAGTAATTGTTTATTGTAAGTAATATTTAATTTCAAACATTTATGGAAAACTACTTGTAACATTCTACCAACAAAGATTCGAAAACAACAAACAGAAAAATCCTAATTATTCACGTGAATCTTTATTTTATTTGTTCTCTTTTACTATCCTCATAGTTAAATTTTTTTGATTTTCATTCGTATTATATATATCCAACTGTTTCCTCTGCTTCTCGAAGTAGAGGTTCTTGATATATCTCTTGTTTATTTCTTCATTTCTGTATCTATCCATTTTGGTCTTTCCAGCAATATTTCCAAGATGATTTATTTCCATAGCTGTTATTTTTGTTTTATATTTTTCTGTAATGTCTATGCTTCACTTGCATATGTAATAGATGAGACAACTATTGTGCTAAAAAAACTAAATAAAACTTTAAAAGTCTTGTATTTATTTCTGTCTTTCCGAATACCATTATATATACATATATATATATATATATATATATATATATATATATATATATATATATATATATATATATATATATATATATAAGAAATACTGGATATTATTGACTGTCGATATAAACAAACAACACAGTTTATTAGGGCTGCAGTCAGAAAGTTTGGCCGGGATGTTACAGACACACTCTTTTGACTTTTGGTCTAGCTTTCGGAATTGTTTTATTCCTTCTTCAAGACACTGTAATTAGAAGAATGTGTAAATATTTACAATATATCACAAATTGTCAGTGCAAGTTACTAGTCGTTGAGATTATTTATATAAAACTATGACACTCAACATTACTCACATATAAAATATAACATATAAAATAATGAACAAAATACATTTTAAAATTTAGTTATGATGGTAAAAATTTTGTTTGTGACATCTTTTAATGGTGTGTTTTAACTGATCCATAGAGAACAGAAAGAAAAAACAAAAATAGTATGGTTAAAAAGTAATTAGGTGTTCTTCATTTTATATTAATGGTAGTAGTATATTAAAGCTGTTTTGATGATATGCAACATGTTTTGTATGCAGGTGTATTATGGTGTGTATATATAAAAGTAAATCTTTATTTTATTTTTGATGTTTTGACAGTAAATAACAATAAATGTTGCTCAGTTTATCTATGTCAGACTTTTTATTTATACAAGACGTATTGGATTTTATGAAACACATTTCCAAGAAAACACGTTTTGAATGGTTTTTTCCTTTGCCAAAATACAGGAATCCTCGAAATTAAATTCATGTTTTAACGTTAATGCATGTTCTGTGAGCGCACATGCGTTTATTTTTTTGGTTTTTATGTCGCTGCGATGTGAGATCACTCTACTGTGAAAATTACGAGATGATTCTCCGATATACACGTTTTTACAATTGACACTTGGTATAGAATAAACAACATTCGATAACTCCTGTATTGTGAAAGGATCCTTTGTCTTTGTGTACAACTTCGATACCATATATAATGGTATATATATATATATATATACCATTATATATATATATATATATATATATATATATATATATATATATATATATATATATATATATATATATATGCAAAGTAGCAACGCGTAAAATTTACCTACTTCTGTATGGCACCACTTTTGTTTATGCAGCAAACATTGTAATGGGCATGTTCTATGCAGTGTAGACCTGTATGAATTTGTCGGTGGTTGTCTCAGTCACTTTTCAAACATTGACGTGTGTGTACACTTAAAAGTGCAGTAAGTGAATATTTTACAAATGATCACTTTACCAGTAAAGGCGGTACAGGTAATTACATTCTTACGAGAGGGCTATCGTTTGTCCGACTGTCGCCTGTCGCCTACTTATGACATATGTTGCAATCTCAAAGGCTTACCGTCGATACCAGGAGACCAGTAGTTACAGTTGACAACCAGGTTCGGCTCGGCGACGTGTAACGACAGAGAGAGACGATCGATTCATTATCCTGGTTGCCTTGCGGAATAGGCACGCGATAGGAGTTGAGCTTCAACAATCCTTGACGAATGTATGAGCTGCCACCGGCACTTAGTGGACAGTTAGCATAAGACTTAAAGCTTCAACTTTAACTCCCAGACGAGCTAACAAAGGGCCCAAATTGAATACACGTCTGAAACAAGCTCGACTTCAGTTTGCTCTAGTACACGTCAATTTGGACCTTGGCTAATGGAGCAGAGTTTTATTCACTGATTAAAAAGTGGACTTTGCTTGTATAGCAATGACAGAAGATTTTCCCAGGGCTGCATTTTCGAAACAGTGAGCTATGGAGGTGGTTCGGGTATGTTTTATTGTGGTATATGTTTAGAAGAAAAATCAGAGCTTGTCTTCCTGCCCGGTGGTGGTCGCGGAGGGGTTTAACAGCGGATCGTTGCAGTACGGATATTCTCCAAGACCCTATTGTTCCTTACGTCGGCTAGATAGGTGACAGCTTCATGCTAATACACGATAACGCTCGATGTCGCACACGGATTACGAAAGATTACCTGGCCAACACCAATATAACAACAATGAACTGGCCTCCATTGAGTCCGGGTATGAATCCCATCGAGCATCTATGGGATAAACTTAAACGTAGGGTTCCGGTGAGTAAAAATAAAGTTAAACATAAAAACATACATGAATTACAACAGAGAAAAACAATACAATATAGAACTACTCCAAGAACAATCAATAAGAGAACTATACCAACAACGTCTAGACCAAAAATTAATAGAATTTAGATACGGCAACATCGAAGAAATATACGAGCATATAAAGGCAAGTATAAAGCAAGCAGCATTCGAAGCCCTTGGGGAAAAAGAACATATAACAAATAAACAGCACTATAATGAAATAAATGAACCAACAAAAAGAATAATTGAAGAAAAAAAGCAACTATACAGAAAATGGCTGACTACAAACAACGATGAAGTTTATAAAGAATATAGAGAAAAAGATAGAGAAGTGAAAAAACAAATAACACAGCAAAAGAACGAAGAATGGGAAAGAATCTGCTTAAATATTGAAACATATATAGGAGGTACAAGAACTTCGGAGTCATGGAAAGTACTGAGAGGATTGAAACAAAACTCAAAAGAAAAAACTAAATTGAGAAATATACAGGACAAAGAATGGAAGGACTACTACAAGGAACTATTAACAGAACAAAGACCACAATTCATTGGAAAAGAAAACAGGCGAAGACGAAGCAGATTCCCACAACAAGAAATAGAAATAACAGATAGGGAAATGAGAACGGCCATAAAAGCAATCAAAAATAAGAAAGCACCGGGACCTGGAGGCATCTCACCTGAGCTTATAAAATACGGATCAAAAAAATTACACCGGATGATACAATGGATATTTCAGAAAGCCATAAATGGAGAACAGCTCCCAAAGGAATGAACGGCGGCATATATGACATCTATATTTAAGAAAGGAGATAGAAAACGATGCGAAAACTACAAAAGAATAAGCGTAATATCATCAATAGGAAGATTATATCGGAAGATACTGCGAGAAAATATAGAGCAAGCGATAAAAGGCAAAATCGGGGAGGATCAGGCAGGCTTCACGGCAGGAAGATCATGCATAGACCACATATACACACTGGAACAACTGTTGGAAAAGAAAAAAGCAAAAAATAGAGATATACACTTGGCATTTGTGGATCTGAGAAAGGCGTATGACTCTGTACCAAGGTCAGAACTATGGGAGGCAATGTACAAATTAGAAATACAGACGGAACTCATAGAAGCTACAAAAGCTCTGTATAAAGAAAATAAAGTGTCCATTAAAATGGGAACAAGAATCATAGGAGACTTCACCACAACAAAAGGGCTCCTGCAGGGTTGTTCCACATCTCCAACCCTATTCAAAATATACTTAGAGAAAGCCTTGACTACATGGAAAAGAAAATGCGAAGGCATGGGAGTACCGGTACGGAACGAATACCTATATACGTTAAGTTTTGCAGACGATCAAGTAGTGATTGCACAAGACCAAGACGACCTCAGCTACATGATGAAGAAACTACAAGAAGAATATACCAAGGCTGGCCTAGATATTAACCTCGCGAAAACAGAGTACCTATCTACAAGTGAAGAAGACATAGAAGATCTACAGATTGATGACAACGTAACAATCAAAGGAAAGGATAAATTCAAATACCTGGGGTTCATAATCACGAAAAACGCAACAACAGAGGAAGAAATTACACAAAGATTAGGACAAACAAGAACAACAATCCGACAACTTAACTCAGTATGGTGGGATAGACACCTAAATATGAAGACAAAAACGCAGATTTATAAAACATTAGTGCGAAGTATTATGACATATGGGGCCGAAAATTGGATCATAAACAAGAAAAACAGCAGTAAGATAATAGCAACAGAGATGGAATGCCTGCGAAGATGCTGCAGAGTAACAAGAATGGATAGGAGAAGTAATGACGAAATAAAGCAAAGAACATCAATAGAAACAGACATACTAACATATATAGAACAAAAAAGACTAAAGTGGTATGGACATGTAAGAAGAGCTAGCGACAGCAGATGGATAAAAAGAATAACCGAATGGAGCCCCATAGGAAGGAGGAAAAGAGGACGACCCCGAAAATCCTGGAGGAACGAAGTAGACGACGCCATGAGTAAGAGAGGACTAAACGATGGAGAATGGAACAACAGAGAGAGATGG
This sequence comes from Diabrotica undecimpunctata, assembly GCF_040954645.1. Lineage (NCBI taxonomy): Eukaryota > Metazoa > Arthropoda > Insecta > Coleoptera > Chrysomelidae > Diabrotica > Diabrotica undecimpunctata. The sequence continues at coordinate 73,648,539 of NC_092812.1, forward strand.
AAACGGTTGAGTGAGGGAAGGCAGTGAATACTGTAGAATCCCTAAATATATATATACATGAATTACAACAGACAATTCAAAGGTTTAATTCAGTTATTGAGGACTAAGGCCTGACCCTTAACTTCAAGAAGACAAAATAGATGCTGATAAGCAAAAAGCAACAACCTGCTCGATAGTTACGGATAAAAAACATACTAATTGACCATGTAGAAGCTTATGTAAACCTTGACACCAATGTAAATGCAAAATGGAACAGCCCACATAACTTCGGACGAGAATAGAACGAGCTAGAGCAGCATTTAATAGTATGAGAAAGCTGCTCAGAAGCAAGGATTTGTGTGTTCCTCTAAAACTCCCGACTATTTAAATGCTATATTTTCTTGGTCCAACAATATGGTGCGGACACCTGGACGCTGGTATATCCTGGACCGAACATGTCACCAACATAGAGGTAATACACAGAATTACAAGAGAAAAAGAAATCGTGAGCATAATTGAATATCAAGAACAGATATTGAGATACGAAAAGTCTCGCCTACTATAATTGATTATTCGGGAAAAAATAGACACCATACGAGGACAACGCAAGAGAAGACACTCGTGGCTCCAAAATACGTGGCTTACGATGAGGATTTTTAAACTAAATTATATCGACTAGATGTACCTTACTCTAAAATCTGGTCTTTCAAGACTAATTACATTCATTTTACGTAAGATAGTGCCATGACCTCACATAATAGGACTTCTGTTAGATTACCTAAATGAGATCAATATTCAAATCTTAATTCCGATTTGAATCCATTTGAGTACATTTGAGTTGCCAGTGAAATAAATTAGTACATGGAAGCGTTACAGCATCCTGTTTTGTTTGAATGGGATAGCATTATCTAAGTATTCATTCAGAATTTGATAACGAGCATAAGAGGTTGATTGGGGAAGGATTGAGGAAGTATGAAGTATTTTTGGGATTTATCATTCTGTTTTAATTAGATTTTTTACTATACATATTTTGAACCAGATCAACAAATTACACTAAAAAAACTGCGCGCCAAGTAAATATTTAAAATTATTCAAAATGAAACAAGAAATGAGAAATATTTTTTTAATATTATGCTATACCCAAATAAAGACTTATCAAAAAAAAAATAAAATGTAGTAAATAAATAATAAAAACTTAAAATAAAATTCAACACTGTCATAAAGATAAGTAATATTGAAAAAACAATTGTCGCACCAAATTTTTTAAATTATTATTTATAAGAAAATTAAAAATTTGCAGATTTCATTGGTGATTCTTGAATACGTAGTATTCTTATATACGTGCTTAAAATCAGTGATCTTATGAATCGTTAATTTAAAGCTTACTGTTAAAGCGACAAAAACAGTTTCAGGGTCTCTCGCTGGGTATCATGAAAACTAAGCAGTCGTGGAAGACGATCCAAGACTTACTATCTCGTGAACCGTAAGGTAAGGTCAAAGCTCACCATTAACGGGAACAATATTTGGGCCAAACTAACGAGAAAAGAGGGCAACAGTCGGATGAATGGCTAGTGGACATATCTGTTACTATTTTTTATTCTTGGTCTGCCCGAATCCAAGGAAATCCATCTCAGACAGTAACTAATCCTCCTCCAAATGCAACACTTTTTTCTGGAAGTCCTATGTTATAAATCGGTAGGAATTCTAGAACCCTGTATTAGCATGAACGTACACCTCCATGGTACAATGAACACAAGGTATGATACATAATGTTCCAAAATCGGTTCGCTTCGCGCATGACTTACTAAAGATCCCTTCTTCAAGCAATATTTGAATGTAGTAGTATAGGAAAGACTTTTAACTTTAGCTGTTAATATAATTTGGCTAATTTAATTATAGTAATTATAAAGAGATGATGTTATTATAATATTTAATCATAAATAAAATTTTGTAGTTAATTTAATTTTATTTTTTTTCCGCTTAAAAACTAATAACAACTCTTGGTGTTTTTTTATTGTGACCCATGGTTTAGAAGCATACGTCACTATTACGGTCACTTGTTACGGTCTTATATGTCCTTAGTTTTTTCTCTTCCAAATATATTGTTGCTTCTTAACGATCCATTGAGAGCATATATAGCGCGGTTGCTCAACATAATTATTATCTGCATTTCTTCTTCACGGTTAGGTTCTCTTGTAAAGACATTTCCTAAGTACTAAAATTTTTCAAATTCTTTAAATTTATATTGTGTTCCCTTTGCCGTTATCATTATTATAAATTGCCCCCAAAGGAATTGCTAACTGGTCCATTCCATATACTTCGTTTTTGCTTTATTTATATACAATCCTTTGGTTGCTACCCTCTCTTCGAGTTTCATGACTATTTGCATCAGCTCTGATGGATATGTTTTTTGTGGTAGATCAGACCTCTTCTATTAATGTTTGATTCCTTTATAATCTTTTCTAATATCATTCTAAACATTATAGACGATATACAGGGTGTTTCAAAAAAAGGTAACCCCGTCTCTAGGGTAGGTAAAAAATTGAAAAATAATTGGGGTTTGCTTAGTAAAAAATTTTTGTAACGCCATCCGTTTTCAAGATACAGGGCGTTGAAGAAAAAAAAATTTACGCATTTTTTACGATTTTGCCGAAACTACTGGCAACATTGTAATGCAATTTTATACGAATATGTTTTGGAAGCTGATACATCCCATGAATTTGTTTTTATATCTGATTCTCATAGAGGGCACTAGTTACACGGATCGTACTAAGTATTAGTCAATATAACTTTTTTAAGAGTATAATTATTAATCAAAATTTCAAGTAAACTTAAACATCATTCAATTTTACACGAAAAAGGTACTGTGTGCTGTACTTTATTGCAATGTTTCACAAAAATCCACTCTAACCGGTAGATCATCTGGCAAGAGCTCTTGGACTTGTCTGTAATGATAAGGATGTAATTGCTGTTCTTTCAGTATCCGCCAAGTACTTGAAGAAGAAGTATTTGTTTGTCTTGCTATATTCCTTAAGCTAACTGTTGGATCTTGATCAAGTAAATTTAAAATATTATTTTCTTTATTAATTGTTCTTGTTGTTCTTGGTCTACCAGAATTTATTTTATTTGGTCTCACATTCCCAGTTTCTCGACAACGTCGTTCAACGGCTCTAAATGTTTTTTTACTTGGTAAGTTTCTTCTAGGAACTTCAGCGTAACATCGTAAACATTCGCCTAAGGTTAATAACATGTCAGTGTATTCAACATTTGAGTACATTTTGATTTGATTTTACAAATAACAAAGTTTCAAAACTCTAATTATTGTTGATTTATCGTCATAACAATCACTAAATGTCAGATTCAAAATGGCACACTTGGAGAAAATAGAGGTATACCTATTAGAACTTTATCATTACTACCAGCATCAATTATTACTTCATAATTTTCAAATCAAAATATTCCGAAAACGGTACACAGTATCGAGTTTTACCAAGAGTACCTACTAAAATTATACAGCCGTATTGAATCGTTTTCGGAAGAAATAATTGGTGAATACTAATGTTTCAGATCAAAGAAGTCAACTATAGACCAAATACATACATAGTCTAAGTTTAGAATCTAGAAAACAGTAATTAGACCACTGGTCACATATGGACCAGCTTCATTGTCACTATGGCAACAAGCAACTGCACAGCGCATTTTGAAAAAGGTACAAAACCAGATACATAATGGCAAATAAAAAAGTAGATGCTAAAGAGTAAATGTTCGTAAATCAGTCTCAATACTACAAAAAAAATTATAAGCAGGAAATTATAACGAAGAAACGTAGACAATCCATATGATTTGATGCCGTACATCAAAGCGTGAACTCCAAGTTTTACAAAAAAACTACTATACAATATAATTAACTAAACACCCTAGGTCCTTTTCAAGACACTATAATGCTTTAAGTGAAGAAAAAAACGTGGTAAATTGCTACAATGTCTTGACGGCTCATTTGGTAGTCTCCAAAAGTACCGCCCGTTCTAGTACCATGCACAATATGGTTGACTATTCTCTGCCACATAGTCTGTAGCTTAAGTTTACATAATACAGCTTCATTGTATGCAGGTGTCCCTTGACTGATGCCTATCCAGTAAGGACGCCTGTTATTTTTTGCCAAATTTTTCCAATATTATACAAAAAACATTAATAAAATATTTTAAAACAAAAAATACAGAGGTAATCAAATATATCCACTTTAAAAGATTATATTAAATAAAAAGAGGTTTAAATCTTTGTATTTAGGTATATTTAAAAAACCCTTAAAAGGGCTACATCAAAAAACACAAACGTTTTCGGAATAATAATTCCATCATCAGGTTAAAAAGCAGGTTAACATGCTTGAGCCACCAAAATATTAGGGTACAACCCTTGAAGTTACCAAAAAATGTACATGTTGTTGTTTAAAAGTGAGTGATGTTTAATACTTTATTAGATTTAACTTCAGGCAACACATAACCATGCCTCACGTGAGTACCAGCGTCCGGAGAGTCCATTATATTAAATCTTCCTCGCTGCAATATCGTTTAATTACCAACCTTCAAACTATTCTAATATTTGAGTAGCTAGAAATTGCAATAACAGAAATATATGGTTAACATTTATGCGATCATTTTGAAATGTAATATACATAGAATGTGATCAGCAGTCAGTGTTTCTAATTATTTTCTGTAAACTGACAACTCAGCGTTTTATCCTGATCAAATCCTTAAATCTGTTCTCTTAGAGGAAAAGGCAAGAATCAACTGAAAATTCATGGTTGTTTTACTTCCTTTAATCCTAATAGATTTCAATACTGCATATCTAATGAAGGATAAATATCCCGATGATTATTCTGTATTTAAATGAAGCGGCCTGGTGCTCGGGTCGTTATTTGAATACCCAGACATTTCGCAGATCCATCTAGTGATTTTTGAGTTTTTCCCTGAGGGAGATGTCAGACAGTAAACGGGTGTATGCACTGAGTAAATTCAATACTGACATTGTGTATATTCAGTTCGGATATTTAAATATTCATGCTGCTATAGAAACACAGTAATTAATCTATTGTTAAGTTATACAAACGTTAAATTTCATTGTAGCATCGTATTCTATATAATTCGTTTTAATTTACTCGTAAGAATTCCATTATGTCATGTTTGAATATTATTCTTTGCACAGCTTTTGTCTATAACGTGAAGAATTTAGACAAGGCTCAGTGCCGAACTTACCATAAATTTTAAAACTGTCACTATAATTTTTTTTATTGTCACCCGTAGTAACGCAGTTCAGCTCAAATTAGGTTATAGTTCGCTACTGATACGTCAAAAATAATGTATGGAAATTTAAAGCCCATTCTCGATACGGCAATTCGGTGAAATAACCTACACTGATGTGTAGGAAATTCGTACGAAATCATTAGGAATTCCAGGTATTGCGGTATATTTGGGAAATTATGAATTATAACTACTAAGGTCGGTAAAATAATTACGCAGCGGAATAAATTAATCACATGAAGTAATTTCGTAGCCTTAACAATATGTATATACAGAGTGGACCAAAAATTCTGGAAAAGCCTAATTATATCTTAAATAAACTGTCTGAAATGATGATGATGATGAAGTCGACAAGATTGTTTCAAATATTCAACTAGCAAGCTTTCTTCTTCGTTAGAAAAATCTCTCCGGATAGTATAATTTGGACCCAACTTAGGAACCGATTTAATTGTAGTTATATCCCAAGCTATACGTTTTTCTTTATATTTTTTACATATCTAGTTAATGTTGTTCTTGCAATAGAAAACTACATTGCAGTACGTTTAATTGACCAACTGCCATCGAAAACAGTTCGCAATACTGCAAGCATAGTTTCTTCACTGGTAAGACCAATTTCCATTTTCCTCTTTCTGTTTCTCAGCATATGTTCCTAAAACTGTTTATACAGGGTGGTCCGTAAGTAATTATACAAACAGAAACCGTAGATTCTGCACTTTAAAATATTAGGATTTAAGCCAACTTGCTTTAATAAAATGTTGATATTAAGAAAGATACAGGGTATTATAGTGGAAATTTAAAATTTTATTTTTCGCTATAACTTTTACGTTTGTAAATATTTTTGGACAAAAAATTACAGTTGGATGCTTTTAAGTAGGATAAATTATAATTTTAAACTTACTTTAATGTAACTAATAGAGGGCGCCACATATGCCACATGTGTGGCATAAATTTGCGCTTAACTTTTTTGTTCTTTAAGTTAGCTCTATTTGTGTTAAAAAATATTAAAGATACATTATTTTTACAAAGAAAAAGTATACCTATTAATAACCTGAAAATTTAACCGTTTTCGAGATAAATGCATTTTATAAGTCAGCTGCACAATAATTCTTGGTTTGATATTTGTGCGATAAAGCACTAAATACCTGTAGATAAGCATAATTCATAGTTTATTCTTATTAAAACAACTCAAAGATGATAATGTAACATCACTAAATGCTTTGTTATATGTGCTAAATGTCTTATTGGAGAAAAGATATTTCATCTTCTTCTTTAGATGCTGTGTCCGTATTCAGACGTTGGCCGTCATGTTTACAATGTCCCTTTGCTATCGCTTCTTAAGTTTCTATAATGGTGTTGTACTACTTTTTCTCTATTGTAAAATACTAAAAACTCAAAATATGTGGTTTATGCAAGATGGTACACAACCACATTCTAGAGAGAAGGCAGTTAGAACATACTTAAATACAACTTTTCTGAACGTTGATGAGATATTGATATAATTATTTAATTCATACAAAATCCGAAAAGAATACTTATTGTTCATTACGTAAATTGTTTACCCATTTTTATTAGGACAAATAGAAACTAGAGCACAGGTATTGAATAGCACATATGTGTCCTGTTTCATAATACTTATGCTACAAATCTGACCTGAAAGACTCAGCATTTTTACAAAAACATCATTGTTGTCCTAATAACCGATATTGTTATAAATATAGTAAACACACAGGCAATTTAGTTCAGCATAATATTAGTTCATTAGTAAATCATAATAGTCTATTTGTTCGAGATGTAATTATAGTTACTCGTAAGCTGTAACGTAATCATATAAATAAGTAATGTCATCGATATATTCATCCATTATACATTATAGCCACCACGTAGCCCCGAATTTAATCCGCTTAATTTTGGTGTATGGAGCGCATTAAAACAACGTGTGTCATAAACATTCGCAACCAACTATGGGAAGAAATAAATACTGCAGCAGTTTCTTTAGAACCAATGATGTTATTTAATATGAGACGATCTTAGATGGAATATATTGACAAATGAATTAAAGAAAATGGTGGACATATCGAACATTTACTTTGACAAAAAGTTATGTTATTTAGTTTAACTATTTCCTTATTTGGTTTGTAAACAAAATGTTTTGATTATGACTTTAATTTAACATAAAACGTAAAATGTTTGATGTAAAATCTTATTCTGTTATTTTGTCAAATCCTGTTATTAATTATCCTGCTGATATATTTATTTTATTTAATATTTCGTTAACTATCAACTTTAGTTAAAGGTATTTTATACCAAAATTCAGAAGTATTAATGTTTTTATGTTTTTGTCTATTTTTTCTTCGTTGCCTGGAGTAATTGCCTTAGATCAGAATTATGCAGCTGATTTTTAAAATGCGATTATCTCGAAAACTGTTGAGTTTTGAAGTTATTAACAAGTATACCTTTTTTTGTTAAAATAATGTATCTTTAATATTTTTTATCCCAAATACAGGTAACTTAAAGAGCAAAAAAGTAAAGTGCAAATCTATACAACATATGTGGCATAAGTGGCGCCCTCTATCAGTTACATCAAAGTGTGCATCAAATTACAATTTCTCATATTTAAAAGTACTGACTTATAAATTTTTATACATAAATGTTTATAAACGTGAAAGTTATAGCGAAAAATAAAATTTTAATTTTGCACTTTAACACCCTGTATCTTTCTTAATATCAATATTTTATTAAAGCAATTTGGCTTAAATCGTAATATTTTAAAGTGTAGAATCTACTGTTTCTTTTTGTACAATTACTTAAGAACCACCCTGTATAAACCACTGAAATTTTCTGATGTGGGTACAGTGGGCACTCCTCACACTATGAGAAAGTAGTGAATACTGTACCCCTTTTTGAAATGGGTACTATGCCCCAAAGTACAACTATGTTTTAACTTTTATATAATACATATTTGAAAAATAAGCTGGAGTAAATTCTCAGAATACTAATCTTCGAACCTCGAAATACATAGGCGTGTACATCTTCTAACTAAAACGTAATCTTAAAAGAAAAGTTTGCGTTAAATTTATTTGGATATTTAGAACAAAGAAATTAATGCAATCCAATACTGGTTTAAAATAAAAAGATACACATAAAAAGAATAAAAATTCTATTAATTGTGAAACACACAGTTAATATAAAATAATAAAATACAATAAATAAACTGAAACGTAAAATACATACACAAAAACTGTAAGTTTTTATACATTCCTATTAATAATTAATAATATCCTTGATACTAATAATTTGGAAATAAGAATGAAAATTATATTAGCAATAAAAAAATTAAAAATAAACAATGAAGTTGACGGTAATTACTTCAAATGTAAAGTAAACTTCTGAGCTACAGTTTACAGTTAAGCTTCCTCATATTCTGTTTCAGAAGAAGTGTTATCTGATCCGGAATGAATTATTATAGGTTCTATACTGCTATCTATTATATGATCAAGCTCCCACATATTTTTCTCAATATCCATAACGTGATTAATACATTTTTGCCCATGTTCAGTCGTTACTTCGGATATTGATTTATGAAAAAGATTAGTAACATCTGACAATTTAAAAGTTGTATTATTTCGAGCAACGTTACCTTTAACTTCGGCCCATACTAATTTAATCGGATTTAGCTTGCAATGATACGGTGGTAGGCGAAGTATTTCAATTCCTCATTTTTTTGAATTCCTCATTCATCTCCTCAATGAAATATTTTTTATAATTTTGTTTATTAATTTTCGCAAGCTTTAATAATTCTGCTTTTGTCATTGTATCGTCAAAGATTAAATTCTTAGAAGTTAACCACATTGCAATTTCATCTTTCCTCCATTGAGTAGTTGGTAAACGTTCAACTAATCTAGAGTGGTAACTTGCATTGTCCATCACAATAACTGAATTCAATCATCTTTTAAGTATGAATTCAATCATCTGTTCGAAATATTCTTCAAACACGTCCGCGTTCTTCTCTTCGTGATAATCACAGGTCTTTTTTGATTCAAACAAAAATAAACCCTCCTTAAGAAATCCACGTTTCGTCTAAATAATACATGTTCTTATTTTCTGTCCTCATTTTTTTTTATTTTTCTGAGGTAGTCTCGTCTCCAACACACAATTTCTTCGAAATCTATAAGCATTAACCGTCTGCCAACTTTTTCATACTTAAAGTTTAACTCATGCAAAACTTTCCAAAGTTTGTCTCTAGTTATTGTGGGTAAATCGGGATCATCGGTAATGGCTTGTAAAACTTTATCTAAAGTTGGTATTTGTTTGTTAAAAAAAATGAGTGGATCATTCTACGAATTGCATTTTTGAAAAATTCATCCACATTCACTTTCGACAATTTTGGTCTTCCTGTTTTCGGTTTGGGTGAGGTTATACCAGCTTATTTTTCCTCTTTTAAAATGTTATATACAGTTGATTTTGAATATCCCATTACTTTAGACGAAATTTTAACTATACTATCAACAGTAGGATTGTGTTGCTTAAAATAATTGTTAAGTGATAAATGATTCAACTTTAATTTTTTAACTGGTATATAATCACACGTTAATTCCATATTCTATCACTATTCACTCTTGCAAACAACAACTGTGTCAGATCTCTTCACTTGCTTATAATCGACTAAATAAAAATATTCTGATATTAATTAATGGCTATTTAAAGATAATTAACCATTTTATTAATCACTGGTTTTCCAAACAAAATCGAAATTTATACTATTTAAAATAGCGTTCACATTTATCGGAAACCATCTTTCGCTAATCGACTTTTTCTTTTTAAACTATCAAAAGACCATTAACTAAATACCTATTTATTTTAAGAGTTTCTTTATTTCTTGTTATTTAATGGGTCATTATCATAACGACAAAAATAACCATAAATAAGGTTACTAAAATAAACAGATTTATATAAATATAATATACTTTGAAAATGGTTTAAATATCTAATAAACCGAAACAAATAATGTAATTTCCTTAAAGCACGTCTACGACCAGCTGAATCATCCCCAGCCTACTGTTCTAACAATAGCAGATAACTAAATTTTACGATAGTACATGTGACGTGGAAAAATTTCTATCTAAATAGTCAAACCCAACGTAAAATAAGCTAAAATATTGACGTTGTACGAAAAGCACACGTACTACAATATGCTTAACAATTTAGTTTTTTTTTCTGAGAATTTACTCCAGCTTATTTTTCAAATATACTATAGTCTATTAAAAAAAGGTTATTCTTTATGTTTTTATGGGACAGCTTTACCTACTAGCTTGTATTGTAAACTCCTACACTCTGACTTATTTTTGCCTTTCTCTACCTGGTGATCATAGAAGTAACGTATTCCATTTAAAAGATATTTTAAGGTGACCACTGTGCCTATATGTCCACAGTCTCCCGGTGCCTATCCATTTTTTATACCCAGAGGGATAAACATTTTTTTTATTTTTTGGACAAAATTTTTAATTTTTATTTTTTGTTTACGATGTGGCATTAAGCAATACAACTCTTAATTTTCGCCCTGCTATCAGTAACACCTATGTTTCAATAGTCATATTAATTAATTCATTTTAACCCTGGTCGATAACTGATCAATTATCACTAGATCAGTTATACTTACCAGGCGTCCACCAGTGTATATATAACCAGTTTAAAACTGAGGTAAACTAATTTTTCAGGGTGAAAACTACCCCGTATTCCGAAATCTACAAAAAAAGTTTATAAACCGTGAAGTTTGGTTAAGATGAATTGCATAATTATTTTTTGGTGTTCTAAGTATAATTTTTAAATATTTCAACCCTATTCATGTTTAAGAGGTAAAAGTAGCCTCTTATAGCCAAACTCTATAAAAAATCTTAAGATAGCTAAATTGGGTGTGAGTTACATAATGACAATCGAAACATAAAATTAATACAAACCTTTAATACAGTGGCGTAACTACAATTCAGGAGGCTCGGGGCGGAAGTAACCGAAGAGCCCCCTCTCCCCAATATAAGAAGAAGCTAAGACTTACGACCATATAGGAACTACCTAAACACAACATGTGTGAAATTTAAGGATAAAATATAATAAAATTTATAGTTATGCTATGCTAAAGATTACTTTTAATTGAATTCATTTGTTTTGGTTTTATTCATTATCTAAACATTAAAACAAGAGTTGATAACACAAGATTATTTTGTTAATATTCATAGTTTAATTTATTTAAGAGTTTTTACTTACAAACATTTTTTTTTAATTTTGATTTCTGAAAATTGTTTGATTACGTTGTCAAAGTTGATGTGGTTTGCTACTTCACGTTTAATCGAGAGCATAGCCAAACTATTTATTGCAGCTTTTATATGGTGGCGAAGTCTTTTGATTTTATTAACAATTTTTTACTTATCGAATTCTGTCTCACAATCATTAAGTAAATACTCGACCTGAACGATTATGAATTTTTTGAGTACATTCTCCATTCTTTACATTCTAGTTTGAAACTCTTGGTGTAGACTACACATCTATTCAAGCATACATCTTTTAGTTTCATCTTCGAGAGACCGTCCATCATCTTCGGCTGTTTCTAATTTTTTTTTTCAAAGGAGATTTCCATTTCATCACATTTCTCCGAAGCAAACTGGAGAGCCTTCTTGACCAACTCATATTGCCTGTCTTCCAAAAAGACTTTCAAACTTTATTACAACGTTTTCACGGCTTAAACTGTTCGTCTGTAAATACCTTTCCGGACTGTTTATTTCTTGCAAAATGTACCCCCATAAATGACGGAATCCAAGAAATTTGAAATCACAAAATTCGAGAGTAAAATTTCAGCAGAGGCCCGTGTTATAATATTTTCCTTGGCATCACACAATTTTTCTGTAGGTTCAAATAATTTATCAAAATGTTTCAAAATAGGTTTCATGATTGGCACTTCATCTAGTGTCAGATAGCTGTTTTACAGATACACCTATAACTTCCATTAAAATCCCCATCTATGTGGAGATGAAAGAAATTATATACACTTTCTAAAGTTGCAAAAAACCTTACACAGCTAGGGTTGATTGCAAATGCATGAACTCCGCACAAATTGAGAGAATGGTTTGCACAAGGCACAAACATGATTTTGCTATTTTTTCCCTTGATCCTTGCTTGGACACCCGTATGGATGCCTGACAGTGAATTTCATTATCATAGCCTTGACTCTTACTTAATTGTAGATCCAATCCATCGTTTTCCAATTCATTTATAATCACTCAATATTGGAATAAGCTTTTTATGTGACTGCAACGTGTATTACAATGCGTACTATTTTTTTTATAAAAAAAACATAAAGCAAACATTAAAACTATTTTAAGACTTTAATTTGAGCCTTCTCATTTGGTACTTGCCGGTTGTTTCTTGTTTTATTTATTACTGAACTCGTTTCGAAGAAATTTTTCACCAAATCAATGATGTCTTCCTCTTGAGGAAGAAAGAAAAATAATAATAGATTTCTATTAAAACATATTGCTACAAGAAATATTAGAACTTTATATCTTATTTAAGGATAACTAAGAATATTTACCTAACCTAAGTTCAAATACAGAACTAGCAATGGAGGTAGCCATACACCAAGCCAAAAACTATAAAGCCAGTGAACCATATCAAATGTACAGTGAATGGCTGTACCGCTGTGAATTCCGCTACTAAAGTATGCGGAAATAATTAGTGAACAGCGGTTTGGATTTCGGAGATGCCGTGGAACTAGATAAGCACTATTTTCTATAGAACTCCTTCAACCGTGCTTCATTAATTTTAAAATGTCTGTATTCTAGAAATTATTTTTACGGGCATTAAAATAAAATACAGATATACTACACTAGCACTAGCCTAAAAAAACTACTTTTCGTTTGTGTAAACCACACCGATAAAATCCGGTACTGGATGGGCTCAACTAAAGGAAATTTTCATTGTTCCCTGAGCTCGGAGCTGACGTGCCGGCCTATTATTTACATTCAACTTTTAATTGAGTGAACTAGTCGCATTTTAAAAAAGAAAATCGGGTCTTAAAATCTAACTTCTTTAATTCGGTATTGATTGAATGGGAATACAACTTGCATTCAAATCGCTTTATTTAGACTCGTCGGTAAAAGTATGTTCCTTTTAAAAATCTCTGACTGCTACCCATTTAATAAGAATTAATAGTTTATGTTTATTTTTTATTTGTTTTTTTTTGTCTAATTAATCCATATGTGTCATTTTATTTATAATACGATACTAAAATCTACTGTATTTTAAATTAAAAAAAATATTTACTGAAACTGATGCTGCATCAGTTAAGAGTCCTAATTCATATTTCTTATACTTTGATGAAAGTTGGTTGCATCTTCCTAGCTCTCCTAGAAATCTTCCTAGCATCATTCTTCACAGCATTCCTCCAACTCAACTTTGGTCTACCTCTTCCTCTAGTGCCCTTAGGATTAGCCAATAGAATATGTCTTATAGAGTAGCTGTCACTTGCTCTGTCTAGATTGAAGGTGTCTAATTTTGATTACACTAACTATATTTTTTTTTATTTAAACAAAAATGACCCTGCATCAACTACTAAGAGTTATTAGCAGGGGGTACAAACACAAATTACTAAGTATTTAATTTCTTACAATGTATTATATAACTTAAATATATTCTATTAGATACTGTAGAATTTAATGTCTTTCAAATATTTCAGCACTTGGTTGAACTGGCAGCTTAGTAGATCCTTCATGTTGGTAGAGAGGTTATTTTTTCTTCTTTCTTGGGTGTATGTTTTGCATTCTAACAGAATATGTTTTACAGTGATTTGTGTCTTGCAGTTGTGGCAGAAAGGGATGGCTTCTTTATTTATTAAGTGTATATGGATTGGTATAGTATGTCCTATTCGTAGTCGAGTTATTATCACTTGTTCACAACGTTGGAGTGGGAGTGGTAAGGTGGTGCCGACAGTTTCTATGACATCTTTTAATTTGTTGGATGTGGCATTCCAGTTATTCTGCCATAAGTTGGTAATATGGTTTTTAATGGAGGTTATGTGGTCGTTTCTTGTTAGCATGTGTGATACAGAGATGCTTTCATCTAGTGCAGCTTCATTCGCAAGTTGGTCCACTGCTTCGTTTCCCTTGATTCCCACGTGTGATGGCACCCATAAAAAAGTTATTTCTATGTTGTTTGTTGATAGTAGTATGAGTTCATTTTTTATTAGCATTATAATTTCATTTGATAGATACAATTGCTGTAAAGCTTTTAGTGTACTTAATGAGTCAGATATTAAAATATAATAAGGTGCGGATTTTCTTCTGCAAACTTTCAGTGCCTCTAAAATAGCCAATGCTTCTCCAGTAAATATTCTACAACTCGGAGGGAGTCGTATTTTAAAATGGTCTGCTCCATGTATGTAAGCGGCTGCTAGTCCTGATTGAGTTTTTGATGCATCAGTGTAGATATATTCAGAATTTGGATATAGGGATATTTTTTCATGGTATGATTGATGTATTACTGTTGGGTTAGTGGATGTTTTGGGATAGCGAGTAAGAGATGTATTTACAATTGGTGGACTAGTTGACCAAGAGGGAAAGTTTTGGGTTGGATTTATGATGGCACTAAACTGCTCACAGTCGTAACCACTGAATTTCATTCTTTCATGAAAAGGGAGTGTATTCATAGGTTTATTTTTGTAATTATTGATACATTTAGGTTTTAAGATATTTGAATGCATGGGATTTTGATGATTTGATGATACACGAGTTGCATAATTTAGTGACAATTGTTGCCTTCGTAAGTGTAAAGGTAATTCGTTAGCTAATACTTGAAGGCTATTGGTTGGGCTAGTTCTAAATGCGCACAGAGCAATTCTTAGTGACGTTGATTGAATTGAGTTTAGGTTTTTTAATGTAGTTTTTTATACTACGTATAAGTGATTGGTATAAGTTTAATAGGATTCTTGTATCTGCTCCCCACGTATGGTTTGAGAGAATTTTCAGGAGATTAATTCTAGGTTGACATTGTTTTTGCAAGGTATGTATATGACTTTTCCAGTTTAGGGTGCAATCTAGAGTTAACCCCAGGCAATTTATTTCATTTGTTTGTTTTAGAATATGTCCATTTAAAGTTAGATTAACTTTCTTTATATTTTTCCGTTTGCTGAATATTATGTACTGTGTTTTTTCAGGAGAAAAGTTAAAACCAGTTTTAAGTGACCATTTTTCCAGCGTGTGTAAAAACTTCTGTATTACTTCAGCTGCACATTCCACACTTCTGCTTTTGTGATAGATAATCAAGTCGTCTGCGTATAAATTGGCTTTAATCGGTAATCTCATTTCGTCCAAGATGTTATTTATTGCAATCAGAAACACTGTTGGGCTTAAAATGGAGCCTTGCGGAATTCCATTTTCAAGAGAGCGTGGACTAGAGTTATAACCGTTAGCTCTTACTTCAATGTGTCTATGAGTTAAGAAATTTTGTATATAAGCTAGTATGTGACCTTCAATTTCAAATTTCTGTAGTGTTTTTAAGATGTTATATTTCCATGCAGTGTCGAAAGCTTTATTGATATCGATAAAGACAGCTAGTAATTTTTGATTGTGTAGAAATGCTTCATGGATTTCAGACTCAAGCGATACTAAGTTGTCGGTAGTGGATCTGCCTTTACGAAACCCACTTTGATAGGAGGACAATAACATTGAGTTTACTAGATGCCATACTAGTCTGTTATTTATAACCTTTTCCATTAGTTTACACATACTACATGTCAAGGAGATTGGACGATATGACAAGGGATCGTCTTTAGGTTTGTTGGGTTTAAGAATTGGGATGATAATTGCATGGCTCCATATCTTGGGAAATATATTATTGAAAAATATTGAGTTAAATAGTTCTAGGAGGATAAGTTTAGCTGATTCTGGAATATTTTTTAAGAAAATAGGTGGAATATCATCTGGACCGGAAGTGGTATTTTTAAGACGGTTTAGAGAATAATCAAATTCTTGTTGAGTTATGTTTTCATTTAGGGGCGATTTGCTGTCATGGATTGAAATTTTAAAGGATTCTTCATGATTTTTATATTTAATGAAATGAGGAATGAAAGTTTAGGTTGCTATCACTAGAATTTAGTTGATACACATCGGCTAATACGTTAGATATGTCTTTTTTGTCGGTAACAAGATTATTATTGTAAGAAAGAGTATTAATGTTGATGTAGCTGTTTGATCCTTTAAGGTTTCGGATCTTTTTCCAGATGGTTTCGATAGGAGTTGAGGGGTTTATTGATGCAACATAATTATGCCAAGACTCTCTTTTTCTTTTTTTAATTAAATATCGAGTTTTTGCCCTAAGCTTTTTAAATTCCAGGAGATTAGCATCTGTTTTATGTTTTTTAAGAATATTCAGTGCGTGTTTGCTTGCAGATAATGATTTGGCAATTTGCTCATTCCACCAGGGTACCGGTATCCTATTACAAGTTTTTGTTTTAGCGATAGCTTTATGCGTTGCCGATATAATTATATTATTTAATGGACATATGTTTTTGTCAATGTTTCTAGATAATGTGAAGTTACATAGTTTTTCATCGATATACTGCTGAAAAAGGTCCCAATTAGCGGTTTTTATTTTCCACGTCTGTTAAATTGGATGTGTTGTTTCTTGTTTGTCATTTAGAATGTCAATTATGATTGGAAAGTGATCACTGTCATATAAGTATTTTAGTGTCTTCCATTGTAATATAGTTGCCAGTGATGGACTGCATAGTGAGATGTCAATGGATGAAAGATTCCCATTATAGGAATTAAACCTGGTGGGTTCCTCAGTATTCATAAGTATTAGATTTGAATTATTGATTGTGTTTTGTAATAAGTTGCCGCATTTGTCTGTTTTTGAACTTCCCCAAGTGGTGTTATGGCAGTTTGTATCCCCTAATAAGATTAGTGGAGACTGTATCTGATGTAGTAAATTAGTTACCTCTTGTATTTGGCTTTCCTGTGGGTGTGGAATATATATATATTACAAATGTTTATTTTCATTTTGTATATCACCTGAACTGTAACGGCTTCGAGATTGGTATTTAGATTAATAGGCTTAGCTTCAATATCATTTCTGACAAAGATAGCAACGCCCCCACTGGCGTGTTCTGTACTCCTATTTTTTAGAAAGGGAGTATAATTTTTTAGGTTTATTATAGAATTCTCTTTGAAGTGAGTTTCTTGTATACACAGTATTAGTGGAGAATATTTTTGAATTAATAGTTTGAGTGATTCAAGGTGAGCGAAATACCCATTTGGGTTCCATTGAAGGATTAGTGATTTATCCATCGGATTTTTCGGTCTCTTCCGTTGAAGATGTGTGAGTGGGGTTAAGTTTTGTCTTTAATCTGGTAATGTTGTTTTTTAATTTAGAGTTGTGAGAGTAACAATGAAGAAAGTTAAGGATATCGGTTAATTCGGAAGGTTCATTTGAGTAGTTCTTTGAGATAGTTTCAGGATGTTTAGCATGAAGAGTATTAACTAGAAAGTCGCATATTTCATTAAAATTTAATATGAATGGAGGTGATCGGTTTTCAATTTTGTCTTTTATCAATTCTAGAGAACAAATAATGTCGTCATTAGAGGTTTTAGTTTGCTTTTTAGGTTTTTTTAGTTTATATGTGATAGGAGGAGTAACGATTTGTGACTCCGTTTCTGGATTATTTTGGTCGATGTCAGGTGAGGATGAGATTTGTCTTTTAACTTGAGTAGATACTTGAGTAAGTTGTTTATTAATATTAACTGAAGGTTGCAGAGTTACAGTTTCAGCAGGATTATTAATAATATTTAGATTTGATGATATTGTTTCTTTTGGTAAGGAGGGTTGACTTGCGTTTTCTATAGTTTCAGTTATGCTGGCGTTCGTTTCCATGTTTTGTTGTGTTTCAGGATCTCTATCATCTGTTTCAGGTGTCGTATTTGGAGAGGATTCTGAGGGTACGTTTGAGGAGTTAGTAGTTGTTATGATGGGGCAATCTGTATCGTTATGTCCAATAGTCTTGCACTTAGAGCAGTTTAGTCCATCAATAGAGAGGAATAAACGATAAGTTTTATTGTGGAAGACATTGAAGGGGTCAGGAATGGAGGTATTATCCAGGGGCGAAATAAATACTTGCCGTCTGAAGCTTAGAACGTGGCTATATTCGGTTTCTGTCATACCCACTCTTAGGAAAGTCATCTTGGAAACTGCAGTGGTGCCTAATTTTTGTAATTCTGCTTCAATGATATTGTTTGGAATTGAAAGACATATGTTAGAAATTACAAGTCGTTGTGCTGGTGTGATTAATCTTCTTATCTCTATTTCTGACTCATTTATATTAATATATTTGTAGGAATGAAGAAGCATATATCGACTATGTTTTTGGTAGAGAGGTAGATACATATTCTGTTGTTTGTAATTCTCGATGCACACAAGACGTTACGTGGACCAACCAGTGATCCAATTGCGACGATGTAATTGTGGATTTTGATGCCTTCGATACTGGAGAGTACTACTGCTTGGTCCTCTGTTGGGTGTTTGAACGTATTTACTACATTGAAATAAGTATTTTTTGGTGTATTTGAAGTAGAAGTAGTCATATTGTTAATTGAATCAGGTCCGGTCTTGTCACCGGCCAAAGAACCGGCGTGGATCAGTTCCGAACGGTTCCAAAAAACCAGTTGATAAAACCAGTAGGTTGAACTTGATTCGAATTGTATAGGTTATATTTACTGTTGTAATATCTTATATAAAGGTTTTTGTTACTCACGGTGGGTTGAGTCGATTGGTATCAACACTGCACTATTGTTTGTTAATAGTATTTAACATCAGATATCAAATTTTTGTTCCGTATTTTACATTTAAAACTTGAAAAATAACAGAGCGGTTTCAAACGTGGTATAATCATGCCACTGTCAGGGCCGCCTCTAACTATATTTTTGTCTTTTGTTATTTTTTCGTACTCATTGTTTCGTTCGAATTTATATCGACGACGCCAAGTCCCATTCTTGTTTTTTCAATTATTTTTCTAAGCACTTCTCTCGAATATTAAAACTCAGTTTGTATCTATGTTCGGAGGTGCCCATATCTTACCTTTGGAGCAAGAGAGCGTTGAGCGACAATTGTGTAGCAACTGAACTATGGGTTTCCTTGCTGAGTGGATTCGGCTAGCCATCTCAGGTATAGGTACATTCTTGTCTTAATATTAAATGCACACTAAGCACATAAGGATAATAAGTATATACATATATATATATATATATATATATATATATATATATATATATATATATATATAAATTAAGGAACACTCGAAGAGTGGTGGGTTTTTCGGTCAAAGTGGAGAAATAAAAGGCAAAGAAGGTGGCTAGAAGGTGATCTATTTATTGAAGACGTTTCGCTTTCTAAGCAGAAAGCATCAACAGTTCATCTAAAAAGAACAGTATGAAAAACCAAACATCCATAGAAAATCCATTTTCAATCCCCAATCCCTCAATCACCTTTTTCCTCTAAGAACGAGTTTTCGTTAGAACAAGTAATTTTAGCTCTATCGTATAAGAATTTAATGATTCCTTTTTTAATATGAATATTGTGATTTAATTTGTAATTTATATATCTGTTCGTGTGTGTGTTGGTTTTCTGTACACCTGAGTCTCATATTCAGTATCGATCTTAGAGATTAAAACATCCAGAAAAAGTTGTGTGTTATTATATTCCTTTTCCATGGTAAATGTTATTGTCTCTTCTTTATCGTTTATATCATTCAGGAATATGTCAAACAACTCTGATCCATGAGGCCATATTGAGAATAAATCATCTACATATCTCCACCATACTGTGGGTTTTAAATTTTGTTTAGAAATAATATTTGTTTCAAAATCTTCCATAAATATATCGGCTAATAATGGAGATAAACTTGAGCCCATTGCTAGACCAAAATTTTGTTTATAGAATTCATTCCAAATAAGAAATAAAATATATTCAGCAAATGCTTTAATATGCAGGATGTTCTATTAAAAAAAAAACACATATTTTGTTCATTCCTTTGTTCTGACTCACCCTATATAATCGAAAATAATTTTAAATTATAGACGCTTTACTATACATCAGTTTTGTTTGAAACATTTTTCTATAAAGGTTATAGTGCATAGTTTAGCCATAATCAAATAAAGCCAGAAGTTTGGCATCGCTTTTATATATATATATATATATATATATATATATATATATATATATATATATATATATATATATATATATATATATATATAATACAATAGTACACTGTACGGTTTTATTGAACTGGACCCTAAAATTTTTATTGTATATTACTATGAATGATTTTATCGCATTATTGAGTTCATTAGGGATATTGACAGCCGATAAAAAAGTATGAGAACTGATACTACAGGTAGGTATATATCCGGTATGTCATCAAACAGTAGCTACCCCACTCCATTTATAAATTCACACAATGTTCATTCAATTTAATGAATCCATACAAATTCGAATAATGAAGTATTAATCATTTTTATTATCGAATTAAAAATTCATGCGCCAGTATCAAAACCCTTTTATTGGAAATCGCAGAGTGGAGCTTTACTAAATGAATGGTTCAATGTTTTTATGTGGTTTTATTACATATCCCCGACAATCCATTTTTATTTACGCCGGGTCATGTGGAATAAAAGTATTATGATGAGCCGAAAGTGAAAAAGAGACAGAGATAACATATTGGGATTTTGTGGCAAGTGATTTCATTATATGATTTTGATTAGCGTGACAGATAGTGAATAATTGACATGAATAATTTCCATGGCATAATTTCATGTGTATATCACTGGATATAGTAATAATAGGTAACAGTTGTTAAGTTTCTGATTTTTCGAGATCGAATGATAAAACTATGTCATTTCCTTCACGTAACAATACTGAAGCTTCAAATGTTTTGTTAATGGTTATTATACATGTTTCTCAATTCTATTTATTTAAAATATTTTATTGTGAGAAGTTCAGGACCGTAATATCAACTTACTTATTGTGTAATTATGTATTGATATGAGGAGATTATATCAATACTATATAGATCAAGAAAAAATACAACAACATGCAACCTACAGTTTTGCCCCCTAGTGCCAAAGTCTTTTTTAAATCCCAATTGGTTTCCTGTTCATGTATCTTTCGCAACTTGTTCCTGTTGTTTCCATTTTTTTGTCGTCTTCAAATAGCTCTTTTATATATTCTTTCCACTAATCCTTTTTGTCTGCCTTTCCAATAATTATTATTTTATTATTTTTGTCTATTATGTTTCCAATACCCGTTTTTTTGTGTATGTCAGCTGCTTGTTTAATTTTTTTGTATATGTTAAAGCTGTTATTATTTTTTCACAGCTGTTTTTCTAATAATTTTATTCCTGTCCATTTTTCTGATAGCCACAATTCCTTCGCTTCTTCAATTTTTTGTTTGGTTGTTTTATTTGCGTTTTTGTATTAGTGTTCATTTTTATTCTTGAATTTCTCAGGATTTTCTCTAACCCTCTCCATTTTTCTGTTGCGTTAAGTTGTCCTTGTCGTTCTACTTCCTGAACTTACTTTACTTGTGTATTTGTTTAGCATCCCTTACATACCCGTTATCTCCGGCCCTGGCAACTCTTAGGATTTTCAAAGTTAATGTAATTAGGTGATTTACAGTTGTTGATGTCTGTCTGCTCCTTGAAAACTCACTGACTCTAGTGTAAACTTATAACTAATTACTAAGAAACTCACAACTAATTAAACTGTATTAGTTTTACTAAGAATATATAAATCGGTATTTAACTTTGAGGAATCAGATATTAGTATCACTGGATATCCCCGAATAGAAAAACTATATATGTGGCTGTAGTGAGATTACTGCACTTCACCTTTAAAGTACCACACTAAAAGTGTCTTTCCTTCCTTCAGGAAATTACCAGCTCTCCTAAGAAAGAACCAGTGACATGTGGTCAAACTTTCTCTAATTTCTAAAATTATTAAACATGGATAAGAAGCCTAAAATTTATGAGAGAAAGTATGGTGTGTCTAATTGATGATGCTTTGGTATCTAAATCACCGCTGTGCAAGAAGGTTGCAATTATGTAGCCCTCACTCGCTGATAAAAATTGGTCACCCTTCCTCAGTTTAGTAAAAAAGCAGTTTAAAACTTGAAAACGTATTTAGCGACTCAGTAGCGTATCAGTATTTTGAAGGAGTTATTCTTCTTCTTCAGCCTTAAGTAATCCAACTTTGGACATAGGCCTCCCCCAAATCAATCCAGTGTCTTTTATTTCGCGCCACTTGCTTCCAGTTGTGTCCTCCGATCTTAATGTCATCAGCTTATCTCATTTGTGGTCTTCTTCTGCTTCTCTTTCCTAACCATGGCCTTCACTGTTGTATTTCATGGTTCCATCTTTTATCCTTCAGTCGGGCATTGTGTCCTGTGAAGCCATTTTAATTTGGCAGCATGTTCTCCTTCGTCTTTTACTTTGGTTGAAGGAGTTATATTTATATATAAAAAAAATAAAAAAAATTAAAATAAAAAATGTTACACCGTATAAGTATTTGTTTCTGTAGTCCTACATTTTTCCATCGGCTGCTTTATACTGAAAATTGTATCTGCAGTTTGTCTGCAGTATGTGTGTGGGTATGATGTAAGATGATGCAAGATAACGTTGAAAGAAGATGTAAGGTGATGTTGTTAAATGATGATGTAAAATGATAGTGTAAAAGATGTAAAGTGACGTAAAGTGATTTTGTAAAATGATGTAAAATGATGTTGTTAAGTGATGTTGTAAAATGATATTGTAAAATGATGTTATAAAATGCTGTTACAAGATTATGTAAGATCATGTGTGTGTATGTGTGTGAGCGTGTGTGTGAGTTTTTAATCTATGTGTATGTGTGTGTGTGTAGTTTTGAGATATTGACTGGGAAACCTACGGTATCATTTATCTAATCATAGAGATTCAAACTGGTTTCTTTATCAAACATTATCGAGTGTTTTATTGGGTTTTTTATTGAGTGTTTTATTATTATCATTGAACAGATGAAGTCTTGTTAAATCCTTAAATTCCTTAGTGCACCAGTAAATCTGTTTCAGGTAGCGTCAGTTGAACCATCTCCTAGTTCTCAGTCAACTCCTGAGCTAGCCGGTCAACGAGAAGATATCTCTGCAATCTCGCAGAAAATATGGAATTTGTCAAGACTGTCTTTCGACAACACAGATAGGACAAATTTCTTATACAGACAGGACTTGCATCGGCATTTTCTAATAGGTGCAGGGGGTAAGTTTGGATATTACCTACATACAGGATATTAAATTAAAAACTACCGGCGCTTATAAAATTGATTCACATATTTTGATTGCCTTAAACTGACTTTCGTATGTTTATCATCTATTAGCACAAGGTCTATTTGACTAATTATCTGGCTATATAGTGTTATCCAAGTATCTTTATGAATTTCTTGGTGGTCAAAATAAGTACTCATGATTCGCATATTATATTATATTTGAAAGCAAATATTGCTCTTCTACCATTTAGGTCACTGTCCTTATTTCTTTCTTCCAGATATTTAATCTTCCCTACCCATATTTGCTTTACAATCTCCTTAGTCTCATGAAAATCTCGAAAATAATTAGTTTTTGTATCATATGGTGGTATTTTATAGAACATTTCTTCCATGTATTCATAATATTTAACTTTATTATCTTTATCCACAGTCTCGTTCGAACCTTTGAGTTGGAAACCAGTATCGAAGAAGTAATTGTGTATAATTATCTTATTTTTTGTTATTATTACCTATAATTAGTATAAGCCGTTCGTTATCAAGAAACACAATAACCGAACAAACTGTTTGTGTTCAATATTATTATAATTAACTCAGCTTAATCTACAGGAAAATGTATTGGTGTATGAGTCGAAAATCAAATCTTAGCCTGGAGAACAAACTTCTGATTTATAAATGTATTTTAAAACCAATATGGCCATATGCAGCACAAATCTGGAGTACAGCAAGTAATACCAAAATACAAAAACTTTCCAATCAAAAGTACTGCGCCAGATCTGCAATGTCCCTTACTATATTACGAACCACAGATTGTACCACGATCTACCATTAGTTAGCGAAGATCTGGTGTAAACTATGTTTACAAGACCAGACTATCTTACCATCCAAATCCGCTGGCCACGGATCTGCTCACCTTTTCACATAAAACAAGATTAAAAAGACCAGACCCTTTGAACCTCTAGTAAATCTGGAGAAACAGAGTATAGTGTCATAGTGCATACAAGACCAGACTATCTTACCATCTAAATCCGCTGGCCACGGATCTGCTCACCTTTTCACATAAAACAAGATTAAAGAAACCAGACCCTTTGAAACTCTAGTAAATCTGGAGAAACAGAGTATAGTGTCATAGTGCGGTGAAATTACAAGTTTTTAATCTAGTGTTTTTTAAAGCTTTTCTCGATTTTTTGAGTAATTCTAGACTTGTGTTAAATTAATTGTTATGTCATAGACAAAACTTATAATAGTATATGTCTTACTTCGGTGCTCGCCACCGAAATTTATGTACAATAACATAGTGGGCGGCTTCCTACTATGTTATATATTGCTTATTGTTTATAATGAAACAGATTGCAATAAACATTGGATGTTAAAAAAATTGCAGTTGTGCACCTTGGGCGTCCTTAACCAGGCCTTCGTACAAAATTTCCTGTCTCGTGGTATTTTTTTAAAGTATTCGAAACTGTAGATTGACTTCTCCTGAGACGTAGTGTGATATATTTTTGTGTATATCCTTCCTCGTACAAAATTACAATCTGTGCTGCTTGGGCTTCATCGTAGTGTCAAATTGGTGGAATACTTGTTTTAAACTTAGTTAAATCAAAACAATATTTAATTAAACTTAATAAATTAAACTAAAAATAACCGAATTTCTATGGTTTTTCCCTTACGTTAAAAAAGGTTTTTTATGATAAAATGTATGAATGACACTAAATGCTGAATAAACGTCAAAGTAAACGTCAACATTTTTCAAACCAATTGAGTAGGTACATCAGCCATCAGCCTACTATACGAGTAACAACGTATTCGTATATCGAATAAACTAAGTCTCGTGGTAAATTAGACTATCTACGAATAATATTGTTTATTATCTAGTAGGTGAATAATTCCGTATCCGTACAGAAATCCACACAAACAGTTGCGCCTTGTACAAGTAGAATCCTTCCCAATTAAATTCAGATTTATTGAAGTAAAATACATGCTTACCGGATTTGATTACACTTTGGTAATTAACAGATCCGCTTAGAAATGAATACTCTGTGAAGTTAACTTACACCTTTCTCTATTCAGACAGATTCTAAATACCCACCTACCGCTTTATGTCGAAACCATTCAGGTTCAAAGTTACTTAAACAAGATTGTTTAAAAATCTGACTACAGCTAAAGAAAATAAACACACCAGAAATGTTTAAGGATTACAAAGTATTTTCCTCGTGTATACATCAACTTTAATTAAATTTTAAATACTTGCATATTATTGTAATTATTGATTAATCAGAAAACTAATATGATTTGCAAAGTAATTTCAATGCAATCTTAATTTCAGTATAACACAATGTGTTTTTAACTTTTGAAATGATCAAAAAGAAATTTAAAAGCTTGATATTTTTAAACCCATATTTAGGATCTACTCATAAACAGTTTATTGAGTAATTTGTAAATGTGATGACAATATTGACTTGATTTGGGTACCGTCCAGTTCTCTATTTTCACCTATGTAACCAAGTCTTCTGGTCAAGACCTCTTCAGTATTCGTTCCTCTATTGGTGATTGATATAATTCACTGATAATTTGGCGGTGGTGCGTTAAATTACGAATTTTGGCCTTGTTGGCGTAGAGTAGAGTAAGCATTCGATAGTATCAAACATGACAAACTCATAGAACTATTACATCTTACAGGACTTGACACTAAGAACATCCAGATTATAAAAAATCTATATTGGAATCAAACAGCCCACATGAAGAATGGACATATGGTGAGTGAAAACGTAACCATTTCGAGAGGGGTTAGACAGGGCTGTATTCTTTCGCCACTGCTTTTCAACCTGAACACGGAACAAATATTTCTAGAGGCACTGGAAGAGTACAACGAGGACATCAAGATTAATGGCGTACCAATAAGTAATTTTCGATATGCAGATGATACTGTTATACTGGCCGACAATATCGAAGATTTACAGATGATGCTAAATAGAGTAAATACAACTGGCAACCAATTTGGACTGAAGATCAATAGAAAAAAAAAACTAAATTTATGGTGATCAGTAAAAAGAACATTCAACATATCGACCTGAATATTGAAGCCGAACGTATTGAAAGAGTACACCGATTACACCAAGAGTATCTGGGATATATAGTAAATGATAAGTGGGACCCAGACGTAGAGATTAAGATCCGAATTGAAATAGCAAGATCCAAATTCATCAAAATGAGAAAGCTCTTAAGCAACCGCCACCTAAGCGTTAACCTCCGATGGCGCTACGAAATGCTACGTACTCTCTACGCTACTTTACGGAGTTAAAGGGTGGACGTTAACAGCAGCAACTATAAAGAAGTTAGGGGCTCTAGAAATGTGGCTGTATCGACGCATACTGAGAATACCTTGGACAGACAGAGTGACCAACACAGAGGTATTAAGACGAATGGGTAAAGAGGTGGAATTGTTAACAACTGTTAAAAGGAGGAAAGCGTCATACCTGGGCCATGTGTTCCGTAATGATAAGTACAGTCTGCTACAGCTTATCGTGGAAGGCAAGATTGAAGGTAGAAGAGGTTTGGGCAGAAAGAAGAAATCCTGGCTGAGAAACTTGAGAGAATGGTTTCAAATACCAGAAGCTGCGAACATAATACATGCGGCACAAAACAGAGAAACCTATCGTTTGATGATCGCCAATCTTCGGTAGAAGACGGCACATAAAGAAGAAGGCGTAGAGTAACATGACATCTTTTACAGTTGGTGCTCCTAGGTCATTGGGGATGGTTGCATGGCTCCAAGGGACGTTAGCTATCATACAATGATTTTAATTGTAAGGTCTGAAAATTTTTTATATTTAAAGGCTTGCTACAGCCTCAGAGTTCTACGCCGTAAGTACATATTGGTTTTAGTATGACTTTGTAAAGCAGTATTCTGTTCTCCAATGACAGTTATGAATTTATGCCAAATAACCAATTCGTTTTTTTCAATTTTATATCAAGCTGAGGTTCTTGGCGTTAATGTGTTGCTTTCAGGTGAGCTTTCGTTCCAAATGCAACCCAAGATGTTTCAATATGTCTCTAGCAGGAATAGGTGCGTTGTTTACACTAACTTCTGGACAGATGAGTCTTCTTGTTGTGAATGTGATTTGGGCTGATTTTTCGTTGTTGACTTTAATTTTCCATTTCAATAACCAATTCTCTAATGTATGCAAGTAATTTTGCAGCTTTTCAGATGCTATATTTGGGTCTTTGTTTGAAACTAAAACGGCTGTATTATCGGCAAAAGTCGTCACTGTGGCGTCATCTGTAATAGGTATGTCAGTAGTAAAGATTTGGCAGAGAATGCGATCTAGAACACTTCCCTGAGGAATTCCGGATTGGACTGAGTAATAGGAAGAAATCAATATTAATTTTTACTTGGAATGAACATTCGTTAATATAGGACTTCAAGATAAGATACATATCGCTAGGCAGTAAAGATTTAATTTATATAGCAAACCGTTGTGCCAGACTTTATCAGAAGTCTGTTGAATATCGAGAATTACTATAGCACACATAGTGTTTTTTTCCAAACTTTTCTTAATTTTATTTACTCTTCTATGACTGATGGGTTGTTAAATATTTTTGACGGAAACCAAACTGATGTTCGGGTATTCTTTTCTCAAGTGTTACAGTTTCGCTTGGGGTTTTGTGAGCGTCGGCTGATTGGAGGTGATAGTTGGCAGGGTGCATCTGGATATTCGCCATCATCACATTATAATTTATGTTTTGACATAAATTTGGAGTAAATATATTTTCTAAATATTCTGCAAATACATTAGCTTTTGGAGTTGGCAGTGTTTTCTTGAATTTTTTAGTTGGTCTTCATATAGAGTGGTCATTTGGAGAGAGAATGTTAATATAGAAATTGAAGGTGTCATTACAAGATTTATTTAGCGCTGAGGTTAGTTGGTGTGTTAGTCTATTTAGCTGTGTCTTATCGAGTGGATTTCGGGACCTTTGCCATTTTGCACACACTCTGCTTTTTTCGGTTACAATTTTTTTGATATGTAAGGGCACATGTTGTCTTCAGGATTACCGTTTTTACTTATAGAAGTGGATTCTCAAGCAGCGTTTTGTATTACAGCTGTTAACTTTTGTACTACCAATTCCAGCTCATCAGATTCTTTTATTCGGTGATTTAACATTATATTTTGTTTAATGATATTTTCAAATTGTTCCTAGTTTGTTTTTTTGTTAGATAATCTTGCTAATCTTGCTAATAGCTATTGATTGTATAATATAGTTGTGCTTAATGTTATTATTATGGCGCGATGGTCCAAACTTAGGTCAAAACTAGGCTCTATTTTTGAATGCGTGTTAGATAAACCTTTAAATATTACAAAATCTAGACTATGCAGAATTTTGTTGTTTTCTGCTGGCCAGTATGTTAGTTCTCCCGTGGAACAACTGAGTTGGTATCAACAAGTCCTCACAGACACTTCATCTAAGGACTAGCAACCCCAGTGGAGTCTTAGGTTGCCATGTAATCAATTCCTTTTGTAACTTAAACATCATAATTTTTAATTTTCACAAATGTAACTCAAAGTTTTTTACCCATGTATTTAGTGGCTTCAAATATGTACATCCAGATAGCACTGATGATGGAATAGTTACTCCGAAAACGTTCTGTGATGTAGCCCGATAGGGTTTTTATTATTATACCTTCTATAAAGGAATTTTTAAATAAATTTTTTGTGAAAAATGATATACAGCCAACTACAGGAATTTAGTTTCCTTGTGGATTACAAAAAATATTCCACTCTAATTGAACTATCCCTGCTTCTGAATTGAAGGAAAACTGTCTTGAGAGAATGAAGTTGCCAACTGACAAATATACTTTGTCGACTGGAGTAGAGCATATAATATATTTTATACGTTCTATCGCATAGAACATAAAGGGGTCTGAATACAGAAAATTAGAATACAGAATATTAAGTCAAAATTAAAATTGGAATTTAGATTATGACAGAATATTTAGTAAATAGAAAGTTGAACGGATAGTTAAGCGCCAAATATTGTTAAAATAAAAATAGTAAAATAAAATGGAAAGTTAATAAATGAAACAAATCGAAAGGAATTGAAATAAAATAATTATTTAAAGAAAAAAAAAACAAACACTTAACGTTTATAACGTTATAGAGTAAATTGAAGCACATAAGACGTAATAAGTCCCCCTGCCCTATTCCGTTGCCTATATCTACAGGTTCTGTAAGTTGTCCATCTATCTTGACTTCCATCTTGTTGTTTTGGTATATATTCTCAATAGTTTTGCCAATATCTAAGGCAAATTATATATTATACAAAAGTTGAATTATATCTTTGAGTCTTATTCTGTCAATTCCTTTCTTAACCCTCCATCACTCGCACCTCAAAAAATTACGCCATCACTCGCGTGTTAGATTTTATCTAACATATGGGTATAAGTCAAATAAATGAGTCATTAGTACTTATTGGTTAAGTTACGGGTCGTATAAGTCTTTTAACTACACTAGATACATCGTTGGGTAGTTGATACCTATGGTCCTTCAGGTTGTTTGCCGGGGTAAAATTCGAGATTTTGTGTGAAAAATGTTCTAGCGTCCACCAAGGCATAAATCTTGATTCCATATTTGGCTTATTGCCTATATCATCATCATCCAGCCTCAAGAGTCCACTGCTGAACGTAGGCCTCTTCCTCATGTTTCCAACCCCGTCTATCTTGCGCCGCTCTCATCCAGTTTTTATTGAGTCTTCTTAAATCGTCAGTCCATCTTGTAGGTGGTCGACCGACGCTTCTCTTGTCTTCCCTTGGCCTCCATTCCAATAACCTCTTTGTCCATCGCCCATCTGTCATTCTGGCTATGTTCGTCAGGCCATGGAGTTTGGGGTGTGTACATTGTAAAATGGCGTACACCCCATCCATCCATGCTATGGCATGCTGGACGAGCCATACAGTCTGTAGTCAACACCCCGAAGTATGAGCGGGAACACAAAATGTATCAATACTCATACTCTTATGAAACGCACCTGGCGGATCATAAGAGCCTTCACATTTTACTCTTCTTCAACTTGTCTTGAGTGAAATGTCTTTAATCTTTTCTATCAGCCTCTCTTGGCTAACTCTTGTTTTCTTCCGACCCCGAATGGCGATTAGGTTTCCGAAGGCAGACGGGTCACTATATTTCTTTCTAATATATTCTTCCCATCCACACCTTCTTTCCCTCCCCATCCTACCCAACAAAAATATGGAGAAAACCAGATGCAAAAAATCCGTAAGTTAAGGTGGAAGCTATCGTGCTAAAAACTGAATGGTTGCACGTCACGCGGCCGCTAACGATGCTCTTGGGACACCGGGCGAAATCCCATTGAATATTAGCCTTGTTCCTGTACGCGGGGCTCCACAGGAATCGACCAACGTTCCCCAGCTACTCGTGGGAATAAATATGAATACTCACCGACATGCTGGGCAAGCACGGTGTTTAAATGCCAAAAACCCGACCACTGTAAACCAACCCTATTCAATGTGCGTCAAAAAGATATTGCCTATATACTGTCTAAATTTACATCGACCACGGAACGCTTCCAACATTTCATCTATGGTCACATAGAATCCAGGATTGTATGCAGATAAACAGTTAGTGACAAACATTTCATATATTTCTCGAATGGGTGCAAAATTATCAACTGCCGAATTTTCTTGCCTCTTAGTGGCGTCGTCAAATCTTACAGCTTAAATTATTTGGTGAAATCTTTTCTTTGACATAGTAGCTGCAAAAATATCTGGAGCTGTGCCATCTAATTTCCAGAGTTCATCAGTATTTAAATGTTGCGCTCTCTTTACCCCAATAAGGAACAAAAGTCCGATAAATGCTTGCATTTCCTCGTAGTCAACAGCAGGACAATCCCTATGGCGAATATAAAACACTCTCATCATATCCAGTTTTTGATTTATATATTTTACAATATTATTGATCATAGCATCCGAGAAAAACAATTTCCAGCATTCTAATATGGTTTTTGTGCCTTTTGCTTTTAACCCAGGTAAGTTCGTAACAATATTACAAGCTTTGGTCTTACCTTTGGAGTGTGTTTCTTATGTTTCAACCATGGTGTTTTATCTTTGCCATAAAATCTCTTTTTCATTCATTTTTAAGCTATGGTGTTATTCTGTGGGGAAACTCTTGCAATGCCCTAACAATATTTAAATTGCAAAAAAAAGCAATAAGAATAATTGCAAAAGTTAGCTATTTGGAATCTTGCAAACCGTTGTTTATTAAATATAAGATAATGTCTTTGCCAACATTATGGCTATACAGCGTTAATGTGGAAATACATAAAAACGCTGATACTTTAATTAAACACTCTGACTTATATAACTATAGCACAAGAGGTGCAAATAACATTAGAACAGTTAAGTATCGTTTGAGTAAATCACAAAAAAACTCAATTGACTATAATATATACAACCTAGGGACTAAATAAGGATTTAAAACAACTTTCGATGAATAAATTTAAATTAGATCTGAAAAGATACCTTTTGAGATTTGCTTTTTACTCTGTTAGTGAAAACTTTGATCACTTCAAGGCAGTAACATGAACATGGATGTACTCACTATGTTGGTATATGTCTTATTTTGTATATCTTATGTTTTATTTTATGTTATGCGTATTAATGTATTTTCATCTCCTATTGTATTTTGTGTATGTTATATATTATCTTTTTTACTTATACATATAATTGATTTGCTACAAACAAAGTTAAATAAATCTTGAAATCTTGAAACTTGGATAACCATCATCTTGGCCTCTTTCTTCCATGGCATCTTTAGGATCACTGGGTAGATCTTATGTGAACTGCTGAGAATCTGTATTGTGGATACTGTGTTCAGAACGAACATCACGTAAGTCCTTATCAAAATCTAGTGGTTCCACATGGCTGTCTATCTCTTCATACCATTTTAGTAACTGGTTTTCCATTTTCTTGTCCATATTTACCTACAATAAACCAAAATAGCGCTTATAATAACGGATGTTCAACAATCTATAGGTATTTCACTAAAAATCTTACCTTTTATGATAATAATATAACTTTTCTTAAGTGATCTCTCTAAAAATCAACACACGCCAACTCTCGCGTAGTTAGATTTTTTCTAACGCTCCGACGAACGCGATCGCTCGCGTGTGAAATTTGAACTATCAACTGCTGTCGGCTATAAGATAATAGGTACTCCCACCATTATTTAACATAGGCTTATACGAGTCTTCATAGGAGTATTCCTGGTTGCAGAACCCAAAAGAAGCAATATTTCGAAAATTATGGCGAAATAGTTAAAAATGTTTTTTCTAACGGTGCGAATGATGGAGGGTTAAAGTTGATTAGAAATAAAAATGCTGGTCTATTATACTCCATTTGCTTTATGACAAATACTATATCTATACACATTCCTCTAGTGTAAAAACTTTGTTGTTAATGTGGTAAGTTTATCTTCTGATTTATTCGTTCTGGCAAAATTTTAATTGTAATGTTAAGGATGGTATTTAACGAGTTGGTACCTCTGTAATTTTCGTTCTGTTTTCATCGCCTTTTACTGGAGACAATAATGAATACAATCTCATGTCGACAATTTATTATCATTCTGGGAGACTTTAACGGTAAGTTGTGGAAGCGATTTGACGTTGATGGTAATCTTGTTGGAAATTTTGGCATCGGAAACAGGAATGATCGACGAGAACGACTGTTGCAATTTTGCACTAATAGCAACTATATTGTTACATTGTTACAAACACTATCTTCCAACAACATTGACGTAAGTTGTAGACGTGGATATCAGCTTATGGCTGTACAAAAAATCAAATTTATTTAGTATGAATTCAAAACCGAGGGCGTAAGGGAAGGTGTTGTAGCTCGGATACTTTTTTACTAAATTGGGGTTTTGGAAGTTGTTAAAAGTAATAAAGCAACCTCACTTTTGTAGTGTAATATTGAACTATGGCATAACAATATAATTTTTGTTGGATGCTTAGAACATTTGCATTTAAAAAAATTAGGTCACTTCAGAAAATAGTGACAAATTGCCCAAGGTACAACATAGGTGTTGTACGTTGAACACAACGATCTTGTACTTTAGACACAGTATACGATAAATATAAAAATATATTTTACTTAAAAAAACCTTTATTAATAAAAAAAAAACTTTTATACATATTAAAAAAACAGAAAGTAGTTTAAACAAATTTTATAAAGCTTAACATCTCTGTAACTTCATAAACCTCCCTATTTTTTTTTGAGGTCCAATGTTACGTTTAATTTCACATGACTTCTGTAAGTTTCGTTTTTCCCTCTCAGGTTATTTCCAATTTTTGAGGGATTTTTGCATAGATTCTAATAAAAATTCTTGTTCTATATTATCAACAATTTTTCCAGGAACATATTAACTTTCAGTTTTATTATCATAAATTTCAAAACACATTTCAGACATATCTGATTCTTGTAACGAAAAATTATCATCTGATATGGAAGATTCAGAATCAGCAACGATTTTTCTTTTAAGGACTTTTTCTTGTTTTTGCCTTTTGCTGTATTTTGTTTCGAAACTTTAACATTTTTTTTTTGTTTTACTAGCCATTTTCAATATTTCAATCCTGGTTTTCTCCGGTGTATCTGTTAAAATGCACGACTTTCGTTTTTGTTTTCTCCTTCCATTGTTTTTATTTGATGCAGCTTTAGGATAAAGTTTAATCATATTTGGTGTAACAATATTTTTAAACACAGCTTCTGCAACTGATTGAGAAGAAATCTTAGCCTCAGTAGGTAATTGAGGTAAACTGTCAGAATAAGCGGCTGTATTTGTGTCTTCGTTTTTATCGGAAGTACTGTTATTAGTTACCGAGTGCTGATAAATAGTACGAGTCGTCGAAAATGTTTTCGTTAACTTCACACATTTCCGTGGCTTTAAATCCTTGCATAATGTTATTAGAAGTAAAATCTAGTAGAAATGCTTTCCCAACTAGTAAAGCCACATTGTAAACTGTTATTGATTTACTCTATATCCTGGAGTAATCATCACTTCAATTGTTGCAGTGCTATATTTTTCAAATGGTCCAAACACTCCTTTGTCTAGTGGCTGTAGCTTGTGTCTTTTAAGTGGGTGAAATCTCACTAAAATAATACCGTTTCGCTTGGCTAGATCGATAACAGGCACACTGATGTGACTTTCATGATTTTCCAAGAGCACAATACACGATGAGTCAGTAGGTAGCTTAGGTGTTTAATAAAGTGTTCCATAAACTCAATAAATAAATTTTCGTTGGACCATCTAGAAGGATTTGCACCTCCAATGGTACCAGGTGTAGCATTTTTTATGATGAAGTTTCTATGGTTGACTCGCGGGAATATTAGCAAAAAAGGTATAAAACCTTTACCGGCATTACCGACTAAGATTTTTGGTGGGACGTGGACAGTGAAGAATTCGGTTTCATCAATGTTCCATATAGTAGAAGGTAAAATGACAGAACCCTCTGAAAATGCAGCCTTATAGTTCGTAAATACTACAGCTACGTTGGTTATATTGAAAGCAGTCGAACGAGCTGAACTTGTGTCTTCTGGCTTTCGCAAACTAAGTTATAAATGTCTTTTGCACAAAATGTGTAACCAGTAATCTCCCATGTTTTTGGATAATTTTTATTATTACGCTTTGTAAACTGATATACCACAATCTGAACGTTTTATAGGGTTAATCCATACTGTAAATCTGCAGTCTCTTTAATATAATCGCACAGCATTAGCTCTTCTTGATTTGTAAAAACTTTATGTTGCATTAAATTATCGTGTAAGGTACTAATTTCCTTTCCTGAATCAGTACAATGTTAAAAATGACGCTTTTCTCTCAACTATTGAACGACCTGTCGCAACTGTTCTTTATCAAGCGGAGTTCGTTTTATGTCTAGTTTACTGCGTGAAATATTTTCTGGTGCCTGCCATTATTAACAAAATAAAAAATAAATATAGAAGTTCGACAACTTAAAACATGTTTTACAAATATTAAATCACCAAATCATCAAACTAGTGTATTGTGTCCTAAATACATCTACCTTACTAAATTTTGTAAAAGTGGCAACATCCTTAAAACTGTTGCTTACAACATCCTAACATTCAAACAATTGCAAGCTAATTAAACGATCTGATCTTCGGAATACAATGTTTTTCGTAAAACCTAATGTATAGATTTAATGCATGACTTAAAGATTAAAAAAAAACTTACTTTTTAACGGAAAAATATAAAAATCAGAAATACTGAAAAGTTTGTTGTGACCAAGATACAACACTGTCCAAGGTACAACATGCTCCCCTATATTAATAAAGTCAGCCAAAACTATAATCACTAAGAATCTCCTAAGATGTACAAATTGGAAGGAAGGAAGGATTTCTTCGCTAGTTCTCCATTCGTTATTCCAGTATTTTATTGTGTTTTATAATTTTGTTAATAAATGCTATTAATTGTTTCTTCATTGGCGCTCCACAATATTTCAGCATCGCATTTGGTACTTTATTTTTACCGGCAGCTTTTTTATTCTTTT
Organism: Diabrotica undecimpunctata; assembly: GCF_040954645.1. Lineage (NCBI taxonomy): Eukaryota > Metazoa > Arthropoda > Insecta > Coleoptera > Chrysomelidae > Diabrotica > Diabrotica undecimpunctata. Next base: position 73,684,714 of record NC_092812.1, read on the forward strand.
TCCTAGAAGTTTTCCATTTCGTTGTCGATATGATACAGGTATTTTACACACGGCAGAAACTCAGCTTTCAAGCTCTCTAGTCAGTTGCTCAATGCACCTTCTAAAATATATTGTCAATGCACCTCCCTTGTATGCAATGCGTCCAGTGTTTACGCGACACTGAACCTTCGGGAACGTATGATTATATTCTTTATTTCATCTTTACTTAAAGTGATTTGTATTTTCCTAGTATTTGGGTTACGTTTTCTATTTTGCATCCTTTATGTTTTAAATCTTTCAATATATCCTTTGCTTGGCAAGATTGATATAATGAATGCAAGCGAAAACTTTGGCGAACATATAAACTCACTGGTTTCCTTGATGATTTTCTAGCTCACCGTAATCTTTATAACCGAGTCTAATAATCGTTGCTAAAGTTAAGAACAGAATTTGAAGAATCTATCATTGAAAGTGTTAATAGTAAAAAAGTTTATCGGTACATTCGCACACCTTTATCTTCTGAAGTGTCCATACCATTACTTCAAAAAGATGACGATTGTTTATGTTCTTCGAATAACGAATCTTCGGAATTTTTATCGTTATTTTTCAGGTTTTTACAGATATATTCCTAAGATACCATTACTAACTCCTTTTTTCAGAAACAATGTGCAGAATTTGTAGTCATCCCTATATCTCTCATAATAAATGCTTCTTTTAATCAAGGTTATCTCCCCTCGTCCTGGAAATTGGCTTCGGTTACTCCTATGTTCAAGAAAAGAAATAAACTTGATTGCAATAATTATCGTCCAATCAGCCTGGTTCCTATTGTCGGCAAGGTCATGGAATCGATTATTTCGGAAGCTATGTCTGAGTTTCTCCTTCGAGAAAATGTCATCCGTCACCAACCATGGCTTTATCAAATTCAACGATCACAAACTTAATTCATTGTGTAAATGATTGATCTTTAAACAATTGGCATCCTGTCGATTTAGTCTTTTCCAAAGATTTCGACCGTGTTCCAAAATGTCGATTACTAGCTAAATTGGACTACTATGGTATCCGCGGAAAGTTAAACATTTGGGGAAGACTACTCGCTAGATAAGTCGGTCAAGAGAGGGGTCCAACAAGGATCAGTACTTGGACCGCTACTTTTTTGTATCCAATAAGGTTTCCATTTACGCTGTTGATACGAAATTAGTGCTTCAACAGGATCTTGACGCAATATTCGAATGGCCCACAGAATAGATACTTCTGCTTAACATTGATAAATGCGTTGTTCTACATATCGGCAAAAATAACCCATCACTACCGTACTTTATTAATGGATATCTCTTAAACTCGTTAAACTCCCACAACGATCTCGGAGTGATAATTAATAGTGACTTAAATTGATCTGATCACATAGTGTCGGTGTGTAAACGTGCAAACTCGAAACTGTTTATGATCCGTAAATGTTTTACATGTATATTGCTAACTTCTGTTAGTAAACTTTACTCAATATACGTTAGACCTATTCTTGAGTTTGTCCGGCTAGTGTGAAGTCCAGATCTCAGTCGCGATAAAATTCTACTTGAAAATGTTCATCCTAAACCCACAAGACTTCGAGGTGACCTAATTATATATCCTTATTTACTTATATCTTTCCGTGCTTTAAAATATAATTTTGGAAACCTAAACACCATATTCACTTTAAATTAAGACGGAAGATTAAGAGGCCATCGTTACAAATTAAAGAGGGCTACTGCAAGGTACAGGCTTAACTTCTTGCCAAATATTTATTATTTGAAACCATTTGAATCAAGACACCACATCGCCAACTAGTGTTAACATCTTTAAAAATAAACTTGATAGCTCTTTATTTTATTTATAGAACTGCGTTATTTTACGACCGCATTATTTATCTATTGTTTCACAATTTTTTATGATGTACTTAATTTTGTAATTGGTATTAGTTTTATAAGGATATTTTTCTTTGTTTTTTTTTTGCATAATAGGAGATCGCTCCTCTGCGCTGATTATTTTCAGATTTTTTCTTTCTTGTTTTTCATGAACACAAACATTGTATAACTGCTCATATTGACTACTTACTTGTTCTCGTTCCAGAGTACTTGATTTTATTGCTTAAGTTTTAAAGCTAAAATTGTTACACGAAAATTAATATCTTAATTTAACCTAATGTTTCAATTATGTTTTTATTTTTTATGTACCAGGAACGGCGACAATGTTACGTTCACTTTGACGGTTCGGAGACATTCCCTTATCATTTATTTCTATAATATTTAAATCTTATGGAACTGTCGTAACACTGCTCCTTCCTTTATAGTTATTTGCATCGAATAACTGCCAATACAATGCGAATTGCCAATACAATGAATCAATTCCATGGTAAGGAGCTAATCTCTCGATATGGACTACCTTGGGTTTACTTCTAGCCGAAGACTGAATGTGGTAGATTAGATCGTTTATTTTCTGCAGGACGGTGTATGGGTCCTCCCAGTTTCGTTTCGAACAAAGTTCTTTCTTACGTTTGGAATTTTGTAACCATACTGGATCACCTATTTCAAAAGTTGTCCTGGTAGTACGCATATCGAGCCTGGCCTTGGATTTATCGCTTTGAAAGTTTAAACTTTTACGAGCAAATTCATAGACTGTTTCCAATTTTTCTTTCAAAGTTTCGACGTACATCAGGAATTATCGTTCTTCTTCGCAAGAAGGCAATATTCCAAAACTAAGATCTTGAGGAGAATAACCGGTTGCGTCATGTTCGAAACTTCTATAGACTGGCAGTAGTAAAGGAAATAAAGTATCCAAATCTTGTTTATTATCTTATGAAACTGTCGTAACAAGATTTAAACTGAAAGTTTCTTTTTTTTTTATTCTAAACTAATAAATTTAATTCTCACTAATTTTTATAATAATGAACTGGTTGTTTGTATGTGTTTAAACTACGAAGATTTGAACACGACTCAAAAATTTTTAAATTTTATTATTTCTTTAATTTAATCTTAAAAATACTGATTAATTTACTATTTCAGATGAATCTTCATCGATATTGAGAACTTCAGTTGGAATGGCGATGAATCTGAAACCAAACGTCGACTGCTCTACTTGTCTGAATCACAATAATGCCGTATTTTCTTCCTCTGAGAGTAGTAATAAAGTCACCTAAATTTAGAGAAAAAAATACTACGAACGAATTGTATCATAACGTTGTTTAAGTAGGAATTGAAGTGCAATATGAATTATTTGTATTATGTAATATAGTAGTAAATCATATTAATAATGTTATCGGTTCTAAAATAAATAAATAGTAGAAACAAATTAATCATTTCTTTTTTTATTATATATACAAAAAGGTTACTGGTTAATTTCATAAAAAGAATATTATAGGCTCTTAATTATGAATTTTAGAAAGGAACTACAATGTTAAAGGGTTGTTTTATACAGTCAATGGGCCCCCAAATATGAAAAAACCGCGGAGTGCTAACATTTTTGAGAAAGGGTTGAATTAGTCCTTATGCATTTTGGTGCATTTGGGTAAATTCTATGCACTTTTCATATATGTTATCTTTTAAACTCAAAAAAAATTTTTTTTCGACAAAAATATATTTAAAAACAAAGCAAAAAACACGAAAATACGCGATTTTACTTTTTTTGCTCCATAACTCCTTTATACGGAGATAGGCATTACTTCACAAAAAAAACCTTCTTTTTTTAGGAATATCAATTCAATTACACTTTTTAAAATATTGGCCGTGGTACACTGTCTCAAAGCATGGATATTACGGCTAAAAATACAGCTATTGAGAAAACCGTGCTGTTAAATAAAACTCTGACTGAAACTCATGAATCAAGTCACAAAAAAAAGAGAGGTTGCAGAAAAATAACAAGACAATGAAAAACAGAAAAAAATGTATGGAAAAAATCGATCGTAAGTGGGAAGAAAAAAACTGGAACAAGTAGCCATAAATGTCATTTTCAAAAACAATACGGAACCCTATAGGTATACTAAATGAATGGAAAAAACAAATTTTAATTATTTTTTGATGAAAAATTCTTGGATTATCTTTGTAAAGAAACGGTAAAGTACTTTCGCTTCACAAAAATCCTGTCCCTTTAACTTGTCTATTGATGATTATAAAAATACTTTGGCATCCTTATTCTCTCTGAATACCATCCATCGCCTTCTAGGAGAATATACAGTAGACTCGCGATTATCAGAGGTAATTGGGACCGTGACTACCTCGGATACCGAAAAAACTCGGTTAACAGTGAGATTGTTTATATTGATAGAAAAATGTGTACCTATGTAAATAATGATTAATGTGTTTATTTTAATAGATAGTTTTTAAGCCACTTATTTCAGTAACGTTAAACGTTATACGTTATTCTGCTCATGCGCATTAACAGAAAAATAACGGATTACTTTATTAGCGGATAAGGTATTCCCTTATTTAGGTAGAAATAAGGGTCACGTTATTAACGAATTACGTATTTGTAATGTTGTCAAATGCCATATATCTAAATCGTAAAAAAACGAACAAAAAGTCATATGAGCTAAATGTCATATGATTTGGAATACGTAAGGACCGAGTTAGTCGAGGAATATCCCTTTTCTTAAATCAAAAATTGAATTCACCATATTTGTCTTTAAATGTTTCCAACACAAAATGTGGTCTTGTTGCAAAAGGTATTACAGGATCAAAAATATTGTGAAGAATTAAGCCTATTATCAAATTGTGATCTATTAGTTCTCCGTGTTTTCGTCGTCTTAATATATTTTTAATATATTCTTTCATTATGGCAAATATTTCAAATAAAATAGGTTATTGAACTGCCGTTTTATAGGTTACGTTTGTCAAATGTCAATTAACGTTAATTTGTGTTAGCGTAATTTCTGAAAGGATCCAAAAACGATTTTAAGTAAAAACGATATCCCCTATTTCCTACTTAATGCGCATGACAAGTATAACGTCTTACGTTTAACGTAGATCAAAAACTAGAGGGCCTAAAAACTCTCTAATAACTAAAAACTAATATAAAAGTAGTATAAAAGATAAAAAAAATTACCTTACAAACGTCACTGTTTAAAAAAGTCTTTGATTGTTTTTTTTTTCAACTTCAGTCCTCTTTTTTAGGAGGCCATGTTGCGCCAAATTTGAAAATGGAGGATGTCTAATGGTGCCGATTCTTCTTGTTGCTCGATATATGCGAGAGCTGCTTCAAGGGACTTTAATCCATCGGAATGAGAAATCTTTTAAGTTAACTCATCTGTATCTTCTTCTTCATGGGTGACGTTTAGAACTAGATTGGCAGGCAATTGCATCATCTGTCAGTTCTAGTTCTTCATCTAGATTCATCAAATCGATGATGTCTTGGTTTCCGATTGTTTGTTCTACTGGTAATTGATTGGCTAGGTTGGCTATAGAATCAACTTCACAGTCATCAGTTTCATTTAGAACGTCTTGTTTTTTGTTGTCTATCTTAAATAATTTTTTCCACTACTTCTGAATAGTGGACACTTTTAAGTCGTCCCAAGCAGATGCAATCCAATAGCAAACATCTTTAACCGTGATCTTCCTTAATGCCTCAATTACAGTCAGACCTTCATCCAGCTTAGGGTTTGGATCAGTGACGCCACATTGGGTGGAAGGAACACAGCTCTTATGTCACCACTAATCAATTCAGTCGCATCTGGGTGGGATCGTGCGTTGTCCAACAACAACAAAGCTATCCGGGGCAGATTTTTGTTTATTAGGTAGGCATCAATGACTGGCAAGAAGTCATTAAAAACCCAGTCCTTACAAGTGTTACAGTCCATGCATGCATTGCGTTCTTTGCTATAAATTGTAGGTAAGCAATTTATTTGGACATTTTTGAATGCCCTTGGATTTCTGGATTTTCTAATTAAAGGAGGTTTTAATTTTAATGAACCGGAAGCATTGTTGAAATCATGATTTTGCTTTTTTGGTAACCTGGTGCAGTTCCTTCATTTTTAGCAGCTAGTGTTTTCGATGGAAGCATTTTAGAGTTAAGGCCTGTATCATCACAGTTAAATATTTGGTCTAAAGTTAGTCCATCTTTAAGGATATCGTCTTGTAATTTTAAATAAAATGTTTCAATTTCAGTTGAGTCAGCAGTAAGTTTCAGCCGCAAATATTCAATTGTCGGATGCTATATTTCTTTTTCCATAAGTGAATCCATCCTTCACTAGAACAAAAGTTTTCTCCTCCATCCATAAACTTCTTTTGGAATTCAATAGCTTTTACTTGGAGTATTGAACCACTTATCGGGCTGCCCAATCCTCTCATTTGTGAAAACCACAAGAACAACGCCTCAGAAGTTTGTTCATGGTCCCCTTTCTTCATAGTCTTCCGGGCCAATCCACTATCACCACTCACACTTCGGTTGACCCCGAAGTTCCGCTTCCGCTTACGCTTCCAATCTCCAACAGTTACTTCTCCGACACCTAAATCTGAAGCAACCTTCCTTATTGATTCACCCTTGTCTAACCTCATTGCATTCACTTTTGTTTCCAAAGATACAACTACTCTGTTCCGCTTTCCACTCATATTGCACAGAAAGATGCTCTCTTACACTCACAAAAATCGATTTATGAAAAATTAATTATGAAACCGAAACTAATAAACTCTTATAAATACACAAAACAGTACATAAAAGGAAAAATTTTCCCGTACAGTAACTTAATTTGACGATCTAAACCACAGCAAACAAATCGGTAGTTCAATTCACACTGATTAACATAGAAAGGAACAGGAAGTTGTAGACAAAACACAACACAGACATTTCTGGAAATAAGGCGGTGACCGCGACTATAAAAGTAAAACCGAGGCAAATTTTTTGCAAAATTTTGCCTCGGTTAACCGAAGAACCGAAGAAGTTAATCCGAGGGGCTCGGATAACCTAGACTCGGATAATCCCGAGTCTACTGTATTGGGAATGTCTAGGGCTCACTCGCATCTAGCTGGTAATACCATGAATCGAAGCAGATTTGAACAGTTTCTTACATTTTAATGATAATACGTTGTACCAACAAATCAATAGGTACATGACGATCTAAATAAACGTTTTCATTATTACCTCCAGCCAGTGAACGGAAGTTTCTCAGTGGACGAAGCGACAGAGTAGTATTATGGACACCATTCAATGAAACAGTTTATTCGGGGAAAAACCATCTGTTACATATATAAATTTCGGTGCATTGCGACCAGTAAAGATTACCTTGCAAAATTTCATCCCTATACTGGAAGTGGAGATAAATTACAGGGTAACTCGTTAGTAAGTTTCTTAACAGAAAAGCTGTGTATAGGCTTTGTACTACATCAATCTGTTATCTACATTGACAATTTTTTTACATCTTTACCTTTACTGACAAGTTGACTGATAAAAAGATACACTGTATGGGCAAAATTAGAAAAGACAGGATTGAAAAAAAGAAATTCGTGGAACTTCCCATGCTCTACATAACGAAGAACATAACTTCACTCTTGATCAGAAATACAGTATAGCCCAAAATAAACAGTACTGAACTTGTAATTATTTTATTATTTTAAAAAATACATATTATTGACACTTTATAACATGTTCTAAATGAGCTTCTCCTCTCTCAAGACAGACTTCATACCGATATTCCAGATTTCTCGTAATGTTATGGAATAAAGGTTGTCTCAAGTCCGCGAAGAAGGTCTAACGGCATCCTTTAACTCATTGATGGTTTGTAGTGCCCATTTAAAAACGGCAGTTTCAGCCATGCCCCAAATGTATGCGTCTGGAGATGTTAAGTCTGGAGAATATGCAGGATAGGCGAAGTCAGTAAATCGTGAAATGAATTTGTTTGGAAAATGTCCCTGAAGAAATTGACGAACTGCGACAGCAGTATAGCAAGTTGCCCATCCTGCTGAAAAAATTGGTCTCAAAATGCCAAATTACGTGCACGACAAAATTGACGTAGATCAGGGATAAAGCGTGTTAAAATTTGTATGTACCTCTGTTGATTAAGTGTGACTTGCCTACCATTTTCTTCGATAAAGTATGGACCAATTATTCCGTGTCTCGAAACTGCACACCAGATACTCACTTTTGCGCTACGTAAAGGAACTTCTTGAACTTCGTCTGGTCTGGCAAAGCCCAGAAATCGATTTGTGCGACGATTTACATAGCCTGACAAATGAAAATGTGCTTCGTCTGAAAACCATACATTTTTCAAAAATTCAAGATTTTCATACGTACCTAATGTAAGAATTCTGGCACAATATTCCACTCTACTGTGATAATTCCTTGGATGTAATTGTTGATGTACCTGAATCACATACGAAAATGCACCCAGTTTCTTCAGGATTCTTTGCAAGGAAGTTCGTTTTAAACCAAGATGCAACGCTGTTCTTCGGTTTCCAAGATTCGGATTTTTCGCTCAAAAACACGTTCATGGTTATCTTTATTGGTAAATGTCCTGGAACGCCTGAGTTTCCTTTTCGTTGGCACAATACATTACCCGTATTTTCTAAACTTTTCAACAACCTTCAAAATTACAGCATTACTTGGAGAACGTTTATTAAACCGTTGTGTGAATTGATCACACACGTATTGCAGACTTGCACTATTACGTCGGCCGCTTCCGTATGAGCGAAAATATTGCTCCATAAGAAACACTTTCTCCTCTATACTTAACACCATTTTTAACAATTAGGCTTTAATAATTAATTGTTTAAGAATTACTTGACAGGTCTATACTAGTTAATTTGAATACTGTATTTACTATATGAAGCTGTAGCAGATGATCCAGAAAAGATAGAAAAATTATAGTGGTTCCTCAACCAAACGTTTGGCAAATGTATAACAAGGATATGGGTGGTGTAGACATGTAAGCTAAGAGGTTTGTATAGGACTCGAATTCGATCTAAAAAATGGTATTAGGCGATATTCAGATTTTGCTTGAATAGGGCAATATTCAACATGTGGCTTCTATGCCGCAACTTTGAGGCAATTTATTTATTAGAATTTTACCGGCGAATTGTGGAGGCCCTGGTGACAGCTCCAGATATTCCAACGACACATGGAGTACGTCCATGTGGCGTTGTAATGTTGTTCCAAAACCAAAAAATGTTGCCGAGGAAATTGGTTTGGATAATGTGAGTCATTTGGTGGATAAAATTGAAAAACAACGAACGTGTGGCAAATGTGGCAAGTGCCTAAATATCACACGTAAAAACTTAAAAATAAGTTAATGTTTTATGAAATATTGTGTTCTTCATTGCCCAGCGTATGATATCATACTTACGTAAAAACAGACTATTATAAAAAAACGTAAATTTTACACATTACTAGTAAAAGCTATGTACCTCTTTTTGATTCATTACATATATGTATACATGCATCCTATTAATATACATGTAGGTACACAAGAGGCTGAAGACAGTGATGAAAGTGATGAAAATTAAATATTTTATTCTGCATACATTTAAAAAATAATAGTTAATTTTTTGTAAATTAACGATACATGCTATTGTATTGTATATAAACAATTGTTTTTGTAATAATTTAATAAAAAATTATGTTCAAAATAGGATTTTTAAAAAGGAACAGGTCTCTTCTAACAATTTTTCGGGGGATTAAAAGGTACAACATAAGCATACAACCTTTTTAAAATATCTCAAGTATTCAATAATAGATTTTTTTTATGTTATTATAAGGGGTGGTTTTTAATGAAAATGAATAATAAAAAGATATACATATTTAATGCATCAAAAGTTCATTTTACACACTAAGAAATGAAAAGTTATAATGACTAGATTACAATTTATAAGTATAACAATATAGATTCATATGCGTCTATATTCTTTGGTATAACTTTTGTGATATAATTTTGTTTAATAATCAAATTTACAAATACCAAAAAAATATAAATAGTCCATTTTAGAAAGCAGCGCCATCTTTTGCTGGAAAGCTTTGTTATAAGAGATGCTTAACTGTATGGAATAGAAGGCTATAATAATATTTTGAATTAGAAATCGATAATTTCAAATATTATTACTTTGAATTTATTATTAGCCAGTGTAACTTTTATCATCATTACATTTAATTTCATTTCATACTTCATATAAAAATTGTTTTTTAAATGTACTTAAGATGTCGATAAAAAAGTTGTTTATGGAGCATATATTATCTTATAGATATCTAAGGAATTGTCGAGATGTGTTCTATACTTTAGTTCTGGTCTTAGTTACCGGATGCCAGCACCAAGGAACGTTCCACAATGAAATTTATTCCGTTATGGGATTTACCGGATGTTTTTATACCTGCATAAGAATAAGTATATTTTATTCTGACAGCATTAAAATCTTTTAACTCTCCATTTACCCAAGTGTCATTTACCAACTGGACTCCCTTCCCTTATCCCCTTTCTGTCCATGTCCTGCCTACCTAAGAATATAAATTCTTACCTCTGGACTTTTATTACTTTCCAATTCTTTGCTTGGTCTCATTGATTATTTTTCAATTATCTTATCACCCTTATTTATTTTCCAATATTTTGCATTCAGAACACTTGAGTTCTCCACTCTTCTCTGTTCTATTTGATGCCAGTTTCGCCCAACTTTTCCTTTATTGTTATTTAGTCACCGTTTCTGTAGTCTTCCGCTACTACGACAACTCCATGGTGGTGCGTCAAGCAATAATTAGCTAATTAATTTTTTTCTTTTATTAAAATTATTTAAATGATATGATTATGACTCTATCACAATTTTTAATTCTTTTATCTCAGGGTTAAATTCGTACTTCAATATCTATGCTATTACATGTGAAAGGTAAGGTCCAGAGAATACCGGAATAATAAAAAACACATATGATCTAACACTATATATTGAAATAAAAATAATGAAATAATTCACACTCAAAAGTTTTCAATAAACAATTCTCATATAAGGATTCTCAAAATTTTGTTCTCCGTACGTGAACAATCAAAATTAATGGTACAAACAATATTAATTGAAATCTCAAAATCCCAAACTATTCTAACTCTCCTAATCAAAATATTTATATCCTTTCTAAATTACGTGTAAATATTGTGTTATCAATAAAAGAAAAAACTGCAGAAAACAAAAATATCTTTCTCTGATGATGAGTGGTCCAAATCCTTGTTCCTTGTAGACTGTATTATCTCCTCTCAACCGCTCCCTATGTAATCAGCAATCTTACAACAGATTGTTGCAAGTATATCGTGCTTAATGATCTCCTTCAAAAGCAACAATCATTCAAATTATGATAGCCTTTCTCCTCTCGACAAACTGAATCTCTCGTTGGCCCGAGTGAAAAATGACTCTTGGAATATCTCTTCTTTACGATAAACTGAATCTCTCGTTGGCCTGAACAGTGACTCTTGGAATATAAGTAGGAAAATATGACTTACAATATTTTGCTGCTTCAGCTCTGTCAGATACACTAACTCCACAAAAACTCACTAACATTCAACACTACTGCTTGCTACTTCTCAGGAACTGCCAGAGAACAATCCCTGTTCGTCTTACAGATTTGGAAAACCAACTGCCTCCTTTCTCTCTCCTCAATCTCGCCAAACTTTTTCCTACATACTTATCCCACCTTTTTCAATCTCCGCCAATCAAAACTCGTCACAATTCCCCCATTTTTTCATTTCGATAACAAACAAATTTTTACCTATACTTATAAATTTCCTAAAACTTATTTACAAATAATATTTTTCTATAATTCTTAAAAACTAACAAAAACCTCTTTCTATAATCCCTTCTATTGTCTTTAATCACTGCATTAATGTATTTTGAAAAACCCCGTTCAATTGTCTGTGGCTTTCACTTAAACTTATGCGGGTCACTCAAGTATAACAAAGAAATAATTTATGTATAGCTTACTTTTTGTTTAGTACAGGAAATCCAAGAATTTAATAACTTTCCTTCTCCGAAATGTTTGTTGTTTATTATCCTACTTATCTGAAATATTTTAATGTTTTTTGAACTTTGAAATATTTTAATCAACCCAATATTTTTCTCGATTTTACATATCATAACAAATCCCCGCCATTTGATCTGCCGAAAACTCTTTGTTAAATTTTAAAATGACAAAAGTTTTCCAGGATCAAATTATTTCACTATGTTATTAAAATCTATTCATGATATTGATAGATGTCGTGAATGTTAAAAATACCCCGTATATTTCCTGTCTCTATGTGCGCTAATTCATAACTATTTACCCCATTTTCCGTATTGACCCTATATGGACCTTCAAATATCGGCATCAATTTAGCACAAATACCATTTTGTAAATTCGACACCCTCAGTGCCTTCACTAAGACTTTATCTCCTTTCTGGAATTTGATCGGCCTTCTTCTTCGGGTTCTCTCTTGTCTTTGGAGATATTTCTCTCCACTTCGTCTCAATCTTCTTTGAACCAACTCGATCACTTCTTCGTATTGTCTGGGGGCGGTGTCTTCCCACGGTCTTGTAGGCATTGTTCCTTTCATTATATATAAAGGCGTCTCTTTGGTAACCGTATTTGGAGCACAATTCAAATAGGTCTCGATCTCAAACACTTTTCTGTCCCAATGTCGATGATGTTCTTCCGCGGCAATTCGTAGAAATTTTGTGACTTCTTGTATAAAACGCTCCGATGGGTTGCTCTGTGGATGACGGATGCTTATAAATTTTGTATCGATGCCTCTCTCTCTTAATTCCCTTTTAAAACGTTCGTTCCTAAAATATGTCGCATTGTCCAATAAAATATTGTCTGGTCTTCCCACCGTTTCTATAAAATTGTCTATCTTCCTAAGTATTTCAATTCCTTTTGTGGTTCTGCATGCGTACAATTTAACATATTTTGAGAAAAGATCCACCATAACTAATATGTGTTTATTTCTTTGAGTTGTTGGTATCAAATCGCTCAACATATCAATAGCAACAATATCCAGTTTCTTCCGGGCTACGACGTTTTTTGTGACGTTTTCATTTTTAAAGTTCCTACTTTTACACTTTTGGCATGTCACACAATTTCGAGTCACCTCTTTGGCTATTGTATAGTCCTGTCGACAAATGTAGTTCTCCCTGAACATAAGCCACACCTTTCTACTTCCAATATGTCCGTTGTCACAATGTAACTTTAAAAAAACTTCTTTTGCCATTTGCTCCGTGATTACATAGAGTTCTTTACCATCGACCCTCTTAAAATATAGGTTATTTTCTTGTTCAGCCCTTTGCTTTTCTCTTTCATTCAATTCTTCCTGATTTTCCCTGATTTTGGCCAAAGAAAATAAGCCTGCTTCTTCTCTCATTATGTTCATGCCTACGTGGAGTGTTTTGTGATCCTCTTTGCGGAATTGTTCATCTCTCGTCAACGCATCAGCCAAAATATTGTCCGTTCCTTTGATATATTTAAATTCAAAATCATATTCTTGGAGTAAAAGAATGCCCCTATGAATTCTATTATTTACCAACCTATTTTTCATTATGTGTACCCACGCTGCATGGTCCGTTTCAATGGTGAATCTTGCCCCAAGTAGGTAAAAACGTAATTTGTTTACACAAAATAACACACTGGCAAACTCTAATTCAGTAACGCTGTATTTTCTCTCATACGTTTTGGTTACACGTGAAACAAAACATATTGGCACCTCTATATCGTCTTGTATCTGTGATAACACCCCTGCAAATTTTTTTATGGAAGCATCGGTCCTGAGAATGAAAGGTTGCTCATATCTTGGGTGGTGCACTCTTACAGCTGTGGAAACGCTCCTTTTAAATTTGTGAAAGCGATTTCTTGTTCAGTTCCCCATTTCCATCTGACATTTTTCTTAAGTAATGCTATTAGCGGTATTTCTTTTGTACTGAGGTCTGGTATCAGCTTTTTGAAATAGTTTACCATTCCTAAAAATCCCCGCAAAGTTTTTAAATTGGTTGGCCTAGGGTAGTTGTTTATGACTTCAATTCTATCTTCTGCAAGACTAATCCCTTTTGTGTCTAATTTGAATCCTAAATACAATACCTCTTTTTGGAAAAACTGACACTTTTGAATATTTAATTTTAATCCGGCTTGATCAAGTTCTTCGAGAACAGTATGAATATGTCGTAGATGGCTTGTTATATCGGTGAGAAAATTAATAAATCATCTATGTAATGTACAACAAATTCTCCATGCCTATTTAAAATTGTGTGTAATGCGCGAACCAAAGCAGCGCATGCACTTTGTAGTCCAAATGGTACTACCCTAAATCGGTACACCACTCCGTCGATAGAAAAAGCGGTATAATTTCGACACTTTTCTGCCAAAGGTATTAACCAAAAACTGTGTTTCAAATCGATTTTGGAGAAAATGTGTGATCCTGTGATTCGTCCAAAAATGGCTTCTATGTTCAAAGGCGCTTCGTATTGCGCGATTGTGTGCGAATTAATGTTTCTTGCATCTAAACATAATCGCAAATCACCATTTGATTTTTTTACGCATACTATCGGGTTGATATATGGAGAGTCACATCTTTCGATCACCTTGTCTTTGATCATATTTTCAATTTCCTGTCCGACGCTTTGCCTGTATTTATACGGGATTGGATATGTTTTCGATTTAAAATTTTCTAAGTTTTTAACTTTAAAAGAATGTTCATAATTTTTAGCCACTCGGCTTTCTTCATTAATGAGATCTCCATAATTTTCTAAAATCTTCTCTATTTCCTTCTCCATGTTTTCTCCACATATTATTTTTCTTTCATCCTCAGTTTGTTCACATGTGTTCACTGTCCGTATTACTTCTTCACAAAATTCTGGATTCTCGTCCATAATTGCCATTTCTTCTCTGTCCTCTTCCGTTATTTCTTCTTCTATTTTTTCTTTATCTTTAATTTCTATCTGGTATTCCGAGCACCATGTTTCGGCTCCTTCCATTTTTCTGCTTATAACTTCCTTTTTTTCCTGCTTTCTTTTCGAACTCTTCTTCTTTTTTTTTATTCTCTTTTCCTCTTCGGATTGATTTTTTTCTTGAGCTTTCGATTTATCCTCTACCGTCATATTGATTTCTTTATGTTTTTCTTGTCCATTTATCCTTTCAGAAAATTTTCTCCTATCTGTTTCCTTTTCTTCTTCTATGTTGTCTGGTTCTGCTCTGATTTCCAGTTGATTTTCCGAAAAATTGATGGTGATATGTTTTTCACTCAATTCATCAATTCCCGCTATCATATCATGATTTAGATTTTCGATCACCACACATTGCATAATATAGAATTGGTCTCCCACTCTGATCCGTACTCCTAAACCTTCGTTTACTGTCGTCAATTTTTTATTATTTGCACCCACTAAAGCAACCCTCGGAATCTTATACACAAATCTGTCCATATTTAATTCTTTTACTAGTTTTTTATTGATTAACGAAATTTCCGATCCAGAATCAATCAGAATTTTAATCGCTTTATGTTTTATAAATGCATCTAAAAAAATTAGACTGGAATTAGAATTTTGTTTTTCGTTTCCCGCCAACTGTATAAACTCTCTCGGGTGACAAAATATACCGGAGAGTTTTTTACTTTTGTTTAGTGGATGCCTTATTGAAAATCCTGTCTGGATTCATTAAATACTTCTTCTTCCTCCTTTTCTATTGCCACATGATTCATCTCTCTTCTGTTTTGTCGTTGGAATCTCTGATTATTTCTATCGTCCCTTTGTTCGTTCGTATTCCTATTCGGAGGATTTTGTGCATCTCTATTCCTGTTGTGATTTTCATTTGTTCTATTTTGTGTATCATTCCGGTTATCGTAATTTTGTTGTCTATTGTAATTATTGTAATTTCTCGGCCTATATTCGTTTGTTGATCTGGGATGTCGGTTTCTCTGGTCATAATTTGATGAATACCTTCTTTCCGCTCCATTATATTGGTCATGTTGTCTTCTATTTCTCATTTCTTTTCTTTTCGCTTCTTTTAATTGAAGGAATTGGCACAAACTATCAATATCTTGATAGTTTCTCAAAATCACGTGATCTTCCAACGTTTCCTCAAAATGTCTGCTGATCATTTCTACCAGCTGTTCGGTAGAATATTTGCATTCTAGATATTTTGAATTGTTATATATCTGCAAAGCATATCTTTCTTCAGATATTCCCATTTTTTCGTGATATTTTCCATTCTGTAGCTCTTGGTTGATTTCTCTCTGTTTATTTTTCCCCCAGAAATAGTTGAGAAATTTATTTTCAAAATCTGTCCAATTTTCAAACTCATCTTCCTTGCTTTCATACCATAACGCTGCTCCTTCTTTCAAATGGTTTCTAATTGTTTCTTTGCAATCGTCAAAATATCTAATATGTTGTAATTTGGTTTTCAAATTTTTAACAAACGGTACTGGGTGTGTTTTCCGAATATCCCCGCCAAACTGTATTTTTATGTCACCCGGACTTTGGATGAGTACTTCTCTCCTGTCTCCCATATCTCGTTGTTTTCTGATATCCTCAATTTGTTTTTCTATTTCTTTCTTGTCTTCTTGTAAAGCCATTTCAAATTTTGTTTCTAACTGTTCTAATTCCTTTTTCTGTACAGTCTTAATATCTTTCATTTTAGTTTCTATTTCTTCTCTCTGCATCTCTAGTTTCCTCTCTGTTTCTTCTCTGACTTTTTCTAAACAGACTTTTACCTCATTTTCATATTTGTCCAAACGCTTTTCCATTTTTCTATCATTTTCTTCTAATTTTTGTTCATAGTTTTCCAAACGCTGCTCTATATTTCTGTTATTTAGTTCTATTGCTTGCCTTGTTTCCCGTTGGTTTTCTTCCATTGTTTGTTTTGTTTCATCCATTTTTTGTGACTGGAGTTGCATTAGTTGTAATATTTTATCTATTCCTGATAGTTCTTTTCTCTCCTCAACTATTGTCACATTTCCTTCATTATCCGATACTTCTTCCAAAATTGTTTCATTTTCTCTGTTATCCTCCTTCCTTTCCTGCATTTTACTTTGTCTCCTTGTGACAGACATGTTGTTACTTTTTGTTATTGTTTTTGTCCCCGCCAAATGTGAAATTTTACAACACTCTATATGTTTCAGAACACGACAATATTTCTCCCCAAATGTATTAAATTTTCACGACAAATATCAAATATGCAATCAGTAAAATTCAAATAATTCAAAATAAATATCAAATGTACGATTGGTAAAGAAAATAAAATCAAATAATTCAATAGCAGTACATATCCACTACCTACGATCAATCAATAAATCAAATTTATATTCCCTGGAAAAATTGTCAAAATACTTTCAAATTCAAACTCCCTCAATGTTATGTTTTTATCTCTGGATCACCTGTACTTATTCCAGATCTCTTTCCCTTCCTTCAAATGTAAAGCTGCGATATTTTCAAGCCCCACGTTTTGGAAGCCAGTTATTGTGATATTTAAAGTCTTGGTGCGCCAAGCAATAATTAGCTAATTAATTTTTTCTTTTATTAAAATTATTTAAATGATATGATTATGACTCTATCACAATTTTTAATTCTTTTATCTCAGGGTTAAATTCGTGCTTCAATATCTATGCTATTACATGTGAAAGGTAAGGTCCAGAGAATACCGGAATAATAAAAAACACATATGATCTAACACTATATATTGAAATAAAAATAATGAAATAATTCACACTCATAAGTTTTCAATAAACAATTCTCATATAAGGATTCTCAAAATTTTGTTCTCCGTACGTGAACAATCAAAATTAATGGTACAAACAATATTAATTGATATCTCAAAATCCCAAACTATTCTAACTCTCCTAATCAAAATATTTATATCCTTTCTAAATTACGTGTAAATATTGTGTTATCAATAAAAGAAAAAACTGCAGAAAACAAAAATATCTTTCTCTGATGATGAGTGGTCCAAATCCTTGTTCCTTGTAGACTGTATTATCTCCTCTCAACCGCTCCCTATGTAATCAGCAATCTTACAACAGATTGTTGCAAGTATATCGTGCTTAATGATCTCCTTCAAAAGCAACAATCATTCAAATTATGATAGCCTTTCTCCTCTCGACAAACTGAATCTCTCGTTGGCCCGAGTGAAAAATGACTCTTGGAATATCTCTTCTTTACGATAAACTGAATCTCTCGTTGGCCTGAACAGTGACTCTTGGAATATAAGTAGGAAAATATGACTTACAATATTTTGCTGCTTCAGCTCTGTCAGATACACTAACTCCACAAAAACTCACTAACATTCAACACTACTGCTTGCTACTTCTCAGGAACTGCCAGAGAACAATCCCTGTTCGTCTTACAGATTTGGAAAACCAACTGCCTCCTTTCTCTCTCCTCAATCTCGCCAAACTTTTTCCTACATACTTATCCCACCTTTTTCAATCTCCGCCAATCAAAACTCGTCACAATTCCCCCATTTTTTCATTTCGATAACAAACAAATTTTTACCTATACTTATAAATTTCCTAAAACTTATTTACAAATAATATTTTTCTATAATTCTTAAAAACTAACAAAAACCTCTTTCTATAATCCCTTCTATTGTCTTTAATGACTGCATTAATGTATTTTGAAAAACCCCGTTCAATTGTCTGTGGCTTTCACTTAAACTTATGCGGGTCACTCAAGTATAACAAAGAAATAATTTATGTATAGCTTACTTTTTGTTTAGTACAGGAAATCCAAGAATTTAATAACTTTCCTTCTCCGAAATGTTTGTTGTTTATTATCCTACTTATCTGAAATATTTTAATGTTTTTTGAACTTTGAAATATTTTAATCAACCCAATATTTTTCTCGATTTTACATATCATAACAATATATATATATATATATATATATATATATATATATATATATATATTCTTCGACACTCTCGATCTCATTGACATATAAATCTACTGTGATATTTTAATATTTATCATCACTTTTGTTTTATTTAAATTCATTTTTAAACCGATTTTCCCAGATTCCTATTTAAGTTCCTTTAGCTTGCAGAGTAGTTTCGCCAGTGGCGGATCTAGAAATTTTCGTCAGGGGGGGGGGGTCATGGGTCTTGAGGGTGATTTTGATATAGGATTTAGATTGTTGCACCTTTACGATTGATATGATTTGTGCCTCATGTAAGGGAATCATTTTCTCAATAATTATTTTAAGCGATATATTAAACCAATGAGGAGTTATTAAAACCCAAATACCCTACGGATGGAAAAAAGGGTACAACATTCAGGGGTCTTAAACTTAAACACAAAAAAAATAATTTAAATCCACATACTCAGTTAAATCAAGTGTACAAGATTATTAAACCAAAGAAAAGTTATTAAAATATAAATACTGAAAAAGCAAGGACTGTCAATTTAAACTAGGTATTTTAAAGACAATTAATTTAAACCTACCTATCCTATAGCTACAAAATCAAGAACAAACCAAGGATAAATAAGTAGAAACCAAAGTTAAGTAATTTAAATGCAATAACTCAATGTAAGTGTAAACCTTAATGAATGTATTTAACATTCCTAATAAACTCTATCTTATCGTTGAATATCCGATATCAATTTGTAACAACATTCATTTGTTCCTTATTGCTATACGGAGTGGAAACATGGACTCTCGGAATTACAAGTATGAGGCGTATAGAAGCCTTTGAAACGTGTGTTTTTCGAAGAATGCTAAAGATTTCGTGGACAGAGCACGTGACCAATAACGAGGTGCTGAGAAGAATGAGAACTGAGAGAGAACTCCTAAATATTGTAAACAACAGAAAAACGAGTTATCTAGGACATATTCACAGAGAAGCAAAATATAACTTTCTACGACTCATAATGGAAGGAAAAATAGAAGGACAAAGAGGTCTAGGAAGAAAAAAATGCTCCTGGCTGAAGAATGTAAGAGTCTGGACAGGTATGGACACACATTCGATACTAAGAACAGCTCAAGATAGAGAGCAATTTGCTGTAGTTATAGCCACCCTTCCGTAATGAAGAAGAAACCTTAAGATTAAGTGTAAACAGTATTTTATTTAAATTAATTTATTCAACAAAAAACATAATATAATTAAGGAATAGTTATTTCTATAATTAGGCATAACGTATGGTCCTAAAGTTTTGGGAAAAATTTCACCTGGTCTGATTGAGAAGCAAAATGCATTTAACAAAGAAGGCCATGGAATTAAAATGTCATCAGTTATTGACATTTAATAAACAACGCAGAATATTTTGGTTTGTGCTCTGCAAAATGTCTTATAAAATTGATATTCGTCGAGGTGTTTATAATATGGTTGGGCGAATGTCGAAACGAGATATTGTTAATATTTATCAAGATCAAAACATAAGCAAATCGACAATTTATCGCACAATCAGAGAATGTGAAGAAGAAATACCATGTGTTAACTTACGTAAAAGTGGCCGACCGCGGATTTTGAACCATATAAGAGAGGCAAGACTGATTGAAGCAGCTAAGAACAAAATTGGGGTCTCACAGCGAAAACTGGCCAGAAGATTTCATGTTGGAAAGACTACAGTATACAGCATACCCTATCGAGTAACAATATTATCTACCGGAAAAGAAGGAAAGCTCCAAAATCCACAGGTTATCAATTAGAGAGAATTCAGAGATGTTGCCGCGCGTTAATGCGAGTGCATTTCGTCAACAAGTTGATCGTGATGGACGATGAAAAATATTTTACTTTGTCCAACTCTGAGATGAAGGGTAACGATGGGTTTTACATGAACGATTACGAAAATGTACACGATGAAATAAAATTCAAAAGTAAGAAAAAATTTTGGTATGGTGTGCAATTTCTGAGGCTGGCTTTATCTCACAGCCCTACATTGGTGTTGTTCGAGGCGAAGCCTTAAACTTAAATATTTATATTCAAAGATGTCTCTCTAAATTGCTTCAGTTTGTGAACACACATCATGCAAATGATCAAATAGTCTTTTGGCCAGATCTTGCTTCATGTCATTACGCGAGGATCACAAGGGACTGGTACGAAACTAACAACATTACCTTTGTACCGAAAGCAGACAATCCCCCCAACCTACCTCAGGCTCGTCCAATTAAAGAGTTCTGGGCAATATTAAGTCGGAAAGTCTATAATAACGGATGGGAAGCACAAAATCAGGAACAGTTAAGACGCCGCATATATACAAAAATTAGAGAAATTGACGCCGAGGTCGTCCAAAGGATGATGCAACGTGTTAGGGGAATTATTAGGCAAATCGAAAATACTGGTCCCTTGTTTGTCATTTTTTGTCTGTCAAGTTTTCCATTATTTTGCACGACTCTTTTCCACTTTTGAATCCGCAGTGAAAACTCTTGTTCTACTGTGAAATATGCAGTAAGTAGTTGGTCCAATAATATCCTGGAAGGTGGAAGTTAAGATATTGTCTAAAAGGGGTAAATAAATAGATCTTCGGAAATATTCTTCGCAAGAGTTAGCAGATTGGTTTTGACGACAGGTTTGACGAGAAACTATACGAGGCATCTTCAATTCAATGTCTAGTTGTTCAGCTATTTGTTTACTTCATAGTAAAGTTTGCTATAAACAGATCCAGCATTTGATCTTTTATTTTGAAGAATGCATTTAGTGTCCTCTATGGCCTCAGTAGCCTACTTAAAATCTAGTTTTGGTGAGTGAAGAAGACGACTAAGTGATACAGTTGTACCTAAAACATTAATAAGACAAACTACTGTTTCACAGTTTCACAAATACCTTGGACAGCAGCCCCCAGTTTCTTTATTTGTATTCACTAACGTATCAGACAGAGCTAATGCAACAACAATATTCACTTTGATATTTATTATAGATAAATTATAAAATGTAGCACACAGTCTCAACATCTACATATTCAAATTACACATCACACTCTACATATTCAAATTACAAACAACCAATAGACAAAATTGAAGATAAGAAATACCTAATAAAAAATAAAAATGTGCTGATTTCGTGCGAAAAGTCATGTCATGAATTTACATTGAATAAACAATAATGTGTGGGCCGTAATTCTATCTCATCGATAGTCGAACGATTCTCTGGCACTCAAATGACAAATTGTCAAAATTTGAAAATCGCGTAACCCTGAATTTGCAGAAGTCAGGTTGTTAATCGAGGTATTACTGTATTCAGAATTGTTGATTTTTTTAAAGAGCAATTTAAAAAGGCTTCCGTATAATTCTACACTTACCCCTACAATAAATAAGTTTGAATCATTTCAACTCTTGACTTCCTGCTTATAGGGTTGATGGGTTTTAAATTATTTTTTTTAGGATTGATTGATATTTAATTTTGTTTAGGGGTGGTCATGACCCTCGTGACCCCCCTTTTGGATCCGCCACTAAGTTTCGCTGTATTATTGTTTAAGAGTACTATGTGATCGGCAAATCCCAAACAACTTAAACATCTGCCATTGATTTTAAATCTGCGATGTTTCCAATTTAAGTTCTTAAAACCATCTTCTTATGTAAGACTAAACAAGTTTAGAGAAATCGTATCTGTCTGTCTAATTCCTCTTTCCGATCTTATTGCTCTTGTTAGACCTTTGGCTAAGTTAATTTGCATAGTTTTTTTTATTTACAATTAAGGCGCATCAACCTAAGTGGTTATTAGCGCCGCTTGGTATTATAATTTTTTACCTTTTTGGATACATAATATATACAGATTTTGATATACATAGATTTTTACATACATAAATCTGAGTGAAACTAAGTACATTAGTTAATAGCAGATTACACATTTATTTGTACACGCACTGATGTTTAAATCTGGTTGTATATTCCTTTTGATTTTAGAAAACTTAAAACAGACGAGTAGACACAGTTTTCTTCTAGACACTCGCGTAGCGTTGCCGGTAGGTTACACTTTTTCCTCTCATTTGAATATGCAGGGCATTCGATTAAGCAATGTTGGACACTTAAACTGTTAAAACACTTTCCGCACGTTGAATGAACACTTCCAGTAATATGGTATTCATGTGTTAAGTGTGTATGTCCTAATCTCAGTCTGTTTATTATAATTTGGTCTTTTCTGTTGCTACACATATTCTTTCATCTTATAACTGTTGTTTTTATGTTTCGTAGTTTTTGTTGAGATTCATTCCATTCTTGAAGCCACCGTTCTTTCAATGTCGAGTTAATCCAGTGATGAAAATATTTCTTATAGGTAGGTTCTATCAAGTCTTCGTTGTTAACTGAAGATTTGACGGCAGCATCTACTCTTTCATTACCATGTATGTATATATGTTACGGAATCCACATAAATTTTACGATCGCATTCTTTTGCTAAAGTTGGTACAAATGTTTCTTTATCAATCGCAACAATGGATGAGTTGGGTAAATGGTGCCTAAGCTACTCATGGAACTTAAGGAATCTGTTATTACTAGGCACCTGTCTAAGTTGGCGTTCAGTGCATAGTCTAATGCTTTGTAGATTGCGAATAGTTTTCCTGTTAACTAGTGTCAACTAATGTTTCCAGTAAAAGAATTAAATCTTTTTGGAGATCCATCGTTAAGTAGGGTAATATTGGTGTTCTTAATGATCGTTTCTATTATGTGTCCTATTTTGTTATATCTACTAGATCCCCAATGTGGATTGTGTCCATTTAGATCTCCTACTATAATCTTAGGCAATGGAATTTGTTCTATAATATGAGTTATATCTTTTATACTTATATCAGTATTCGGTGGAAAATAAATGTTACAGATGTTAATAATTTTTGGAGTTTGTATGGTTACTGCTACTGCTTCAAGGTTGGTCTTTAAAGGTATTTGTCTAGATTCGAATGAGTTATTAACATAAATAAAAACCCCTCCACTTGCTTTTTTAAAATCATTTATGTTTTTATGATAACCTGTAAATGCCTTTAATTTTGCTAATTTTTGGTCAGTAAAATTCGTTTCTTGGAGACATATTATTGAAGGTGAGTGTTTAGTAATTAATAATTTAAACATTTCTAGTTGTGTATAGTAACCGTTTATGTTCCACTGAAGAATTTACATTTTTGTTCTATATTTTAATTTTTATTCTTGTACTTGATCGCTCTCTAATTCAGAGGAAGAATTTGTATCCAGCAATTTGGATATTTTGCGCTTAATCTTTGTGCAACGTGTTTTCATTATTTTTTCATTGAACATTGGGTAGATGTCTAATAATTTTAGTAACCTCTCAATATCTTTTGTAAAAGTTTGAGCAATACTCAATAGGTCGGGTGAACCATACGCATTTTCAAAAAAGTGTATCGTTTCTTGGTAATTAAGAACACTTTCGTTTGTGTCGTCGTCAAAAAATACTTTTGTTAGCTGTAACAATTTCTGTATATCAATAGGATCTATTGTTGGGATAGTTCTCTTCTTTTTTGAACGTGTATCCTTAGCAGGCCGATAAAGCATTCCGGAGTTTCAGGTGGTGTAACTGTTTCGGAGAAAGCTCTTTTGCTCTGTGTTTGCAGTGTAGGTTCTGTGCTAATTGATAAAGTGATCAATGATTCATTATTTTCTAATCCTTTTTCATTAACGTTTATACCTTCATTTGTAAGCGGGTTATCGTTTTTTGGCCTTGGTTTATTTACATCTACATCTTTATTTTTGTATTGTTTAGATTGAGTGTTTTGTACCAAATAATTTGGTTTTGAATGGATTTGTACTGAGTGTTGTGTTACGTCGGTTATAATGTCTGCTGTAGTCACTGTGTTATGTATTATTGAACTGGAGTTATTGTTTTTTTGGGGACAGTTTAAGGCGATATGGTCAATCTTTTTACAAATATAACATGAGCGTTAGTCTACAGACATAAAAATTCTATAGCTTGTATTGTCATGACAAATTAACAAGGATTCAGGAAGTATTAGGTCTACTAAAGGTGAAATGTATACCTGTCTACGAAAACTAAGTACGTGTTGAAATTCGGGACGAGATGTGCCAATTCTAAGGAATGATAAGGGAGACATAAGTTTAAAGCCTAGTTTCTGTAGTTTTGATTCTAGAATACTATGTGGAATTGTTGGACATACATTGGATAATATTAGTTGTTCACTAGGAGTAATTAATCTTCTTCCTTGTATTATTTGATTGTTTACTATGATTTTTCCTTGATGAACATTTATAAATTTGTCAACTAATTCTTCCTTAGATAAATAAATACAAATCCTGTGGTTAGCTATACGAGAAGAGAACACTATATCTTTTGAAGAAATAACTGATCCTAGTGATACAAGGTAATTTTCTACTTTTACATTTTCTAATGAACTAAATACAATAGTTTTCTGGATGAAAAATTAAGAGTACTGGTTACTGATGAGTACGATTTTTAAAGTGTTGGTGGTGAAATACAGCTCATTTCCTGAGCTAATTCGGAATTAATATCATCCATTTAAATAAACTTTGAAACTAGTCATTATGTTAAATCTCTATGACAGTCTTTGCAGACTGTCTATACACAGGTGACAATATACTTTAATAAAACATCCCCGTCTGTTAGATATCGTACCAAAAGTCTTTCGCGCACATCAAGACGGCTGTCTTTTATATCTTTCATCAAGAAGCGAAGTACCCACCAAGTTTCGGATCGGTATATCGGGCAATTTTTTTGCAACGTCGTACATTTCGGCTAAAACAGGGTTGAGAAATCTAAGCGGCAATCCTTTATTTAAACCTCCATGATTTAAGTACCAATAAGCATTGGCGGCAGT
The DNA here is from genome assembly GCF_040954645.1 of Diabrotica undecimpunctata. Taxonomy (NCBI): domain Eukaryota; kingdom Metazoa; phylum Arthropoda; class Insecta; order Coleoptera; family Chrysomelidae; genus Diabrotica; species Diabrotica undecimpunctata. The sequence continues at coordinate 73,710,359 of NC_092812.1, forward strand.
TTCTAAAGTTGTTATTGTAGTACTGATTTATATGTGATTTATGTTGGGTCAAATGACCCCTAAAAATGTCTCATGACTTTGTAGTCTATAACATAGTCTAACTAAACTAACTACACTACCATTTTGGAAATTAGAAGAAAAGAACTGCGATGAAATGGGAGCTAGGATTACTCGCACCTTGGGGTCATTCAAGGTGACTCACAGACAAGAAGGGTAGACCACAAAAAGTATAGATAAAAAGGTAAAATATTTGGCGATTCAATAGAGGTAACGAGCTTAACACCTACACTAAAGTTTTACCCGTTTTAATAAACTTAGAATAATTCTATACACATTATACATATTTAATGATAGCAAATGAAGTAGATTGAAAGAGAGGTATAAATTTTTCAATAATAAACTATTAATGAGTTCCTGTCTCTGTATTTCAAATTTACTACAAGCATAAAAAATGTGATCCAAGTCGCAAATTACATTGCAGGTTTCACAAAGTTCAGTGTTAACTACACCCATTTTATATAAGTTTTAAGGGAAGCTTACATGTTTGAATTTCAGCCTACAATGGGCGCAATATCATTTCTTGTAAAATCATAATCTTATTGCCACAAAACTGTCGGAATACTTGAATGTAACAGTGTGTATCGTGTGAGGCTATTAGAGCAATGTGTTTTTCAATGTAATTTCCATTTTTCCTTAAAGTGTTACTCTTGGATATCAATCAATATTCTTGAGTTCCTAAATTGTTCTGTATATGCTGTCCCGTTGTAGCGCTTTCTTTGGCTCAGGAATTTGCCACGAAGTCCTATATGAGCTTTCACCCAAGTGAATTTTAATTCGTATTACCTTTTTTTAAATTATAAATTATTACTTTTAATTCTCTGATAAAAGCGTTTATATCAGTAGCCATCACATTAATTGGTTTAGCGATGCATTTAAGAACAGATTACTCAAAAAGTGTATTTTTTGGTTTAACTTTTTTTTTTCTATATAATCGCAGACTTTAATAATACCAATCGCTTCAGCAGAAAAAATGGAAGTATTGTTATTTAGTTTGAATTTTTCTTGAACGTTTGTTGATGGTATATAGAATACACATCCCGTACCATACCATTGTTTTGTTTTGATGCGTCGGTATAATTATATTTCCAGAAAATCTGACATATTTGACATATAGGCGCTTAATGCATTTTTACTTATCAACAAATTTTCATTGTATACTGAATGAATATTAATTTCTAAGGGCCCCAGCATGTCAAAGAATTCATATTTTTCTACTAAAATAGATCTTTTTAAAACACTTTATTTTGATAGTTATTGTGCAATATTTTAGTATTTGAGTTGTCAAAAACAAAATTTATTTTGTCATTTGATTAAATGAATTTTATTATTCTTATGGATTACAATTATATTTTTTTATAAACCTCTCGAAAAAGCGGTGCTACCGGTTTCCAGTGCTCCCTCACACTAGCATCAGTTGGTCACTAAACAAGACCAAAATCGTGACATATATTCATTAACAAGTTAACTGTTTTAAGTTCGTAAGGCCAATCTCGGTTATTACCCTTTTTCGATAAATATAAATACATACACACCAAAGCACCGTTTGTAATAATTAGTTATGAATCAAATTTAATGAAATTGTCGACTGGCAGGCAGCACCGATATATTTATAAGATTTTAATTACTACAGCCTCTACTCAACCATTAGTCCAATGATATTTTCCCGATGCTTGAAATTTAATTAAAAAAATAACCAGTTGATGTATGTATAACACTATAAAAGAACAGAATATAACATATCAGTAGACAATATGAGTGTTGTTAAAAATAACAGTGTTCGATAAGTTTAAAAAATGGGCAGTACTTAAAAAAGGAAACCTCATGTTTTTTTCTTCCCTGGGTCCGTCTTATCCAAAACGATCTCCTTTCTCACTGAAGCTAAAGTTTATTGTGATTGCTGTCCATTGTAGTTTCCTACACACAGTCCACAACTTTTCCTCATGTTAAACACACATATAAAAACTTCATAAATTAACTGATCGAATCCTAGGTGACCTCTCATGATGAAGTATCTGTTGAAAAATTTCTTACGCATCTGGACCTGGCAAGCAATACCGCTTTTTACATGGTCTTATAGAGGTGTCACTAAGACCCAGATGTTCGATGTTTTCTAGGAGGATCTTTTGAGTTGTTTTGATATTTTAGTATTAAATAAGCTGTTCCCTGGGTAAGAAACTGGTGATTGCTTTGTGTTAGAAATAATCTTCTCCTTGTTCTCGTTCTTCAACCTGTTTGTATCAACTCCTCAAGAAGGCCTCCCATTAGTTCTCCACTCTTCTCTGTTTTGTGCTGTTTGATGCCAGTTTCTTTCCACTTTTGCTTTGATGTCTTCTAGCCAGCGTTCTTGTAGTGTTCCTGTACTACGACCGTATTCTTGTGGTCTCCAATCTACAATGTTTCTCGTCCATCTTTCGTTGTTCAGTCATGTCGCTTGTCCTTCACAGCTCCATTTCGTTTAGCAATTCTTCCAAATACATCTTCCACCGTCGTCCTGCTTCACAAGTACTCCGTTTCGTATAAGTTCTGTAAGAGAAACTACCAACATAGTCATCTTTCGATGACTCTCTGTATTGTTCTTAATCTATTGGCTGATAACTCTGTGTTACGGTCTCCCTTTTCCTTCTCATAACTTGTAGAATATAACTGTTGAATACCTTTTGCTTTAAATTTATAGGTATCTTTTGTTTTTCAACACAAAACTAGAGACAATACCCTGATACTTCCTACTGCAACCCAAATCATTTGGATTCTTCTATTGATCTCTGCCGTTTGATCGTGTGACCTAGGTACATATATATAATCTTCAACACTTTAGATCTCACATCCATGTAAGTCTATTGTGATATTTTGATTTATCATCATTGTGGTTTTATTTAAATTCATTTTTAAACCGATTTTCCCAGATTCTCGTTTAAGTTCCTTTAGCATACAAAGTAGTTCCTCCGTATAGTTTTTTTTACAAGGACTATGTCATCGGCAAATCTTAGATGACTTAGATGAAAATCTGACATTGATTTTGTTGTTCCCAATTTAACTTCTTTAACACAGTAAACAATTTTGAAGAGATCGTGTCTCCCTGTGTAACTCCTCTTTCCAATCTTATTTTGCTTATAGTTAGACCTTCTGTCAAGTTTATTGCATAGTTGCATTGTCATATTATTCATTCCTTTTAATACGGTCCAGAATTCTATGTAATCGAATGCCTTATTGTAATCAACAAATGCGAAATTAAGAGGTTCATTGTATTAGTTACATTTTTCTATAAATATATGTATTGTCTGTAGATGTTCTATGGAACCTTTGCAAAATTCCGCTCGTTTAACAGGCTGCTAACTATCGAAATTATTTGATAATCTGTTGGTAATCATTTTAGTAAACAGTTTTTACAGATGTGGTAAAGGGTTTATTAGTCTGTAATTTTCGAGTTTTTGTTTGTCTCCTTTCTTGTGTAGTATAAGTGGAATAGCACCTTCAAAGAGGCACTTCATTAGAATTTTAACTGTCTCCAAAGTAGTTTGACTTTTAGCTGTAATCATCTCTTTTGTTATTCCGTCGTGTCCAAGAGCTTTTCAATTTTTTAGTTAAAAATAATATTATTAATTAATATTGCTAAGTATTTATGAGTACACCAATTCTTCTTTACTCGTGAATTGTGAACTTCATGTGGTCTTGGAAATTTCCAGTTAGTAAACTCTAATAATATACAAGATTTTTTCGGCAGTGAAGGATTCGTATGAAGAATGAGTGTGGTTTTAAAAAATGTATCCCGTTTCTTCGATACACTCTGCGTTGGTGTTAAAAGTAACTAGTGATTTTTTCAGTCAGAGAATTAATGCAACAGGCTCTGAGTGTAGATAGAGAATGGACTTCAAATGTTAGGCTTAGCATAAGACCGCAGAAGTCCAAAATCATGAAATTTATCAGAAGAAGGAATTTAGAGTGATTAGGTTTTCTAAGCCGAATCACAACATCTGAGTATCTATATTCAAAATATGTAACTTTTGAATTCATATAGCTGACGACATCTGACCATATGATATACAGATATAAGCCTAAAGTATCTTTACAAGTGTAGATCTACCCATTCCAAGAGGAATGGGGCAGATGAAACAGACAACCCAGGCTACAGGCAGGGTTATATCTGGTATACCGACTTCTTCTTCTTCTTATAGTGCCTATCCGTTTCGGATGTTGCCGACCATGGCAATCTGTATTTTGCAAAATGCTGCTCTGAAAAGATTTGTGGTTGTTATGTTGAACCACGTACTTAGATTTTTCAGCCAGGAAATCCTTCGTCTTCCTGGTCCGCGTTTTCGTTCTACTTTTCCTTGTAGAATTAATTACAGCAACCCATATCTTTCGCTGTTCCTTATGATGTGACCGAGGTATTCGATTTTGGCTGTTTTTTTTTTGTGGTTAACAAGTCTCTTCGTTTTTTGCATTCTTAATAGAACGTCCTGGTTAGTAACGTGGTCGGTATAGGGTATTTTCAGGATTCGACGATAAAGCCACATTTCGAAAGCCTTAATTTTCTTGCAGGTAGCATCTGTGAGAGTCCACGACTCAACTCCGTACAACAGTATAGGAAAGATATAACATCGTAGTTACCTGATTTTTATGCGTACCAATAAATCATGGCATTTGAATAGCTTAGCCATTTTTTGAAATGCAGATCTTGCTTTCTCTATCCTATATTTTATTTCTATAGGGAATAGCCCTAATAATTTTCATTGACGTTCGTATACCGACTAGATGTATGTAAATATTTCTATATCGATAGGAGAATATAACTTGCATAACTGCGGGGCAGTATATCGCAGGCGGCAAACACTTTTTGGAAATTGCGACTTAAAAAACATGAGGTACCATATCTGTACAAGCTGATATTGAGTTCCAGATGTCTGAAATGGATATCATAAATAAATTACCGATGTACAAGACCAACAAGACAGACTTAAACATATGGCTTTTAATCTCCTTACCCAGCTTGAAACAGTATATAGTAAACACATTTATTGGGATCAAGGTTAATAACAAAAAAGGGGAGAGAGCTCTATAGGTTAATGCAAGAAAATAAATACTCATATTTATCAACAGTAATACCAACGTACCACCAACGGATCCCAAAAAAAGACCAGACCTCTTAGATTCTTGCATCATAAAAGGAATATCTAGCACCTTTATGGATATAGTTCCAAGTTATGACCTTCATTCAGTCAGATCATTCACCAATTATTGCAACAATTAGCACCTGCGTAATTAACAAACAACCTACTCCAAAACTGCATGGACCGAGAACAGATTGGAACCTTTCCCTAAAAATGCTGAATGAAAACATTCAATTAAACGTAAGGCTAAAAAGCCATCCAGAAATAGAAGCAGCTACAAAAAACCTTATGACATTATTACAAAACACTGCAAAAGAAGCCACACCGAACGATGCAGATAAAAATAAAATCGGGGATAGCATAAATATTTCACTAGAAATTAAAAAGCTTATTGCCGAAAAAAGAAAAGCAAGAGTCTAATAGCAACAAAGTCGGAATCCAGCGGGTAAAACATTTTACAATCTTAACTAATAAATTAAAAACACAGCTAAAAATTTGCAGGGGAAGAATCGGTCAAAAAATACGTATCACAGCTTAATAGATACGACCATTCAATATGAAAACCAATAAAATCATCCTTAAAACCTAAAACAATATCGCCGCCAGTATGAAAACCACAGACACACAGAACCATTGCAAAAAGCGATAAAGAAAAATTAGAATTATTTGCTGAACATTTAGCAACAGTATTTCAACCACACAACAATAGAAAGAGCATCAAGAAATTATTAATTATGCGTTTAAATTCAGAACAACCATCAGTAAAGCGAATAAGACTAACAAAGCCAAAAGAACTTATAGAAGAAATATTGAGACTAAATATCAAAAAGTCACCAGGAATTGACCTAATAACACCAATAATGCTAAAAGAATTGCCAAAAAGGGTATAGTAATACCTACATATATATGTAATGCATAAGATGTAATTATTGGCCTAATTATCTAAAAATTGCAGGAATACTTTTATTTCCAAAACTAGGAAAGGATCCCAGTGAAGTCTCATCCTATCGACCTATCGGTCTGAAATCAACAATCTCCAAATTACTAGAAAAGCTTTTAACAAAAAAATAGATCCAGACTTTACAGGCACAAGCTGGATACCAAATTATCAGTTTGGATTTTGACTGGAACACTTAATGCAGGCAATGCCTTAGAATAACCCATAAAATCAACTCTGCATTAGAAGAAAAGGAATACCAACAGTTCAGAACAAAAGTGAATGGAGGAATATCCCAAATTCATCCCATTAAGGCGGTAATTTCACAAAACAGCGTCCTGGGACTTCTATTATATTTAATATATACATCTGATCCACCAACTTCGAATAACGTAAAAATTAGCACATTTGAAGATGACACAGTAGCACTCACAAGCCATAAAATCATTGACATAGCAACACAACAACTCCAAGACTTCATATGAACTTAAAAACTAACTAGAACAATGGAAAATACAAATAAATGAAAGCAACTCAACCCACACAAATTTCACTTTACGACGAGAAACACCAACACCCATATATGTATATCAACAATGAGGAAATACCCTGGACTAAAACAACGAAATATCTTGGGCTACATCTGGAGCAAACCCTGTGGCAATAAATAATAAAATTTTAATTTAAAATACAGTTGTTATCAAACCAATATGGACATATTGCATAGAGCTGTGGGACTGTAGTAGTAGATACAATATTGTTATAATTGAAAGATCTAAAGAGTTAAAAATCTTAAGAGCAATTGTTGATGTACCCTGGTACGTAACCAACCAAAGAATCTCTGAAGATCCCAACATCTTAACAGTAAAAATTAATCCAGAAAAAGAAAACACAATACATTCAAAAAGTAAACACACACTTTAATCTATTAATTTCCGCAATACCTCAACATCAAGTTACCAAAAGACTAAAGCGACGTTGGCCAACAGACCAGTAACAAGGACACGCGATTCTCGCACTGGGGGGGACCACATCACGTCAGTAACAAGGAACTAATCACATTAACTTACAGAATATATTTTTTATTTCGATTTTTAATTTATTAGTTATAATAAAAAAAGTATCTTCTTCCTCTCTGTAGAAAAAGGAGACACAATAGATCTTATATGTTGTAGTGCGACTTGTTCCCTAAAAGTAGTAAAATTATTTATTTAAACTTTGACTTTTAAGAGTAGGAAAACAATATAAATCCTAATTTAGAATCCCTGATGTGGAAAAGATATACATTTTGCCCCTCAAACAAAATTAATTTTTATTTTTCACATTCTATATTTAGATGAACTTTTTATTGATAAATAAATTTCAAAAAAAAAATTAAAATTACTTATAGCCGTCTACATACACAATCTGCTGTCTTTGATTTTTTTCCAACGTTCAACCTAATACTACTGGACAATGCTCGATAGTAGTATAATATAGCGGTTGAAAGACTCACCTATATATAATATTCAGGATCTATAAGAAACTTCAAAGTTCAAACATGATTCGAGTGTACTTGTTGTGCTGTGCAGTGGTACTCGCTAGGGCCCAGATTCCAAGTCTCGGTTTCTGTCCCGATTATTTACCCATGTCGGAATTTGACATCGAGAGTTTTTTGGGAAAGTGGTATGAAGCTGAGCGTTATTTTCAATTCACGGAAGTCACATCGAGATGTGTTGTTACCGATTATGCTAAAGGACCTAGTGGAAAAATTTACGTTTCCAACGAAGTTACAAGTCGATTGTAAGTACTCTATCCTAAATAGTATGCTTTCTGGTTAATTAATATATTCAGCCTTATTTAAATGTTTCTACAACAAACAATAATTGTGATGTGCGCTATATGTAAATTGAGTTTGGTAATCGTCTAAAACCGTGTTTTTCAACCTGTGGGTCGCGATCCACAAGGGAGTCTGTTGTAGGTCCAACAGTACAGTACATTTCCATAGCTTGGAAAGACTATTTGATTATTCTTTAATATTTTTTAAACTCTTGATTATATTTCTCTTCTTAGATTTTATGTTATGTTGTTATCCAGAAGATGTGACTCATTTCTAAACTAAATTTTAGTTTAAGTATGCTATCAGTATCTAAATCTGTAAGATTTTCTTTCATATTTTACTATAGGGGTATGCCCTTGTTAGCTTGAAAACTTAGATCTGAAAACCAATTGAATAATGTTTTGCAAGCTTTCTCTTCTACTAATAACGTGAGAAGCTACTACCAACCAGTGGTTCATTGGAATTGCTTCCACAACCTGCTAAACGTATGGTCTAAAAAACCATGGGAGATTTTTAATGGGTCACTTGATCCAGCATGAATCGCATATAAAAAATACTGCAATATGTAATAACAACTTTAGAAACTATGGGTCTGATCGGTACAGGTGGGTCACAGGTAAAACATATTTGTCCAGCATTTATAACCTTGGTGGGTAAAAATTTTTCCCCATTTTCGGTAATTTGACACAGTACGGCATTCGTACTTAATGTTTTGGATCGGTATATAGATTAATTTTTTTGCACCGCCGTATATTTGTGCTGGGACAGGGGTGAGAAATCTAAGGCTCAAAAATCATATCCATTATAGTATTGATTTATATGTGATTTATGTTGTGTCAAATGACCCCTTATAAATGTCCCATGGGCTTGTAGTCTAGTAGGGGAAATACTTATTTTCTCAATTTACAAATGGAGATTTAGTATTTTTTGATAAATTCACAGATCAGCTGTTAATTTTTTAAGTCATGTGATTAGTTCTTTGGATAACAGCTGAAGTCTACGCGATAAAAAAGAATTTGGTGAAACGAACTCGAAGCGGTGGAGTAAAATCGCAAATAATTATAAACAGTTCTGTCTGAAAATTTTATCCTAATTGAGTCACAACTTTTGATCACCTTTTCAAGCACCCCCTTTAAATCAGAAGATAAACCCCTAAAATCCAGAGCTTGTTGATGAAGAAAGGAGTGTATCCATATAATATTTGGAAGTATTGATTTTAATTTTGCAGGAAACCGGTTTATATTGCCAGTAATAGTTTTAGTACCATAGCTATCAATGGCGATGCATTAGTAGTCGTATAGCCTTAGTTGCTAGAGCTTTCTAAGATTTGATGGTACATATACTAACCAGTAGTCTTGGTAAAGGCGCCATACATTGTTGTCCATGTCCATTTGTCTTGAGTTTTATTGATGGTCATAGCGAAAGCGGAAACTGAACGAAGCTTGATCGGAGCCCCGTTTCTGAGGCCACAAATCTGTTCTAAGAACATGACTTTCCAAATAGCTTTCCTAGTCAAAAATATGACATAAACCACATAAATTGTAAGAGTCAGTCCTTTTCTTGTGTTTACGTTTCTCAACAGCATTTTAATCATTTTAACCTTGGGCTGGAGGTGATGTAGTGGCATTCCAGATCGATTAAGACTGTCTTAAAACTCTGCCCAGTATTTCTGCTGCTCTTTTTAATAAGTTGTTGATTTTCAACAAATATTTCCAGCTTAATTTTTTGGAGAACCAAACTTTTTCGTTTTTTTCATTATTCTTAAACACTTAGTTGTTTTTTTAAGAAATCCCTATGTTTTTATTGTGTATTTTTAATACACAGTCGTACAAAATATAATTTATTGTAATGAAATATGTATTTTTCATTTCTTTCCCTTCGTTGTTTTCCAAGTTTTCTTCAGTACTGACTTAGTGACTGTACTTATTTTTATAATTTTAGTTTTTTTCGAGGGTTTTACGTAAATTATACACAAAACCATTAATTATTTAGTTATGGTTTCGACAGTTGTTTTGGGCCATTTTCAATAATACAATGAATATTTAACAAATTGCCTTCTGAACTATTCACTAACTATTAATAAGTTACCAAAACTGTAAATTTTTGTTTACACTTTCATACACCCATTCGGTAAACTTGTAGCGTTTTACCGTCTACATTATTTTTTTTAATTTACCCTAGTCTCAACTTCTTTACAAACTTTTGAGTACCGTGGAATATGACCTCCATAGTTTTTATGTGTGAAAAAATTCTTTCTCGGGTAATAAAATTCGTTTAGATAAAATCGTTTAACCCACAGAGTTCTGATATTTTTGTTTCGAAAAACCCGTCCACTTCCCCACCTGAGGTGAAAATGCTGCTGTAAGTCGCTTAAGAAGACTTAGCTAACTCCATTAGGCTCTTGAATATTTGACCATTTTGTACATTCGTTTGGGTAGAAGTGGTTAATATTCGAGGCGTTACAGCCTGTTTGCTGTTTTTTTTTTAGAAGTCATAATATTCTCCACAATTCTTGTGAAAAAGCGTACCGTTAGGAAAAACAGGGAATTACGGGGCGTGATCCGGTACCTGTTGCGAAGCAAACCAAGCCGATTAATCGATATACTGTAACTCATTTCACACCATTATTTTTCTCCGAAAACAACCCGCAAATGTGTGTTAGAACTACTATCTATACCACTTAATATAGGAAATTAGTTTCGATAGGAAACCATTTCTTTCGAGCTTAGAAATTATATCATATCTTATCTTTTTATATCTTTATTTTTATATCAAAAGCTGAGAGCAGTTCGCATAATATGGGTTTTCAGATGCATACTAACATCCATCGACGTTTTGGGCTTTACACAATGGCGCTTCATTCATTTGAGGCTTCATTACATACACGACTTCTTAAAAGCCTTTATAAGAACATCTTCGGTAATGCAAATGAACTTTTAAATAAAATTAATTTTTAAAAAATGGGATACTAACAGTACCGCCACCTTTTAGAGATCTTAAAAACTTAATATTTCAACGAATCGAATCTAACTGGAATAGAATGTAGATGCATAAGCATCATAAGCATTCATTGTACCTTAGGCGCCAGAGGGGTCTGAGTATACAGTTTTATGTTTCCTTTTCCTCGGTACCTTGTCGTTTTTTTGTTTTTTGGTGCCTAGATTCGATTTTTCGAAGGTAACAGGCTGAAACCCCGTCAGATAATTTCTTATTAACAATTTAATTGTTTAAATGATTGTATTGTATAACAAAATGGAATTAGTTAACTTTGATCCGATTTTTAGAACCGAATTAGGAACAAAATTTTGAGTGAAAAATAATTGCAAAATAGACATTCGGTGGGGTTTTTCCAAGTATAACTCAGCTTTCACACGTGCAATTAACTTTCATTGCATTTTAAAGGTAATTGTTTCAACTTTAAAAAAACTATGCAAAACTATTTTATCTTTATTAATAAATCAGTTGTAACAATTAAACAATAAAAATTTCACTAAAAGATGCGAACTAACCAAAATTAAGCTATAAACTTTGAAAATCTGGCTAATGGAAGTTATAAAACAACCCCAAACGAACATTTTAAGTTTTGATAAATGTTTTTAGGTTAATTTTTTACCAAAATATGGAACTTTTAATAACGCACTCTGAGGCGCACGGTCAGCTCACAGCGATTAAAAACCAATACATACGTAAAATCCATGTAGATTTAAAGATGCATATTACTTTATTATTTTTGCCTTCTACCACTAAAAATTTGTTTCGACGCAGAAAAAGTTCGTCCTACATTTACTGACGTTACAGGGCAATATTTTAATTTAGGCAGTAGACTAATTTGCCAAGTTATAAGATCTTCAGAAAAGTTGCCTTAAAACATACGTACAAGTTTCCTCTATCAATCGAAGCCCTCATTTTTTTCTAATTCTTCTTCTTTAAGTTCCATCTTCTATCGAAGATGGAACTTGGATGGTGTTGGTAAATATTGAGATAATTTCTTCACTGAGCTTACAGCAAAGTTTAGACCTATGTATAAATATCAACTTTTCTACAATCAATTAAACATCGACTTACATCGAACTACAAGCAATTTTACAATATTAATCCCATCTTTTTTTTAGAACTGGAATAAAACGAGTTATAGACGGCCAGCTAGAATTATCAGGAAGATCTGGTGAAGGCAAATTTAACGTTAGATATTCAACACCTTTATCTTCTCAAGCACAACTCACAGTACTTGACACAGATTATGATAACTATGCTGTTATATGGAGTTGCAGTGGTTTTGGACCAATTCACACACGTAAGTATATATGTACATCTACGTTTGTAAAGTGTACCATCACTTTATAAAATCTACATAGTAGAAAACAATTTCGTCACCTCCTGTTCTTTGCATATTTTATGCAATCCCAAAAGATTTTTCAAACTTTTACTAATAATTTCGTTAGATAGTTTTTTTCTCATCAACTAACAAAGGTTTCCGATGTATCAGAGAATATGTCTGACAAACTATCAGGCCAGCTGAATATATTTTTCTGTGTACGAGAATTCGAATGTATGATGCTTCTATATATTAACAGCGCTACAGATCGCTTCTATTTGTTTTATTATTATTTGTACTCCTACTATTTTTATTTTATTTGTCACCTCTTTTAACTATTTCCTTTTATGTCGATCTCTCTTTTATCCTTTCCTGAACTCTACTAGTTTTTGGAATTCCCTCTGTAGTCATATATCTAAACCAGCTAATTCTTTGCTTCGTAATTTTCTGTAGATTTTCGAAATATATTTCGATATTTCTATATCTTCAGTTTTTTTATTTGTTTATTTTCTACAAATCCCATCGCTGTCCTCGATTGCGTCATAAATCCCCTTTAAAAGTTTTCCTTTCTCATATTTCTAGCTTATTTATTTATTATTGTTTTAATTAGATAAATTAAACCCATAGTTACTGCTACCATATATAACATAACATGCATAACACCAAATTACTGCTAGATATATTACTGTGGTATAGGTTCGTAATTTATTTTCTTGTTAATGACACAGTTTTTGATTTGAGGATCCCCTTCACAATGGCTTCTCCTCTTCTTTTAATGGCTAAATAAATCCCTAGTTTAATTAACTTAATTGTTCCTTATTATAATTGATAATTGTTACCCCCAAATATTAAAATTGACTCACTTTTTTCAAGCAGAACTTTTGCTTCTCTATGTTAATTTGCAAATTGCTTATTTATCTTTTTTTTTTTTTATTTTTAATCCATACTAATACATCCTTTAATTCTTCTTTTGGTCTTGTTAATAAAATTGCATCGTCTGCATATGCTATAAACCGTTTATATTGTGAAGTACAGTTCATATGGTTCGTTTTTTACTTTTTCTTACAATAACTTCTAAAATAGTATTTTAAGAGGGGATGTTCTTCTTTCGTTCCTATATTAATTGAGAACTGTCTTGACAACTGCCCTTCAATTGTTACTTTACTTGTATTTTCCAGTGTCATATGTTTGTAAGTAGACCTTTGTATTTGTTTAGCCCAAAAAGTTATTATGTTATCGCTCTATCTCCTCTAAATCCACATGGCATTCTCCTGTAACGTTCTTGCTAAATAGCTGTAGTCTATTCCTTAAAATTATGGCTAAAATTTTGTAGACTACGCCCAACCCCTATAATTAATTCAGAGTGTTCTGTCTATTAATTTGTGATGGTTTGTCAAATTTGTGGCCGCCTAAATAAATAATAAGGAACAACCAAGTTTCTAAAATAACCGCTCTCGCCTGGGCATTCACTACTTGCTCTATTATTTTATTTTTTTTCTTGTTCAGTTGGTTCTGGAATATTGATAACTTCCTCTACGTTTTCCCAAAGGGTTGCTGAATTATATATAATTTAGCTCTCCAGGCCTAAAAGGCCCATTGCTTGGTTTACTATTATTTTTCATTCCTTCCTGCGTGCTGCTTTATTTTCCAATTTGGGATTTTAAGTTCTGTTTTTTTTTTCAACATATTTCTCCCACCTGGTTTTTGATGATCGATATGATATTTGGTTCTCCACACATCTTCTCTGGTTCTATAGTTGGTCTGTTTATCCACATTTCATTCCAAAACTTTCCTCCAAATATTTTTCTGAGGACTTTCCTTTCCCACACTTGGAGGATGACTTGTTCGGATTTGTTTATCGTCCATTTTTAACTAATATATAAAGTTATAGGTCTTATCACTGTCTATATCTTATCAGATATGTTTTTACTTCTTAACAACTTGTTTAGAACAAAGATATAACGATTACCAGTCATAATTCTCGTTTGGATTTCTTCTTTCATATTTGGTCTCCTGTTGAATATCGTTCCTAGGTATTGGAACCTTTAAACTTCTTCGAATTTAAATATTTTTCCTTTTGTGATTATTGTCAGGTGTTGTCCTTATACGTATTCTCGTTCTGTCCATTCCATACATTTGGTCTTTTGTTCTTTTATCTATATCCCTTTTTTTTGCTGTCACTTCTAGTCTTTTTTAATATTAGTTTTAATTATTATTGACTTCTGGCTTTCCTTACTATATCATCAGCGATTGCTAAGTATTGGTGTTTTCGTTAATATACAAGTCCTGTTGATTTCAGCTTCTTTGACTAGCTTCAGTATTCAAGGATACTGAACAACAGTAATTACAGGGAGTCCCCTTGTCATACCCCCTCACTGACTTCAAACATCTGTTTCTTTTCCATTTATTTAACTCTATTATCTATTTTTCTTAATGTTACTTTTATCAGTCTTAGTATATTTTCAATCATTCCCATTTCACGTAGTGCTTTGTATATTTCTTTCCGTTTTATCCTGTCAAAATCTTGTTGTAGATTAATAAGACCACTGTAGATTTCCCATATTCGTAGCTTTCTGCTTGTATTTAAACCAGTAGGAAAATTTGATCTACTGTTCTGCATCCTCTGCTGAATCCACATAGATATTCCCCTATGTTATTATTATCTATTTTTTGTGTTATCTTAATAACACAACGAAGACCAAGAGGACGATCACCAACTAGATGGTCCGACAAAATTAAGAATTCAGCTGGAAACTCATTCTGCGAAGCTCTCAGAGCAGCTGAAGATAGAGACCAATAGAGAAAAATTGTTAGGAATATTGGAAGTAATCACGATCCTCAGTAATGGGAAAACGACAAGAGAGAAAGTGTTATCTTATCTTTTATATGTACTGCAAGTATTTTATATGCAACATTTAGTAGTGTAGTTCCTCTATAATTCTGGCACAAACTTTTGTCTCCTTTTTTGTGGACACAATGTTGTTTCAGTATAATGCATATCAACGACTACAACAACGACATAGAACACGAAAGGCAGAGGAGGAATATAGAATGCTAAGGAGGGAAGAGATACATAGCAGAAAGAAAAGAGAACACATTGAAAAAGAACTCCAAGAAATGGAAGAACTAAATAAACCATCAGAAAACAGAAAATTCTACCAAAAACTTAACAAAAGTAAGAAACGAATTTAAACCAAGAACAGTGATGTGCAGAGACAAAGAAGGAGATATAGTAACTCGACAGAGTGAAATACTACAAAGATGGACAGAATTCTTCAGAGAAAAGTTTGAAAAAAACGAAGATCCACTATATGATGGAATTATACTGACTCAAACGGATACCAGAGAAACAACCCCCCTTCAGTAGCTGAAATGCAAGAAGCAGTTACCAGACTGAAAAACAACAAGTCACCTGGATTAGACAACATTAGCATAGAATTAATAAAGGATGGCGGAGACTCCCTATTGAATGCGATACACGAACTAATAGTGAACATATGGAATAATAAACAACTGCCACAAGACTGGAATACCGGAATTATTATCCCACTACATAAAAAGGAAGATCAGCTTCAATGTAAAAACTCCCGGCAATAACGCTACTAACTGTGGCATATAAAATACTGTCAAATATTGTGTATGACCGATTGAGACCATATGCGGAACAAATAGTTGGGGGATATGCAGGGTTTCTGCAGGCAGAAGTCCACAATAGATTAGATCTTCGTCTTGAGGCAAATCTTGGAAAAGACTAGTGAATTTAATATAGACACACATCATCTTTTCATTGATTTTGAGAGTGCCTATGATAGCATCCATCGAGAATTTTTCATCCATGCACTGAAAGAGTTTAATATTCCAACTCAACTCATTGATATAGTAAAAGAAACACTTAAAGTACAAAGCAAAATTCGAATTCAAAACGCACTAACAAATACAATCCATGTAAGAACGGGCCTACGACAGGGAGATGCCCTATCCTGTATTCTATTCAACATCACATTAGAGAAAATAATTAGAGAGTTAAAAGTCAACACCAGAGAACAGTAATAACAAAAAGTGTACAAATATTGGCATTTGCAGATGATGTTGATATCATAGCTAGAAGCGAAAGAGAGATGAGAGAAGCATTTAATGCGATAGAAAGAGCGGCACAAAACAGTGGCCTAAACATTAACGAAATAAAAACCAAATACATGAAGGCCATCAAATCGATAGGCCAAAGAAACCTACAGAATCTGACAATTGGAGACTATAACATCGAAAGCGTGAAAAATTTTACATATCTATGTTCACTAGTTAAGGCAGATAACAATGTCAGTAAACATCTAAGATCTAACAACCTCACAAGAAAAACCAAATGCAAACTATACAAGACCCTGATAAAACCGGCCCTTCTATATGGATCAGAGACATGGACACTGTCGAAAAGCGATGAGAACCTATATGAGGTACGTTTTTTGAACGAAAAATCCTTAGACACATATATAAGGGGGTGAAAGAAAATGACATGTGGCGCAGAAGATATAATTTTGAACTATACACAGCATACAATGAACCCGAGGTCATAACATCCATAAAGATCAAACGTCTGCGCTAGATGGTCCATGTTGAATGGATGTTGGAGACTGAAACACCAAAACATATAATGAAGCAAACACCAGTAGGGAGAAGGTCAAAGAGAAGACCCAAACTTAGATACATGGAACAAGTGGAAAAAGATCTGAAAACACTTAAGATTACCAACTGGAAAAACAAAGCAAGGAACAGAACAGAATGGCGGAAAATCCTAGAACAAGCCATGACCCAGAAAGGGTTATCGAGCTACTGATAATGATGATGAATGTTGTTTCAGTCCATTCTGTCATTATGTGTTCTTATTTCCATATTTCTTTCAGCAATTTTTCCAAATGGTTAATTAGTAATGGTCTTCCATATTTGAACATTTCAGCTATTACTTCATCCTTTCCTGGGCTCTTTTTCATTAGGCGGTCTTTCCTCCGTGCGTTCTTTATTGGTATTTTCCTTCAGGTCTTCTTCGTCTTCATATTAAGTTGTGAGTGTTTTATTTGGAAGTTCTTCGAAGTATTCTTGCCATCTGTTCAATATTTCCTCGTCACTTACTAAATTCCTTCCATTTTTGCTATTGTAGTGTACAGGTTTTCTTTGGTAATCCTTTTTCCCATTTTTTACCACTTGATATAAGTTTCTATTTTTTCTATTTTTAAAGATTTCTTTTATTCGTTTCAATTTACCTTAATTGTATTTTCTTTTCTTTGATCTTATGGATCTTTTGGCTCGTTTTCTTTGTTGTATTTTATCTGTATCTATTGTGTTTTTTTCTTGCATCATTCTGAATTTGTTTCGTTTGTCTAGTTCTATTTTACATTCCTGATCGAATCATTATTTGTATTCATCTCTTATATTTCTATTACTGGCTTGAACTGCTTTGGTCTTACATACTTTTATTTGCATCCATGTCTGTTTAATATTTCAATTTGCTGCAATATTATCTAATTCTCTAGTAACTACTGCTACTGCTAAAAAACGTATAGCGGAAATACTATAAAGTGTTGTAGATGCGCAAAAAAAAATATCTCACTTGAAAAAGGCACTCTGCCGAAAGATATGTGTCGAAAATTGTTAAATGTTAAATCACTTACACTATACTCTTATTCATATTCTAAACATGCATCACTTTCAGCTTCTCATGAAAGGGTATTTCATGCCGTAGGGTGGAAAGTTCTACGACGCCAAACTACCCCTTTGAAATATGGAATCTACAATTTCCAATGTACAACCTCATTTTTTTGGTAGTTGATGAGGGAAATACACTACGGTAGTAAAAGAAAATGCTTTACAGTTCTAATATTTTCAGCTTTCCAATTTTCTCATCTCTTTCACTTATTGAATCATTCAATCATGCGATTTATTCTACTTCCACTCATCAAGTGTTCAATTGTTATCTTTATGCGAAAAAATTATATTATGGCCCTATAATTTGTACATTGTGGGTCATCCCATTTTCACTTTGTATGTAGGTACTGTTTTTTTAGTCATCTGACATTTGTCCCATTTTCATAAGACTATCAAACTTCTTACTTGTTTCTGGTTTTCCTACTGCCGTGTGCTGTGAGTTGCCTAACGGTGTTAAATAGTTTTGTATTGTTTGTATTCTAAGTTGCATACCTGATACCGATATACATTGCATCTATGCAGGTATGCATATACATGCATACCTGTACATTTTTTATTCGTTGTAGTGCTTAAGAAACCTTCTAGTTTTTTATTGTGAAATCCGTTAATATTATTGCCGCAATTGGTTCTACTCGTCTTTTATTAAATTCTTTATTTAAAGTACTCTTCTTTTCAAACAATACTTTTTACGAGTATTTTTTTATTTTCATCTTGGATACATATACTACTAGAATACATATCTAAAATAGTTTAAGAATTTATTGACAGCCATATTCTAAATTGTTTTTTTTTTATTTTCAGAAAGTGTATGGGCAATGACAAGAGAGCGGCTTCCATCGGGACCAGTCCTCCAAAAAATCTACGGGGTTCTAGATAAATACAAGATCAGCAGAAATTTCTTCGTAAAAACAGACCAGGAGGGGTGCGCGTTAGCAGCTTCGGACATCAATGCAGCGAACGGAATAACAGTCATTTCAACAGTAGCAGAATCGAGTGGAATACCCCAACGAAAGTCGCCTAGTTCGAATAAAAAGAAAGTATCAGAAAAGGGACAATCAGTACAGTCAGTGAAGGTATCTGATAATGACGTACACGATGATCCCAATGTTCAAGCACTTAAATCAATAGAGATTGATTTAAAAGCTCCGGAAGATATTTTGCCTGAACCATTTGCGTCTAATGTTAATATACCTGAACCTGCCACTGCCGAAGAAGTTATACCAGAAGCATTTATTCCCAAGGACATAATACCGGAACCTGTTACTGCTGATGAGATTTTACCTGAAGTTTTTGTTCCTAAAGCAATTATTCCTAAGCCAGTTTTACCTGAAGTTGTTATACGTGAGTCTGCAGATTCGCAGGGTATCCTATCTGAGTCCATTGTATCTAAAATACCAACAACAGCACAAATTAATTCTGGAGTAATTAAATCTGTTCCATTTATTTCCGAACAAATTAATATAGTCGAAACACCAGCTACTAATGTTGCAAATGATGCAGTTCAAGCAATAGTTAAGTCTATTGAAGCTCCAATACAACAAAACGTAGTTAAAGCCGATGATCAACTTAAGCCTATCCAAGTAGCTGAAGTTATTATACGAAATAGTCCAATAGAACCAGTTGATATAAAGCATAACTTATTGAAAGCACAACTAGTACCAGTTCTTCAACCAGTTGCCATTATTGCTTCTGAAGATGGCCAAGTACCAGGGACAGTTGAAGTTATCGGAGAAAGCATCACACCAGTTAAGATGGAAATTGACGAGAAAATCGTTTTATTGGATTCAAAGACTAATTAGATTTATTGAGCTTTCCTATTTCTTTATTTGTACAAATTAACAGTATTTTAAGTATTTAATTATTTATTTATTTTGAGTAGTAATATAAAATAAAATAAATTATTAGTTGTAAAACAATTTTTTTATTTTACAAGCATAGTCGCACCAACCTCTGAGGTTATTAGCCACATGTATACATGTACGTGAGACATGTACTGTACTTATTAAATTTTGTTTAGTATATTAGTGTCTTAACACTTCACTTGCTGATCCGATGATGTGGTTGGTCTGTCTTTCTAACTGGTATCTTGGACACTCTGCAAGGACATACCTAATACTGAGTGGAACAGTACAGTTGTCACATAAAGTGTGACTAGTGTGACCAATTATATGCCCGTAAGTCGCGTATGTCCTAGACGATGTCAAGTAACAACGACGATGAGATTTGTTGGGAATTTGATATTTCCACTATTTTACAGATGTTTTAACTTTGCGAAGTTTTAAAGTTGAATTGTCCTAGGGGTTTTGCCATAAATTTTCGACCTTCACTTTAACAAATGATTTCAAGTCATTTAGAACTATGCCTTCACCTTGACCTATGAACTATGACCTTCACTTCATCGCAGTTTCACTGTTTCTTACTTGTTGGCCTAAGCGATCCGCTTCTTGATTTCCTTGAATGCCAATGTGTGAAGGAACCCATAGAAATTGTATAGTATGGTTGCTGTTTTGTATGGTAGCTAGTTCTTTTTATAGTCAGCTTCCAATCTCTGATTCCCATCTTCTTTCTTGGTCTTCCTCTCTTTTTTACCCTCCTTTAACTTTTAACTAATTCTTGACTTGCATTCTTTCTAGATGTCCGAACTATTCTAGTCTACATTTTTTCACTACTTTTCTTATTGGAGGGTTAGCACACAATTGGTACACTTCTACATTAGTTTGTCTTCTCCATTCTCCCTCCAGTACTTTTCCACCAAACATTCTGCGAAGTATCTTGCCATTTTCCCATGCTTCCAATATATTCTGTATGGTTTTGTTCATAGTCCACGCCTCGGCAGCATATAGCATTGTGGATCTAATTATAGTTTTGTATACTCTTATTTTTGTATTACGAGATATATTTTTGGCCTTTATTATTTTGTTTATGGCCCCAGCACATATGTTGCTCTTGGTCAGTCTAGAGTTAATTTCAGTTTCTTCCTTATATATCTGAACAATAAAGGCAGCAGTACATAATATAGTCATTCACCTTTTCGAATTCTACAACTGATCCATCCTCGACCTCTAATTTAAAGTAGCTCCTTGTGCTTATTCCTTTTTTGCTCGAGATTTCCATATACTTGGATTTATTAATATTAACTTTCAGTAACATTTTAGAGCTTGTTTGGGAATCATGATTAGTTCTGCTATTTTCTACGATATTGGTACATATTGTAACCTGAATACTGCGTTTATGAGGTTTGTTAAATTTTACGATGACCCTCCTAGGTAATTTTTGTAGTATTTCTCTTACATCAAATTCATCTTATTATCAAATCTGATGCATTTTGGGATTAATATGGTTTTTGATTACTTCTTTAGGGGTAGTAGAATTTATTGTTCCTTGATCAGTATTACTCACATCGTATTCAGTACTGTTTTCAGATTGATGATTATTTTCCATTTCGTAAAAACTTTGGTTTTTCTTATAATTTCCATATTCCATGTTCCAATGTTCCATGCTGTTTGTATATATTGATGGTTAGTTTTTTTACTTCTTCAAGTTGTTCATTAGTTTTGATTGTTAGATTTAAATCAAATTTGTCACTTAACTTCCGTCTAAAGATATCCCAGTCCTTTCTGTTATTAGTTAGGGTAGGGTTATTTTCTCTTAGGTCTTATAATATTAAATTGTATTTGTAAGATTAGTATCCTGTCTGAGAATAAAACGACTTTTTTTACAACTGTTTCTGTTTCCTTTGTCAGAATCATTGCTATGCTGTTTTTGTATTTTGAACTGTCTTCAGCTGAATAGTATACAATATGATTATCTATAGTTACTTTGACAGGTTTTATAAAGCTTTCTTGGTTCGTACATAGTTCTTACATTCCATATACATACTTAGGAAATGTATGCATGCTTCTAGCTGATCGGGAGGATCTTAGCAAGCCTGCTCCATTTAAGGAGCGTCCGTACTCGGGGTCTTTGTATGTATCAGCCCTTTCCATGATTGTTTTTCGGGAAAGTTAAGTAATTTCTAGGTGGATTGCCGTTGACTTTTTAGCGTGTGCAGTAGAAAGAAATATAGTGACCCGTTTGCCCTCGGAAATTACCTCGGATTATTACCTGATGTAAATGCTCACATGCATGCTAAATGCTGGAGTATATGCAATGAATGACAATGCGACCATAAGGGAAAAGGAACATTTTTTAAACGCACTAAAAGATGTATTACACAGGACAAAGGAAAAAGAAGATATTCTACTAATTGGAGATTTTAACAGCCACATAGGAAAGGATGATGAAGATATAGTGGGACGATTCGGAGAAGACGAAATTACAAACGACAATGGAAGTCGGCTAATCGAAATATGTCGAGAATACGATTTAGCCATAACGAACACAAGATTCCAGCATAAAAACATACATAGATACACATGGGAAGAACCTAGTAGAAACCAAAGATCAATTATTGATTTAATAATAGTAAGAAAAGCCAGCAAAACAATAATACAAGATGTAAGAGTATACAGACAAGCAGAATGTGCAAGTAACCACCGATTAGTGCTAGGAAAATTCATATACACGGAAAGACAACAAAAAGACAATATCCAGAAAGATGGGGAGATGCAAAAAATCGCAAATACGAGATATAAAGTAGAACTTCTACAACAATTTAGTACTCGAACACTATATCAGAATAGGCTACAGAATATGCTACAGATAAACGAAGAATGGACCCCAACAGAAATGTATCAACACCTCAAGGAAAAAATAAACAAAGCGGCAAACGAAGTGCTGGGTATTGAACAACATAAGAATACATATTTGGAGAAATACAGCGACGACTTAGAAGAGATGATTAAAAGAAAAAAAAGTGCATTTTATAAATGGCTAAACGACAGAACCCCAGGAACACGGGGAGAATATGTTACCCTCAGACAACAAGTTAAACAAAGAATAAAGCGCGAGAAAAACGAATACTGGGAGAGAATGTGCAGAGACATAGACAACACGATAGGGAATAACAGATCAACGGAAGCATGGAAAAAAATAAAAAACATCAGAAGTAATAAACTAA